>NC_071640.1:11543208-12185835 GCF_014839835.1 Dryobates pubescens
GGGCTGCACTTTGTCAGAGGTAGAACTTCAGGCTTAAAGTGAGCAAAAGCTGGGAAGGAAAAAGACAGTGGAAGAGTGAGGAGAGGGGAAGGACCTGCTCAGTGTGGAGCTATGGATATTGTGGAAATGAAGCAGGGAAAAGAAGGGATGAGGTGAAGATGTTCACAGCTTGAAGGGGGCTCAAGGAGTAAAGGGAAAGCTTGGCAGGGGACAGATGCATGAACCTGAGGCTTCTGACAAACTGGGGCTTCAGCAAGCAGCAATGCCAGAGAGTCTGAGAGGGCATCAGAGTGCTTGGGCCAGCCTGCAGAGCCCCACCAGAAGCAGAATCTTTTTCCATGGATGGGAAAGCATTTCACAGCCAGGATCAATCTGTCCTGGCCAAAGCCATCACCAGAGCTGTCAAACTCACGTGCCTAAAGGTGGGTGATAGCCATCTGTGGCAGCTCAGGCTGGGTCCCTCCTGTTCCTGCCACATAAGTTACACCTCTGGTGTCCAGAGTGTCCAACCCAATAAGGTGGACATAGGAAACAGCCTATTTCATACCCATAATATCCTGCCCCCTATAAATCCACCTGCAAAGTCTTTCTCTTCCTTTTTTTTCCCTCTCTGCTCTCCTGGGAGATGCTCCCTGTTGGGTAATGCTGGGGGAGTTATCTCAAGGCCTCTTAGGCCTGGCTGGGCCTAATGCCAGGAGGAGAAGAGGGGAAAGCAGCCTGAGACCAGCCTAGCAGTAGTGAGGGGAAGAAAGAGCCCTGGGGGTTTTGGGTGTACCCTCAGGTGGGGAGAAGGGAAGTGCTGGGAGCCTTTGGGTGTGCTACAGGGGACTCTGCAGGCTTTGGGATTCTTTTGTCACTGTGCTTGCAGCTTCTGTAAAACATTTACTGCTTTCCATTTAAACTTTCCTTCACTTTTGCAATCCATTTGTGTGATGAGTGCCATTCTTTTGTCCCTTTCAGGGGCAAGAGAGGATCTGCCTGCCCTCACACCAGGACACCATCACACACTGGAAATGTCCACAGAAGGCCAGGACAGTCTGAACTCCCACCCCTGGGCCTTTTCTCTTTTCTCCCTTATAACCAGGGATATAGACACTGAACAGAAGAAGGTGGCACAGCTCATCTGTTGAGGAGGGCTTGAGGTCCCAAGCTGCAGGCTCCCAGGTGCAGAGTGGGGCTCTCTGAAGCCTGTCCTAAGGGACATCACCATCAGAGACACATAAATAAGACACTGATATGCAGAGCCCTCAGCCCCCAAGGATGAAGCAGTGCCAGAGAGGCAGCTCAGAAGATTCATCTCTGCCAGGCATCACCTTTCTGTTGGAGGGAAAGTGGAAGAGAAGAGCTGTACCTCTCCAAACTGGCCTTCTCCCAGCTTCTCCTTCAGTCGCAGCTGCTGCCGGGGGAATTCCCCTACTGAGATGTCCTTCTTGGTGAGGGAATCCACAGTGAGGGCTGGCACTGCATACATGTTGTTGCCTGTCACACCTTGCAGGTGGACAATATCTGTTTCAGCATAGTGAGGAACATTGTTCTGAAAGCCTTGGTGAGGAGTGGACTTGGTCAGGTCGGGCTCAGCGTAGTCCCCACTGCACACTAAGGGGAAGCCAGAGACAGGTGGAGTCAGACACAGTTGAAAGCAGCATGGCTCAGCTTCCACTCCTCTCAGTCCTGCAGACCCCTGGGAATTCAGCCTAGCTGTGTGCCTGCCACCTTGTCCCAGAAGGAAACCTCTGTTTTAAGCAGGGCTTAAGGCAGAACAAGGCACAGTCTGCAGACAGCAGGGTGCCTGTGAGGTGCCAGTGAATTTGTGCTGAACACTGCCTGCTCCAGCTGGTCAGGAGAGCTCCAGCTCCTGCCCAGACATGGAGTCCAAAGTGATTTCCTGTTTGTGATTCATCCTGATCATGATCTGTTCCCCTTACCTGACATAGGGATGTTGGCTGCAACATCAGGCTTGTTCTGGGTTCCCTTCTGCAGTAAGAACTGATGGGAGTTTCCATTTTGCATGTCCCCTGTTAGGAGGCTGAGCTACCTCTGGCAGCTCATTCCCATCAGCACCGTGGGGTAGCTCTTTGTGATGAAGTCTGTGTGCTGAGTATCACACAGAACATTCATCCTGCTTCAAATTCACTGCCTGACTCAATCCCAGCTAATCTCCCTGTGCAGTACAATGCTCCATCTTAGCAACTAGGCAGTGCTTGAGGAATGCAGCACTGCCATCACTCAGGACAAAACACTGCTGAAAACATTCCCTTCTGTCTTCATCCCAAAGCTCCCCAGGGGCTAGAAGCCAAGGCACCACTGCCAATTCTCTGCTGCCTTTCCCCCTGCTAAAGGAATTTCAAAGGGCTCTTGCTGCAGGACAAGGTGCTAAAGGTCTCCTCCAGCAGCCAGTTTGGACAGGCCAGGAGTGCTGCAGGCAGCAACTCCACTGCCAAGGAGCTATGAGACTATAGAAAATGCTTTGTGTTGGAAGGGTCCTCCAAAGGTCATCCAGTCCAGCCCCCACTGCAGTCAGCAGGGACCACTAGATCAGGCTGCTCAGAGCCTTGTCAAGCCTGACAGCTGCAGGAATGGAGCCTCAACTACCTCCCTGGGCAACCTGTTGCAGTGTTCCAGCACCTTCATGGTGCAGAACCTGTTCCTAACATCCAATCTCAATCTGCTCTGCTCTCATTTCAAACCATTGTCCCTTGTCCTATCACTGCAGGCCCTGGGAACCAGTGTCTCTCCAGGGATGTGTTTCAGGGGGCCACTGAGTACTTTTGAACTAACTTTCCTCCTCATTTTTTTTTTTTTAAGGTGAAGCAACTCCCTTCTTCTCAGCTCCTCCTGCATTTAAAGCTGATGTTTGCACAAACTCCTCTCTGGTAAGAGCTCAGTATGACCTACAAGTGTGAGATGGCCAAACCCAGCTCTTTAAAGATGACCTGGCTCCAAAGAGAAGAATGAAGGGGGGCTGGGGGCTCCATCTGCCCAAGTTACATGCTAAGAAGTTTCTGGAGCTTCACAATCTTGTCTTGGCTCCCTTGGTTACTGCTGTGCTGCAGAGATCACCACTTAGGCCACAGAGACGTGGTGCAGGTTAAAACCCCAGAGAAATGATGAAGGAACAAACACAGCTTCTTCAGCCGGATGATTACCTGAGTCCTCTGCACTTTGGGAGAGCTCTGGAAGCTTCTGGAGCAGTGTAGCTGGCTGGTGGTATTCCAGATCCAGTGGGAAAGCACGCTCATAGGTGGGATTTGACTGGTGGATCTGGGTCTGGTTGTTGGCAATGGTGTAGCTGTAGAAGGAGAGGCGAACTGTGGCATCCTCCTCCAGGATCCGACGTGGGGCCTGCAAAGGAGCCAGAGACATTGCTGAGGCAATGCTCACTCGTTAAGTAATGCATTGGCTGCGACCACAGCAATTTCCAGTAACATCTTGGATGGGGCTGGCATCCTCCCCTGCTGTGAGAACAGTTGTAGCTGCTCTGTGGAGCTGAGGAAAGCCTGTGCTTTCCATGCAATTAGGGTTAATGCTTAGCACTGCCCTCGTGTCTGCAGAGCAGCCTCCTCACATTACCTTCTCCAGCCTCTTCTGAACATATTGCTTCCAAAGAATGATGATTATAATCATCAGGAGCAGAAGAATAATAGCCACAAGACAGCCCACAAGGATGGAGGTACTGGAGTCATCTGCTTTCTCTCCTATCCACGTGCTGGTTACAGAAGAGGTGGTTTCTGCAATCACAGAGGAAAGAAGAGGAGTGAGAGCACAGGTTGTTACCCATGCTGGCTAACTTCCAGCACGTCCCTTCCTACAGCCTGCCACAGAGAAGGTCTCAGGCAGCTTCCTGAGCGTTAGCATGAGCTGTGGTCACATTCTGCTCTGATCAGAAGTTCTCATCTGGGGGCTTGCAGCTAAGACTCGTGCAGAGAACCTCTGCAGTCAAGGACTGCTCTTAGCATTGGAACAGCTTCCTGCACTGATCCCTGCTAAAGCAGACAGGTTTCAGTTTCCCTTCCTCTACATACTCCTTTCAGCCCACTTGCTCTCAGGCTGCCTCAGCCAGGGAGGGAAGAAGAAATAGCTGAGGCTTGGAGGACTTTGCACGAGGGCAATAACCAGGCCATATCCAGAGCTCCAGAAAGAGGGGAAGAGGATGTTAACTGGGCTGTTAGTGTGAAATCCCCTGGCACTTGGGCCCTGGGCATAGCTCAGTGAGAAGAGTCCTTACCCCAGGTGCCCTCTGTAGCGTTGCGCTCCGGTTCCAGGAGATCCGTCGTGCTTGTGGCTGCTGTAACCAAACTGGGATTGACACTCTCCATGTCTGTGGGAGGGAAGGTGTCAGTCCAGCAACCAACCTCTCTGCTCCTGCCCATGGATCCTGCCAGCCCCAACCACCCCCCCTCCCTGCCCTCCCATACAGACAGGGCCGAGACGCACAGAGCGGGTCATGAACCTGCTCCCTCAGCACTGCCTGGCAGGGCTGAGCCTCTCTGCTGAGCTGCATGCACAACCCCCTGACCACAGCAGACCCCAGGGCCTGCAGGACCCTCTCTGAGCTAGGCCAGACATGGGGGATTGGATTCATAAATTCATAGAACAGTGTGGGTTGGAAGGGATCTTAAAGACCATCCAGTTCCAAGCCCCTGCCATGGGCAGGGACACCTCCCACCAGCACAGCTTGCTCAAGGCCTCATCCAGCCTGGCCTTTAACACCTCCAGGGAGGGGGCAGCCACAGCCTGTTCCAGTGCCTAACCACCCTTACAGCACAATTTTTTTCTGAGCAAGAGCTTTTTTTCCCCATTTCAGCATAATTCTAAGAATCACCATGCCAGGCTACACCCAGAGTCTGCCTAGGGCAGGAGTTGATCTGTTAGAGGGTAGGAGAGCTCTGCAGAGGGACCTTGCCAGCCTGGACAGATGGGCAGAGCCCAAGGGCATGAGATTGAACACATCCAAGTGCCAGGTGCTGTACATTGGCCACAACAACCCCAGGCAGTGCTACAGGCTGGGGTCAGAGTGGCTGCAGAGCAGCCAGGCAGAGAGGGACCTGGGGGTACTGGGTGACAGCAGCTGAACAGGAGCCAGCAGTGTGCCACAGGTGGCCAAGAAGGCCAATTGCATCCTGGCCTGCATCAGGAACAGTGTGGCCAGCAGAGGCAGGGAGGTCAATGTGCCCTGTGCTCAGCACTGCTTAGGGCACACCTTGAGTCCTGTGTCCAGTTCTGAGCTCCTCAGGTTAGGAAAGAGGTTGAGATGCTGGAAAGTGTCCAGAGAAGGGCAACAAAGCTGGGGAGGGGTCTGGGGCACAGCCCTGGGAGGAGAGGCTGAGGGAGCTGGGGTTGCTTAGCCTGCAGAAGAGGAGGCTCAGGGGAGACCTTATTGCTGTCTCCAACTCCCTGCAAGGAGGTTGGAGCCAGGTGGGGGTTGGTCTCTTCTCCCAGGCACCCAGCACCAGAACAAGAGGACAAAGTCTCAAGGTGTGCCAGGGGTAATTTAGATTGGATATGAGGAAGAAATCCTTCCCAGCAAGAGAGATTGGCCATTGGGATGTGCTGCCCAGGGAGGTGGTGCAGTCACCATCCCTGGAGGTGTTCAAGAAAGGGATTGGATGTGGCACTTGAGCCATGGTTTGGTTAGTCAGGAGGTGTTGGGTGATAGGTTGGACTTGATGATCTCTGAGGTCTTTTCCAACCTGGCTGATTCTGTGATTCCATGTATGAGACACAACCAGGGTGCCTGCGAGACCAACCCCCACCTGGCTACAACCTCCCTGCAGGGAGTTGGAGAGAGCAAGGTCTCCCCTGAGCCTCCTCTTCTCCAGGCTAAGCAACCCCAGCTCCCTCAGCCTCTCCTCACAGGGCTGTGCTCCAGACCCCTCCCCAGCCTCATTGCCCTTCCCTGGACACCTTCAAGTGTCTCAATGTCCTTCTTGAATTAAGGTGCCCAGAACTGGGCACAGGACTCAAGGTGTGGCCTAACCAGGGCCGAATACAAGGGCAGAATGACCTCCCTGCTCCTGCTGGCCACACTGTTCCTGATGCAGGCCAGGATGATCATCAGTGTCAGCCTGGGCTGCAGACTGCATCCTTCTGCCCCTCTTGCTCCTCCTGCCTCCACCTTCCCATCACACAGCCCCGCAGTGCCCCTACCCTTGTGGTAACCCTGCACCTCCACACCCCCCTTTTGCTGCCTGGGAGGACACTCACCTGACTGGAAGGAGATCTCACTCATCATCATCCAGGTGTCAGCGAAGTAGAAGCGGCAGAGGATGGCTTTGCCCACGCGGTGCTGCAGCGGCACGGTCACGAACCGGGCGCTGGGGTTTTTGTCGTCCAGGACAGTTGCCACCCCCACAGGCTCAGGCTCCCACTCTGCGATCAGCCGTGGCTTGAACAGGCACTCCACCCTCTGGAAGATCTTCACCCCCTTGGAGAACATGTTGTTACAGTGCACCTAGGGAGAAGAGGACAGACGAGTGGGGCAGGAGGAAGGCTCGGCTCAAGCCTCCACCAAGGCACAGGGATTTGCTGGCACAGACTCACAAAATGCATCAGGTTGGAAGAGAGCCTCAAAAGGTCATCCTGCCCAAACCCCCCCTGCAGGCAGCAGGGACACCTCCAACTAGATCAGGCTGCACAGGGCCACAGCAAGTCCAATCTTGAATGTCTCCAGGGATGATGCCTCAACCACATCCCATGGTCTAGTCGTGAGGTCTGTCGAGACAGGTTGGACTTGATGATCCTTGGGGTCTCTTCCAACCTTGGTTATACTGTGAGACTGTGTGATCCCTGGGCAACCTGTTCCAGTCTCTCACTGACCTCATTGTACAGAACTTCTTCCTGATGTCCAACCTAAATCTCCCCTGCTCCACTTTCAAACCATTGCCTCTCATCCTATGTGCACTTGCAGCCCAGAAAGCCAACCAGATCCTGGGCTGCAGCAAGAGAAGTGTGGCCAGCAGGGCAAGGGAGGGGATTCTCCCCCTCTGCTCAGCTCTGCTGAGACCCCACCTGCAGTACTGCCTCCAGGTCTGGAGCCCCTAGTACAAGAGGGATCTGGAGGTGCTGGAAGGTGTCCAGAGCAGGGCCAGGAGGATGAGCAGAGGGCTGGAGCACCTCTCCTGTGAGGACAGACTGAAGGAGTTGGGGCTGTTCAGTCTGGAGAAGAGAAGGCTCCAAGGTGACCTCATTGTGGCCTTCCAGTATCTGAAGGGGGCTAAAGAAGGCTGAGGAGGGACTGCTCAGGATCTCAGGTAGTGATAGGGCTAGGGGGAATGGAATGAAGCTGGAGGTGGGGAGATTCAGGCTGGAGGTGAGGAGGAAGTTCTTCCCCATGAGAGTGGTGAAGCCCTGGAATGGGTTGTCCAGGGAGGTGGTTGAGGCCCCATCCCAGTGGGTGTTAAAGCCCAGGCTGGATGAGGCTCTGGGCAGCCTGATCTAGTGTGGGGTGTCCCTGCCCATGGCAGGGGAGTTGGAACTAGATGATCCTTGTGGTCCCTTCCAACCCTGACTGATTCTGTGATCCTATACTAAGATACTATCCCCACAGGCCCTTCTAAACAGTCTCTCCCCAGCCTCCCTGTAGGTCCCCTTCAGACACTGAAATGCAGCTCTAAGGTCTCCTTGGAGCCTTCTCTTCTCCAGGCTGAACAGCTCCAACTCTTTCATTTTTATCCTCATAGTGGAGGTTCTGCAGCCCACTGATCATCTCTGTGAGCTCCTCTGGACCCCCTCCAGCAGGCCCATGTCTTGTGTTAGGGGCTGCACAGCTGGGCACAGCACAGCAGGTGAGGTCTCAGCAGAGCAGAGTTGGCAGAATCCCTTCTGTGGGCCTGCTGGCCACACTGCATTCACTGCAGCCCAGGATGTGCTTTGCCCTCCAGGCTGCAATTACCCACTGCTGGCTACTAGCTTGTGAAGACTTTGTGTTTCTAACATTTCTCTGTACAGATGCCCCTGACCTGTCCAGTACAGCTTCAGCCACTCACAGTGTGGGAAGATTTGGGCAAAGAGTGATTCTGCAGCAGCTCAGCTTTACATGCCAAAGCTACAGGAACAGTGCCTTTAGGGCAAGCTCCTCCAAAGGCCCCCACAAAAAAAGAAATCAATCTGGGGTGCACTAAGAGGAGTGTGCACAGAAGACAGAGGGAGACTCTCCTCCTCCTCTACTCTGCCCTGCTGAGACCTCACCTGGAATATTGTGTCCAGTTCTAGGCTCCCCAGTGCAAGAGGGACAGGGATCTGCTGGAGGGAGTCCAAGGGAGAGCTATCAGGATGCTGAAGGCACTGCAGCACTGCCTGGGGAGGAGAGGCTGAGAGCCCTGGGGCTGTTCAGTCTGGAGAGGAGAAGGCTGAGAGGGGATTGAATAAAAGTTTATAAATAGCTGAGGGCTGGGGGTCAGGAGGGAGGGGACAGGGACAGGCTCTGCTCAGCTGCACCCTGGGATAGGACAAAGAGCAATGGATGTAAGCTGCAGCACAGGAGGTTCCACCTCAGCATGAGGAGGAACTTCTTCATTGTGAGGGTCATAGAGCCCTGGAGCAGGCTGCCCAGAGAGGTTGTGGAGTCTCCCTTCTCTGGAGGCTTTGAAGACCTATCTGGATGTGTTCCTGTGTGACCTGTGCTGGATTCTATGCTCCTGCTCTGGCAGGGGGGTTGGACTTGATGATCTCTGGAGCTCCCTTCCAACCCCTAACCTCCTGTGAGCCTGTGACATTTCCTGTAATAACCTGAAGCCTCACATACCAATTCTCCTTGGACACAGGAAAGTGAAAAATCACACCTGGGCTCCAGTCTCTGTTAGAAAACCTTCAGCCTCTGTAGGCAAAGCTAATTCCTTCCAGGAAGCACAGTACAAGCTCAGGCAGGTACCCCCCTGGCACACAGCAGCTCTTCTGCTGTGACTGTCCCTTGAAGACTACTGTGGACACAAGTTTTAAGCAAACCAGTTTTTAAGTAAGCCTGCCTCTATCAGCCTGTCCTGGTGGCTCAGCATCAGGGTGTCCCTTGCTGCAGTGGCACCTCTGGCTTAGCCTGTGACAGTGGTATTTAGGTGGCAATCACTGCTGCCAAGGTAACCTCTCACCTAAGCAAGGGCACCCTCTCATCTGAGGAACAGCTCCACATAGTTCACACTGAGGTGAAGTGATTCACAAGCTGCTTTCAGGCTGCCTTCACACCTCCAGATGTGGGAGCTTTGTTTTACCCTCCCAAGAGCTGGTACCAACTTTCTCCCTTCCTGCTCTTGGGCTACACCCAAACCAAGGGGCTGCAGTACAAAAGCAACATCTCCATCTCCCTGGGTTGCTGCACAGCAGACCCATCAACACCACACTCCTGGCACTCTCCCAGGCCTCCAGCACTCCCAAGGAAGCAGGCTAGAAGAGGGACAGGCTTGCAAGGGTCTGTTATGCTGTTCCACTGTCTGTCTTCCATGCAAATCTTGCCCTGCACCATTCTAAACCAACCTCACAGATGAAGCTCTGCCACAGTCCCAAAGATCTGGAGCACAGTGTCTTGGTGCCTTGGCCAGTGACCAAGAAACAGAAAGAACAAGGTGACAAAGTCCTCAGTATCCCTCACTCAACTCCATCTTCATAGCCACCATGGTCCAACCCTCCCTAGCAACTCCAGAAACCATTTCCTAATGGCTGTGAAGCATTAGCAACCACCACAGCAACAGTCTCCAACCCAAGTGCAGCTTTGAACCCCATTAGCTGCTTGGCCTCTGCAAGATCTTGCAGTGAATGGAAGTTGAAGCAGTAATGAGGACAGGCCTGATGTGCACCAGAAAGACAAAAGAAGGCTATTTGCATATAATTAGGAACAGATGAAGCTCAGACAACAATTATTCAATGAGGAGAAGAGAGTCATCCATAACCAGGCAGGAAAGCCTGACAGTATACAATCTGTGCCATATTTGGACAGGAGTTGGATGTCTTCACATCTTGGACTGATAACAGAGATACTTTCTAGTCCAAATACCACCTCCTGAAGCCCAACTTTTATAGCACACAAGCCCAAGCAACTTGCAAGGCAGCTGCAATATTTGCTCACAGTTCTTTTTTTCCCCCACACTTTCTTGGACACTGGGCAAGTACAGACAGACCTGAAGATGCAAAAAGTACTCAGAGACCCTGGAGAGGAGGAGCACAAAGCTGGGAGAGACAACACTCAATCAGTAATGAAGAGTAATTTATGCTAATCAATACAGCCTCATAATGAAAGCCCCAGATGAAGTAGCTGGCTTCAGAAGGTGATGTGTCTGGTTGATCAGGATGGCTGTGTTTACATGACAGACTCTTGTCCCTCTTGGATGTACTCATCACCACATCTGCCTCCAGTGGGCACAGGATGGGCTCACTGATTGTATTAATGGGATTACAAATTGGCAGCCACTCAGCCTCACTCATTCACTGTGTGAAAGGGATTAAAAACTGCCTCACACACTTGAAAGCACAGAGTTTCTTCTCTAGCTGCTTTGCTAACAGGAAGGTGTCCCTAGCTCAAGGTTATTTGCTACCTTCTTCAATGACCAGAAGGCTCCAGGAACACCTCCTGGTGGCCTTTCAAGTTGTTGAAGAGGCTGATATCAAAGCTGGGGACAAGCAGCTCTGCTTGATCCAGCACCGGACATCTTCTTATTGGAGAACTTCTTGTGGCCTTCAGTTACCTAAAGGGGCTGAGCAGAAAGCTGAGGACAGACTTTTGAACAGGGCCTGTCAGGACAGGACATGGGGGGGGATGGTTTGAAACTAAAAGATTTAGGCTGGAGAGAAGGGAAAAATGCTTGACACAAGGGAGGTGAGGCCCTGGTCCAGGCTGCCCAGAGAGATAGGAGAGGTCCCATCCCTGGAACCATTCCAGATCAGGTTGTCTGGGGCTCTGAGCAACCTGCTCTAGTTGCAGCTGCCCCTGCTGGCTGCAGGGGGATTGGACTGGATGAGCTTTAAAGGTGCCTTCCCACCCAAACCATTCTGAAAGAGACAGCAGTACCACTAGCAATCAAATAAATGGGGGTGGGGATGAATCAATGTTTCCTAAAACAATCCTGGGGGGTTCAGGCCTGACTCATCTCACAGTAGTGAGCTTGGGAATAAAAACTGAAGTGATGCTTTCTACCCTGGTCAGGAGCAACTTGGAGCTGGCTTTGAGCATGATCCCAAAGCCCTGATGAACACTGGCTCCATACCCACTGGCTGGGAGCACTAATATGATCACAAGATTCACAAACAAAGAAGATCTGTCCAAAAGCAGGAAATTGATACCCTTCTGTGATGCAGCTTGATAGAAAGCCTCCCTCCAGCTCCAGCTTCTCTACCTCCAAAAGGCTACTGGCAAAGAAAAGAAAGGACTGGAAGACAGCTACAAAAATGCCTCCAGATCTCACAGGGAAGGAGTGGAGAAGTTCAGCCAACTCAGTTTACCCAAGCAAAGATCAAGAGAGTGTTTTAATCACAGTGGAGAAGCAGGAGAGTTTGAGGAGGCAGGACTCCTATTTTTCTGGCCAGCAAAAGCAGGCAAAGAGCCAATGGTTGCAAGCTAAAAATAGCCAAAACTAGGGTAAGTCAACCACCAAAACAATTTACTTAAGGATGTGGTGGGTTCTCCTTCATTTGAAATCGCTACAAGAAAAGCCACCAAGCCTTTGTAACAGAGCCTGCTGTTTACTACAGACTCAAAGCTCAGCTCATCCCTTTTCCTCTGTGTGTGTGAAGTAATTTTCCCACAGCACAAGCACAGCAAACTCTTTGGTCACAATGGAAACACCACCACATTCCTTCACCTCGAGGGTCAGGCAGTCCCTAGGCAGTAAGGAGTTCACAGCCCAAATCCATCTCAGCTGCCTGACCACTGCTCCAGGTGTCTGCTTTTGATTCCTTCAAGCCAAATACTGACAGGGGGGTGTCTGAGCTCTGGAGAGGGAAGTGCTCCCCTGCACTGGCCAACGTAAGGCAGCTCCTGACCTAATTCATAGAATCATAGAATCAACAAGGTTGGAAAAGACTTCAGGGATCAGCAAGTCCAACCTATCACCCAACACATCCTGACTAACTAAACCATGGCTTCAAGAGCCACATCCAATCCCTTTTTGGACACCTCCAGGGATGGGGACTCCACCTCCCTGAGCAGCACATCCCAGTGGCTAATTATCATAGAATCAACAAGGTTGGAAAAGACCTCAGAGATCATCAAGTCCAACCTGTCACCCAAGACCTCATGCCTGCTAGACCATGGCAATTACTCTTTCTGGGGAGATCTGGCCTGCATCAGGAACAGTGTGGCCAGCAGGAACAGGGAGGTCATTGTGCCCCTGTACTCTGCATTGGTTAGGCTGCACCTTGAGTCCTGTGTCCAGTTCTGGGCTCCTCAGTTTAAGAAGGACATTGAGAGATTTTGAAGGTGTCCAGAGAAGGGCAACAAAGCTGGGGAGGGGTCTGGAGCACAGCCCTGTGAGCAGAGGCTGAGGGAGCTGGGGTTGCTTAGCCTGGAGAAGAGGAAGCTCAGGGGAGACCTCATTGCTCTCTACAACTACCTGAAAGGTGGTTGTAGCCAGGAAGGGGTTGGTCTCTTCTCCCAAGCAAGCAGCCCCAGAACAAGAGGACACAGTCTCAAACTGTGCCAGGGGAAGTTTAGACTCGAGGTGAGGACAAAGTTCTTCACCGAGCGAGTCGTTCGCCATTGGGATGTGCTGCCCAGGGAGGTGGTGGAGTCCCCATCCCTGGAGGTGTTCAAGAGGGGAATGGATGTGGCACTTGGTATCATGGTCTAGTCATGAGGTCTGTGGTGCCAGGTTGGACTCAATGATACTCAAGGTCTCTTCCAACCTTGGTGATACTGTGATCTTTCTCCTCACCTCCAGCCTAAACTTCCCCTGGCACAGCTCGAGAAGCTTAATTCTGCCTGTGGTGGACACAGCTGTATCCTCCTGCTTTGGGAGAGGACCTAAAGGGGCAATCTGGAAGCACCCAGACCCAAAGCCTGCCCCAGGCTGCTGGAGAGGACCAGAGCCAACTACCTTCATGGAGGTGAAGTTCCGCGGTCGGTCAAACTGGAACTCCATTTGCACAGAGCCTGTGCTGAAGCTCTCATTCTTCCAGCCAACATAGTCATAGCCTGGCCACACACGGTACTGGTGGCTCTGGGTGAAGTCATCCAGTCCAAGCACACCATCTGTCAGCTGGCCCAGACCACCATACAAGTGCCTAGCAAGAAAGAACCAACAGTTAGGGAGAACATCAGCCAGGAGAGCCCAAGTGTGAAAGCATTTCATAGAATCAACAAGGTTGGAAAAGACCTCAGAGATCATCAAGTCCAACCTGTCACCCAACACCTCCTGACTACAAGACCATGGCACCAAGTGCCACATCCAATCCCCTCTTGAACACCTCCAGGGATGGGGACTCCACCACCTCCCTGGGCAGCACATTCCAACAACAACTCTCTCTGGGAAGAACTTTCTCCTCACCTCCAGCCTAAACCTCCCCTGGCACAGCTTGAGACTGTGTCCTCTTGTTCTGGTGCTGCTTGCCTGGGAGAAGAGACCAACCCCCACCTGGCTACAACCTCCCTGCAGGGAGTTGGAGAGAGCAAGAAGGTCTCCCCTGAGCCTCCTCTTCTGCAGGCTAAGCAACCCCAGCTCCCTCAGCCTCTCCTCCCAGGGCTGTGCTCCAGACCCCTCCCCAGCTTTGTTGCCCTTCTCTGGACACCTTCCAGCATCTCAACATCTTTCCTAACCTAAGGAGCCCAGAACTGGACACAGGACTCAAGGTGTGGCCTAACCAGGGCTGAGCACAGGGCAGAAGGACTTCCCTGCTCCTGCTGGCCACACTCTTGCTGATGCAGCCCACGATGCTGTTGGCCTTCAAGGCCACCTGGGCACACTGCTGGCTCCTGTTCAGCTGCTGTCAACCAGTACCCCCAGGTCCCTCTCTGCCTGGCTGCTCTCCAACCACCCTGGTTGAGTCCTTCAGCTGGTACCAGGAAGAGTTGAGTGTATTTACTCTTAACCTATCCTGGACAAGAAATTCCCTGTCCTTATGCAACATCACCTTGATTTTGTTCAGGCTGGGCTTTCAAAAGCTTTGCCTGCCAGGGAAAAGGCAGCAGTTTTAGCATTGGTATCAAGCCCTGGCAGCAAAGCCCAGCTCTGAGCAGAGTCTCTTGAGAAGGAAAGCTGAGCCTACAGAAAATGTCACAGTTCTGCAAACAGAGCTTTAGCTGCAGCCTTCCACCATGGAGCTGTGTGGCAGGAACACTGCTCCATCCTGTCCTGGGCAAACCAGCAGGGAAAGGCTTGCAGGCAGGCACAGAGCAGCAGGGAAAAGAGCAGTGAGACTATGGGCAGCTCACCCAGGTCTAACTGGGATCATGTCTAGCACTGCTCCTCGTGCAAGAGGAGGCTGCTAGGGGCTCTGTTTCCAGGGCTCTTCACCCAGGACCCTGCCTCACTCCACTGAGAGTGCAGAGCCTGTTAAGCTGTCTTCCACCACTGTCCCACAGTGGTACAGTCCTGACTCCATCTGCCTTCTGGAAGCCATTCCTGGCATGTCCCTTTTCCTCCAGCAGGGAAAGTGCCAACAGCTGAGCTGTGTTAGTGCCTGAGCTTACTCCCCAAACTGGTTTCATTCAGCTGCCTCCAGGCACTCAATACCTGGGCTGGGCTGCTGCTGCTACAGACACTGAAGCTCAGCAGGTCCACCCCAGGTGAGGCAGAGGCAGGGAAGCCTTTGAACTCCAAACAGGATTAACAGCTGCAAAAGGCAGACTCCTGCTTCCAGGCCAGCCAGGCACCTGAACTAGAAGCTAAGTAGTTTGAGAGAGTCCTTGCTCAGCAGGCTGGGGTTTGTGCCTACATCTGTAGCTTCCCAACACTCCCCAGCTCCCTAGGCTGGACAGCTAAGAGCAAGTTCTGCCTCTTTCTGCACATGAAAACCTTTCCCACCCCCACTTCTATTTTTGTTTTAATACCCAACCCCTACTCCATCAATGCAGCTGGAAAGGCCCAGCTATTACAATCCCAAGACACTGTTACAAGCCCCAAAGAATGGACTTTTCCACCCCAGGCTTTTCCACCTCCAGCAGAGGAGAGCACAAATAAGTTTAGAAAAGTCACCTCTCAAGATTGAAAAAAATGAATAATCCTAACTGCAGGCAACAGTAAAGAGCCTCAGGAAGTTAATGACAGCTGAAACAGGACAGATAATAAAAGCATCATGAGTCAGTGGATGACAGCAGGTCACTGAGGAGACACTGTCAGAGCCCTTATTAGCACTTGCCTGCACAGGCAGGGACATGCTGCCTCAAAGAGGATACCCAGGGCCAGGTTTGTTTGAGGTTTCAAATCTACATCCTAAATCCATCCAGGCTGCTCAAGCAACACACTCAAAGCTGTGTTTACAGCACAGAAAGCTAACTGTCTGGAAGGTCAGCCACTTATTTCACATTTCAGACACAGACTCTTCACGAACTCTCCTCCCACTGCTACTGGGCAAAGCAGAGACACCTCAATGGCAGCAATGTGCCCCCTAACCTAACCTACTGTGTCCAGTTCTGGGCTCCTCAGCTTAGGAGGGAGGTTGACTTGCTGGAGCGTGTCCAGAGAAGGGCAACAAAGTTGGTGAGGGGTTTGGAGCACAGCCCTGTGAGGAGAGGCTGAGGGAGCTGGGGTTGCTTAGCCTGCAGAAGAGGAGGCTCAGGGGAGACCTTCTTGCTCTCTACAACTACCTGAAGGGGGGTTGTAGACAGGCAGAGGTTGGTCTCTTCTCCCAGGCAAGCAGCACCAGAACAAGAGGACACAGTCTCAAGCTGTGCCAGGGGAGGTTTAGGCTGGAGGTGAGGAGGAAGTTTTACACAGAGGGAGTGACTGCTCATTGGAATGGGCTGCCTGAGGAGGTGGTGGAGCCACCATCACTGGAGGTGTTCAGGAGGAGACTTGATAGGGTGCTTGGTGCCATGGTTTAGTTGATTAGGTGGTGTTGGATGATAGGTTGGACACGATCTCCAAGGTCTCTTCCAACCTGGTTTATTCTATTCTACTCCAACCTCCCCTAACCTCAGTGGTGTGAAAAATTAAGCAGACCTCCTCATAAGCTGTCAAAATCCAGCTGCTTTAGGCTGTTTGACTCCAAGCTGGAAAAGCATCACCCCCAAGGAATCTTTACAGTGAGTAATCAGCCACCACCTTCTCATAAGCACACTGGCAGTGGTGTTTCTGCTGACCTGGAGCTTCTCACAGGCACTGATGCACTTTCCCAAGTTGTTTCAAATCCACCAGAGCTTTGCTTTCAAAAGCAACAACTCAGACCTGTCCAGGAGCTCACAGGTGTCAAGTGCAGGCCTAGAGCTCAGGTGCTGCTCACTTTCTTGGATGCCCACTTTGCCCTGGAGACCTCCTGCAACAGTTTAAGGTGCAGTCTGCTGGACAATGCATTTCAGACTGCAGAAGCAACACAGACAGTGAATCAAAATCCTAGAGTGGTTGAAGCTGGAAGGGAGCTTAAAGATAGTCCAGTTCCAAGCCCCCTGTGCCATGGGCAGGGACACCTCCCACTTGCCCAGGTTGCTGAAGGCCTCTTCCAACCTAGCCTTGAACAGCTCTCCAGGGAAGAGGCATCCATGACCTCCCTGGGCAACCTGTTCCAGTGTTTCCCCACCCTCACTCCAAAGAATTTCTTCCCCATCCAATCAAGCTTTGAACACTTCAAAGATTGGAGCCTCCATAGCTTCTCTGGGCAACCTGTTCCAAGTGCCTCAGCACCCTCATGGTGCAACATCTCATCTAAACACAGCTTCTTCTAGTTGGAATCCTTTACCCCTCATCCTGCCACTACATGAAGGAAGGATGGATCTTCATCTGCTCCAATCTGTGCAGACAGAAGGTCCAGCCAGCTCCCCCACTCAAATCTGGGGCAACAGAAGAGTAGAAGCACCTTATGATCTGCAGTACCAGAGACAGCTTAAGGCTTTAACTCAACCAGCAAAGAAATCAGCACAATGAATATAGTCACAACTAGGGACCAAGAGCAAAGAGAGATCTGAAACAATCAGACACCAGGACTGTGTCATCACATCAGATGGGGTCAGAGTGGCTGGAGAGAGGCCAGGCAGAGAGGGACCTGGGGGGACTGGTTGACAGCAGCTGAACAGGAGCCAGCAGTGTGCCCAGGTGGCCAAGAAGGCCAACAGCATCGTGGGCTGCATCAGCAAGAGTGTGGCCAGCAGGAGCAGGGAAGTCCTTGTGCCCTGTGCTCAGCACTGCTTAGGCCACACCTGGAGTCCTGTGTGCAGTTCTGGGCTCCTCAGTTTAAGAAGGACATTGAGAGACTTGAAGGTGTCCAGAGAAGGGCAACAAAGCTGGGGAGGGGTCTGGAGCACAGCCCTGGGAGGAGAGGCTGAGGGAGCTGGGGTTGCTTAGCCTGCAGAAGAGGTGGCTCAGGGGAGACCTTCTTGCTCTCTCCAACTCCCTGAAGGGAGGTTGTAGCCAAGTGGGGTTGGTCTCTTCTGCCAGGCAAGCAGCACCAGAACAAGAGGACACAGTCTCAAGCTGTGCCAGGGGAGGTTTAGGCTGGAGGTGAGGAGAAAGTTTTTCACAGAGAGAGTTGTTAGCCATTGGGATGTGCTGCCCAGGGAGGTGGTGGAGTCCCCATCCCTGGAGGTGTTCAAGAAGGGATTGGATGTGGCACTTGGTGCCATGGTCTTGTAGTCAGGAGGTGTTGGGTGACAGGTTGGACTTGATGATTTTTGAGGTCTCTTGTTGATTCTATGGTCGTGGAAGCTCTCAAAGACAGCAGCTGGCTGTAGAAGACACACTCTCCTTAAAGAGAAGCAACAGCAACTTCTACCAAAAACTCCTCCTTTCCTGCCAGCCTTGGCCAGCTGGGGAGACGAATCTGAAGTGTGCTCTGCCCATGCCCTCCTTTCAAAGAGCAGCTAACAGCGTGTCAAGGAGCCTGGATAAACAGAGCCACAATGCTCTGCAGACTCTAGCAGGCTAGCCTGCAGCTCTGGAGGTCTCACAGAAGTGTTTGGGATACAAGATGCTGGTGAAAGGGCTAAGTAGGAAAGAAGAGACCGAGAGAGAAGAGGACGACTTCTCCCACCTGCGCTCCTGGTAGCCATCGTAGGTGGAGTCGTTCAGGTACACGATGGGGAAGCCAGGAGCCGCTATGGTCCCTCCTTCAGGGATGCTGTAGGATGCCAAACCATCTACAAGAGAAGGCCACACCCCTCAGAAACACAGCAGCAGCCCTCCATCACCCCTACCCATAGGGATCCTTTCATTTGTGCTGTGGATCAGCAGAAGCAGTTCTGTGGGGCTGGGGGTCCTTCTCCACAGGGGGGCCCCAGGCTTGGGTAAGGGCCCAGGCTGGGGGGGGTTCCCACTTTCAGGTAAGGGCCCAGGCTGGGGGGGGGTGGGTTCCACTTTTGGGTAAGGGCCCAGGCTGGGGGGGGGTGGGTTCCACTTTTGGGTAAGGGCCCAGGCTGGGGGGGGTTCCCACTTTCAGGTAAGGGCCCAGGCTGGGGGGGGGAGGGGGGGTGTCCCACTTTCAGGTAAGGGCCCAGGCTGGGGGGGGAGGTGGGGGTCCCCCTTTTGGGTAAGGGCCCAGGCTGGGGGGGGGTGGGTTCCACTTTCGGGTAAGGGCCCAGGCTGAGGGGGGGTTCCCACTTTTGGGTAAGGCCCCAGGCTGGGGGGGGAGGGGGGTTCCCACTTTCAGGTAAGGGCCCAGGCTGGGGAGGGGAGGGGGGGGGGTCCCACTTTCAGGTAAGGGCCCAGGCTGGGGGGGAAGGTGGGGGTCCCCATTTTGGGTAAGGGCCCAGGCTGGTGGGGGTGGGGGTGGGGGTGTCCCCCTTTTGGGTAAGGGCCTGGGCTGGGGGGGGTGCCAGTTCTGTGTAAGGTGTGCTGTGCAGGGGCAGGAGGGGAATGGCTACTTACCATACCAGACACAGCCATAGAGCTCCACCCTCATGCAGACAGTCATCAGCATCTGGGTGACGGGGATCACCCGCACGAAGCGGGCGATGATGGGCGGCCGCAGGTCCTTCAGCACCACGTCGTAAGTGTCGATGTTGCCCTGGATCACCTGCAGGAGAGAGCTCCTTGGCAGCCACTGCTCCCTGCTGTGCTGCTCCTGCAGCGTGCTTGCAGCCTGCCACTTGAGGCTGGGGAACTTCCCCGTGCAGCGTCGGCTGCTCCACTCCCCCTACCTGCTGCCTGGCTTAGAGGGCGAATCACAGAACGGTTTGGGTTGGACGGGAGCTTAAAGAGCATCCAGTTCCAAGCCCCCTGTGCCATGGGCAGGGACACCTCCCACTAGCCCAGGTTGCTGGGGGCCTCTTCCAACCTGGCCTTGAACAGCTCTCCAGGGAAGAGGCATCCATGATCTCCCTGGGCAACCTGTTCCAGTGCCTCCCCACCCTCACTCTATAGAACTTCTTCAATCTCCCCTCTTCAGCTTCAACCCACTGCCTCTCATCCTATCACTATGGGTGCTGCCCTTTCCCCTCCTCTCCACTGCATACCAGACAATGCTCTGAGGGAGAGGAGAAAGGCAGATGGGAGATGAACATAGACCTGGGCTGTACACTGCAGAGAGCTGCAGTCACCAGGACACAGCCTCCTTGAAGAGAGTCTCCATGGACGTTCTAAGAACCTGGTAACAGAGCACTTGCCCTCATCACAGGTGACCTGGTGGAGGGTTCTGATGCCTTTTCTCTGTAAGTCAACAACATTCTAGAGAGGTTGCATTGTTTGGGGGGTGAAGGTGCAAGCAGTTGCACGGTAGAAGTCCTGAAGTGTTCAGCATTGCCACAGTCACACCCCAGTGCTGAAGTTCAGTCTGATAGAGCATAGAACATAGAGCATAGAATCAATAAGGTTGGAAAAGGCCTCAGAGATCAATAGGACAGGGACTTTCACCCTCCCCTTCCCCTCATTTCACCAGGGTTCTGGGAACAGAGTGTGGAAACAGCTGAGGCTGTCCTGCCCCCAGCACTGGACACGAAGAATCTAAGAGACTGGGTTTTTGGGTAACAATTTGGGCTTCAGGAAATACATTATGAACACTTTTGACATCAAAAGTCTGAATTCAAAGTGTGAGAGCTCTTGGTCAAAGGTGCTGATGGTGGGAAGGAAGAATCAGAGGCTGGAGGTTACTCAAGCCGTGGAGATTTCAATTGTTGATGCAGAAGCCATTCAAAAGATGAGGGAGGCCAACAGGGGAAGAGGAAGGTGGCTTCCTCTTTATGGAAGGGACCTTAAAGCTCACATAGTTCCAAATCCCCTGCCATGGGCAGGGACATCTCCCACTAGCCAAGGTTACTCAGGCCTCATCCAACCTGGCCTTGAACACCTCCCAGGGAAGAGGCATCCATGACTTCCCTGAACAATCTGTTTCAGTGTCTCACCACCCTCACTTTAAAGGTCTCCAGAGAGTAAGTGTGGCTGGAGAGTCCATGGGGAGGTGAAAGATCTCACTGCAGCAGAAAAGCAAACCACTCCAAAGGCTGCACCTCCCTGGAGAACCACAGGCCACATATGGTGGTCTACCGGACTGCACCAGGCTAGCTCTGGAACAGTTTACTGCACCTAGCTGGACAGCTCTACAAAGATCCACAGTCCAAGGAGCTGACCAAAGAAAACAGAAGGAAACCAAACAAGCCAACTCATTTCTTCCTCCCATTCAGATCCTTAAGAGGCTTTTAATCTGCAGCCTCTTAACCTCTCTTCCTAGGAGACACACTCATGACTTCTTCCAGTGAAGCAGGGGGAGTCAAGTATTCCTTGTCTTCAGGAGCCAAGTGACAGAAGGCCTAAGACAGGAAACCTGGAAGCCCCCTTGGCTGGCTCCACAAGACCTTGCTGCCAGGAAACAACAGCCAAGAGGAGACAGCATATGGCACAATATCCCACATCACAATCACAGATGTTGGCAGATCCTCTGGAGCTGAAGTTGTACCAGGGGAGGTTCAGGTTGGACACAAGGAACAATTTCCTCCCCACAAAGGGTTGTCAAGCCCAGGGCAGTGGTGGAGTCCCCACCCCTGGAGGAGTTTCAAAGCTGTGTAGATGTGGTGCTGAGGGACATGGTTTGGTGGTGGATTTGGCAGTGCTGGGTTTAATGTTTGGACTCACTGATCCCAAAGGTCTCTTCCAACCTAAGTGACTCTCTGATTTGTTGGGAAAACTGAGGTGGCAGATGGTAGACAGGTCAAGCCAAGAAGTCCTAGATGGACATGATGCTGCACAAGAGCTTCAGCCATTCCCCTCAGGAAAAGGTACCTTTGTACCAGCTCCACAGTGGAAGAGCTGAAGTTGTTGCCTGTGCTGGAGACATCTGAGAGAGGCAAAGAGAAGATGCACTTTGGGCAGCACCTCCACAAGGTGGGGTTGCTGCTGCTGAGCACACAGTTTCTCAGGGTCAGAACCCCCAAAAGACAATCAGCTGTGTGTGGAACCAGCTCAGCACCAGCTTCCAGTCCCAGCCATTACTGATGGCAGTGCTCATCAAGGATGAAGTGGTGCTGCTGGCAAACACTAGAAGATGAGAGAGCAGGAATGAACAGCTCTGCACCACAAAACATTAGTGCAAGTAGAGAGGGCACCATGCCTCACTGGTGTCAGAGGCAAGGGCACACCAAACTGACTCTGTCTTCACTGAGTAAATTACAGCTGGAGGTGACTTCCCTTGTGAGGAGCAGCCTGTGCTACAGGTCTGAAACTCAGCAGCACAGTGAAGGGGTTGGTTTGGGGCTTTCTGTGGCTGAAACAATTTGTGTGACCCCTTTGGGCAGAGACAGTCCAAGGTGGGCTCACAGAGTCACACTGAAGCATCAGTCACTGGGCATCTATCAACTGCTCCAGCAACAGCAGCTCTCTGCAACGTGTAGTCCACACGCTCGCCCATCTCCCAAGGGACAAGTGACAGGACAAGAGGAAATGGCTTCAAGTTGCACCAGGGGAGGTTTAGGTTGGACATTAGAAGAAACTTCTTCACTGAAAGGGTTCTCAAACCCTGGCACAGGCTGCCCAGGAAGGTGGTTGAATGCCCATCCCTGGAGGTGTTTCAAAGAGGCAGAGCTGTGGTGCTGAGGGCCGTGGTTCGGCGCCAGCCTTGGCAGAGTTAGAGAAGGGTTGGGCTGGATGATCTTAAAGGCCTTTTCCAACCCAAGCCATTCTGTGATTCCATGACTTGCCTTATGCATGCTCCACAGCTGAGTCCCCAGCAGGCTCACCTTCTCTCCCTGCCGGTCCTTCCAGGAGATCCAGCGCTCCCCGTTGCGGCTGTAGTCGATGCGGTAGGCGCGGGCAAACTCCTTGCCGGTGGCACGGGCATGGCGCCCCTGAGTCCCGATCAGGGTGATGAAGAAGAGCTTGTGCAGGTCAATTTGAAGGTATTGGACATCTTCTGGTTGCAAGAAACCAGCTGGGCACCAGGCTCCATCCCCCTCTTCCCTTTGTAACCTGAGGGGAAAACCACACACGTTAAAAACAAGTCACTCCCAAGGGTCCAACCCTCCCAGAAACTGAGGAGCCACAGACTGGGTTGGCTTGGAAGGGACCTGAAAGCTCATCGAGTTCCAACCCCCTGCCATGGGCAGGGACACCTCCCACCAGCCCAGCTTGCTCAAGGCCTCATCCAACCTGGCCTTGAACACCTCCAGAGTGGGGTGTGATGGGTTAACACCCATCCTGGAAGCAGTGGGGGAGGGCAGCCACAGCCTCCCTGGGCAACCTGTGCCAGTGTCTCCCCAGCCTCACTGGGAAGAATTCCTTCCTCATCTCTAGTCTTGATCTCCCTTCAGCTACCCAAGGGAACACCTTGGACCTTTAAGAACTGGGAGAAAGAAACCAAAGTGGGAGAAAGAAACCAAAGTGGGAGCTGAGAGGTGCTACCAAACACTTTTCCCCTTCAGGGTCATGGTCTGTTGAGTCCTGCAGCCAATTTTGCCTGCTCAGAACAACTCCCCTCAGTTTCAGATGTCCTTCATTAACTGTCAGAAGTAATTTCTTTCCCACATTGATCCAAATCAACATGGAGTAGGTAGCTGCTAAAGTGCACACTCACTCCTAAACCTCACCTGGTAAGGCCTGAACCTCTCCTTGACCACCTCCTACAGTTCTAGCACAAAGAGGAGATACCTTAAAACCACAGAATCCCAGCATGGGGCAGGTTGGAAGGGACCTCTGAAGATGACCCAGCCCAACCCCCTGCTAAAGCAAGGCACCCATGGCCCAGGATCACAATGGCCAGGGTGGGGGTTGAAGCTCTCCAGAGGAGACTCCACAATCTCTCTGAGCAGCCTGCTCCAGGCCTCCAGCACCCTCACACCAAAGAATTTTCTCCTCTTGTTCAGATGCAACCTCCTGGGTCCCAGAGTTTGTGCCCACTGCCCCTTGTCCTGTCACTGAGCGCCACTGAGAAGATCTCATGGTGAGCAGAGTGCTGCAGCCATCAGCAGGTGGAGGCACTGAAGGGAGCTCTGCCTCACCTGGGCAAGCCACAAGGTGCTGACAGCTTTAAAGGTGAAAGATTTGCCCAGACACAAAAAGACCATGTGGGGTTTGTAGCAACAAGGACCCCTTTGCAAACAGAGAGCCTCTGAAGTGCCTTTGCCTTTTGGAGAGCTACTCTGCTTGTAAGTGATGGGACTGGTGAGTGCCAGTCCCTGAGCATCAAGGCAGGCAGACACTGAATGTCAAGCCATGGTCTAGAGAAGGTTTGTGTCTCAGGTGGATCAGCTACTTGTGCAAGACTCATTTTACAGTCAAGTGGCAAGTAAAAAGTTACAGGAAAGGCAGGAAGGGTGACTGTGAAATACCAGTGACAGGCAGCTGCAGAGGACAACTCTGACCTCCAGCCAGAGGCTGCCTTCATGTTTTCACCCTGTGGACACCCAGCTACCCAGGCAAAGAGCTGATGGTAACAGATGGTAAGTGAGGCCTGAAGTATTTGCAGCACTAGAGATAAGTCATAGCTTGGGGAACAAAACTCTCCCAGCCTTCAGCCCCACAGGCTGGTTCAAACTCCACTAAAACACAGGGCAGCAACTTTTCTCTACCATAGGCTAAAGGATCTGCTGGAGAGAGTCCAACAGAGAGCCACAAGGATGATTGGGGGACTTGAGCATCTTCTCTAGGAAGAGGGATTGAGAGCCCTGGGGCTGTTTAGTGTGGATGAGAAGGCTGAGAGGGGATCTGATCAATGCCTATCAATACCTGAGGGGTGGGTGTCAAGTGCAGGGGGCCAAGCTCTTTTCAGTGGTGCTCAGCAATAGGACAAGGAACAATGGATGCAAAGTGGAACAGAGAAGGGTCAACCTCAGCCTAAGGAGAAACTTCTATACAGTGAGGGTCACAGAGCCCTGGAGCATGCCCAGAGAGGTTGTGGAGTTTCCTTTCAAAACCTGTCTGGATGTGTTCCTGTGTGACCTGCTCTGGGTGATCCTGCTTTGGCTGGGGGGTTGGACTTCACAGTATCACAGTATCACAGTAACTAAGGTTGGAAGAGACCCCAAGGATCATCAAGTCCAACCTGTTCCAACAGACCTCACAACTAGACCATGGCACCAAGTGCCATGTCCAATCTCCCCTTGAACACCTCCAGGGACAGTGACTCCACCACCTCCCTGGGCAGCACATCCCAATGACGAACGACTCGCTCAGGGAAGAACTTTTTCCTCACCTCGAGTCTAAACCTCCCCTGGCACAGCTTGAGACTGTGTCCTCTTGTTCTGGTGCTGGTTGCCTGGGAGAAGAGACCAACCCCCTCCTGTCTACAACCACCTTTCAGGTAGTTGTAGAGGGCAATGAGGTCACCTCTGATCCTTCTCTTCTCCAGGCTAAGCAACCCCAGCTCCCTCAGCCTCTCCTCACAGGGCTGTGCTCAAGGCCTCTCCCCAGCTTTGTTGCCCTTCTCTGGACACCTTCAAGTGTCTCGATGTCCTTCTGAAACTGAGGGGCCCAGAACTGGACACAGTACTCAAGGTGTGGCCTAACCAATGCAGAGTACAGGGGCACAATGACCTCCCTGCTCCTGCTGGCCACACTATTCCTAATACAGGCCAGGATGCCATTGGCCCTCTTGGCCACCTGGGCACACTGCAGGCTCATGTTTAGGCAGGTGTCAATCAGCACCCCCAGGTCCCTCTCTGTTTGGCAGCTCTCAGCCACTCTGCCCCCAGCCTGTAGCACTGCCTGGGGTTGCCGTGGCCAAAGTGCAGCACCCGGCACTTGGACTTATTAAATGCCATCCCATTGATTGACTTGATCTCTAGAGGTCCCTTCCAACCTCTCACATTCTGTGATTCTGTAAGGGGAAAAAACCACCAACATGATGAAAAAAATCAAGCACTAGAGCTGCATCATTTTGGCCTGGTCACATTAATCATAAAAACATAGCAGGGTTACCTTGGAATGGCTCTCTGACTTGCACCAGAACAGCAGCAATGTTTGAGACCATCATTTAAAAGGATTCTAAGGACACTTTGTCTTTTATGAGTGTTTTGCAGATTCATCAGGGAAGGGCTTTGAGAGCAATGAAATGTCACAAAAGAAAACCCCAAACCCAACAGCCAAGCTTCTAAGGGAGACTGAAGGGAAAGAAGAAATCCTTCAGCTGCTTTTCAACAGTTCCTTCACTCAGCAGTTTCCAGGTTTTGGAGTCAAAGTGGACACAGCCCATTTCCTCCAGGATGCTGTTGAGAAGTTCACCCTCCTAAATGATTTCCTACCATTCAGCTTAAAGAGCTCTGCAGGATTCCCAGGGGCACTGTCTGCAGCTGACCTGCAAGTCACAAACCCATCACAGATTCATTCACAGGAAGATGAGAGTCATCTTGCTCTGGTGAGATCTCAGTACATGGACCTGCTGGAGCAGGGCCAGAAGAAGCCACAGCAATGCTGGCAGGGCTGGAAGCCCTCTGCTGGGAGGCCAGGCTGAGAGAGTTGGGGTTGTGCAGAGTGGAGAAGGGAAGGCTCCAGGGAGACCTTCTGGTGGCCTTGCAGTGCTTAAAGGAGCCAAAAAGAAAGCTGGGTACAGACTTTGGCGCAGAGCCTGATGTGACAACACAAGGGGTGATGGTTTGGACCTAAAAGAGGGAGATTCAGACTGGAAAGAAGGAAAAAAAACTTTTTATACTGAGGGTGGTGAGACCCTGGCCCAGGTTGCCCAGAGAAGCTGTAGATGACCTATCCCTGGAACCATTCCATATGAGTTTGTTTGGGGCTCTGAGCAACCTGCTCTAGTGGCAGATGTCCCTGCTGGCTGCAGAGGGGTTGGACTGGATCACCTATGGAGGTCCCTTCCAACTCAAACCATTCTATGATCCTTGGGGTCCCTTCCAACCTGGCATTCCTCACCTGTCCAGAGAAGGGCAACAAAGCTGGGGAAGGGTCTGGAGCACAGCCCTGGGAGGAGAGGCTGAGGGAGCTGGGGTTGCTTAGCCTGGAGAAGAGGAGGCTCAGGGGAGACCTTCTTGCTCTCTCCAACACCCTGAAGGGAGGTTGTAGCCAGCTGGGGGTTGGTCTTTTCTCCCAGGCACCCAGCACCAGAACAAGAGGACACAGTCTCAAGCTGTGCCAGGGGAGGTTTAGGCTGGAGGTGAGAAGAAAGTTCTTCCCAGAAAGACAATTGGCCATGGGAATGTGCTGCCCAGGGAGGTGGTGGAGTCCCCATCCCTGGAGGTGTTCAAAAAGGGGTTGGATGTGGCACTTGGAGCCATGATTTAGTTGTCAGGAGGTGTTGGGTGACAGGTTGGACTTGATGATCTCTGAGGTCTTTTTCAACCTGGTTGATTCTGTGATTCTGGAAGCGGTGAACGAGCAAAGAAGTTTCTTTATGGGTGAGAGAACTTCTTCCTCACTCACATACATTTAGAAGTCCAAGAAGGCCAATGCCATTCTGGGCTGGATTAGAAGAGCTGTGGTTAATAGGCCAAGAGAGCTTCTCCTCCCCCTTTACTCTGCCCTGGTGAGGCTGCATCTGGAATATTGTGTCAAGTTCTGAGCCCCTCAGTTTAGGACAGGCACAGAACTACTTGAAAGAGTCCAGTGCAGAGCCACAAAAATGATGAAGGCAGTGGAACATCTTCATGAGGAGAGCCTGAGGGAGCTGAGGGCTCTGTAGCTTGCAGAGGAGGAGCCTGAGGGTGACCTCATTGCTGTTGCTAAAGCTGTGCAGGGTGAGTGCCCAGAGGCTGGAGCCAGGCTCTGCTGGGTGCTGCCCAATGCCAGCACAAGGGGCAGTGGTGGGAGCTGAGGCAGAGGAAGTTCCATGGAAACAGGAAGAAAACTTTTTTCCCCCTGTGAGTATGACAGAGTCCTGGAGCAGGCTGCCCAGGGGGGCTGTGGAGCTCTCCCTCTCTGGAGACATTCAAAACCCACCTGGCTGTGTTCCTGTGTGACCTGCTCTAGGTGATACTGTTCTGGCAGGGGGGTTGGACTGGCTGAGCTTTGGAGGTCCCTCCCAGCCCTTACCATTGTGTGATTCTATGAGAGAAGATGACATTTGCCAGCAGAGAGGAGCCTACCTTGCATACTGGGGCCCTGTGGAGTCGTACCACTGGCTGGAGGCGGTGATGTCCTCATCTCGTATCGTCCCTTCGTGCATACCCAGAGGGTAACGGCAGATAGCTGCAAAGGGGGAACAGAGCAGGACAAAAAGATCAGCACCAATCCCTTCTAAACCAGCAGGCAAGTTCAATTAAAAGGCTATCATGGCTGGAAAATCAAGATGGTAATGATAAAGAGAGAATGCAAGTGGAAAGGCTGAAACGCTGCACAGCCACCGTGAACTGCGATTAGAGCTAACGAAAACCACTCCCAGTTGGCATCCCTCAGAGTCCTGGAAAGGCAGAAACTCTACAAAGAAACAGTGCAAGAACAGCAGGGTGAGGGAGGGGAATCTGCCCCTCTACACTGGCAAGATCCCATCTGCAGCACTGCATCCAGTTCTGGGGCCCCCAGCACAAGGAGGACGTGGAGCTGTTGGAGAGGGTCCAGAGCAGCCTGTGAAGATGATGAGAGGGCTGCAGAACCTCCCCTGGGGGCACAGGCAGAGGGAGTTGGGGCTGTTCAGCCTGGAGGAGAGAAGGCTCCAGGGAGACCTCAGGCCTGGATCAGCAACAGTGTGGCCAGTAGGAGTAGGGCAGTGATGGTGCCTCTGCACTCAGCGCTGGTGAGGCCACACTTTGAATCCTGGGTTCAGTTTTGGGCTCCTCACTCCTGGGACATTGAGGGGCTGAAGCAGGAGCAAAGTAGGGCAACAATGCTGAGGAAGGGTCTGGAGAACAGGGCTGGTGAGGAGCAGCTGAGGGAGCTGGAGGTGTTCAGCCTGGAGACAATGAGGCTGAGGGGAGACCTACAGCTCCCTGAAAGGAGGCTGGAGCCAAGTGGGGGTTGGTCTCCCAAGGAACAAGCAATGGGACAAGACAAAATGGCCTCAAGTTGCCCCAGGGGAGGTTTAGGTTGGACACAAGGAACAATTTCTTCCCCAAAAGAGTTGTCAAGCCCTGGAACAGGGCAGTGGTAGAGTCCCCATCCTCATAGGAGTTTCATAGCCATGTAGATGAGGCACTGAGGGACATGGTTTGGTGGTGACCTGGCAGTGCTGGGTCAATGTTTGGACCTGATGATCTGAAAGGTCTCTTCCAACCAAAACAACTCAATGGTTCTGTGTCCAGCTTATGGAAACATCTGCTGTGTTGTGTCACTGCAGGTTAGAGCTCACACCTGAGCACAAGCCCCTGACCACACTGTCCCATCCTGCTCTGTTCCCTGTCTCCCTCCTCAAGCAGAGCAAGCATTTCTTTCCATCCATGAGAAGACTCAGATTTGCTGCCTCCAAGCAGAATAGAATAGAGTAGACCAGACCAGGTTGGAAGAGACCTTCAAGATCATCGAGTCCAACCTATCATCCAACATCACCTAATCAACTAAACCATGGCACCAAGCACCCTATCAAGTCTCCTCCTGAACACCTCCAGTGATGGGGACTCCACCACCTCCCTGGGCAATCACTCCCTCTGGGTAGAATTTCTTCCTAACATCCAGTCTAAACCTCCCCTGGCACAGCTTGAGACTGTGTCCTCTTGTTCTGGTGCTGCTTGCCTGGCAGAAGAGACCAACCCCCACCTGGCTACAACCTCCCTTCAGGCAGTTGCAGAGAGCAAGGTCTCCCCTGAGCCTCCTCTTCTGCAGGCTAAGCAACCCCAGCTCCCTCAGCCTCTCCTCCCAGGGCTGTGCTCCAGACCCCTCCCCAGCTTTGTTGCCCTTCTCTGGACACCTTCAAGTCTCTCAACATCCTTCTTGAACTGAGGAGCCCAGAACTGGACACAGGACTCAAGGTGTGGCCTAAGCAGTGCTGAGCACAGGGCAGAATGAGCTCCCTGCTCCTGCTCAAAGCAAAGAGCACTACAAGCTCAGTACAGCTCAATACACAAAGCCACTGCAGATGGTGGTTTATAAATCCAAGCTGGCCAAGCTCTCTCCCCTGACACAAGCTTTTTAAACATGTCTTGGAATATTAGAGCTGTTTCAGAAAGCTCCAACTCTTCCATGTCTTCATTAAGGCTCAGGATTCAAAACAGGCAAGCAAGATATTTTTGTCAGGCTGACATCAACAGCAGATTAAAAGGAAAGTTAGCTGGGATTAAAGGATGAAACAATTAAAAAGGCAAACAGACAGCCAGGGCAAGTGCCAGAGAGAAAGGGAATGGACTTTCCTACAGAATTTTGGGGTTTGGTCCTCTGAGCTCACAGAGGCCCCACCACAAGAGTCCCAGTGGCTGCCCTGCCTGCAGGGCCACAAGCCAGGGCCAGCAGATGCTGCAGTCACTCCAGAGGGGCACACGTGTCGGGTGCCATCCTCCCTGCTGCACTGCCAGCCCAGCACTGCTGCCTGCCTTGCCCTCTCCAGGACACTGCCCAGGGGGGCTGCATCTCTGTCTCCAGACTCTTACCCTTGTACCAACCCAGAGATGTTCAAGGAATGTGTGGACAAAGAACACAGAAGTGTTGGAGTGAGTCCAGAGGAGGCCACAAAGATGATCCAAGGGCTGAAGCATCTCTGCTTCTGGGCTGGATTAGAAGTGCTGTGGTTAATAGGTCAAGAGAGGTTCTCCTCCCCCTTTACTCTGCCCTGGTGAGGCAGAGGCTGAGGGAGCTGGGGGTGTTCAGCCTGGAGAGGAGAAGGCTCCAGGAAGACCTTAGAGCAGCCTTCCAGTACCTGAAGGGATCCTGCAGGAAGGCTGGAGAGAGGCTTTTCCTATGGGTGCCTAGTGATCAGGAAGCTGGGGACAGACTCTTGAGCAGGGCCTGTTGTGACAGCACAAGGGGTGATGGCTGGAAACTAAAAGAGGGAGATTCAGTCTGGAGAGAAGGGAGAGATGTTTGATACTGCTGGTGGTGAGACCTTGGTCCAGACTGCCCAGAGAGGTGGTAGATGCTCTGGAACCATTCCAGGTGAGGTTGGCTGGGCTTCTGAGCAGCCTGTTTTAGTTGCAGACATCCCTGCTGACTGCAGAGGGGTTGGAGGGATGAGCATGAAGGTCCTTTCCCACCCAAAGCCTTCTGTGATTTGATGTTCTGTGTATTCCTAAATACTCCTGTGCAGAAAGTGAGTGATGAGCTGCCAATGGCTGCTGCTGGCACCAAATTATTGCATACAGAGAAAAAGCAAATGATGAGACTACAAAACAAGCTAAAACCCACCATTCCATCTCTGCACTCATGGCCAGGCACCAGCCAAACAGGGACTGGAGCTCCCAGTCCTGCCTGCTCCCATCAAAAGGCAGAGAAGCCACACAGCTGATGCAGAAGGAGAGACCAGCAACCTCAGAAGAGATTGCTGAAGTGTGGCAAAGATCATTTATACCCTCACCAACTCCTGAGTGTCAGCAGAAGCAGGCAGCCCCAGAAGATCAGGTGGCAGAGTTCCCAGACCACCTCTGCATCTTTCACCTATTCAATACTGAATGCCAAAGGCTCACAGGGGTTCAAAACTCACAACAAACTGACAGCTCCCACAGGCAAACATCCAGGGAAGCTCCTCAGCAGCAGACTGCCACAAGCCCAGAGCACATCTAGGGTCAAGCACTGCTGTGTGCTTGCCCACCTGAGGCCTCCTCCAGAAGCAGGAGGGATGGGAGGCTGCTGGAGTCAGGACACTGGATGGATCTCTACACTCACCCAGAACATTCATTCATATGTCTGAGGTTTCCAGAGGAATTCAGTGGGAGGCAGCTGGTGCCTGGCTGGGATCAAGCATGATGACTGTGGCTGCTGAAAGCCAACCAAGAGCTTCAGCCCTGCTTTGACACTGAACAGTAAGCCCAGCAAACCAATCTAGCCTTGACTGTCTTCACTCTTACCTGTCCCACCACAGGGCAGTAGAATCTATCTGCTGACAGAAAGTTTCTGTGTTGCTGAAGTGTACCCACAGCTGCTTTTCCAAAAGGGGGAGATCATCATCTGAGAGCAGAAAGGGGGTTTGGGTTTCTGCAGTGGGAGCCCTGTCTGGTCACACCTCATCTGGATAAGAACAAACCAGGTTGGAAGAGACCTTCCAGATCATGGTGTCCAACCTATCATCCAACACCACCTGATCAGCAGTGCCAGATGGAGAGCTGGCTGGGTGGGAAGGGCCCTGGAGGAGCAGGGCTTCCTGCAATCCCTGACAAACTCATGATGGCATTCAGCAAGTGCCAGGGGCTGCACTTTGGTCACAAACAACCCCAGGCAGTGCTACAGACTGGGGGCAGAGTGGCTGAGAGCAGCTAGGCAGAGAGGAGCCTGGGGGTACTGGTTGACAGCAGCTGAACAGGAGCCAGCAGGGTGCCCAGGGGGCCAAGAAGGCCAATGGCATCCTGGCCTGCATCAGGAAGAGTGTGGCCAGCAGGAGCAGGGAAGTCCTTGTGCCCTGTGCTCAGCACTGCTTAGGCCACACCTTGAGTCCTGTGTCCAGTTCTGGGCTCCTCAGGTTAGGATGCTGGAAGGTGTCCAAAGAAGGGCAACAAAGCTGGGGAGGGGTCTGGAGCACAGCCCTGGGAGGAGAGGCTGAGGGAGCTGGGGTTGCTTAGCCTGCAGAAGAGGAGGCTCAGGGGGTGACCTCATTGCTCTCTACAACTACCTGAAAGGAGGTTGTAGCCAGGAAAGGGTAGGTTTCTTCTCTCTAGCAAGCAGCACCAGAACAAGAGGACACAGTCTCAAGCTGTGCCAGGGGAGGTTTAGGCTGGAGGTGAGGAGAAAGTTCTTCCCAGAAAGAGAGATTGGCCATGGGAATGTGCTGCCCAGGGAGGTGGTGGAGTCCCCATCCTTGGAGGTGTTCAAGAGGGGACTGGATGTGGCACTTGGAGCCATGGTTTAGTTCAGGAGGTGTTGGGTGACAGGTTGGACTTGATGATCTCTGAGGTCTTTTCCAACCTTATTGATTCTATGATTCTTTCACAGCCCTGGGGCTGGCAGATGGAAGCTGGTTGTCCCTGGCATGGAGGGATACACTCTACAGGTGGCCATGGCTCTCAGCAAAACAAGCAGCATGAGGCTCTCACCAAAACATCCTCTTGAGTAAAACCAGCCTTGGGGGCTGTTTAGGTGCCACCAGGACTCAGATATCCCTGGCCTTTCACCAAGCACTCTGGGACACTCACCCAGCATGCAGACAGGATACACTGAGGCTCAGAAAATGTCACAGCTCACCTCTGCCAGTGAGGTCAAAGAACTGATGCTAGGCAAAAGGATTGCATAGGAGCCTCCCAGCACAGGCCTGGTATCATCCACAGAGCAGCCCCCTCGTGCAGGAGGTGCTTCAAACCACTCCTGGAGATCAGAGTAATCAATGGAGTGTCACCTTCAAGGAGCACCAGCTGGGTGAGCTGGAGTCCGCCTGGGAACAACAGGGCATGGCCCCGTGGGGCAGAGAGGCAGCTGAGAACACAAAGCTGCTTGGGGAAGTCACAAGTCTCAGGCAGAGGTGAGAGGTGTGAGCAAAGCTACCTGCTTCTTTCTAGGTGAAAAAGGTTATTGCAGGAGGGTGGGACCACAGTGAGCCCACTCCCCCTCCCAGCAGCTGGTGGATGGGGTTATTCCTGCACCTTTGGGTGCACTAACTTCTATGCTTACCACCACCAAAGGGTGCCTGACCCTCTAGCTGCCATCTTCCCTTTGCTTCCACTAGGTTTTATCCATCAGAACCAGAGGGCAAGCCCAGTTCCCAAGTGGACACCGTTGGGGGTAGAACAGTGCAGCTAATGGCTGTGAAACAGGCAGCCCAGGAGTGCCTGCTGAGCTCCCCCCTGGGCCTCACTTCACCTCTGGCTGTTAGCAGCACAGCCTCCAACCTCTGCAGAAATCCACAGGCCAGAGCAGGGTCAGAGCCACACACAATCAAAGGGCTCCAAACAAACAGAGCCAGCCCCAGCAGAGCACAGGAAGGGCCTCAGGGTAGCACTGCTGCCTCTCCATGCCTTCAGCCAAGCTGGGAAAGGATTAGCCTCTGCTGCCTGCCATTCAAAGCACCTCACATGGGGACTGCAGGCCACTACCTTCCTTACTGCCACCAGGATTGTAACTTGCCAGATGCTGCAGGCTAAGAGGTCCTGCCCTGTACAGGGACTCATAGGCCCACATATGATAGAATCACAGAATGGTCTGGGTTGGAAAGGACCTCCAAAGACCACCCAGTCCAACCCCCTCTGCACTCAGCAGAGACATCCTCAACCAGATCAGGTTGCCCAAAGCCCTGCTAAGCCTCACTTTGAGTATCTCCAAGGATGGGGCCTCAGCTGCTTCTCTGGGCAACCTGTTCCAGTGTTCCACCACCCTCATGGTTCCTCTAAGAAGATTGCTTGGATGACAGCTGAGCCATTGGTGGGCCTGAAGCGTGCATGGGGCAGACCCAGGTTCACAGAATCACAGAACTGTCAGGGTTGGAAGGGACCTCAAGGATCAGCCAGTTCCAACCCCCCCTGCCATGGGCAGGGACACCCCACACTACAGCAGGTTGCTCACAGTCACATCCAGCCTGGCTGCAAACACCTCCAGGCAGGAGGCTTCCACCACCTCCCTGGGCAACCTGTGCCAGGCTCTCACCACCCTCATAGAAAAGACCTTGTTCCTAACATCCTGACTCCACCCTAGCTTTGTGCCAGTTATGGTCTTCTGCCTTTCCTTCTCTCTTTCTCTCTCCAGAACTCCTCTTGCTGGCTGAAGAGCTGTGGCTGATGCTTTGCTAACTGGTAATTTGCTTTCCACAGAGAATCTCTGAGCCAGTCTTGAATCAGGGTTGTTCTGCAGCCCACATGGTCAAAGTGATGAAGGGGTAACCTGAGCTCAAGACAGGCCATCTGTGTGGGTAGAGACAAGAGTATGTCCATGTGCCTGAGCCTTCCCAGGACTGTCAGGAGAGGGGACCCACTCCAGCAGAGCTGTCAAGGAAGCTGGGGAGGGACTTCTCAGGATGTCAGGTAGTGATAGGACTGGGGGGAATGGAATGAAGCTGGAGGTGGGGAGATTCAGGCTGGAGGTGAGGAGGAAGTTCTTCCCCATGAGAGTGGTGAAGCCCTGGAATGGGTTGTCCAGGGAGGTGGTTGGGGCCCTGTCCCTGGAGGTGTTTAAGCCCAGGCTGGATGAAGCTCTGACCAGGCTGATCTAGTGTGGGGTGTCCCTACCCATGGCAGGGGGGTTGGAACTAGATGATCCTTGTGGTCCCCTCCAACCCTGAGTGATTCTATGGTTGACCATCTCAGCCCCAAGGCCATTCAGGAGCCACACCAGCGACGCACTCACGTGCATTTGTTGCATTCACCGTGAGGCAAAGAGAAGCTGAGAACAAGCACACGCACGGTAGGAGACCAAAGCCTTCTCCCAGCCCAGCAGCTCCCTACCAGGGTTGACTTCAGCCCCAGATGGCTCAGGCAGGGAGGCCAGCAGCAGCATGCAGATGATCATGGTAGCAGTCGGAGGCGCTGCGCAGGGTCGGGTGGCTGCAAGTCCTTCACAGACAGCAGCTGCCAGCTACATTTCTGAAAGACAAAGCAAAGGCAGGAGGTGAGAGTGCTCCCAAGACAGGACTGCTTTGTGCTGCAGACTTGCTCTAGGGTCACTGCCTCGTGATGGGATGGACAATCTCCCACACCTCCAACAGCACCTTGACCTCAGCCCTGCTCTGACCCAAGCACAGGCTTAGGGAAGTGGTGGACTTCTTTCCAGGGAGGGTGGGGAGACACTGGCACAGATTGCTCAGGGAAGTCATGGATGCCTCTTGCCTAGGGAGGTGTTCCAGGCCAGGCTGGATGAGGCCTTGAGCAACCTAAGCTAGTGGGAGGTGTCCCTGCCCATGGCAGGGAGCTTGGAACTGGATGATCTTTAAGGTCCCTTCCAACCCAAGCCCTTCTGAAGGCTCTGATGATTGCCTGACTACCCAGCCCACACCACCTCCAAGCTATCCATGGAATTCTGCTTCCAGGAGCTCTCAGCTGCCACCACTGCTGTGTGGACACACTTCTCCATGCTGCTCTTAAACACATCCAATGCAAAGCAATCTCTTCCCCCATCAGTGCTTCACTTACACTAATGGGGAACCTGGCTCCCAGGAGCCTGAGCCCAACCAGGCTCCCCAGGTGGGGCTTATCCCCCCCCAGTGCACACCAGCCACCTGCTCCAAAGAACCAAGTGGGCACTCTGGAACTTGTCACACAAGTTTGAGCTAAATACCCAAACCCAGGGTGAAAATAATCTCTCCCTACAGGTCCACACTGCTGCCAAAAGCATGTGGAGCACACACATGTGAGCACACTTCATTTCCTGTTTGGAAACAAGGAGAACAGCACAGGGCTTAAAGGCTGGCAAATGGCAGTGGAAAGCCAGGATAACAGCTAAGGGAACACAAGGTCATACCAGCAGCTTTGTGAATCCTTTTGTGCCCTAGAAGGAGCCTCAGGAGGTTCCCATCCTGGAAGATGGCTTTCAGGAGGCAGGTCAGAGGCTGTGGCTCATAGTGAAAGGGCAGGCAAAAAGAAACCAGAACAGACCAGTAAATGGAAACAGCCAGGGGCAGAGGGTGCTGGCTGAAGAATGCTCAGAGGGGTGGTAAAGAGGCAAAACTGAGGGCTAGGATTTGCTAATCAATACCTGAAGGGAGCTACAGAAAGGCTGGAGAGGGACTCCTCATGAGGATGTGTAGTGACAGGGCAAGGGGGAATGGTTTTAAGCAGAGGGAGAGCAGGGTTAGACTGGATCTTAGGAAGAGGTTCTTCAGTATGAGGGTGGTGAGAGTCTGGAGTAGGTTGTCCAGAAAGGCTGTGGCTGCCTTCTCCCTGGAGGTGCTCAAGGCCAGGTTGGATGAGGCTTCAGGCAGCCAAGTCTAGTTGAGAGGCATCCCTGCCCATGGGGCATCCCTGCCCATCTTCTCCATCAGAGAAGATGGCTCCAGGCCTGAAAAACAACCCAGGGCCTTCTTAGGAGAGAAGCCAAACTCTCATGCAGGAGGGGAGCCCAGGGATGGGGGGATGCTGCCTGGAGGTGCTGTACCCAGCCATGAGACAACTCCAGACAACCACAAAAAGATCTTCCCATGGGCAGGGAGGTTGGAGGAGATGATCTCTGAGGTCCCTTCCAACCTGAGGCACCCTGTGATTCTCTGAAGAGAGGACATGGAGGTGATCATCCCTCTGGCAGTGCACACAGGTGTGCCAGAGCACTGGATGCCATTAGCTCAGAGATCTGGAACAAAAGGCTGCACTTTTTCCACCCAAGATAATTGAACTCTGCCAGTCCCAGCCTGAGTTGCCTTGGAGACCAGCACAGTTGGCTGCATTCACAAGACAAAGCCTCCCCAGGGCTTTTCAGTCCCATGGTAAAACCTTTGGCTCAGGAAATCCCCCAGCCGCAGCTTGCAGAGGCCCAGGAGCTAGGTCAGGGTTAGAATCACTGAAGCTTGCCTTGGGTTTATTCCCTTCCCTAAAGAGTTGCTACTGGCCATTGTCCCTGCTGCATTCCCTCAGAGAAGATGGCTCCAGGCCTGAAAAACAGCCCAGGGCCTTCTTGGGAGAGCAGCCAAACTCTCATGCAGGAGGGGAGCCCAGGGATGGGGGGATGCTGCCTGCAGGTGCTGTGCCCAGCCAGGAGGCAACTCCAACCACATAAAGATCTTCCAAATGCCAGGACCCCTCCTGCTTCAGCCACCTCTTGTGCTCCACATGAGAATCACAGAATCAACAAGGGTGCAAAAGACCTCAGAGATCATCAAGTCCAACCTGTCACCCAACACCTCCTGACAACTAAACCATGCCACATCCGATCCCCTCTTGAACACCTCCAGGGATGGGGACTCCACCACCTCCCTGGGCAGCACATTCCCATGGCCAATCTCTCTTGCTGGGAAGAACTTCTTCGTAACATCCAGCCTAAACCTCCCCTGGCACAGCTTGAGACTGTGTCCTCTTGTTCTGGTGCTGCTTGCCTGGCAGAAGAGACCAACCCCCACCTGGCTACAACCTCCCTTCAGGGAGTTGGAGAGAACAATGAGGTCTCCCCTGAGCCTCCTCTTCTGCAGGCTAAGCAACCCCAGCTCCCTCAGCCTCTCCTCCCAGGGCTGTGCTCCAGACCCCTCCCCAGCTTTGTTGCCCTTCTCTGGACACCTTCCAGCAGCTCAACATCTTTCCTAACCTGAGGAGCCCAGAACTGGACACAGGACTCCAGGTGTGGCCTAAGCAGTGCTGAGCACAGGGCACAAGGACTTCCCTGCTCCTGCTGGCCACACTATTGCTGATGCAGGCCAAGATGCCATTGACCTTCTTGGCCACCTGGGCACCCAGGGCAAGGCTGCTTACAAAGATCTAAGAGGGAGGTGTCAGGAGGATGGGGCCAGACTTCTGAGTGGTCCCCAGTGACAGGACAAGAGGTGCTGGGCATGGACTTGAACATGGGATTTTCCATCTAAACCTGAAGAAGTACTTCTTTACTGTGAGGGTGGCAGAGCACTGCAGCAGGCTGCCCAGAGAGGTGAAGAATCTCCTTCTCTGGAGACTTCCAAGGCCCACCTGGACCTGTTCCTGTGTGATCAGCTTTAGGTGATCCTGCTCTGGCTGGGTGAGGACCAGAGCCCCTGCTGAAGCAAAAAAACCCCAAAGAAGCCAACACAACACCCAAATCAGTAACTCCAGACATCACCAAGCCTTCCAACAGCTTCCCACTGGATGCAGGAACCCATCAAAGCAGGATCAGCAGAGAGAGAAGCCTGCAGCAGAGCAGAGGGATGAGGAGCAGCCATCCTCTGCCGTCGGCACAGAGCCCACAGCCCACCTTGGACGGAGTGGAAGGTCCTGAGCTGAGTGTTCAGATTCATAGATTGCATCAGGTTGGAAGAGAGACTCAAAGCCCATCTTGTCCAACCCCCTGCAATCAGCAGGGACACCTCCAGCTAGGCCAGGCTGCACAGGGCCACACTGAGTCTGATCTTGAACATCTCCAGGGATAGGGCCTCAACCACATCCCTGGGCAACCTGTCCCAGTATTTCACCAGAACAACTTCCTCCTGATGTCCAAACTAAATCTCCCCTGCTCCAGTTCCAAACCATTGCCCCTCCTCTTATCCCCACAGACCCTTCTGAACAGTCCCTCCCCAGCCTTGCTGTAGGTTCCCTTCAGATAGTGAAATGCAGCTCTGAGGCCTCCCTGGGACAGGCTGAACAGCCCCAGCCCTCCCAGCCTGTCTTCCTAACAGAGGTGCTCCAGCCCTCTGATCATCTTTGTGTTAGCACTGAGGATTTTAATCTTTTGACAAAAGAGTGGCAGTGCCAAGTCTGTCACCCTCTGGAAGTGATGTAATGACAAGAGCCACCAAGGTCCCAGCAATGTGCTGTGTAACACAGGCAGCAGCCTCCTCTCCCTCGCCCAGGCACAGCCCAAGCACCTCCATCTTGAGGCCCCTTTGCTCCATGCAAAGCTCAGGCCATGCTCTATCACCTGGCCCCCCCAGCCAGTCACATCCTTTAACTGCTTCAACACAGCAACCAGAGTGGAAGAGACAACAGCAGCTGAGGGAGGACCAGCTGGGGGATGAGGGAAGTCACAGAGAGGTGCCCAAGCACCACCACCACTGAGCCAGCAACCAGTGCTGGAGTAAAACAGACTGGGGCTGTGCCACCCTGCTGGCAGCCAGCACCCTGGCAACCAGGGCTTGTCAGCACTTGATGGGCACATGGAGCTCAGCAGGTCAAGCAAACATGGTGTGGCTAAGGAGAACTGCAAGCCAAAACTGGACAATGTGGCCATGGAGCTCAGCCAGGCCTCCAGAAAAGACAAGAAAATGCTCAGAGCTCAGCTTTCTGCAGCTCTCTGCTGACAGCAGTGGCTTTGCATTGGCTCTTGCCTAAACAGAATCCCAGATGAGTAGGATGAATCTTCTTGAGATGTGCACCTCCAGTATGACAGAAGGAAGCCAGAGGGGTGGCCTGGCTAGCTTCTTCATTTCTTCATTTCCTGGTGGCCACAGATTGGCAAGACACATCCTGACCTTTGTGTGTGGCAGGGAATAAATGTGCACAACACTTCAGCCCCACACAGAGACCCCAGCAGCTGGGTTCAGGCTGTGCTGGGCTTGTTCTTCCCATCACACTTGATTCCCAGTCTGGAACCACCCAAGCACATGCTGGAGCAGCTCCAGAGGAGGCCATGAAGATGATCAGAGGGCTGGAGAACCTCCCCTGTGGGGCCAGGCTGAGAGAGTCAGGGCTGTGCAGCCTGGAGAAGAGAAGAGGCCTCCAGGGAGACCTCAGAGCAGCCTTCCAGTACCTGAAGGGCTCCAGGAGAGCTGGGGAGGGACTCTGGACAAGGGCTGGGAGTGCCAGGATGAGGAACAATGGCTTTGAGCTGGGAGAGGGGAGACTGAGACTGGAGAGGAGGAAGAGATTCTTTGCAGTGAGGCTGGGGAGGAGACTCTGGCACAGGCTGCCCAGGGAGGCTGTGGCTGCCTCCTGCCTGGAGGTGTTGAAGGCCAGGCTGGATGAGGCCTTGAGCAAGCTGGGCTGGTGGGAGGTGTCCCTGCCCATTAGCTTGGAACTGGGTGATCTTTAAGATCCCTTCCAACCCAAACCATTCCATGATTCTATGCTTCAGAGCCCTGGCAGAGGTGCTGAACACAAGGAGAACACAGTGCCATTCCTCATCTTCTCCTGAGCAAGGTCACCACGAGAGGCTCTTACCCCACCTCACGATTTAGAGGAGCCTCAGCTCCACTCAGGAGCTTGTCCTGCAGGAATCCACCGTTTGGAGAAGCACTGATGGTGATTTCTGCTGAGTCTAAATCTCAGCTAGCAGCAGATTGGACAGTGCTGAATGCAAGCCTCTCTACAAACTGCTTGGGAATTGTCTTCCTAAGGGTTTTATTTTTCCCCTGGCTAGACAGCCTGATACTTCCCTTCCCAGCTCCCCCAGCTGCAGCAGAGTCCTTGCTGTGCTCAGGCCTTTCTTCCTGACCTGCCCACACAACACACACAAAGTGCCAGAACTACAGCACGAGTCCCAGACCAGCAAACCCAGGATTAGCAACATCCTCACCGAGGCAAGAAAGTGTTAAACTCTGGTCTGGGCCTGAATGGATCGAGTTGCTAATTGCTAACAGCTGCCTGCAAGGAGAATCAAATCCTGCTACCATCATTGTGAGAGTGGGAAAAAAAAAGAAAAGAAAAGCAAGAAAAAAAAAATATAGCTCCTTGCTGAAAAACTCCCTAAGAAATGCAAAAGAGAGAGGAGTTTTCCCCAGTGTGCCCAGCAGAGCCCACGGCCAAACAGCCAATCCACCTCCCGGCAGCAAACAGCTCCCTGTGACCCAGCAACAGCCAGCAGAGGCTCGGCAGGCACAGGAGGGAGCTCTTCTTTAGGGATGTGCATGAAGAAGGTGGAGCTTGGAGCCCTTCCAGGTGCTCTTCTCCCTCCAGAGATCCATTATGGATGTCTGGCATGTTTGCAAGCCTCCCTAGATCCCAGCTGAAGCAGGCGTTTGTTTTAAGTGGTTCCTTCACGGCTCATTACCTCGGAGTGGGACCTTCAGCTTTGCTGCAGCAATCCCATTGCAGATGCCCAGCACCTCACCAAGAAACTCCAAGGTCATCACTGAGACTCCCAGCCTGTGTGTATGAGGAACTCCATGTATCACTAAGGCCAGTGGCATCCTGGCCAGCAAGGGCCAGAGAGGTGGTTCTGCCACTCTGCTCTGCTCTTGTGAGGCCCCACCTGGAGTACTGCATCCAGCTCTCAGGCCCTCAGCACAGGAAGGGCAGGGACCTGATGGAGCAGGTCCAGAGGGGGCCACAAAGCTGACCAGGGGGCTGGAGCACCTCCCCTATGAGGGCAGGCTGAGAGAGTTGGGGCTGTTCAGCCTGGAGAAGAGAAGGCTCCAGGGAGACCTCAGAGCAGCCCTCCAGTACCTGCAGGGGGACAGAAGGCAGCTGCAGGGTGACTGTTTCCAAAGGCCTGCAGGTGGCAGGACAAGGGACAGTGGTTGGAAGTTAGAGAAGAGCAGATTCAGATTGGATGTTAGGATCAAGTTCTGCACCGTGAGCATGGTGGAACACTGCCACAGGTTGCCCAGGGAGGCAGTTGAAGCCTCATCCCTGGAGATATTCAAGGTGAGGCTGAACAGGGCTCTGAGCAACCTGGTCTAGTGGAGGATGTCCCTACTCACTGCAGCAAGGTTGACTGGATGAGCTTTGGAGGCCCCTTCCAACCCAGACCCTTCTATGGTTCTAGCATTCCTACAGCAATCCAAGGAAGCAACAGCAAAGCTACAATTGGAACAATTCCTGAAGCCTGGAAAGCTAGAACCTGGAAAGTGTGCTTCCCAGGTTTGTGCCTCTGGGGTGATGATGGTGGAACATTCCTTCGTCTCAACACTGATCTGAGGTAGCTCCAATGTAGCAGCCTTCCTCTGGAGCACACAATCACAGCTCAGACACTGCAACAGGTTGCCCAGGGAGGCTGTGTGCTGTGGATGCCTCCTCCCTAGAGATGTTAAAGGCCAGGCTGGATGAGGCCCTGAGGAACCTGAGCTGGTGGAAGCTCATGAGTGGAGCTGAGGCTCCTCTAAATTATGAGATGGGGTGAAAACCTCTCTTGGTGACCTTGCTCAAGAGAACTCCAGCTGCTGTAGAGCACTAGAAGAGGAGGAATTCCTGTTTTTTCCTTGCATTCAGCACCTCTCCCTGGGCTCTGAAACAGAATCATAGAATGGTTTGGGTTGGAATGAGCCTTAAAGATCCTCCAGTTCCATACTATGGGCAGGGACACCTACCAGCAGCCCAGGTTGCTCAAGGTCTCATTCAACCTGGCCTTGAACACCTCTCCAGGGAGAGGGCAGCCACAGCCTCCCTGGGCAACCTGTTCCAGTGTCTCCCCACCCTCATTTCCTCCTCTCCAGTTTCAATCTCCCCTCTCCCAGCTCAAAGCCATTGTCCCTCATCCTGGCACTCCCAGCCCTTATCAAAAGTTCCCCCCCAGCTCTCCTGGAGCCCCTTCAGGTACGGGAAGGTTGCTCTAAGGTCTCCCCAGAGCCTTCTCCAGGCTGAACAGCCCCAACTCTCCCAACCTGTGCCCATGGGGGAGGTTCTCCAGCCCTGTGATCTTTGTGGCCTCCTCTGGACCCACACTCCAACAGTTCAGGTACAGGTTCCCTCAAAGGAATGGAGCCTCAAGGCTACAGTCCCACTGCTTCTGTATGAGAGAAGCAGCAGGAAAACAGAGGATGAACACAAATCAAGAACTCTGATGGTCATCATCCTTTACCAGATCTCCCTTCCCATGCAGAACAAGCCTGAGGGAGCACCAGAACAGACACATCTCTGTTCCTCACACTGGCATCTCTCTCCAGCTTAATTTGAGGAGGTACCTTACTTTATTTTTTTCCTCCCAAACCCCTTAAAACTTATCAGCTCCAACCCTCCACTGTGAGTCTCACATAGCAACCATAGCTATGCCATATTAACCACACAGATGACAGATGGAGTATTAAGAGCACTCAATCTAAACCACCTTCCTCCCTCCCTCTTCTCAAGGGGCTTCAAAGGTTAACCTTTTACTGCAGTGTACTCAAACCATTCAAAAGGAGATCAGGTTACTGAGTTACAGCATTATTTGGGCTGGAGGAAAGCCCCCTGAGAGCACCCAACCCCACCTCCTGCCCCCACAGCACCCAGCCCACCCCTCCTGCTCAAAGCAGGGTTAGCCCTGATTTCAGAGCAGCCTGCATGGGACTTTGTCCAGCTGGGCCTTAAAAAGCATCAAGAATGGAGGTTCCCCCACACCTCTCTGCACAACCTTTTCCACTGCTTGACTGTCTGCAGATGGAAAGCTTCACCCCTCCTTAAGCCAAGGCAGCCTCTTGCTACACACCTCCACACAGAGCCTGTTTCTGTCTCCTGGATAGGCTGCTCTGAGGTATCCCAAAGCATTCTCTCGTCCCAGCAAAACCATCCTGGCTCTATCAACCTCCTCAAGTGGAGCCACATTTCAGCATTAAGTTACTTCATCTTTTCTCCCAAGTCACCACTCATGAGCCCAAGGCTCTGCTCAGGCAGCTCCAGCTGGATTTTGCCATGCCCCCCTCTAGCTCCCTCATGGGCAAACTAGGGAATGACTGAGTTTGTCCCACGCTGACTCCATGGCCCTCTGCTTAGAGACTGCCTGGATCACATTCCCACTGGTAACTATTTTGGAGAGGTATCAGGTGGCACTTTCTAAATGCACTTGAATTCAGCACAGCACAGATGGGCAAAGTGGAAACTGTGAGCCTGCCACCTTCGCACCGTGAGAGGGCAGGGGACAGCTACACCAGCAGCACATCAACACCAGGTACCAGGGAGGAGCCAATGGGGACAACTTACTGCTGGGGAGACTCCCATGGGGCTCCAAAAGAAAATGTTTCCCCATGAGCACAGTTCAGAGATTGGAATCATTCCCCCAGGGCAGCAGTGGAGTCCTCTCCACTGAGCAGTTTAAGACTCATCTTGCCAGGGTGCTGGGCCAGCTCCTTTCGACTCTGTTGTGACCTAGAAAGGTTGGAGCAGATGACCCTTGGGGTCCCTTCCAAGCTGGCATTCTGTGAAAACTGCTCAGGAGGGTACCTCTCAACCCAGAGCCCACCAGCTACCAGCAGTGCTGAGGCATCCCAGAGAAGGAGATGCCAGAGATCAGACCCTGCCCAGGGCAAGGAGATGCTGCCTTCAGCCCTCTGCCCAGGAGCTGCCCTGGGGTCCAACACCCTCCTGGGTCCTAAAGCAGAGCTTCTCCTATCCCCCAAGAGCAGCAGCATTTGGGCAACAACAGAGAGCTTAGTCAGGATCTAGGTAGATGATGTCAGAGCAATTACTTTTGGCAACCAGTACAGGGATCTCATTAGAAACCACAATCTGAAGACCTCTTGGCCATGATCTGTTTTCCATCAGAGCACAGGGATCCCTGGGACACTGCTTCACTAATGCTCCAGCTTCCCAGATCCCACTCTGGTTGGGGTTAGCCCCAGCTGCCTGCTGCCTGCCTGCTCCCACTCTCCTACACAACACTGCCACAACATTTCTGTTTTCCCCAGCTTCTGAGCTCCTTTGCTCTTCCCAGATGGATGACACCCTGGCAGCCAGCACTCGGAGTGCTGCTTTGCCAGCTTGTTTGAAACAAACAAGTTCCAACGACTTTCAAGCCTTATCTTGTGTTTCACACCCTCCCCCCCATCACCAGTTACTCAGAAAGGGGAGTCCAGCATCCAGCTTCTCCCCAGGCACAGGAAACATTTCAGTTCTTGGCTTTATTAGCAATCAGCTCAAGTGTTGACCTTTCCTAACAATATGAACACCACTGATAACATTTATTAAGGTCTCCAGGGAGACCTTAGAGCAGCATTCCACTGGCTGAAGAATCACAGAATCAACCAGGTTGGAAAAGACCTCAGAGATCATCAAGTCCAACCTATTACTTAATACCCAACAGCTCCTGACTAACTAAACCATGGCTCCAAGTGCCACATCCAAGCCTTTTTTGTACACCTCCAGGGATGGTGACTCCACCACCCCCCTGGGCAGCACATCCCAATGGCTCTTTCTGTGAAGAAGCTACCAGACAGCTGGGAAGAGACTTCTTACAAGGACTTGTAGTGACAGAACAAGGGGCAATGGCTTTGAGCTGGGAGAGGGGAGATGGAGACTGGGGAGGAGGAAGAAATTGTTGAGAGTGAGGCTGGGGAGACTCTGGCACAGGCTGCCCAGGGAGGCTGTGGCTGCCTCCTGCCTGGAGGTGTTGAAGGCCAGGTTGGATGAAGCCCTGAGCAAGCTGGGCTGGGGGGAGGTGTCCCTGCCCATGGCAGGGGGCTGGGACTAAATGATCTTTCAGGTCCCTTCCAACCCCAACCATATCAATCTGGACAGCAAAATGTTTCTCACTAACCTGAGAGACATTTGCTGTGCTTTTCCAGTTACCTTTAGCTTTTCTTACTCATCACCTACCTTCCAAAATACCTTCTTCACAGTAAGAGCTACTTATCTACCCCTTTTGTTTATTATTTTTGGTGGATTGCTGCTATTTGATTCCTGGGAAGAGAATTACTGGGAGAGAATCTCTGCCAAGCCAGGAGGGCAGCAAATAAAGCTGCTTACAGCAGTGCTGAGTAGCCAGAACCAAGCTGAGAAGCTGAGAAGGGTGAAAGCCAAGCTTGAAGAGATGGTTCAGTGGGGGAAAAGAAAGAAAACAAACCAGAAAAGCTATTCTGGAACGTCTATTAATTTAGCTGGCCATCTACTTTCCATCAAACCACCCCAGAAATGCTGATACTACCAGAAGCTGTGGTTTATGAGCTTTGTGAAATGCCTGTTCATGAATTCAGATGAGGAAAAACTCAGTGCACCTGTGCCTGGCACACAAGGGCTCAGCTGTCATCCAAGCAACCTTCCTAGGGGAACCATGAGGGTAGTGGAACACTGGAACAGGTTACCTAGAGAGCAGCTGAGGCCCCATCCCTGAAGATACTCAAGGTGAGGCTGAATGAGGCTCTGAGCAGCCTGATCTAGTTGAGGATGCCCCTGCTGAGTGCAGAGGGGGTTGGACTGGGTGGCCTTTGGAAGTCCTTTCCAACCCAACCCCTTTCTATGGCTGTGTGAAAAGCCACACCAAACATCCACAGAAAGACACAAAAAGTGGAGAAGCTTTTCCAGTACCAGAAAGGAGTAAACATCATCATCATCATCATCACACACTGCACTGTGCAGATGGAAGGAACTGCAAACTGCAGCAGGTGGAGTGTCCCTGCCCTCCCACAGCACACTGAGCACTGGGGACAAGGTCCCCTCCCTGGGCACCATTTCTTCAGAGACTGAGCTGAATCCATAGAAGCCAGCAGGAATGGCCAGTTGGATGGGCAGCAGGAGCAGGGCAGGGATTGTCCCTCAGTACTCAGCACTGGTGAGGCCACACCTTGAGTACTGGGTTCAGTTTGGGGGTTCTCACTCCAAGGACATTGAGGTGCTGGGACAGGTCCAGGGAAGGACAATGAAACTGGTGAAGGGTCTGGAGAACAGGGCCGGGGAGGAGCAGCTGAGGGTATTCAGTCTGGAGAAGAGGAGGCTGAGGGGAGACCTCTTTGGTCTCTACAGCTCCCTGAAAGGGAGGTTGGAGCCAGGTGGGGCTCAGCTTCTTCTTCTTCCATGGAAGCAGTGACAGGGCGAGAGGAAATGGCCTCAAGGTGTGCCAGGGGAGGTTTATGCTGGACTTGAGGAACAATTTCTTCCCTGCAAGGATTGTCAAGCCCTGGAACAGGCTGCCCAGGGCAGTGGTGGAAAGGATGGAAACCCCCTGTGGTGCTGAGGGACATAAGTTAGTGGTGGGCTTGGCAGCACTGGGTTAATGGCTGGACTTGACCTTGGAGGCCTGTTCCAACTTCACTAATCCTCTGATTCTCTATCAATGCCCTTACTCAAGGGAGAGCCATGTCTAGGTGCACAGACCTGTTAGGTTCTGCCTGAGCAAACTTTGTTTACCAGGCAAAGTGGTTCTGAAGTTTAATTTATGAAGTGCCTGACAGAGATGTGGCAACACTTCCAGGTCAGCTGAAGCTGCTGCCTCAAGCCTCCAGTGAAGATTTCCAGGCAGGTCTAACCACGTTCTGCTGGGACTACTGCTCACTAAATACAACTTCCTAAGATCAGTTTGAGCTTCTCATGCAGAGAGGAGAAACTCCAGTGAACTCCAACGTCCCAGCAAAGCATCCAGCCTGGCTGCAGCCAGCACTGAGAGGATCTCTGCTCACCACAACGTATTTCAAGCCACCAACCCAAAATGTTTTGCTTGTAAACAAAGGAAAAGGCAGAACTGAGAGAGCTCCAACAGCATTGCACAGCTATGCAAAGCCAGAATGGCTGATGCAGTGCTACAGGCTGGGGTCTGAGTGGCTGAGAGCAGCCAGGCAGAGAGGGACCTGGGGGTACTGGTTGACAGTAGGCTGAACATGAGCCTGCAGTGTGCCCAGGCAGCCAGGAGGGCCAATGGCATCCTGGCCTGCATCAGGAACAGTGTGGCCAGCAGGAGCAGGGAGGTCATTGTGCCCTGTGCTCAGCACTGCTTAGGCCACACCTTGAGTCCTGTGTCCAGTTCTGGGCTCCTCAGGTTAGGAAGGAGGTTGACTTGCTGGAAGGTGTCCAGAGAAGGGCAATGAAGCTGGGGAGGGGTCTGGAGCACAGCCCTGGGAGGAGAGGCTGAGGGAGCTGGGGTTGCTTAGCCTGGAGAAGAGGAGGCTCAGGGTGACCTTATTGCTGTCTACAACTACCTGAATGGAGGTTGTAGCCAGGCAGAGGTTGGTCTCTTCTCCCAGGCAACCAGCACCAGAACAAGAGGACACAGTCTCAAGCTGTGCCAGGGGAGGTTTAGGCTGGAGGTTAGGAGGAAGTTTTACACAGAGAGAGTGATTGCCCATTGGAATGGGCTGCCCAGGGAGGTGGTGGAGTCACCATCACTGGAGGTGTTCAGGAGGAGACTTGATAGGGTGCTTGGTGCCATGGGTTAGTTGGTTGGGTGGTGTTGGATGACAGGTTGGACATGATGATCTTGAAGGTCTCTTCCAACCTGGTTTATTCTATTCTATTCTACTTCCTGCTGCTATTATCCTCAAGGTAGACCAGAAAACAGGAGTCCACAGAGAGGATTCATAAGATTTAGCAATGACACAGAAGGCTGCAGGGAAATCCTGGGGTTGTTTGAGGCAAAGATGAGATAAACTCCCCAATGATATCTGGAGCTCCCTTCCAACCTAAATATTCTGTGACTATAAACAGGAGATAGGTTGGGGGGAGGGGAGACTTTAGAGCAGCCTTCCAGTACCTGAAGGGCCCTACAAGAAAGCCAGGAAGGGACTTTTGACAAGGGTTTGTAGTGACAGGATGAGAGGCAAACAAGACTGAAGATTAGGAAGAAATTCTTTCCAGTGAGGGTGGTGAGACACTGGAACAGGTTGGCCAGGGGGGTTGTGGCTATCCCCTCCCTGGAGGTGTTCAAGGCCAAGTTGGATGAGGCCCTGAGCAACCTGGGCTGGTGGAAGGTGTCCCTGCCCAAAGCAGGGGGGGGGGGGTTGGAATTTGATGCTCTTTAAGGGCCCTTCCAACCCAAGGTATTTTATGAATCTATGAATATAGGGGGGGGGGGGGAAACCCAAACCATGTAAAATAATGATGCCTAGACCAAAGAAAGGATCCCATTTACCTCTTTTCCACCTTTAAACTGCACTGAAATTAAAAACCAACAAATTAAAAACTGAGGAAATGAAATTCCATGGCATGCCATGAGCACTAAGCCTCTGGGACATATTGCCACAGAGCAACGTGGGAGTAATTCAATAAAACATTGGAAGTGGGGCTGCAGAAGAGGAACATCTGTGATTCCATCAGCAGGGTAACAGAAAGAGCACAGGGGAGAGAAATTTCCTCCTAGCCAGGCAGAAGTAAATCAGTCATTAATGTGAGCAGAGAGCTGTCTCCTCCACAGGCAGGTTAATCCCCATGTGCCTGTGTTCAGGCTCTGGGGGTTTCATGTGTGCTGTGCCAAGCAGAGATAAGAATCAGAGAACTGTTAGGGTTGGAAGGGACCTCAAGGCTCAGCCAGTTCCAACCCCCCTGCCATGGCCAGGGACACCTCACACTGCAGCAGGTTGCTCACAGCCACCTCCAGCCTGGCTGCAAACACCTCCAGGGTTGAGGCTTCCACCACCTCCCTGGGCAGCCTGTGCCAGGCTCTCACCACCCTCATGGGGAACGACTTCTTCCTAACATCCAATCTCAATCTCCCCATTTCTAGTTTTAGAATAGAATAAACCAGGTTGGAAGAGACCTTGGAGATCACTGAGTCCAACCTATCACCCAACACCATCTGATCAACTAACTCATGGCACCAAGCACCACATCCAGTCTCCTCCTAAACACCTCCAGGGATGGGGACTCCACCACCTCCCTGGGCAGCACATCCCAATGGCCAATCTCTCTCTCTGTGGAGAACTTCTTCCTAACGTCCAGTCTAAACCTCCCCTGGCACAGCTTGAGACTGTGTCCTCTTGTTCTGGTGCTGCTTGCCTGGGAGAAGTCCATTCCCCCCAGTCCTATCCCTCCCTGACACCCTCAGAAGTCCCTCCCCAGCTTTCTTGTAGCCCCCTTCAGACACTGGAAGGCCACAAGAAGGTCTCCTCGGAGCCGGTGCCCGAGTAGGTGGGCTGTGATCTAATCCACTCTGGCAAGCTCCAAGGCTGGCTGTGGAGATCACATTGCAGTTTTTGGCAGCTTCCTGTGCAGCTTCCCATGAAGAGAAACAACACTGCCCACCTTTTGTCCTTTGTCTTCCTGGGGGTTTTTTTCTGAGCAGAGATTATCCTCTGTGTGCCACAAGAAGGGGCAGATGAAATTTCAGCCTAACCTATCAAACAAATACCTGGGGAGCAGTGAGCCCACCCTGGAATGCTCCACTGGCTAGCTGGGGAAGTTCTCAGCACCTCAAAAGACAGACATTTACTGGGGAAATAATCAGTGGGGTTTTGCTTGTTTGTTCTCCTGGAGGGGCTGCTGCTGTGGTTAACCCTAACAAGAAGGATTCTCCGAGCAGCTTCCTGCATATTCACACTGCTGTGTTGTAGAAGAAAGGAGTCTGAGACAGTTTGACAGCAGCAGCAGGAGGGGAGAAGGAAGCCTGCATCTCCTTGGCAGAAGAGTTGGGGGAATGCAGGTGACATCCAGCCATAAAACTCAGGCAAGGCAGGAGCTGCCATGGCTTGGAAGGCAGGACTGTGTGTGTCCCCCCCCCCAGCTCTTTCCCACCACCCACAAGCAGCTCACTGCCAGCCCCACTTTTTGCACACCTGACTTCACCTTAGCCCTGAAACACTCCAGGCAAGCATCTCGGAGAGCTCAACCACCATGGGCTTTGCCAGAGAGCAACAGCCCCACAAACTGCTCCTGTCCAGAGCACCACCAGCAGCCAGCTCCACATTTCTGCCAAAGAAAAGATCCTGTGGGTCCCAGAGGGCCCTGGGCATGAGACACCCCAGAAATACTCAGCATTTGGGAACCCTCCCACAGCCACAGGAGTTCAAACAAGGCACAAAGAGCCACCACCTTCCCAGCAGCCTGGGAGAGCAGCCTTTGCCTCCTCATGCTGCCACCTCTACACCCCCCACCCCTCCTCCACTGCCAGCAAGTCTCCAAAGGCATTTGTGACAAACGCATGGGGGGAGGAAGGGCTGATTGCAAACTAGAGAGGAGTGAAGCTGGAAGGTCCCTACCTGCCTCGCCCAGGGGCTGCTGAGCACTGGGAACAGCTGCCATGTCTCTCTTGAGCTCCACAGGTTGAGCCAGGCTGTAGTTTCGACATTCCTTGCAACTTTCCAGCAGCACGCATGATATGTTCAAACTTGAGTGCCTCCTCCCTCCTCCCTCCCTCTGCACACACAGACAGGCCCAGGAGATGGCCCTGCCTCTATCATCCCAGTTCCTATAGCAACTCCTGACCCAGCAGATGGAAACAGAGCTGTTTTCTAGGCAGATCTGCCTTCTTGGATTCCTCTGCTCTTCCCTGCTGTTGGCCCCTCCTTGCTCCAGTGCTCTCCCTAGGGGCTGCTCCACTGGCACTTGGCCCAGACTTTGCCTGGAGGAAGGCCAAGCTTTGAATTCATTTAGTAAAACCACAACATAAAGCAGCTCTCCTGCTCAGGAAGCAAGGCCTGTGCTGTCCCAGGGGCAAGCCAGGCCCCGGCACGGCACCGCAGAGCCGGCCTGCACCTTCTGCCTCGGCGCGCAGCAGAAAGCCAGCAAGGGCAGCGCCACGCCACGCTCCTCACCCCCACCCCTCCCCAGCCTCTGGCACCCGTGGCACAAAGCAGAGACAGAGCCAGCCATTTATCAAGCAATTCCAGCCAACAGGGTTATTGTAACCCAAGAGCAGAGCGGGGCACATCAGTGGTTTGGCCTTCCGAAGCCCCTGCTGGATGAGGGAGAGGCCAGCAGTGACAGCAGGGCTGGAGGTGTGCTCATCGCAGCACTTCACCCCGCTCTGCCCTCCTCGGCTTTGGGTCCCACACGAGTCAAGCTCCCTACTGCAGCTGTCTGACAGCTGTGTGACATCACTTTCATTTCCTTTGCACTGAAAAATATGGAAATAGAGGGGAAAATATGAAGCTCCATGTGAGCATGTGGCACGTAGAGGGAGATAATTACCACGGGTGACAGTGTGAGCCTCGTGGGCTGCTGGCATTGCCAAGTCCTGCAGGACAAGCAGGACCTCAGCAGATGGAGCCACAGGAACCAATGATGTGGTCACAGGGACCAGCAGGTTGTGGGCATGAGAAAACCACTCTTCAGCCACAGAGCCCTGCAAAGCCCTTCCACCTCCAGCACCAGCTGGCACCCCTTCCCACAGCCAGGTTCTGCTGCAAAGCCATTGCTGTGCCCACTGCTGAGCCCTGGAGTGTGGCAGGAGGTTGGGACCATGCTCATCTGGGTGACAAGGCCCTTGGGCACCCCTGCAAAGGCCCACCCAGGAGGCTGAAGAGATGCAGCTCTCTGTTGACTTGTCCAGATGCTGGCCTGCTTCCTGCAAGGAAGCTGCCCTGCAAGGGAAGCACCACCACATCCCCATCTGGGCACCCCAGTACCCTCCTGGGGTCAGCAGTGCAGGGCTATGACAGCAGTGCTGAGTAGGGAGAGGGTGCCTGTGCTGTACAGGAGTGACACTGAGGAGGACTCCAGAGCAGAGGCTGAAGCAGGGGCAGCAGAGGTTCAGCCCATTCAAAGCTTCCCATGTGCTGCACCAGGCTTTGAGCAGGAATCACAGCAAGGCACAAGAGCAGCAGCAGGTATTTGAGCACTCAAAAGCCAAAGGAAGCAGACATGAAGCACTGTGCCCACACCAGCTGGAAAACACAGCAGTCACAGGTGTGCTGTCAGATGCCACCTTGCTCCCACCTCCCTCCCTGCCTCCATACCCCATCTCAGCCACACAATCCACCTCTGCACCAAGAACAGGGAACTGTTTCCTTTTGTCCTCCCTCAGGTAACTTTCCCACATCTGAGGCTGTTAATCAGCTCAGAGGGATGGAACAATCCCCTGAGGCTTGAGACAGAAACACACAGCCAGCAGTAATGTGGAGGTGGATAGACACAAGACCCCTTCCTGCTTGGGAGCCACACTCCAGAGGGTGTTAGTGCTTCAGGTAACACTTGCAAGGTGCTCTCTTGTGAGAGCAGAGGAGTCTGCCTCTCACAGTGCTGCACAGGGACCAAGCTGGACAACCACACAATGGTTTGGGTGGGAAAGGACCTTTAAAGGGTCCCAACCCTATTGCAGTCAGCAGGGGTATCTGCAACTAGTGCAGTTTGCTCAGCGCTCCAAACAACCTGACCTGGAATGGTTCTAAGGACAGGGCACCCCTCACCTCTCTGGGCAACCTGGGACAGGCTCTCACCACCCTCCATGCCAAACCTCTCTTCTTTCTCTCTGGATCTCCCTCTTTTAGTTTCAAACCATCACCATTGCCCTGACACAACAGACCCTGCTAAAAACTGTCCCCAGCGTTCTGCTCAGCCCCTTCAAGCACAGAAAAGCCACCAGAAGGTCACCCTGGAGCCTTCTCTTCTCCAGGCTGAACAACCCCAACTCTCTGAGACTGGCTCCATGGCAGAGGGCTTCCAGCCCCAGATCATTTTTGTGCCTTCCTCTAGACCTAGCCCAACAGGTCCATGCCTTTCTTTGGGTACTCTGGGACCAAAACAATTGTCCCTCACTTTGAAGGACCCAGGGTAGTTTGTGGCAGAAGGTACCCCTGGACATCCAGGAGGGACACCAAGGCAGATGCAGATTGTCTAGAGCAAGGTCCCCACTTTCCCACAGCACCAAGAGCAGCAAGAGCCCAACTCACAACCAGCTCTGAGGAGCTCCTTTGCCCTGGGGAAGGACTCTGCTGTGGAAGCACAAAGCACTGCTAGCAAACTGCTGATCTTGCAGTTGGCCTCGCTCTTCCCTTCGGCAAGGCAAAGGGCTCCCTGCAGGATGCCCTCTGAAATGTAACTTGATCCCATGGTATACACTCACTAATCAATCTAGGGATAAAGCCCAGCACAAACCAGGCCTCTTTTTTGCACTGGAATGAGCCCAAATATGCACAAGAACAGATCCCACTCCCAGCCACGGGGAGCCAGAGCGCTTCAGAGAGGTTTGCAGCTCGCACTGCAGAGGGAGCATTCTTCTGCCATCCCATCATCAGTTCTCCAATCATGCTTTTGAGAGACTTCCTAATGACCTCACAAGCAGCACATGTGACCACTAAGTCAGCTTCTCAAAGGACCAGAAATAACATCAACAGCCCCTGTTTTGGTTGTGCACAGCCCAGCCTTCTGCAGCGGGAGCAGGTCTGCGAAGAGCGAAGGAGCAGCTCCGGCCGGGGCTGGCGGCTGACAGCCTCTCCAACAGATGGTGTTTGGCTTCAGACAAGATCACTCACAGAATGGCTCAGGTTGGGACTGCAGAGATCACCTACTCCAACCTCCCTGCCATGGGCAGGGACACCTCCCACCAGCCCAGCTTGCTCAAGGCCTCATCCAACCTGGCCTTCAACACCCCCAAGGAGGAGGCAGCCACAGCCTCCCTGGGCAGCCTGTGCCAGAGTCTCACCACCCTCACACTGAAGAACTTATTCCTCAGCTCCAGTCTGACCCTGCTCTGCCTCAGCTTCAAGCCATTCTCTCTTGTCCTGTCTCCAGACACCCTCAGGAAAAGTCTCTCTCTCTGCAGCCTTCCTGTAGGATTCCTTCAGGTATTGGAAGGTAGCTCTAAAGTTTCTCCAGAGCCTTCTCCAGGCTGCACAGCCCCAGCTCCCTCAGCCTGTCCTCACAGCAGAGCTGCTCCAGCCCTTGGATCAGCTCTGTGGCCTCCTCTGGACTCACTCCAACAGCTCTGTGTCCTTCTCAGGACACCACAACTGGAGGCAGGATGGGAGGTGAGGTCTCAGCAGAGCAGAGCCCAGGGGCAGAATCCCCTCTGCTGCCCTGCTGCCCATACTGCTCTGGCTGCAGCCAGCACACAGCTGCCTGAGGGCTGCAGGAGGCACTGCTGGCTCCTGGGGAGCTGCTCAGCACCCAACACCCCCAAGGCTTTTTCTTCAGGGCTGCTCTCAACCCCCTCTGCACCCAGCCTGGATTTGTGCCTGGGGCTGGCCCAACCCAGCTGCAGGACCTTGCACTCTGACTGGCTGAACCTCATGCAGTCCAATTAAGAGATGAAGACTCACCAGCAGATACTAAATTCCACACAAATTTAGCCACAGAAACTTGTTTATCCCAGTGCAGGACAATTTGGCTGCTTTTCAGGCATCTCTATTGTATCACGAGCCCCAGAAGTATGCCAAAAGCTTTCTAAGAAGAGATAAGAGGTGGTCTCACAACACAGAAAATTATGAGTTGAAGGGTTTTTTTTCCAACAAGCTTAAAAGCCCTTTGTTTCCCCCCCTTTCCAGTGCTTAAAAATAACCTCCTGTGCTGAGCAGCAAGGCAGAGACTTGAAATTCACCTGAGGGGTGGGTGTAAGGAAGATGGCACCAGACTCTTCTCAGTGGTCCCCAGAGACAGGACAAGAGGTAATGGGCATGAGCTTGAACATAGCAAGTTCCACCTAAACATGAGAGGAACTCTGAGGGTGGCAGGGAGCTGGAAGAGGCTGCCCAGAGAGGTGGTGAAGTCTCTGGAGACTTTCAAGCCTGGATGTGTTCCTGTGTGACCTGCCCTAGGTGATCCTGCTCTGGCAGGGGGGTTGGACTTGCTCCTCAGAGGTCCCTTCCAAGTCCTCTCTATTCTGTGATTCTGTGGCTTGGTTCCCACTGAAACCAGGAGATTTGCTGTCCCAGAGCTGCTCTCTGATCAGGTGGCTCTGGGAGAACTAAAGGAATGGCCCCTGATGAGCATGGTGATGGCAACCAGAGTGATGGCCTTGAACACCTGAGTAGATTGCCCACTCTGTTCCAAGCACAAGGCTCTTGCAGAAGAACAGCTACAAAATCCCACTGCAGAAATGAATGCCACCAGAGACAGGCACCAGAGGTGTGGTGAGAGGCCAGAGAGGTGCCCCAGTTCCCAACAGTAAGGTGGGAACCTGTCTGAGTGAGAACAAGGCAAACACCAATTGCAACAGCACCTGAAAGCTTTTCTGCCAGGCCTCTCCTGCAGCACCTACCAGCACAACAGCTACACCACCAGACCACCCCTTCCTCTCCAGCAGTTCTGTGGTCCTTGCACTCCTTCCCTTCCAGTCACTGGCTCAGCCCAACTATGGCAAGACCTCAAGACCTTTACCTGTCTTCATCCAACAAGGCCAAGGTGTGGTGCAGTGATCCCTATGCCTCATGTCAGACAGGACCAAGACATCACCTGAGCAGTCTCTGGCTAAGCAGGGACAAGAGCAGCACCACCCAGTTCCACCAGGGAGGCTGGACCTGTACAACATTCAAGCTTTTTATCCTTTCAGTGACAGGTGGTGAAAGCCAGCTCCTGCCTTCAGCTTCCCAGGAACTCTTGATGCAAGACAGAAGCCTGCTGTAGAAGTGCTTTGTTTACACCCTTACAGCCCTCTCCTGTCCTTCCCGTAGCTCAGAGCACGTTCACTCCCACCCCAGCTGCAACATCTGCTCAGCCTGGCTCTGCTACCGTCATCCTCCCACTGCAGAAATCCACTGTCAGCCCCAAGCCTGGGCAAAGAGAGGGGCAAAGCTTGGCAGGGCAAGTTTGGGACAGTGTGTGACACCCTCCAAGAAATACTGACCAAAAAAAGCTGGCCAGAGCTGTCCTGCAGGGTAACAAAGGCTCAGAGATGACAAGATAGCACATGTGGTGGCATAACAGGGACAGACCCCCCTCATGCAGTCCAAGAGAAAAGAGGGCATGAAGGGAGCACTCACCTTCCACCACACACCTCTCCTCCCATGCTGAGGACACCTTTCCTGCTCTGAGGATAGATGAGAGTCCTCAAGTGGGCAAATACCACAGTGATATGGTAGCTCCTTGGCCACTCAGTTGCTGCCTGAACCCCCAGAACAAGCATGACCTCTGGTCCAGCCATGGGACAGATACATCCTCATGCCCCCAAGAGTCCTGCAGCTGAGCCAGGCAGCTTGTTTCTGGCTGTACAGGCAGCTGCTCAGGGAAACCCTGTCCTGCTGGCACCATTTTGTCACCACAGCTCCCTCACCCAGAGATGGAATGGCTGAGGAGTTGGCAGTGGAGGAATGCTGACTCTTCACCAGCCTCAACACCTTAATACTACCAGGAAATATCCTCCCCCATTGGCCCTGGGTTTAAGCAACATGGTCACAGATTGCATCAGGATGGAAGGGACCCTCAAAAGTCATCTCGCCCAACCCCTCTGTGGTCAGCAGGGACATCTCCAACTAGATCAGGCTGCCCAGGGCCACAGCAAGCCTGATCTTGAATGTCTGCAGACACAGTGCCTCAACTCCATCCCTGGGCAACCTGTTCCAGTATTTCACCAGCCTCACTGTGCAGAACTTGCTCCTGATGTCCAACCCAAATCTGCCCTGCTCCAGCTTCAAACCATTGCCCCTCGGCCTATCACTACGTAGTTCTCAGCTGCTGCCTCAAAAAGAGAGAGGAGAGAGGAAAGTGCTCACAGCCCAGGGCAGAACAAGTGGAATGAGCTCAGTTTAGCTTGAGCTGTGGTAATGATGAAGCCCCAGCAAACACAACAGCCAGACCAGAAGTAAACTCCTGGCACGGAGCCGCGCTCGCAAGGACACACTTGTAAACACTCTCCCTGGCCATCCCTGCTGACCCAGCTGGGAGAAAGGGGCAGAGAAAACCATTCTGTGCAAACAGACATCCCTCCCTGTCCCTGGACACCAGGACCAGCCCAAGCACATCTCCAGCCTCTCTGCCTTGCTCTTATCGGCACAATGAGCCAAGTACCATTTTGTGTCCTCCAACAGCAAGTGCCGCAGCTGAGGATCGCCGCCGCTCCGAGAAGGGCTCAGCTCCCACGAGCCAGTGAGCCTCTGCTCTGGGCTTCTGCTATCTGATAATCCCTGGAAGCAGTTGATACATTCAGCAATTGAAGCACTACATAGTACCTAACGTCCTGAGCATTGTCCTTCAGGTGCTGCTTCCCCACACTGCTGCAGCGGAGCAGCTCTTTGGGCCTTCCATCCCTGCAGTGAGTTCAGAGCATGGAAGGGACATGCAGGGAGAATTCTGACAAGCAGCTGCACAGGTCCCAGGCCTGCTGGGGACAACACTCTGCTACCTCACCTGCAGTCATACCTCCCCAGGTCTGCTCCCAGGGGTTTCCCAGGTGGATCTGTGTTGGCATATCTCACTTCGAAAACAAGGACCAGAGAAGACCACTGTCTGAGCATCAGTTCTAACTCCAGCTTAGAGAAAAGCTTCCTTCAGAGGAGGCTTTATTCCAGAGAGACAGAGAGTAAGCAGAAAACCAAAGCAAACCACAAGCACTGGCAGTGGGGGCAAACAGCACACAGGGAGGGGGAGATTCAGCACCAGCTGTTTGCTTTTTCCAGTAAGGGACACAAACCAAACAGGCAGGGCTCAGCTTGTGGCAGTGATGCCACTGCAGCTCCTCTGCCTGCCACACACAAAGACAGAGCCCTGCAAAAACAAGAGGTGCAGGGAAGAATGGGTGGTAAAACAAGAGCTGTCAGCCAAAGTCAGCCTCTAGCTGACATCCCTGAAGTCAGGGACAGTACAGCTGTCGCTCCAGGACCCTCCAGCCGTCCAACCCCAACCCTGACCCCTGCGCTTTGGTCCAGCACTAGCAGCAGAGAGCAGCTGACAGCAGTGGCCCCACATTTCTGTGATTCCTCAGCAAGGACAATCACCTCCAAGCAAGCAGAGCCTGCAGAAGCCCACACTCCCTCTCCTCTTCACTGGCTCTGGTATGAAACAAAAGGCAGAAGAGGCAGGAGCCTGCCCTGGGCTGTGCAGCTCAGATGAGCAGATACCAAAGGGCTGCTCTGCACAGCATGAGTGAGAATTCAGAATCCAGCCAAGGACACTGCTGCGGGCTCCACACCACCAGGCTCATCTGACCCAAGAGCTGGTTTGCTCTCTAGCAGGAATACAACACAGAGCAGGGCTCAGCAAGAGCAGAGGGCTGGAGCACCTCTCCTATGAAGACAGCCTGAGAGAGCTGGGGCTGTTCAGTCTGGAGAGGAGAAGGTTCCCAGGAGACCTAATTGTGGCCTTCCAGTATCTGAAGGGGGCTACAGGAAAGCTGGGGAGGGACTTCTGAGGGTGTCAGGGAGTGATAGGACTGGGGGGGATAGAGCAAAACTAGAAATGGGGAGATTGAGATTGGATGTCAGGAAGGAGTTCTTCCCCATGAGGGTGGTGAGAGCCTGGCACAGGTTGCCCAGGGAGGTGGTGGAAGCCTCATCCCTGGAGGTTTTGAAGGCCAGGCTGGATGTGGCTGTGAGCAACCTGAGGCAGTGTGAGGTGTCCCTGCCCATGGCAGGAGGTTTGGAACTGGATGATCCTTGAGGTCCCTTCCAACCCTAACAATTCTATGATTGTATGACCAGCCCACTGGAGCTCTCATTTTCAGGACCAGTGAAGCATGCTCATCACTTCTGAATCTCCCCATTACACCAGGGGATGCAGCCAGACTGCAGTCTAGCAATGAGGCCTTGGCTAGGGAAACTTCCACCTCTTCAGCATCTTGGCAGTTTCCCTTCCAAGCAAGGCCTCCTGGCCTAAGTAAGCACAAGGGTGTTGCAATCTGCAGTCCTGCCTGAAGAAATCCAGCCCAGCCCAGCTGCAGCAGGCCTCTGCTCTGGCCTGCCTGTGTGCCATTCACAGACACCCACTGCCTGCAGAAGCTTGTGCCATTTCTGAAGGCAAGGCCAGTGACCAGATGCAGAGAGCTGTTCTGCTTCCACCAGTACTCAGGGCCATAGAATGGCATCATTGGGTTAGGGTGGAAAAGTCCTTTAAGATCAGAGTCCAGCCATTAACCCAACACTACCAAGCCTGCTGCTCAACTCTGGCCCTCAGCACCACATCTACACAGCCTGTAAACACCTCCAGGGATGGCAACTCAACCATGATGGACACCTTAGGTGTGTACTCCAACAGACACACTCATTTCATGACCTGCTCTTTCTCCTGAAGTAAATGCAGCAGACCCTGGGGAAAAGCCTCTCCTCCCTCCGGGAAGGGCTAAGGAGGGCACAGAAAAGGCAGCCCCAAGCCTTGTGTCTGTGTGGGTGCACAGCTGGGCACACAGCTGGCCACACATCGTCAGGGTGAAGGATGCTCACAGCGCTCCTCCTGCACCTCCTGACAACATCAGGGCAAACACCATGGCTAATACCAAGGGGGAAACACCCAAGTACTCCTTCCAACAATGGGACACGTCCTACAAGCACTGCTTCACCTGTAATACCCCAGCAGACAGGGATCTAACAGGATCCCTGCCTTCTCCTGTAGGAACAGCACCAGGCCTGCTCATATTTCCCACACTAGCATGGAAAAGGCAGCAGGAGTCAGATACATTACAGGTTACATCAGCCCTGCTGGGACTCTTCCTAACCATTCACTTGAATGTTTTGAAACCTGCAGGATGAGGTAATTCAAACCTGAATGCAAACCCCATGCTGGGAGGTGATTCACTAGGTACAACTCTCAGGCAAAAGCAAAACCAAGCATGGTGCACTGCTCCCTCCCCAGCCACGCTCAAGGCTTGGCCAAAGCTATGGCTGAGGCCATCACGTGCTGGAGACAGCCCTGCTTCAAGCAGGGGGTCAGGCTGAAGACCTCCAGATGTCCTTTCCAGTCAGTATTTCCATCATGCTGTGACAGCAAAGGAGAAGAGGCAGAATAATTATAGAACAGATTCAGAGGATGGCTTAGCTTGGAAGGGACCTCTAAGATCATCCAGGTCCAAACACCCTGCCCACCAGCCCAGCTTGCTCAAGGCCTCATCAAACCTGGCTTGAACACCTCCAGGGAGGGGGCATCCACAACCTCCCTGGGCAACCTGTGCCAGTGTCCCCCCACCCTCACTCTCAACAATTTCTTCCTCCTCTCCAGTCTCAGTCTCCCCTCTCCCAGCTCAAAGCCATTGTCCCTCATCCTGGAACTCCCAGCCCTTGTCAAAAGTCCCTCTCCAGCCCTCCTGGAGCCCCTTCAGGTACTGGTGGGCTGCTCTGAGGTCATAGAATCAATGAGGTTGGAAGAGACCTCAAGGATCTCCCTGGTGCCTTCTCTTCTCCAGGCTGGACAGCCCCAACTCTCCCAGCCTGTCCCCACAGAGGAGGCTCTCCAGCCCTCTGTTAATGCCAACAGTTTTAGGAAAGACATGAACTGAGTTTCTCTGCAGAGATCTTTCTAGACTCTTTTAAAAGCTTGGTTACCAAAGATGTCAGCACCAACCCAGTCAGGGCTAATTCTGTAGCTGGCAGGGATACTGCAGTACCAGTATCCAGGCCTTGATGTATTGCACAAGTCTCAAACAGGGTCAGTACACTGCATCAGACTGTCCTTGCACAAATGAACACCCACCATAAGAGACCTCTTCTTGGCACTAACCTTCAGCTCTGTGTTCAAATACAAAAGCTTGCCATGATTCCAAGAATCCTCATTCAAAGCAAGACAGCCAACAGCTCTCAAGACATTAGAAGCAACTAGAAAACTCATTTCCCACTCTTAAGTCTTCACTCTAGGGAGGTCTCAGAAGCACTGCTGCTATTTGGTGTCCTTCCAGAGCTAGGAGGAGGCCAAAAAATGCCTTAGCAGAGCCTGAGCCACTGGTGGGTTGAGCCCTTGGGAAAGAGGCAGCATGAGGTGCTGTCTGGAGAGCAATGGGGAAGCAGCAGCAGGCACTGAAATGAAACTGGGTCCTTGGACACCAGAGAAACTGCCACCAGCACCATTCCTCCCATGGTGCTGCCTGGATTGAGGGAGTGCTGCCTGGATTGACCCAGGGGACGCCCACAGGGGCAGCAAAGCTCATTTCCTGAGAGCAAAGCCCCATCCAGGTTGTCCTAAATCCTGAAAGGAAATAAAGCAGACTGCACCTCAGCAAGCTGGTGTCAAAGTGATGGAAAGGGGAAGGTCATTTTCTGGAGCTGGGTTATTTGAGCAACAGCCCTCACAATCCCAATGCAAAGCACGTGCACTTCCCAACACACTCCACCAGAGGAGCTTACAGCCTTGGGACCCTGGTGGCCAGGGAGACAGCCAGGGAGCTCAGTGCATGGCAAGCTCTGCTGCCGAGCTCTCCTCAGCAGCTGAATCACAGCACACACGGCCAACAGCTCAGCCCAAACAATGCCATGGCACAGGAGGCTCACACTGCCCCTGCTCTCACCAGGCCTCCTCAGCTCAGCTCCAGCACAGACACAGCAGAGAGAAGGGACTTCTCAGGATCTCAGGCAGTGATAAGACTAGGGGGAATGGAATGAAGCTGGAGGTGGGGAGATTCAGGCTGGAGGTGAGGAGGAAGTTCTTCCCCATGAGAGTGGTGAAGCCCTGGAATGGGTTGTCCAGGGAGGTGGTTGAGGCCCCATCCCTGGAGGTGTTTAAGCCCAGGCTGGATGAGGCTCTGGCCAGGCTGATCTAGTGTGGGGTGTCCCTGCCCATGGCAGGGGGCTTGGGACTGGATGATCCTTGTGGTCCCTTCCAACCCTGACTGATTCTATGATCACATTACGCAGCCTGGAGAGGTGAGAGCTCATCAGGAAGAGCAGAACCAGAAGAGCAGCCACTGCAGGCTCTGACATTCCCACTCAGGACAATGCTGGTGGTTCCTGTAGCTACTTCTGCTACAGGATATGTTTATTTATTTTCCTTTTTTTTTTGTGACAGGCAGAAACAAAGGAGCCCAAGTGAAACAACACAGCTGGACAACCAAACCTGACACCTGGCTGCTTCAGCTCTCCATAAGAAGGCAACACACACACACACAAAATCACTGACAGCCTTCTCCCACATCACCAGAGCAGCAAAAAACACACCCAGCTCTTCATGGAGCTGCAAATGCAGTGTGCTGGGCAGGCTCAGTCCTGTAGCTGCTTGCTCTTCAGCAGCTCTTCATTGCTGATGGGTGGAACACTTTCACACCTTAAATGCTAATCCCAGAGAAACTGAGCTAAACTTCTCATTTGCACTGTATAAATTCAATCTGGTTGGAAGAAAATACCCCACCCTATTCTTCTGGCCTCCAAACTGCAGCTGGCAGACTCAGGACACAGAACAGTCCTGGGGAAGAAACACAACTGTTTACTTGGTTTGTCTGTCCCTCCCCCTTGTCCTCTCACCCACACTTTCCCCACCACCACCCCACCACCCCCCAGCAGGGATGAGTTGATCATCTCTTGACAGGAGCTGACTTGTTTCAGGTTTAGCAGGCCCAGGAGCTCTGCACTGCAGAGCTCTGCAGACAGATTTGGGCATAGTACCCAAGCAGCAAGAGGAAAGTCAACTCAGGTCAGGAGAGCATCATCCACGCTGGGAGCCCTTCCAAGCAAACACCCAGAGAGCTGCTGCATTAGGAGCAGACAGGCCCCAAATCCAAAGTTTGGACCAACTCCACCCAGTTTAATGCCTTGCTCATGCATTCTGCAAGCATTAGTTCCGAGTGGGCTGGTGCTCTAACAGCTCCACGCTCGAAGCTTCATGGACAAAACAAGGTTGAGGCAACGCTCCTCAGGGTACAGATCATCACCTCCTGCTCATGATGATCGTCAGCCAGTCTCCAGTGGACAGATGGCCATGGACAGACCCAGCAGGATTCCATCCAGGAGCAGCATGAAGGATGAAACAGTTGAGCTGCTATGAAAAACATAGAATCACAGGATGTTGGAGGTTGGAAGGGACCTCCAGAGATCATTGAGTCCAACCCCCCTGCCAGAGCAGGGTCACCTAGGGTAGTATGCACAGGAATGTGTTCAGATGGGTCTTGGAAGTCTCCAGAGGAGGAGACTCCACAACCTCTCTGGGCAACCTGCTCCAGGCCTCCAGCACCCTCCCTGTAAAGAAGGTGCTCCTCATGTTGAGGTAAAACCTTCTCTGTTTCAGTTTATCTCCATTGCTCCTTATTCCTGTGCACCACCCAAAAGAGCTTGGCCCCCTCCACTTGCCCCCCACCCCTCAGATACTGAGAGACACTGATCAGATCCCTCTCAGTCTTCACCAGACTAAACAGCCCCAGGGCTCTCAGTCTCTCTTCACAGGGGAGATGCTCAAGTCCCTCAGCATCCTCATCGCTCTCTGTTGGACTCTCCAGCAGGTCTCTGTCTTGAACTTGGAAGCCCAAAATTGGACACAGTACTCCAGGTATTGAGCAGAGCGACCTCACTGCAACCCACCACAGCAAGAAGAGATCTCTAGCAGCTACTTCCACTACCAGAAGGATCCTGGGATCATAAACCAGTGAGTAAGGCCATGGAACCCATGCAACTTCTGTTCACAACTACCTTATGTAAGGAATAGCTCAGCAGGCAGACATTTTAACTTGTGTTGTATCACACACTCAGGAGGATGCCAAACAAAGTCTGACAAGGCTGCAAGAGGTGTTTTCTACTTCCACACACTTGACTTTCCACCTCTGTAAAATACCTGTGTGAAGTTCTGCATTGGAAAGAGCTTCTGATAAGCTGCCACAGAGCAGAGATTAAGTGACAGGCAGCATAATGACAGGGAAAAAAATATATCACCAAGACTGTGCTCACCACTAAGATTCACCTTCAACTGTCTGAGAAAGCAAGCTGAGAGGAGTGAGCCACAGACTGAGACTCCCCTGGGGGCAGCTGAACGTTGATTGCAAAGTGCAAGGTCCTGCATCTGGGTTGGGCCAGCCCCAGGCACAAATCCAGGCTGGGTGCAGAGGGGGTTGAGAGCAGCCCTGAAGAAAAAGCCTTGGGGGTGCTGGGTGCTGAGCAGCTCCCCAGGAGCCAGCAGTGCCCTCCTGCAGCCCAGCAGGCAGGGCAGCAGGGCAGGAGAGGGGATTCTGCCCCTGGGCTCTGCTCTGCTGAGACCTCACCTCCCATCCTGCCTCCAGTTGTGGTGTCCTGAGAAGGACACAGAGCTGTTGGAGTGAGTCCAGAGGAGGCCACAGAGATGATCCAAGGGCTGGAGCAGCTCTGCTGTGAGGACAGGCTGAGGGAGCTGGGGCTGTTCAGCCTGAAGAAGAGAACACTCTGGGGCAGGGGGGGCCTTTGAGCTGCCTTCCAGTACCTGAAGGGATCCTGCAGGAAGGCTGCAGAGGGAGTTTTCCTGAGGGTGTCTGGAGACAGGACAAGGGGAAATGGTCTGAAGCTAAGGGAGAGCAGGGTTAGAGTGGATCTGAGGACTAAGTTCTTCAGTACAAGGCCTTGAGCAACCAAGTCTAGTTGAGAGGCATCCCTGTCCGTGGCAGGGTGGTTGGAGTAGATGGACTCTGAGATCCCTTCCAACCTTAGGCCTTCTGTCATTCTCTGATGTGCAGTGGTAGGAGGTTCTAACACATCTTGCTTTATACATTTCTGCCTTCAAGCTGCACAGAATGTTGGTAGATTTGTTCAATTTAGGAGCCCAGTCTCACTGCAATTTTTATTTACAAGAGCCATCAGAAGAAGTGGCTTCTTGGCTCCTGCTTCCATAATCAGTACTAGTAAAAAAATCACACACACCCCCCTCTGGTTTTGCCTCTCTAATGTCTTCTTGACATTCAATGTCTTCATTCTTGAAGTCATTTCAGGCACAGAGAGGCCCTGGCATCAAGGAGGTGCCTTTCCACCTTGCCTGTGGGAACAGGTTGTCCTGTAAAGCTATTGGCAGCAAAACTCATCAGCTTGTTCCCCTGTGCTGGGTACATAGCAATACCTTAAAGCAGCTCTGCTTGATTTTTCACATTCTTAAGTGAAGGCTGAGATTACTTTGGAAGAAGAGGCCTTTCTGCAAAGGACACCTTAACCCAGCTGCCAGAAAGGGAGAGCAGTGTCCCTTCTGAGAGGGACCAGAGCCTGGCAGGATCCTCTGCAGCAGACACATTAGCATCAAGTGTTCCCTGCTCAGAATGTTCTCATGCATTAACACACACACACACAAAAGACTATCATCAGTTCTACATAAATTCCTTTGCTGAAGCCAGCAGAAGAACGTCTGTGGAATTAAGGCAGATGAGAGCCTTCACTCGCTTGGGCTTATCCCAACACCACACATACTAAAGAGAGAAACAGAGCTAAGGAGAGATGAAATACTTCCTTGCTGTCTCCTGTTGCTGTCCAAGCAACAGGACCCAGCACTTGAGAGCATCCCTTGGCATTCTTTACAGTCAGAAGGCTCTTGCAGGAGCACAAAGCCCCCCTCAGGCCGGATGCTTTCGCAGGGGCTGGGGTTTTGTGTGTGCCATGAAGATGCTGGGCATGTGACTTGTGTGTTAAAACTTTCTGGCTCACCAGTCTGAGCTCAGATTCTTTTCCTGCAAAACACACTGCATGATCTCATCTGCAAGCAATCAGCCTGAGAAATCAGCTTGTTAAAGGAAGCTTCTAGGAAAGGAGAGATGTCTCAGGAGAATTTGGGGGGCTATATAATTTTAACCAGTTTGTTAAACCCCAGCTGCTCTTCTCCCCATTGGGGTCACACAACCAAGAAACCATTTCTCCACCCACCCACACAACTCCAGACAGCAGGACAGCTGGCCAGCACCAAGCTGGAGCATCACAACTGCATTCTGAACAGCCTGGAAGCATTCACACTTCACACGAACTCACTCCACGAGCAGGCGCTGGAAGAGCGCAAGAACAGACTCAGAGCTGCGAGCCGAGCGGCGTCCAGAGAGACAAGGCCTGACACATGCACTGCTGGTGACCTGCATGCACAAGGCATCATCATCATCCTCATTTCTGCATATGCATTTCAGCATTTCCCCACCAATGTCTCTTGGACCCACAGTACACACCCACAGAGAGAAATCACCAGGACAGCAGAAGCTCTGGAAAGGCATAAGGGAACAAACAAGCAGCTCCTTGGACAGCCAGCTTTACCCTGAGACTGCTTAAAGGGACAGAGCAGAATTTCACCTAAGCTCCTGGTGATGCTGCAAGCCCTGTGCTCCTGCCCATGCTACAGGCCCACAAGGCAACATCTTTCCCTTCCCAGTGACAACCCTGAGGAAGCACAAGCACTGAAGTGCAGGGTTTGATTTCCAGCTTACCCTCACAGTTCGGCTTAGCTGGAGCACCTTACCCATAAGGACAGGCTGGGAGAGCTGGGGCTGTTCAGCATGTTGAAAGGAAGGCTCCAGGGGGACCTTAGAGATGCATTTCAATATCTGAAGGGTACCCTACAGGTAGGCTGGTAAGGGACTGTTCAGAAGGGCCTGTGAGGATGGGACAAGGGGCAATGGTTTGAAACTGAAGCAGAGTTAGATTGGCCATCAGGAGGAAGTTCTGCACAGTGAGGCTGGGGAGACACTGGAACAGGTTGCCCAGGGAGGTGGTTGAGGCCCTGTGCCTGGAGACATTCAAGATCAGACTTGAGGTGGCCCTGGGCAGCCTGATCTAGTTGGAGGTGTCCCTGCTGACCACAGAGGGGTTGGATGAGATGAGCTTTGAGGATCCCTTCTAACCTGATGCACTCTGTGCTCCTTTAGGAGGGGCAGTGTGGTGCCTCTTGTGCCCACCAGCTCAAGTCACACCTGCATTTCCTGAGCTTCCAGAAGGAGCACCCCTCCTGCACCCCAAAGGGGAGGCAGGGAAGAGCTTATCACAATGCAGCCTTTCTACACTTTCTTCCACACAAGCTGTTGCACCCTGCATTAGCTGCTCTCAACAGCATCTCCCTGGCAACCCTTTCTCAGCTGCCCCTAGCTGTCCATTCAAGCACTCTGAAAGACTTGCCTCAGCATTCTTGCATAGAAATCACTGTTTGGTGCTCAACACAGGAGGGAGGAAAAACAGCTAAGCCTGTCTCTAACAAAAGAGAGCAGGAGGACTGAACCCTTGGAATAATCCATGGCTGGGAGAGCCAAGTGAAGTGATTATTCACCACTTCCAGCACCTATTTTCAGTTCAACTTGCAAAAGTAAGCATTACGAACTGAAGGGAAGGAAGCAGAGATCAGAGTGGAAAGGCAGCACACATTCATTACCATGAAAGCAGAAGAAATAAGTTAACCACCCTGGCTTCTCCCTCAATTTTCATCTCTAAAAAGCTCTTTTAGATCACCCACACTTCTTGAAGCCACTGTGAGAACCCTTGTGAGGGACTTTGCCCTGTACAAGGTAGGATCACAGACTCATGCTCGATCTGCTTTGGTGAGTGGTGGCACTTTCGAGCTCCAAATCTGACTCTGAACCACAGAGGTGTTGAAAACGTTGCCCTAACAAAGGCTTTTTGCTCTCTGTCTCTCAAGAAAATGAAACCCACAGGTCAGGCTGGCTGCAAGCATTCATGCTGAACAAAATGTTATGAGAACAAAAGGTTTTCTTCCAGCTTTCACTCCTAAATCAGGGCCCTAATTTTACTAGATTAAGAGTAGAGACCTCTCCACTCCTAAAAAAATCAAGGTACAGGACAGCTCAGAAGCTTCAAAGCACAAAGAAGGGGGACAACACCAAGGGCTCAGCTGCTCCCTCCTATGGTGCAGCTTCTCAACCAAATCATGAAGGGGAAGAAGTGGGGGGGGGGGGGGAAATACTAAGAGACACTTTCCAGCTCGAGTTCCAACTCCCTTTTAAAAATCAGTTTATAACCACTAAAATAAACACAGTAAGAACAACTGTGCAGTAACTGGGAACCTGCAAAAACAGCTGCAGTTGAAGGGCAGCTCAGGCAATGTCTGGCAAACACCAGCAGAATCAAAGGGCCCAAGGGGGTGGCAGGGCATCTGGGGAATGAGACAGCAAATTTCACCCATGGGCTCATCAAGAAATTGCCTAAAACTGATCCAGCCAGGCCATGCTGGGCAGGAGCTGCTATTCTGTCAGTGCTGCCCACTGCTGTGGTGGATTATCTGCTCCCTGCTTGGCCTGCCTCTCTCCTGGATTCACAGATTGCATCAGGTTGGAAGGAACGCTCAAAGCTCATCTTGTCCAACCCCCCTGCAGTCAGCAGGGACATAGCCAACTACATCAGGCTGCCCAGGGCCACAGCAAGTCTGACCCTGAAGATCACCAGGGATGGGGCCTCAAGCGTATCTCTGGGCAACCTGTTCCAGGATTTCACCACCCCCGTTGTGAAGAGCTTCTTCTTGATGCTCAACCCAAACCTCCCTTGCTCCAGTTTCTAAACATTGCCCCTGGTCTTACTGCTACAGCCCCTTCCCAGCCTTCCTTCAGATACTGAAATACTGCTGTAAGGTCTCCTTGGAGCCTTCTCCAGGCTCCTCCAGGACAAATTCTTTCAGCCTGTCTTCACAGGAGAGGTGCTCCAGCCCCCTCCTCTCCATTTCTCTCTCCTCCTGGATGCCCAGACCTCAGCCATGCTCCCTGTGTTGTCTCATCTCAGCTGAGAGCATGGCAGTGGACCTGGCTTGCCACTTCTTCCAAGGACATCATCTAAGTGGTCTCTCATTCAGCAGGGGCTCTAGGTTATTACTCTGCTACTCAAAAGCCTTCTCAAGGGCACAGACCCTCCCTGCAGGAAAGCAGGAACAAGTTGTACCCCCAGGAAACAACCACCTCAAAGGGAAGAAAGGGCAGGGAAACTGGAACAAGCAGAGGACTCCAAGACAATAGTTCTTGAACAGATCAACTATTTCAAAGCCACTCTAGGACTGCAGGCCCCCAGCACAAGGAGGACATGGAACTGGGTCCAGAGGAGGCCACCAATATGAGCAGAGGGCTGGAGGACCTCCCTTGTTGGGACAGGCTAGGAGAGTTGGGGCTGTTCACCCTGGAGAAGACTATGGGCAAACCTTAGAGCAGCCTTCCACTACCTGAGGGGAGCTACAGGAGAGCTGGGGAGGGACTTCAGACAATGGCTTGCAGTGACAGGACAAGGGGAAATGGGCTGAAGCTTGAGACGGAGAGATTCAGACTAGATATTGGGAAGAAATTCTTTTCAGTGAGGGGGATGAGACACAGGAACAGGTTGTCCAGGGCAGTCATGGATGTTCCCTCCCTGGAGGTGTTCAAGGCCAGGCTGGATGAGGCCTTGAGCACCCTGGGCTGGTGGGAGGTGTCCCTGCCCATGGCAGGGTGGTTGGAACTGGATGATCTCTAAGATCCCTTCCAACCCAAACCACATCAGATGGTACAGAACTGCAGCAGCAAGTAGCACCCCTGAAGAAAAGCCACCCAGAGTCCCATTGCCATTTAACCTCTGGACTCCAGCCCAGAAAGCTCCCCAGTACTTCCACACTCAGGAAGCTTTCTAATGCTTCCTCCTCAACATCTATTTAAACCTGGAAGACTCAGATCTCCCATTCACTGTTATCCAAGGAGCTACCTCAAGCCTTGATAGAAGGCTGCATGCTTTGAGCACCATCCTTTGCTACAAAGCTGACAGTTTGCAAGTACATCCAGTTCTAGTTTTGCTTGGCTCTCCATCCCTCACCACAGACCTGTGCTCTCCATGGCCAGGCTTGTCACTGTGCACAAGAACCAAATTCAGGCAAGATGCTGCCCAGGCAGGTGGTGGAGTCACCATCCCTGGAGGTGTTCAAGAGGGGATTTGACATGGCACTTGGTGCCATGGTTTAGGCATGAGGTCTGTGGTGACAGGTTGGACTCGATGAGCTTTGAGGTCACTTCCAACCTTGGTGATTCTGTGATACTGTGAAATAAAACTCTTCTTGGACTTAAGATGAAAGCTCCTGGGAGAAGCTTGGGGTGGAAAGGGAAGTCACCTGGGCAGCTCCCAGAAGAGGGCCACGAGGATGATCAAAGGGCTGGAGCACCTCTCTTATGAGGACAGACTGAGGGATTTGGGGCTCTTCAGTCTGGAGAGGAGAAGGCTCCGAGGAGACCTTATTGTGGCCTTCCAGTATCTGAAGGGGACTACAGGAAAGCTGGGGAGGGACTTCTGAGGGTGTCAGGGAGTGATAGGACTGGGGAGGATGGAGCAAACCTAGAAACAGGTAGATTCAGATTGGATGTTAGGAAGTTCTTCCCCATGAGGGTGGTGAGACTCTGGAGCAGGTTGCCCAGGAACGTGGTGGAAGCCTCATCCCTGGAGGTTTTGAAGGCCAGGCTGGATGTGGCTGTGAGCAACCAGCTGTAGTGTGAGGTGTCCCTGGCCATGGCAGGGGGGTTGGACCTGGCTGATCCTTGAGGTTACTTCCAACCCTACCAATTGTATGATTCTAAAAGGACAGAGAGCCACAGCATGGACTGCTGCTGGAAGGTTAAGGTGCTGCAATTCCCAAACTGCAACCTACCACCATCAAAAGGCCATAAATCACTTAATAGCAGCAAAAATAGTCAAGCACACCCCCCCGACATCTGCCCAGGGGACACACACACACCCCTGGATAATAGATTAAAGCCTCCTTAAAATCCAATTACTTTCCTCAGTTGCACACCAGAGGCCAGAGCCCGCGGGCTGAGCACACCACAGGCAGCACAAGAGCTAATCCACAGGGAGCTCCTCTTGATTTCCACAGCTCCCATCAACCAGACAATCCAGCCCAATGCACGTGGGAGCCTTCCTAATGTTATGGTCCACAGAGAGAAGGCAGGAAAGGCTGATGGAGGAGCAGAGAGGCCTCTGCCCACACACACTTCTCCTCCTGGCTCCACCACTGCAGAGCTGCTCCTCTGGTTTTGAAAAGAGCTTTTTTTTTTTTCCCCCCTTCCCTTTTCAGTGGAGTCAGTTGAACAGAAAAAGAAGAGCCCAGCACTTTTAACCGAAGCATTTTCAAGCTGCTGGTTCATCTTTCAACCTCAAAAGAGGAGAAATAAGCGAAACAAACTCTCAGTCACTCCCTCAGAACATTTCCCCCCTTTCTGCCTCCGAAGTAAAGCAAAGCAAAGCACCCCGAGCCTCACTTGATCACTTTTGCTTTCCTCTTCCCATTTGGCTTACAAGATTCCGTCAGGGAAGCTGACATGAAATAATCTCAGACTCTCCTGTCTTATCTTTTCCCAGCTCCCATCACCACCGTTAAACACTCAGAAGCCAGACCAGCCAAAGAAACAGAAAGCAGGAAGGGAAACGCACCAACAAACAAGAAATTGAAATACTGATAATCAACCAGAAAATGATGACAAATTAAAACTTTAAAAGCAAAGGTTTCCCACAATGGTCTGCCTAAGGGAGTGGGGGATTAAATGCTCATTCGTAAAAGGCAAAAACTCCAAGCAAATGAAACCCATCCGGGTCCAACTCTTGAGGGAAAAACGTATCTCAGGACCTGAGCATAACGAACACCGCGGTTCTGCACCGCGGTGCAGAGTTTACTCCCTCCTGCCCCCCTTACTCCTACCTGGTGCAGCCCCAACAGCTGCTGGTAGGACCACAAAGAACCTGCCCGAAAGCTGATCCAGCTGCAGGAGGGTGAAAGCCCAAGGAAGAGGCTCGGGGCCGGGTGCCCGCTCGGGGTCTGCGCCTGATGCCCGGGCAGGGACGGCGGAGCCTCACCTGCCACCTGCGGGCAAGTCCCTGAGCGGTGCCGGAGGCTGCTGCTGGCCATGGTAGGCAAAAGGCCGAACAAAGAGAAATTAAGCCCCGGGGGTCCTGCCGGCAGCGCTCGGTAGGAGCGTTCCTCGCCGCATGTTCCTGCCCTAAACCCCGGAGCTGCCGCGGGCAGCGGCGCGGCGAGCTGCCGGCTCCCGCTCCCGCCGTGAGCAAAGCCGCGGGCGCTGAGCGCGGCCAAGCACAACAGCGGCGGCCGGAGCTGGGGAGGCTCAGCCGCCCCGCGTCCCACCCACGCCGAGCGGCCCCTGCCCACCGCGGGCACCGGCCGGGAGCCCGGGCCCCAGGGACCCCGCCGGGCCCTCCTCGCTCGGACCCCGACACCCCCGGAGAGCCGCCAGCCCCGCCGGCTTTACCGAAAGGGCAGCCCCGAGCTTCTCCCGCACCTGCGCCCGCCCTCGGCAGCCGAACACGGGGCAGAAAAGCGGCGGCCCCGCCGCCCTCAGCCCAGCCCCGCCCCGCGGCGCCTTCGGCCGGGCCCGCGGGCTCCCGGCGGGGCGGAGCCGCCGCCCCGGGCAGCGCCTCTCCCGGTAGCGGCGGCAGCGGAGGGCGGGGTGGGGCCGAGCGATCCGCGGCGCTTACCTGAGAGACCGAACGGCGGCGGCGGGCGCGGGCGGACGGCAGCGCTGCAATCACAGCCCCCTTCCGGCCGCCGGGCGGGCGGGGGCGGGGGCGGCCGCGGCCTCGCCGCTCTTAAAGCGACAGCTCAGCTCTGCGGGGCACCGGGGCGGCGAGGCGAGGCGAGCGACGGGAGCCCGCCGCGGCGGGGCCCGACGGGCGGCATCGCCATGGCAACGCGGCGCGCAGCGGGGCTCGCGGCTCGCCCCGAGCTGGGGCCCAGCGCCGGCCCGGGGCCACCGTCGGGAGCGGCGGCGCTGGCGGGGCGGCCTGCGGTCAGCGGTCAGCGCCGTGTCCCCGTGTGCCTCAGTAACCCTGCCGTGTCCCCGTGTGCCTCAGGGCTGTGCCTCCACGTCCCGGTGTGTCTTAGTGTCCCGCAGCGTCCCCGTGTGCCTCAGTGTCCCCATGTGTCCCTGAGTCCTGAGTGTGCCTCAATGTCCCTGAGTCCCCCCTGTGCCTCAGGGCTGTGCCTCCACGTCCCGGTGTGTCTTAGTGTCCCGCAGCGTCCCCGTGTGCCTCAGTGTCCCCATGTGTCCCCGAGTCCTGAGTGTGCCTCAATGTCCTGAGTCCCCCCTGTGCCTCAGGGCTGTGCCTCCACGTCCCGGTGTGTCTTAGTGTCCCGCTGTGTCCCCGTGTGCCTCAGTGTCCCCATATGTCCCTGAGTCCCCCCTGTGCCTCAGGGCTGTGCCTCCGTGTTCCTGTGTGCCTCAGTGTCCCGCTGTGTCCCCGTGTGCCTCAGTGTCCCCATTCTGTGATCCTGTGAAACAAGGCTGTGATATGTCCCTGTGTCCTCAGTGTCCCCATATGACCCCGTGCCCTGCGTGTGCCTCAGTGTCTCACCGTGTCCGTGTGTTCTCCGTGTGCCTCAGTGCTCTGCCATGGCCCCGGGTCCCCTGTGTGCCTCAGGGCTGAGCTATGTCCCCCCCACACCTCAGGGTTAAGCCATGTCCCAATGTGCTTCAGGGTTAAGCCATGTCCACCTATGCCTGAGAGCTGGAGCCACGTCCACACGTTCCCAGGTGACACCACATGCCTCAGAGCCGTGCTGTCCCCATACCCCCTGCTGTACCTCATGGCCCTGTCACGTTCACAGGTCTCCCTCAGGGCCCTGCCATGTACCTCAGCTCTCTTCCATGCTCCTGGGCCAGCACGAGCACCTCATGCTCCTCAGTAACTGTTGCCTCTGCCAGGATCCCACAATATTCCCTAGGGTCCCATCACCGCTGTGGTGCCAGTGGAACCCTCCCTGCCACCCCCAGCGGCCTCCCACACCCAGTGCCCATACTCTGTGGCCACAATGGTACTTGGTGGTGTTGAGCCACCAGCCAGCATGAGCTGGTGGTGAGCTCTTAGGACACGTGGAGGCTCAGCTACAGCAGCCTCACCCACACGTGTCTCTTTTTAACCAGTTTGACATTGTTTCAGCTACTTTTTAGGATGATGTCAATGGAGGTCATCCTTTTCCTGGGGCTCTCCAGACACAGGGCCACAAAAAAGCCAACAGAAGCAACAGGGAGTGAGAAACTCTCCTGAGCAAAGGGAATGGAAGGAAAACCCAGGTTCACAGAATCACAGAATTGTCAGGGTTGGAAGGGATCTCAAGGCTCAGCCAGTCCCAACCCCCCTGCCATGGCCAGGGACACCTCACACTACAGCAGGTTGCTCACAGCCACCTCCAGCCTGGCTGCAAACACCTCCAGGCAGGAGGCTTCCACCACCTCCCTGGGCAACCTGTGCCAGGCTCTCACCACCCTCATGGGGAGCAACTTCTTCCTAACATCCAATCTGAATATACCCATTTCTAGTTTTGCTCCATCCCCCCCAGTCCTATCCCTCCCTGACACCCTCAAAAGTCCCTCCCCAGCTTTCTTGGAGCCCCCTGCAGATCCTGGAAGGCCACAAGAAGGACTCCTCAGAGCCTTCTCTTCTCCAGACTGAACAGCCCCAACTCTCTCAGTCTGTTTCCATAGCAGAGCCGCTCCAGCACTATGCTCATCCTCATGGCCCTCCTCTGGATGCATCCCAGCACCTCCTGATCTTTCCTGCAATAGAGGCTCCAGAACTGGATGCAGTAGCAAGGAAAGATGTGCTCAGAAGATAATTCCAATTCACCAGGGGAACACAGAGATAAAACATTCAACTATTGACCAGCTGGATGGAGCTACACAGTCCCTGGGTGTAAAGCAGATGGATGTTTGAAGATATTGTTTAAGAGCAAATAATAGTGAATAACCCTGAGTCCTGTGTCCAGTTCTGGGCACCTCAGTTTAAGAAGGACATTGAGACACTTGAAGGTGTCCAGAGAAGGGCAACAAAGCTGGGGAGGGGTCTGGAGCACAGCCCTGGGAGGAGAGGCTGAGGGAGCTGGGGTTGCTTAGCCTGGAGAAGAGGAGGCTCAGGGGAGACCTTCTTGCTCTCTGCAACTCCCTGAAGGGAGGTTGTAGCCAGGTCGGGGTTGGTCAAGCAGCACCAGAACAAGAGGACACAGTCTCAAGCTGTGCCAGGGGAGGTTTAGGCTGGAGGTGAGGAGAAAGTTCTTCCCAGAAAGAGAGATTGGCCATGGGAATGTGCTGCCCAGGGAGGTGGTGGAGTCCCCACCCCTGGAGGTGTTCCACAGGGGATTGGATGTGGCACTTGGAGCCATGGCTTAGTTGTCAGGAGGTGTTGGGTGACAGCTTGGACTTGCTGATCTCTGAGGTCTTTTCCAACCTTATTGATTCTGTGGCTCTATGATTCTATGAACCTTGCTTTGCTCCAGGACACAGAAATGCTGTGTCAGAGTCCCCCCATGGGCCTTACAACCAAACTTTCTGTCTCCTGTAAAGGATTTCCACTCATATGCTGCAGTGTGAGTGAACACAAAGCCGTTCACAATTTCACCTCTTTGAGCTCCCTTGAGTGGTTCTCTAACGCTGTGAGACAAGGAGCTGTACAGACCCTGTTAGTTCTTCACTGGGTGGCTCACTGATTTCTGGATTTCTTTCCATTTCCTCTGATTTTGGTCTTCTTCCCAAGTCTTCTTGACAGCAACCTTCTCAGGCTCCCCTTTTTTCGAGCTCCAGCTGCGCAGTGGAGTGGTGCAGCACATAACAGCTTGGTGAGGCAGTGCAACAACAACCACAACCAAACACAAACATTTTAGTATGTTCTCCATTATGCTTCTGAGACCCCCATCAGTCCAGCTTGGAGCGAGCCAGAGGGTGAATCAATGTGCCCTGTGAAAGCTGCTGTGTTTACAGTTCCCATGGCACGGCTCCGCAGGGAGCCACCTCCGTGCCCCTTGTACTGCGGCGAGGGGAAGCAGCTCTGGCTCCTGCGTTTGGTGGAGAGGCAGAAAGCTGCAGCAGACCTTCCTGTTCCAGTGCAGCAGAGCAGATCTCTCCTAGGGAGGCTGTGAAGGGACCTTGTGCAGCTGCCTTGGAAACAATACTGAGCAGCTCTGCATCTGCGCTTGGATGAATATTCAGTAAGGGCAAGAGCAGAGTCCTGCATCCGGGGAAGAACAGAGCAGCCCCTTGGATCAGGGCAGGCTGGGGGCTGATCTGTGGCTGAGCAGCTCTGGGGAAAAGGACCTGGGAGTGCTGGTGGGCAACAGATTGGCCATGAGCCAGTGATGTGCCCCTGTGGCCAAGGAGGCCAAGGGCATCGTGGGGTGCATGAAGAAAAGTGAGGCCAGCAGGTCAAGGGAGGTTCTCCTCCCTCTCTGCTCTGCTGAGGCCACATCTGGAGCAGTGTCCAGTTCTGGGCTCCCCAGTTCAAGGACAGAGATTTACTGGAGAGGGCACTGCAAAGGGCTCCAAAGATGGTTAGGGGACTCTCTCACTCTGAGAGAAGTGGGGTTGTTTAGTCTTTTTAGTCTGGAAAAGAGCAGCCTGGGGGGGATCTGATCAGTGCTGATCAATAGCTAAAGGGTGGGTGTCAGCAGGGTGGGACCAGGTTTACTGCAGTGGTGCCCAGTGGCAGGACAAAGGGTAATGGGCACAAGCTTGAACATAAGAAGTTCCACTTAAACATGAGGAGGAACTTTAATTTAAGAGTGATGGAACACTGGAGCAGGCTGCTCAGAGAGGTGGTGGAGTCTTCATCTCTGGGGACATTCAAACCCTTCCTGGGTGCACTTCTCACCTGTTAGACCTGGTGATGGATTTTATATTGAAGGCAGATCTGTGCACATTTTAGAATCACAGAATCACAGAACAGTTTTGGTATGAAAAGACCTTCAAGATCATCCAGTCCAACCATTCTCTACCATGTCTGGGGCTAACCCATCTCTGTGTCTTTGAAACACCATCAGGGATGAGGCTTCCACCACCTCCCTGGGCAGCCTGTGCCAGTGTTTGAACCCTTTCAGTGAAGAAGTTTGTTTTCATGTCCAACCTAAACCTTCCCTGGTGCAACCTAAGGCCATCTCCTCTTGTCCTATCACTTTTTCACTAGGGAGGAGAAATCAACACCCACTTTGCTCTAACCTCCTTACAGGTAGTTGTAGATAGCCAGAAGGTCTACCCTGAGCCTCTTGACTGGGTTATGCCACAGCACAGTAGTTGGCTTTGAGACCCCCACCTGGAGTACTGCGTCCAGTTCTGGAGCCTCTGTTACAGAAGGATCTGGAGGTGCTGGAAGGTGTCCAGAGAAGGGCCATGAGGATGAGCAGAGGGCTGGAGCTGCTCTGCTGTGAGGACAGACTGAGGGAGCTGGGGTTGTTCAGTCTGGAGAAGAGAAGGCTCCAAAGAGACCTAATTGTGGCCTTCCAGTATCTGAAGGGGGCCAAGAAAGCTGGGGAGGGACTTTTGAGGGTGTCAGGGAGTGATAGAAATGAGGGGAATGGAGCAAGACTACAAACCGAGGTAGATTGAGATTGGCTGTTAGGAAGAAGTTGTTCCCCATGAGGGTGATGAGAACCTGGCACAGGTTGCCCAGGGAGGTGGTGGAAGCCTCATCCCTGGAGGTGTTTGCAGCCAGGCTGGAGGTGGCTGTGAGCAACCTGCTGTAGTGTGAGGTGTCCCTGCCCATGGCAGGGGGGTTGGAAGTGGCTGAGCCTTGAGGTCCCTTCCAGCCCTGATAATTCTCTGATTCTGTGATAGATTCTTTGTCCGCAGCGGCTCAGCTCTCTGCCAGGCACTGCCAGCATCCTCCGCCGTCCCCTGCGTCCGCTCCCCGCAGCTGGGTACTCAGGTGCCGGAGCTCCGCCGGCCACCGCCGCGGGGGTCGCGCCCAGCCCCTGCCTCTGCTGCCCTCTCCTGGTGCCTTTGGGATTTGCCGGGGGTGGGGAAAGGCTTCGATCACCGAATCGGCTCTGGGAGATTTCAACACCAGCGGCACCGTGGTTGAAAGGTCTTTCTGTTTTCAACCATCTTCACCACCCCAGACTTTCCCAAAATCCCGCACTCACTCATTGCTTGTGACTGGAGCTGAAGGAGGCCTGCGAGAAGGCTGCAGAGGGACTGTTTCCGAAGGCCTGCAGTGATAGGAGGAGGGGCAATGGTTTGAAACTAGACAAGAGAAGATTTAGATTGGATGTGAGGAACAAGTTCTGCGCCATCAGGCTGGTGGAACACTGCAACAGGTTGCCCAGGGAGGTGGTTGAGACCCCATCCCTGGAGGTATTCAAGGTGAGACTTGCCAAGGCTCTGAGCAATCTGATCTAGTTGAGGATGTCCCTGCTGACTGCAGGGGGGTTGGACTGGGTGACCTTCAGAGCTCCCTTCCAACCTGGATGATTCTGTGATTGTCTTTCCCTGCCTGCTCAAGGGATGGAGAGCTCCTCTGAAGATCTTCTCCTGCACACAAGACGTGTGCCAGCTGCTCCTCCCTCCAGACTCCATGGCTGCACACAGACACATTGCTGGATTGGTTTTGTTGCAGTAGGAATCATGCAGCTGAGCTCTGTGAGGGGTTCCTCTTTTCAGCTGCACGTTTTTCAGCCTAAGCAGGTCTCCCTGTGGCTGCCTGGGCTGCAGCTCCCTGCTCTCCTCTCTTGTGGCCTGCAGTGCTGTGCTGCACTTGGCTTTCCCACACCTCTTCTGCAATCACTGCACGTGAGAGCCAGCTTGCTCCCATCCATGGGCCATGTGTGGCTGCTCCAGCTCATTGCAAGACATCTGAGTTCTGCTTTTATCAGGAGCAGAGCAAGTAATTACCTGCTTTCTGAGGCACATAGCTCAGTGAACAGCTGAGTGAGGCACACCAGCTGACTGTCACCATGTGGCACAGAAAGGATCTCAATTCAATCCCAGGCAAGTGTAGGAGGTCAGCCAAGGGGGTGAAATCTCCATGCCTGGAGATTTTGAAAGTTGGTCTGGACACAGCCTTCAGCAACCCAGCAATGGTTTGAAGTTGTTCTACCAAGTGGAAGGTTCAGTTGGAGAAGTGAAGGGCCAGGCTGGGGGCTGCAAAGGGAAAGCCTTTTGGGTCTGACCCTCGTGGTAGGGAGTACCTGGGGTACGGGAGGCTGGAGCACAGGTCATGGCCTGGAGAAGGTTTTCCAGGTGGCCTTTCCCCAGGCCTGGTCTATTCAGCTCTTCACAGACTGCTAGGCTGGGGAAATCCACATCAGACTTACTCAGATTTCCTCAGAATGCCCAGAGTAAATCCCAGCCTCAGGAATGAGGTGATGAAACAGCCAGGAAGCTCCAGAAACTCAAAATATCATCCACTAAAAGTCCTGGCCTCTGTGTTTCCAGGAAGGAGCCAGGAGTGGCTCTTAGCTCACAGCTGGACGAGGAGCAGAAGCAGGTCCTGAGCTAGATCTCTTTATTCCTACCTCAGGCAACCTTCTCATGCCTGGGAGGCAGCAGGCCTGCTCCAGGCTGCACCTTGTTATGCAGCCCCAGACACCATCACATTGACTCTGTTTGAGACACCTACAACCTTATCAGCCAAGCTTGGCTCAGTGCCTAACCCCCTAATTCATGCACAGCACCACAGCCTGCTGCTAAACCTCAGATCAGCACAGGCAGGCTACAAATCTTGCTTAGAAGGGACCATGTGTGGTCTCTAGTTCAGCCTCCCCTGTGACCAGCTCTCCTTCCCAGCATCTCCCATGGCTTCCTCCAGTGCCCTCCCAGCTTTTTTCCTCAAGCAGCTATCTTAGCCTGATGCTGTGGCTCAAGTTGAGTCCCACCCCATGCCTGATCCTGGGGCTCTAAGCTACATCAAGTCACCTGCTGGCATGATGTGAAAACATTCAGTCCTCAGGCTTATTCCACTGGAAGCTAAGTCTTGGGCAAACCCAAAATCAGGACAGTTGAGGTTGGAAGAGACCTTTGAGCTCACCAAGACCAACCACTCACCCAGAGCTCACAGTCCCACCACTGCTGCTAAGCCACTGCCACTAAACCAAGTCCTTCAGCACCACATCCATGAGGCTTTTAAACACCCCCAAGGATGGGGACTCCACCACCTCCCTGGGCAGCCTGTTCCTGTGACCAACTCTCCTCCCCAGCATGTCCCATGCTTTCCTTTAGTGGCCTCCCCTTTTTCCTCAAGCAGTTATCTTATCCTGATGCTGTGGGTCATGTTGAGTCCCCACCCCATGCCTGATCCAGGTCCATGAACCCTTTCCCCCTGCTGGTCACCAGCTTGTTGGTGCCCAGGTCCTGCTGTGGCTCTGACCCCAGGAGAGCTGTTGGTTAGCTTTATTTCCCCAGGCTGGCCAAGCACCTCTCAGCAAACCTTAGCTGAAAGATCTCAGATGAAAGACACTCTGTGAGTCTGATCTCAGCAGCTTTATTTTCCAGGGTCACAGAGGGGGGAGAATGGTTTAAAAGCACACAAGATCCTCTCATGCTCGTTGCTCAAAAGCTGAGCTACTTTCTTCTAGCTCCTGAGAGCTGGCAGTAAATTACAACATGCAAACCCAGGCACTGAAAAAGTTATGCAACAGGGGCAGGCACAAACCTGCCCCAGAAGTGTCAGTCTAAGTCCTGCAGCCTTGTGCTGCAGCTCCTGGAAGCCCCAGCCGCGCTCCAAGGAAGCAGCACAGCTCTTGCTGCAGCCCTGAGCTCTCCTCGGTGCCTTCTCTGGCCGCTGCTGGCCCCGTGGCATCACCGGAGTCCCCTCGGAGGGCTGCGGAAGCTCCCAAGCCACCTCTGCTGCTGCCGCTCCAGCAGCTGATGCCCGAGGGCAGCTTCTCACAGAGTTTATTGTGCTGCAGTGGCGAGGCAGTGCCTGCAGAAGGCCTGTGGCTGTCTCCTGGCTGGCCGTGGCACATCTGCTGTGCTCTGCCCGAGAGCCTGCTGCCCAGAAGCCGACGACAAACTGGTTGCCAGGGCCTGCGAGGCAGCTCGGTCCTCTCTGGAGCCGTTCCCCGCAGCCCCCAGCCGCGCAGCCCTCAGCGGTGCTGGGGCACAGGGCAGCTGCTCTGGGAGGCTTTTCCCCCCAGCCAGCCTGTCTGGCTCAGGAGCCTCAGCTAAGACCTGCATGAGGATGATGCCAGCACAGAGGAGCAGCCACCTCTTGACTCGGTCTTTCTCCTGACGTGGCAAATACTTCCTGACGTGGGCTGGGTACAGCACCCTCCTGGCTCTCCTGCTTCGCTTTGGGGGAAGGCCTGCAGCTCTCCTGACACTTCCAGCAGCCAGCACCAGCCTGGGCAGACTTTCTGGGTTGGTTTCCAGCAGATCTGTGCTGGAGAAAATGTTTTCTCCGGCGTAAGACATCTCTGTCCTCAGCAGCCTGCCGGGGCAGCGCTGAAAGCTGGGGAGAAGTCTCTGTCAATCTCTCTGCTCAGGGATGGTTTCAGTTCAGAGGAGCTGGTGGATGGAATAGTGGTAAGGGATATTAGCAAGAGCACCAGCAGGTTGAAGCAAAGTAATGCAGCAGCCCAGAGCTGAACTCTTGGAGTGATTTATGCATCTTTCTGGGAAGCTCTTCTTTGATTTCTCTCCCGACTCCTACCTGTGCTATAAATACTTGCTTTGATGAGTGAAGCTGTGATGGGAGGAGCTGGGCTGACTCACAGGCTGCTCTGGAATGTCTCTGCCCCCAGCACCACTCTGCCCAGGGGCACTGGCTGCTAACGGGAGTGCAGGATCTCGCTCCAAGTGTTCTCCTGCCCAGCTCTGATCTCCTCTCTTGCAGCTGTCTAGCACAAGACTTTGCCTTGAGAGATTCCAGAGCTGTGGAGAGTGTAGCCTTCATTAGCACTCACCTATAAAGAACAGAACTGCAGTCTGAGGGCAGGCTCTCACCTTCCTCCCCTGCCTTCCCACCTCCCCTGCCAGTACCTCCAGCCTTGAGCTGGAAGGATGGAGGTTGGACACTTTAGTTGCTGTTATGACTCTCTGCAACCTCAGCACCATGCCCCTGCAAAGGAGCAGCCTCAGCACTTGCTCTGGCAAGCTCAGCCTCAGATATGCCCAGAAAAGGAAAGAAACAACACTCACATTCAAATCCTTTGGGCCTTGTGATGACTAACTAGAGGCTGGAAGGGCTGAGTGCCCACAAACCTGCTGGAGTGGTCTCCCAGCTCTCTGGGACCTTTGTCAGGAGATTTAGCAGCACACTTCATGCACCCTTCTCAGTGGAGGGCACCTGAGCAGGTGGGAATGAAAGATGGACTCATGAACAGGCCTTGGGCAACCACCTCTGGAGGGCTAATGCAAACAGAACTTGATCCTTCCTAAGTCTTCTCAGGCAGCCTTTAGCCACCACAGAGCAGCAAAGGGCAGCAATCCACATTTATAACTCACTCTTTGACATCTCCTCTTGCCCCCTGGGCTCCCTGACACTGCTTGCTTTCTGCCCCTCTACTCCACTCTGGTGAGATCCTACCTGGAGTACTGCATCCAATTCTAGAGCCTCTGCTCCAGGAAGGATCTGGAGGTGCTGGAAGGTGTCCAGAGAAGGGCCATGATGAGGAGCAGAGGGCTGGAGCTGCTCTGCTATGGAGACAGCCTGAGAGAGTTGGGGTTGTGCAGGCTGGAGAGGAGAAGGCTCCCAGGAGACCTTCTGGTGGCCTTCCAGGATCTGAAGGGGGCTACAAGAAATCTGGAGAGGGACTTCTGAGGGTGTCAGGGAGTGATAGGACTGGGGGGGATGGAGCAAAACTAGAAATGGGGAGATTGAGATTGGATGTTAGGAAGAAGTTGTTGCCCATGAGGGTGGTGAGAGCCTGGCACAGGTTGCCCAGGGAGGTGGTGGAAGCCTCATCCCTGGAGGTGTTTGCAGCCAGGCTGGAGGTGGCTGTGAGCAACCTGCTGCAGTGTGAGGTGTCCCTGGCCATGGCAGGGGGGTTGGGACTGGCTGAGCCTTGAGGTCCCTTCCAACCCTGACAATTCTATCATTCTCTGAATGAAATGGTGTTGGCTCTAAGTCACATCCAGTCACCTGCTGGCATGATGTGAAAACACTCAGCCATCAGGCTTATTCCACTGGCAGCTCAGCCTTGGGCAAACCCAGACTGTAGACTCATAAAACAGTTGAGGCTGGAAGAGATCTTTGAGCTCATCAAGTCCAACCACTTGGCTGGAGCTCACAGTCCTACCCCTGCTGCTCAGCTACTATCACTAAACCATGTCACAGAACCACAGAATCGTTAGGGTTGGAAGAGACCTCAAAGATCATCCAGTTCCACCCCCCCTGCCATGGGCAGAGGCTCCTCACACTAGGTCAGCACCACATCCATGTGCCTTTTAAATCCCTCCAGGGATGGTGACTCCACCACCCCCCTGGGCAGCCTCTTCCAGTGCCTGAGAAACTTTTCTGAGTAGAAGTTTTTCCTGCTAACCAACCTGGACCTGCCCTGGCACAGCTTGAGGCTCTTTCCTCTTCTGTCACTTGTAGCATGTGAGCAGACTGACCCCTGCCTGGCTCCAGCCTCCTGTCAGGTATTTGTAGAGGGCAATGAGGCCTCCCCTCAGCCTCCTCTTCTGAAGGCTAAACAACCTCAGCTCCTCACCAGCCTTGTGTTCCAGGAATGCAGCTGCTGACATAGCCACCACAGTACAGGGAGTCCCATCTCTAGGCATGCCTGCCCCAGCACCCTGCAGGTCATTAAGTCCATGTGCAAACACTGTTTGTGGGTTTTGCAACCCTAATCCCCATCTAAACCCAGGGCTGGAGGCTGTGGCTCACCTCAGGACACTCACTGCTGAAAAATCCCTCTTCCACTGCCCTGCTGAGTGCTCAAACCTGAGACACAGACAGGGCTTAAAGACCTTCAGTGGCCTTCAGTCACCTCTTTCCCTCCCTGCAAGGCAAAGTCCAGAGGGCTGGGAGACAAACTGCTGCTTCCAGAATCACCTCCTCAGTGGCTGCTCCTAGCAAGGCAACTCCTAGGATGAGGAGTATTACATTCCACTGTCCACAACCCCAGGAACACTCCAGGCTTGGGGCACAGTGGCTGAGAAGCTGCCTGGCAGAAAAGGACCTGAGAGTGCTGGTTGACAGCTGGTTGAAGATGAAGCCAGTGTGTGCCCAGGTGGCCAAGGAGACCACCAGCAGCCTGGCCTGGATCAGCAATGGTGTGGCCACAAGGAGCAGGGCAGGGATCATCCTACTGTCCTGGGATGCCATACTGGGATGCCTACTGTCCTGGGATGCCACACTGGGATGCCTACTGTCCTGGGATGCCTACTGTCCTGGGATGCCACACCTCAAACCCTGGGGTCAGTTTTGGGCCATTCACTCCAAGAAGGACATTGAGGGCTGGAGCAGGTTCAGAGAGGGGCAATAAAGATGGGGAAGGGTCTGGAGAACAGGGCTGGGGAGGAGCAGCTGAAGGAGCTGGGGGTGTTCAGCCTGGAGAAGAGGAGGCTGAGGGAGACCTCATTGCTCTCTGCAGCTCCCTGAGAGGAGGTAGGAGCCAGGTGGGGGTTGGTGTCTGCTCCTTCTATCAGGTGATAGGAGAGGGAATGGCCTGGAATTGTGCCAGGGGAGGGTTAGGTTGGAGATGAGGAAAAGTTTGTTTGCTGCAAGAGTGGTCAGGGATTGGCAGAGGCTGCCCAGGGAGGTGGTGGAGTCCCCATCCCTGGAGGTGTTCCAGAAACCTGTGGCCATGGCACCTGGGACCATGGTTTGGTGGCCATGGTGGGGTTGGGTTGAGAGTTGGACTGGGTGACCTTGGAGGCCTTTTCCAACTGAAACATTCTCTGATTCTCTGATCCTCTTCATTTCACCCAGGATCATATCCAAGCAGAGAGACAGAGCAGTTCAGTTCCTTCCAGCTGTGCCTTCACTCCAGCTGTGTTTACCTTGCTGCAGTTAGCTGCTGATGGGCAGGAATGCAGCCTGCCCAGGAGCTGCCTCTGGCTCAGGCAGGGATCACCTGTGTCAACCACAACCACATGGAGGTTTCTCACTGAAATTCCACATCTTTCATGTTCATTGGACCTCATCCATGTCACCAGCACCCAGCTGTAGGAAGGCAAGTAGCAGCCCAGCCTCCAAACCAGCTCCAGGAGAGGGCTCCCCACCTGTAGGGACAAATCCTCTTCTTATTGGCACTCATCTTTAGCCATTAGCTCGCTGTCATGTGAGCATTACACACTCCCAGGTGAGCTTGTCCAAGCAGGTCACTGGATCCTCCTCAAGTGAGAAGTAAGAGGATTCAGCACTGTCAGAAGCAGATCTTCTGCCCACCAGGTGTGAGGAAAGGAGAACCAATTTCTGTTGAGCTGGCTCCAAAGAGATGAATTTCATCAACCCCCTCTAGCCCACAGACTTCAGTGCTTTTCATCAGTGGATCACCAAAGCCAAAACCTGAGCCTTGGATGCCCTGGGAACAGCATTCAGAGGTGGAGCTGCTGGATCTTTGGCATAAGGGTGCAACCTGAAAGACCTCAGCTTGGGTTGTGGGAGCAAAAGCAGCAGCATGGAGCGGCTGAAGGTGACAGAGGCCACAGCACTGAAGGAGCTGAGGTCACGTCAGGCCAAGGGGAAAGATTCAGTACTGTGTTCTGACCTCAAGGCATCTGAGAATCTCAGTGCTGTTTGTGCTAGAGATGTCTGCAGGGAGAGGCAGGAACCCTCCTTACATCATCTGGAAGAGCTGGAGCGAAGCCAAGGCACACAAACCCTGCCTCACGTCGGGGAGAGAAGCAGCAGCCTTGAAGCCAAGGACCAGCTTGTGCTCAAAGCAAAAGCTCAGAGCTGGCTTTCCAAGGCCCCTGCAGCACCCAGGGAGATGGCAGGACCTCAGTGAAAGCAAAGCAAGCCTGTGACTCAGAAACCTTGATCTCACAGGAGGAGCAGATGAAGTCACCTCAGGAAGAACTGGAGGGGGTTGCTGAGATAGAGGAGCAGCAGCACGTGATGGTAAAGCCAAGCTGTGGCAGCTAAGAGAGGTACAAAACCCAGAGCATCAGTTAGGTTGGAAAAGCTCTTCAAGATCACTGAGTCCAAGGGGCTTACAGCTGCTGCCCTGGGAGAACTTCTGGGACACCAAGAGCCATGTTCTGAAAAAGTGGGAGCTGGGGAGGGCTGGGTGGGAATGCAGCACCAGGTTGCCTGACCCCACCTGCAGCACTGCCTCCAGTTCTGGGGACCCCAGCACAAGAAGGACCTGGAGCTGCTGGAGAGGCTCCAGAGGAGGCCACAGAGATGATCAGAGGCTGCAGAACCTCCCCTGTGGGGACAGGCTGGGAGAGTTGGGGCCTGGAGAAGAGAAGGCTCCAGGCAGACCTCAGAGCAGCCTTCCAGTACCTGAAGGGCTCCAGGAGAGCTGGGGAGGGACTCTGGACAAGGGCTGGGAGTGCCAGGATGAGGAACAATGGCTTTGAGCTGGGAGAGGGGAGGTTGAGACTGGAGATGAGGAAGAAATTCTTTGCAGTGAGGCTGGGGAGATTCTGGCACAGGCTGCCCAGGGAGGCTGTGGCTGCCTCCTGCCTGGAGGTGCTCAGGGCCAGGCTGGATGAGGCCTTGAGCAAGCTGGGCTGGTGGGAGGTGTCCCTGCCCATGGCAGGGGGTTGGAACTGGATGAGCTTTCAGGTCCTTTCCAACCCATCCTGTGAATCTATGATTTCACAAAGCCATACCTGCAGCTCCTTCTGTACCAACACACAGCTTGTCTTGGGTGGCTCAGGGAGCTGAAATCCCAGCTGGGATCCAGCCTGGGAACAGCTTTCTCCAGAATTCTGAGGTTGCTTTTGTTCCCCTTGGCAGGCCAGGCCATGGGAGAGTGTGTGGACAGTGCAGCACATTAGAGGAGCAGGAGAGGAGCAAAGGTAGGGGGGAAAAGAGAGGATTTGGCTGCAGTTAATGCTTCTCTCTCTTTGACATCTCACCTGCTGGCCACACAAATGCACACACATCTCATGGGGACCAGGGGCTGCTGAGGGATGGCTTCCTTGGGGCTGGATCCTTTATCATGGAGTCACAGAATCAATAAGGCTGGAAAAGACCTCAGAGATCAGCAAGTCCAAGCTGTCACCCAACACCTCCTGACAACTAACCCATGGCTCCAAGTGCCACAGCCAATCCTTTTATGAACCCCTCCAGGGATGGGGACTCCACCACCTCCCTGGGCAGCACATTCCCATGGCCAATCTCTCTTTCTAGGAAGAACTTTCTCCTCACCTCCAGCCTAAACTTCCCCTGGTACAGCTTGAGACTGTGTCCTCCTGTTCTGGTGCTGCTGCCCCTCTGGGAAGCTGGAGCTGATGCCAAGAATGATCAGTGTACAAAACCCCTGAGGAGCTGGTGAGGTGCTCCAGGCTGGAGCCATGAGGCTGGGAGCTGGGGAGAACATGGTGGTACCTCCAGGCACACCCCCAGGGTGCAGCCCCAGCAGGGAGATGCACCATTAGCAATAGAAGCCAAGTGCAGGCCCAGGTGTGCCCTCCATGGTGTGCCCACCAAGGTCTCCTGTAGCTCAGGGCAACTTCCATGGCAGTAGTAGCAAAATAGCAGGGTCTGGCCTGAGCTGCTGGACCTCACTCTGGCTGGGTGGGAAGAGGTTGGGTGAGGGTGGCTGGGTCTCATGCATGGTGGGCAGGGGCAGGGTGGAGTTGTGGCAGCTTCCATCAGCAGCATCAAGGAATACAAAGCTGCAGTGGGCTGGAAGGATCTGGGGGCTGCATGGGTGCCACATGGCCCCAGGGGCCTGACCATGCCCAGGAAGCCAGGGGCATGAGTTGTGTCTCAGGGAAGGTTTTCCAGGTGGCTTTTCCCAGGCCTGGGCTCCTGGGCAGGCTTTTTGCAGGGGGTAGGGATGGGGAAGTCCCAGGCAGAATTACTCAGACTTCCTCAAGATGATGAAATCAGAGCACCTGAATCCCATCCCGAGGGGATGGTTGATCAAACAGCCCAGAAGGTGCAGTGTCAATAAGCTCCACCCAGCATCCACAGAAGGTCCTGGGCTGTACCTCTCTCCCCTGCAGGGATCTGTAAGTGACCCCTTGCAGTGATCCCCACAGATGGAGGGTGAGAAGGAGCTGATGCCAAGTCCCACACTGCAGAGCTGTACCCTGCACAGTGACCTGGGAGCCACCACCCACACCAAGCAGCTTCATGACTGCAACTGGGGACTATCAAACCATGCTGGAGAGGTCTGCCCCTTCTGCAGCTGCTTCTACCAGTCCTGTGAGGTAGCTCAAGCTGTATAGACCCTCAAATCATAGCTCATATCTATTCATTAATTGAACCACACAGAGTCACAGAATGGTAGGGGGTTGGGAGGCACCTCTGGACATCGAGTCCAAGCCCCCTGCCAGAGCAGGGCCACCTAGAGAAGGTCACACAGGAGCTCATCCAGGTGGGTTTTGAATGGTCCCAGAGACAGAGGCTCCACCACCTCTCTGGGCAGCCTGCTCCAGGGCTCTGTCACCCTTCAATTAAAGAAGTTCCTCCTCATGGTTAGTTGATCAAGTTTGTGCCCACTGCCCCTTGTCCTGTCACTGGGCACCACTGACATAAGCCTGGCCCCCTCCTGCTGCCACCCACCCTTTAGGGATTGATCAGCATTGATGAGATCCCCCTCAGTCTGTTCTTTCCCAGGCTCAAAAGCTCCAATTCTCTCAGTCTCTGCTCATCACAGAGATGTTTCAGTCCCCTCAGCATCTTTGGAGCCCTGTCCTGTGTCCAGCAAGTCCCCATCCTGGAACTGGGGAGCCCAGAACTGGACACAGCCTTCCAGAATCAAGAAGGGAAAAGTATCAAGGAGAAGTAAATGAGGTTCTAGATTAGTTCAGTTGTATGATTAACTCTCCTGCACCCTCTAGTTTCAGTGCTGGCTGATTCCTTTGTCCTCTAGCTCATCCCACCAGGGAGATCAACCCAGCTGGGAGCCCCTTTCTGACCTCACCACACTTTCCCAAGCTGACAGCTCTCAGACACAGGTGCCTGAAGCTTTGCACCTAAATCCAAGCACTTTAGTAGCTGAAACCAATCCATCACAGAGCAGCAATGTTAGATTGGTGTGAGCTCTGTGAGAGCTAAGCAGCAGCTGTGTGCTGGGCAGGAGAAAGTTGTGGCTGACCCCTTGGCAGGCACCAAGGGGTGACAGAAGACAGGCAAAGAGTCTTGTGGCTCTGACTTAACCTTTCTCCCCTGACTTAACCTTTCTCCCCTGACTTAACCTTTCTCCCCTGTCCCCAGGTCCAATGCCAGCAATTCTGCAGCCTCTGCAGTCGTTGTAATGCTTCTCTTCTGCAGCTGCAGCAACTCTCCTGCAGTCTAAGCTGAACCTCACTCTCCGGAGCCAGCTCCACACCTTGCCAAGGAGGACCCAGCAAACCCAGCACTGCTGCCTCCTTCCTGCCAGCCTGTTTGCCAGCATATTTGAAACCTTCTATCACCCTTCACCTGAAACTGCCCCCAGGCTGCACACCCCCTCTCCAGGAGCTCCCTTCTGCAGGGCCGGGGCTGGCGCTGCTCAGCACCAAGGGCTCCTTCCCGGGGAGGCTGCCCAAATATGGCCACAGTGCTCCAGCACAGCCCCACATTACTTCATGCCTTGTACATGCAACACACCTCTGTGGACATCTGACTGTTTGCCTTTCTCACAGCCCCGTGCAGAGCAGGAGTGCTGCACTTCCCCTCCCCCCAGGGCTTGCTTCCCTCCCAGCCCTGCATTTGCTCACCCCCAGCCCTGCTCTGCAGCCCCTTCTTACAGACCTTCCCTCCAGTTTCTCAGCCCCAGCCTGTCTCCTGCCATCACAGAATTGCTTGGGTTGGAAAAGCCCTCTGAGATCACCCAGTCCAACCATGAACACAACCCCACCGTGGCCACAGGGTTCTGGAGCACCTCCAGGGATGGGGACTCCCCCACCTCCCTGGGCAGCCTCTGCCAATCCCTGACCACTCTGGCAGCAACCTGATGATCTCTGAGGTCTTTTCCAATCTTACTGATTCTATGATTTAAAGAAATTGTTCCTGATCTCCAACCTGTCCCTCCCCTGGCACAACCTGAGGCCATTTCCTCTCCTTCTGTCACCTGAGACTAGGGAGCAGAGCCCAGCCCCCACCTCACTGCAACCTCCTCTCGGGGAGCTGTAGAGCGCAATGAGGTCTCCCCTCAGCCTCCTCTTCTCCAGACTGAAGTCCCCATCCCCTCCAAACTCCCACCCCTGCCCTCCCCACTGTTCAGGGATGCTGAATTTCCCCAGCTCCCCAGTTCATGCCAGTAACTCCTAACAGCTATGCTTTGAATGCTCTGCCAGAGGAGGAGATCAGACCCCAGGGGCACAGCTTGGAAGATGCTGGATGCTATTTCTCCCACCTCTTCTACATGCTGACAGCTGATGCATTTGTTCCTGTATTTCCTTGTGCCTTTCTCTTCCTCCCAAGGAGAGGCAGTGCTTGGCCTCCCTCCACCTTTCAGGCACTCCCTCCACCACTGATTCAAAAGCAGCTGCAGATAACAGCCTCTGCACCTAATGCTGCATTCCATCGCTCCCAGCTATTGGGAAGGTCCTGAGCTGCTCCTTGTTCTTTCCTCCCCTACTGCAGCCCAAGGTCTTCTCCTCTGTCACTGATGCTAACATTTGCTCTCCTGCTTGCAGCTCAGTGAAGACCACAGAGCTTGGAAAAATAAGTCTCAAAGCACTTAACCTCCTGGGGACCAGCAGGAGCTTTTCCTTGCCCTGGGTGTGTAAGGCAATATCAGGAGGTGGGCTTAGCCTTGCCCTTGCACCTCAGACTGCATCTATCTGCCCTGTCCAGGTGCTCCAGGCCAGTGTCACACATCCTCTGCAGCCCTTGGTAGAGCCATCATGGCCAGAGACATCAGCCAGCAAGGACATCTGGGGCTTGATCAGCTTAAATGTCGATCACAGTGATCTGTGGTGCTGCAGCAAGGCCTCACTGGCTGGGGACCCTGCAGCAGAAGCAGCCCCAGCAGCACTCAGCAGCTAGGGAACCAGGTGAGCTCTGCAAGGCTTGTGAGGGGCAGCTGAGGGAGCTGGGGGTGGTTAGTGTTCAGAAGAGGAGGCCCAGGGGAGACCTCATGGCCCTCTACAACTCCTGAAAGGAGGTTGGAACCAGGTGGGGGTTGGTCTCTTCTCACATGCAACAGGAGACAGGGCAAGAGCAAATGGCCTCAGGCTGTGCCAGGGGAGGTTCAGGTTGGATATCAGGACACAATTTTTCCCAGCAAGGGTTCTCAGGCACTGGAAGAGGCTGCCCAGGGAGGTGGTGGAGTCCCCATCCCTGGAGGTGCTTAAAAGCCTCATGGATGTGGTGCTGAGGGATGTGGTTCAGTGGCAGCGGTGGATTGTGAGCTCTGGGTGAGTGGTTGGACTTGGTGAGCTCAAAGGTCTCTTCCAAGCTCAAGAGCTCTGTGATTCTGTGATGCTGTGGTGTGTAACTGTCTGCTCTGGTCCAGCACTGTGCCATCACTGCAGCATCTTCCCAACCCCAGGGGTGACTCAGCCTTGCAGCCAGGCTGCCCCCATCAGCCAGCACCCACCTCTGGGGGTGGCTTCAGCCAGGCTCCCTTTGACTAATGGAGGCCACACAGATCAGCTCCTTGTCAGCAACATTTGAACACCAACCTCTTTTCCCAGGGGCAGCTGAAGTTAAGCAGAGCTGTGCCTGTGTGCCCCTTCCTCTGGCTGGAGCTGGCCATGTCCTTTGGCATGGGCCAAGCCCAGCCAGCAGCCAAACACCACACAGCCACTCACTCACTCCTACCACCCTGCAGAGGCACCAAGCAGGCTCAGCTCAGGGAAAACTCTCTCAGTTTGATTTGTTACCAAGCAGATCAGAATGAGGTAATGTGAAGCACAACCAGATCTCAAAGCCACCCTCCTCACACCCTCCCTCCTTCCCAGGGGCAGCTCTGCTCTTGGTTTTCTCTTCCTTCACCCCCAGCAGCACAGGAGGATGGGGGTTGTGGTCAGTTCACCACACACTGTCTCTGCTGCTCCTTCCTCCTCAGGGGGAGAACTCCTCACACCCTTCCTCTGGTCCAGTGTTGGTCCCTCCACAGGAGACAGCCCTCCACAAACTTCTCCAGTGTGAGTCCTTCCCATGAAGGAAGGACTGCTCCATGAATAGCTCCAGAGAGAGTCCCTTCTGTGGGGGTAGTCCTTCAGGAGCAGATTGCTCCAGTGCAGCCTTCTCTTGGAGTCACAGCCACTTGCTCTGGCTTGGGCTCCTCTGCAGGCTGCAGGTGGACAGCTTGAGATGTCCACCCTTAGAGAAGGCTGAGAGGGGATCTGATCAATGTCTGTCTGCAGGGTGGCTGGCAAGGGGAGGAGGCCAAGCTCTTTTCTGTGGTGCACAGGAATAAGCCAAGGAACAATGGAGACAAACTGGAACACAGAAGGTTTCACCTCAACATGAGGAGAAACTTCTTCACAGTGAGGGTGACAGAGCCCTGGGGCAGGCTGCCCACAGAGGTTGTGGAGTCTCCTTCTCTGGACACATTGAAAAGCCTCCTGGATGCAGTCCTGGGTGACCTGCCCTGGGTGATCCTGCTTTGGGCAGGGGTTGGACTGGATGGTCTCCAGACGTCTCTTCCAAGCTCTCCCATTCTGTGATCCTTGGTCTGTTCTATGCTGACCTTCGTGGGCTGCAGAGGCACAGCCTGCTGAGCTCATCATGGTCCTCAGAGCAGGCTGCAGAGGAGTATCTGTTCCAGTGCCTGGAGCACCTCCTCCTCCTCCTCCTTCCTTCCCCTTGGTGTCTGCAGAGGTGTTTCTCTCACATCCCACTTCTCTCTCTGCTGCAGGTTCTTCCTCTTCTTAAATATTCCCTTGCAGAGACACTTCCCCCATGGCTGACTGCCACAGCCCTGGCCAGAGGTGAGGCCCCCTTGGAGCAGCTTTCAGCAGCTTCTCACAAGAGCCACAACCAAAACCCTGCCAGCCAACCCCAACCCCCTGTGGAGAGGCACAGGGCATATCCCACATCCCATCCCTGGCCCATGTGGAGGAGCAGCCATGGCCCTGCTGCAGCTGTGGGCTGGGAACCTCAGCCAGAGAGCTCCTGCCTGGAGCATTCCAGCTTGGTGGGAGCAGCCCATTATTAGCCTGCCTCCCAGCCCCTGTGCAGGAGCAATCTGAGGTCCCCAACTTCCCAGGAACCAGTAAGGATCCTCCAGCAAGTGGGAAGAGGCAAAGCCTGGCTGGAAGGCTGTCCCTGCTGATGCTGTGGACACTGAGAGGAGCAGGGACATCACACCAGCTCCAGTGGCTGATGGCCAAACGCTGGAGCTCTGCAGCTGAGCAGGGCCTTGGGCAAGAGCCACCAGGTGAGGCAGGAGAGCCAGGAGCCAGGGCCCCGTGGGCACCGCTGCCAGCCCGGGCAGGGAGGAGTTTGCTGCTCCTCAGCAGCTTCTGCTTCTGCCCAGGTGCTTGGGTTCCTGCACAGGGCACCCGGCCCGGGCACCTCCCATGCTCTTGCAGTTCAGGGGGTGGGGGCAAGGTCTCTGTCTGGGTCCAGATGTGGGGACAGCTGTGGAGGGGCATCCTCAGCCCCGGCGCGGGCACAGGGCGCAGCCGGGAGCCGTGCGGCAGGAGCCACCGGAGGCTCCCCTGGGGCAGCCCCAACTCCAGCATGGAAAAGAGCTGCTGCTGGGATGGACCTCGGGCCAGGTGGCTGTGGGGAGGTCTGCAGCAGCGTGCTGGAGCATGCACCCACCCCAGGGTACGCCACAGCTGATGTCTTCTCCAGCCAGCACCCCCGGCTGCTCCCTTCCCCGAGCAGCCCAGGCACTGTGTCCTGCAACCCAAAGCAAAGCTGCTGTGCCAGGGAAGGGAGTGCAGGTGCAGGGAACCAGCTGTGCTCCAGCTCAGGGAGCCCTTCTGGTGCCAGGGGGGGGTTCTAACAACGTGGGTCATGCCCTGGATACAGCTGGCACAGGAAGGGATATCACCTTCTGCTCCAGCTTTAGGCAGCCTTAAGGAGAAGACAATTGGTGCATTGACCCTGACAGGATCCTGGGCTTCTCCATTAGCTGCACACTTGGCCTGATAAGCTTTATTGGCTCCCCACAGCCAGGTGCCCCTGTATCAGGGGTAAGCAAGAGCAGGACTGCTGCCTCAGGGAGGAAGGAGCAAGTGGGACCCCAGGTCAAGCAGAGTCTCTCCACAGTACCTTCATGGAAGACTGCAGAAGGTCTGAGGCGGTGCCCAGGTACAGCCAAGAGTCCACAGCAAGGCAGAAGTCCAGATCCAGCAACATCATGGGATGGGATGGGATGGGTCCAGAGTGAAGCCAGGAAGACAACCCTTAGATGAGGGCTAGGTCCAGCAGTGGCCAGGCAGGGCTGTGGTGTGGGGGCAGGAGGAGAAGTGAGGCTGTGGCAGGCAGGGCAGGAGCTGGGCTGGGCACTGACACTCCTCCAACACTGCTCCCACAGCAGCTGATGGCTCCAGCCTTATAAACAGCATGGACAGCCCTCCTGAGCAGGTGCAGAAAAACCCCTGCAGGGATGACTCCAAGATGGGAAGAGCTGCTGGCCTGGTTCCTGCTTATCAATGTGACACAGCAGATCTGACAGGCTGGGAGCACAGCTCATGCCCAGAATCCATGGAGCTCCGTATCCACAGCCCTGGCCAAGCCTTCAGCACAGCCAGGTCAACATGGTCACAGTCTCCATGCTCTGCAGGACACAGACTGGTTCATGGTTCCTTTTACCTTCCCTCCCCATGGCTCTCACAGGCAGGAGCTGTGGCTGCTCCCACAGCCTCACCACTGGGTTCAGTTTTGGGTGACACAGTGCAAGAAAGGCACTGAGGGGCTGGAGTGGGTCCAGAGAAGGGCAGTGAGGCTGGGAAGGGTCTGGAGAACAGGGCTGGGGAGGAGCAGCTGAGGGAGCTGGGGGTGTTCAGCCTGGAGGAGGCTGAGGAGAGACCTCCTGGCTCTCTACAAGTCTCTGAAAGGAGGCTGGAGTGAGGTGGGGGTTGGGCTCTTCTCACTAGTCACAACTGAGAGGACAAGAGGAAATGGCCTCAGGTTATACCAGGGGGGGGTCTAGGTTGAACATTAGGAAAAAACTCCATACCTAAAGGGTCCTCAAAGCCCAGACCAGGCTGCCCAGGGCAGTGGTTGAATCCCCATCCCTGGATGTATTCAAAAGCCATCTAGGCATGGTGCTCAAGGACGTGGGGTAGTAGTGGCCTCGGTGGTCCTGAAGGTCTTTCCCAACCATAATGACTCTGTGATTCTGTGCTGCACCCTGTGGGAACCACTTTGCATTCTCCCCAGGGTAAATTCAAGCAGGGAATTTGGCCCAAACACCCCTCTGGAGTGGGGATGCAGCTGTAGGGTGCAGAGTACCTGCTGGTGTCCCCATGAGCCCCAGGGAGCACTATGGGGAGCAGGGATTACACCAAGTGGGCCTTCAATTACTCATCAGCCAGGCTTTCCCCAGCTAAAATCCCATGAACCAGTGCCCCCAGGGTGTGCCACACTCAGCACTCAGCCCAGTGACATCTACATCCTCTGGCCAGCTCCTTTAACGCCTGGGAGGATCCAGAGGAGCTGGCTGAAGTCACAGGACAGAGGTGCAGGCCCAGCAATTATTCTTCTCTTTAGCAGTACCTCCTAGGGCTGTTTCTAGAGCTTTTCATTTCAAGGAAACTACAAAGAGTAAAGAAGGGCTGAAGAGATCCCTTGCAGAGGGAAGAAGCCATGGCCAACAAGCAGGGCTCCCTCCCCTGAGTGTTTGTGTGGTGCCTGTCAGGAGAAGCTGGCAGTGGGAGGTTGGGAGGTGACTCGTCCCAGTGACCTGGAGTCATGGGAACAGCTGTGTCACCCCTGGCCCAGCATGCAGGATCCTGGCAGGATGCATCCAGCCCAGGCTGATCACCAGCACCCCAACACACAGCTCAGCAGGACCAGGCTTCCAGCATCCTATCCAGCAGCCCAAGTGCCCCAGCCTGGGGCAGTGGGGGTCAGGGGGGTCCTCTCCATCCTTTGCCTTTCAATCCCATCCCTCCAGCTCAAGCAGCCTTTTCCCTGGAAAATACAACTGGATAAAGAAACCCAGGTCAGGCTAAGGGGGCTGAAAGCATGGTGAAAGCATGCCACCCACACACCTGGCATCTCAGCCATGCCCACTGAGAAAAGTTCTCCAGGAGGGCCTTGGGTCCTATGCCAGGAGCCTCAACCCTCCAAGAGGCAGAGTGGGACCAAGGAAAAGCCACCAAGGGCAAAGCTCTTTGGCTTTGTCCCCAGATCCCAGCCTCAGATGTGCTGCAGGTGGAGCTGTTTGCTCTCAAGCCACCTGGGGCACCTCAGCCCTCCAGGGGTTGTGCCACAGTGAGGGCTTGGCCAGGTCCTAGGGAGTAGCTATGGTGAGCAGCTCCTGGGAGAGGTCCTCATGCCCCGTGGCTCTGAGTCAGTGTGAGAGGCCTCCTGTGTCACTTCCACTGCCTTCAAAGTGCCTGGCAGGGCTGGTGGCCTTGCAGAGGATCTCAGGGCAGCTTGGGGCTGGCAACAGTATGGACAGAGGTCTAGGCTGGGATTCTGGGGGACTGGGAACAACCTGAAGAGCCATTTGAGCTGGGCCCTGAGTCCTGGGGCAAGCTGGGACTGGGGCCAACCTGGCAGACATCCTTATCTTCTGGGAGGGAAGGCTCTCTCCATGGCCTGGAGCTGCCTGTGCTTTCCAACGATGGCCTCCGGGGGTACAACTGCCCGGGGGCAGGGAGCGTGGGGAGGGCTGGCACACACAGCACCCCCAGCCTGTCCCCTCCAGCACTGGCTGAGGGCTGAGGAGCTCCTCCTGCAGCAGGAAGCCAAGCCCCACGTTTGAGCACTGAGAAGATCTTTGTGAGAGGCAAAGACCTCGAGGAGCACAGGGCACTTGTGCACCTCCTGGCTTTCCAAGCAACGACAGCTTTGCTCTGGGAGGCACTCGAGGTTGGCTGGGATGGAGGGGAGGCAGTGCCAGATGTCCCTGGTCTCCCTGAGAGGAGGCAAGAGCCTAAGGGTGCTGAGCTGCTCATGGAGAGTCCAGAGCCACCCATGCAGCCCCTGGGGACACAGGGGCACAGGCTGCTGCCTCAGCAAAACCTGGGCAGCTTGCCTGGGGCAGGGAATGGGACCCCTGGCTTAGGGCAGGTGACTCTCAAAGGGATGAGAAGCAGCTCTGCAGATGGCCAGCTCCACCTGAAGTCAGCCTCCCCTCTCACACAAGGAGATGGTTTGTGCAGAGCCTCCCAGGGACCCCTGGCACAACTGAACACCCTGAGGCTGGACTGCAAGTGCAGACATCCCAACCCAAGTCTAACTGCCCCCCCAAACACTCAGACATCCCCACAGCACCTACAGCCCCAGAGAAGCCTGACATCCTCCCCTGGGGTGCTGCACTGCCATCAGCTGCTGCCTCTCCTGGTGCCACAGCAAAAGCCATCTGCAATCCAGCCCCGGGGTGCTTTGGTGGCCCTCCTGCAGCCCAGCACTGTGTGGTCACTGGTGGCATTCTCAGCTCCCAAGCCCAGGCAGTGTGGGTGGCACTCACCTCTCCTGTCATATCCTTGGGCTTTGAGCTCCTCTCCCAGAAACAAGAAACTTGGGTAGAATAAAGCAGAAACAACCCCTGTCCCTCTCCCAGCTGGCAGAGGAGGGGATTCCTGGTCCCTGAGTTGCTCCTGTTTCCTCTCCAGGGTGGAAACTGTTAAGTGTCCTGTAGCAGATCTCATTAAGCTATGGAAAACAGCTCAACAGGTTGGGTCCTGTGGACACATCCATCTAGAAGGTGGCTTAGTCTCATTCAGGGACCTTCTCCTAAGCCCTGCAAGAAGCTCTCCCTGCCCTCTGCCCAGCTGCTCTCATGGACTGCTCCATGGGAGAAAAATGCTTCCCCAGTGGATAATTTCAGGAAGAGAAACCATGGATAAGCTTTTCAGCTCAGCTAGGGCCATACTTCCCCAGCCTCCTGCCCACACCCTGCCGTGAAGCTCTGGAGGAGGTTGGAGCTGTGGGGCACACAGCTTTTGGCACTGCTGTGCCGTGTGGGGCTTGGATCTGGCTCACCATGAGCATCCCTCTGGGAGGTGGCCACACACACACTGCCCTGAGGTGGCCTGCAAAAGCCACCCAGCAAAGCTGGAGCCCTTGCACCCAGTCTGAGTCACTGGGGAGCACAGGCATGGCAGTGCAGCTCCATTGCTCTGGGAGAGCCATTCTGGAGGCTAGCCACACAAAGGAAACGAGCTTGGGATGATTTTATCCAGGACAGCTTGGGTTTATTCCTGATTACAGCTCTGGAAGCAGGAGTTTGTGATGGAAGTCTTTTGGAGACCAACAAGTAGAAAGAGGCAAATCAACCACCCAGTGCAAACCAGCCACAGGGTTAGCTGTAGGACAATTCACAGCACGTTGGAGAAGGGGATTGAGGCACAAACCCCAGACCTGAAGAGGCAATGTCATAAATGTGCTTTTCCTGAGGTGCTCTCCCTGGGGTCTCAACAACCAAGAACCTCTTCCTGGCCTGGCAGGGCTGGGAACAGGCCCAGGATTCCCACTGCACTTGGCCCAGACAGCCCCAACTGTCTTTTCCAGTGTGTGTTGCTTAATCTGTGTCAGTTGCTGTTTCCAGACAAGGAGTGTGGGGAGGTGCACCCAGAAGCACAAAGCAGAAGAGCTCTCAGGACGAGTTGCCACCAGCAGACCTGAAACAATCCGCTGGCTCTTTCTGCCCCAGCTGGCACAGCCAAGCAGCCTTCTAGACAAGCCCAAACAGACTTGCAGGGCAGAAATCTGGCTGCAGGTGCCAAAGGTGAGCTCAGGTGTGAGCTCAGGGATGAGCTCAGAAGAGCAGGAACTCGGGAGCAGGCCCAAAGCCGCAGCCTGCGGAGCGTGAGGTCAGGCAGGAGCTGGAGGAGGCAGAGCTCTGAGTGCCCAGACGTCTGCTCTGCACCTCAGCAGCCAGGCCCGAGAAAAGCAAAGGAAGGAGAGGAAGGAGTGAGACACAGCAAGCAGTAACCCAGTTACCATCCCCTTCCCCTGTTTACATCCCACAGTGTCTGCTCTCACAGCAGCCTTAATGACAAAGGCTGCCAAATGGGGGCGGAACAAAGCATCCCGCAGGGAATGGGAGGTGGCCTGGGCTGCGCTGCCCCCGAGGGCATGGCCACCTTCCCTCAGCATCAGCAACCAGTGAAGCATCTGGAGGAGAACACAGACCACACTGCAGAGGAGGCATAGATAGTCGTAGATAATCAGAGAATGCTTTGGGCTGGAAGGGACCTTAAAGATCATCCAGTTCCAACCCTTCTGCCACGGGCAGGGACACCTTCTACTAGACCAGGTGGCTCAAGGCCTCATCCAAGCAGGCTGCCATCCCTTTTCCTTGACTAGGACAGAGCCTGAGAAAGGACAGCTTGACCACAGCCTGCTGCTTACCCCTCCATAAGCCCAGAGCTTTGCAAATCCTGAGAGCAGGACTTGGCCTCTGCAGTAAATCCCTCCAGCGGGCTGACTTTGGCCACAACCTGCTTGCAGCCCATCCTGGAGTACTGCTTGTCCCCAGTAGTGTAGTAAGGGAGCTGACTGGCCAGGGCTTCAATATGCTTCTGGTCAGGGTACAGCCCTTCCCTCCTCATCTCCTCGAGGAAGCAGTTTACAACGTGGCTCTTCTCCAGGAGAACAAAAGGGATGATGTCTGCAGCCTTCCAGAGAGGGTGGACATCAACCAGGACCGGCTGGATAATGCTCAGCAGCTCCTCAGCTGCCCTTTGCTGCTGCAGCAGCTCAGCAGAGGCGTTCTGGATAACAAACTTTGTTATCTCACCGCCTCCTATGCTGCTGATCAGGATGTAGATGGCGTTGAGGAACTCGTTGGTCTGATTGGGTTCGAAGAAGCGGCTGAGGGTATCCAGCAGCACCGGAGACATCAGCTCCACCTCGTCCAGAATAAACAAAGGGGTCTTCTCCTCTGTTTCAGCTCTCGTGACCATGTCAGAGATCTTCTTAGCCAGATCCACCTCACAGGTGAGAGGGGGCAGCCCGGCGGGGCAGTGGTGCATGACGAAGTACTGCAGCACGAAGTCGTTGTCCATGACGGAGCGGAAGTGCTTGGCCAGCAGCCAGCCCACGTGGCTCTTCCCCACCCCCGGGGGGCCGTTCAAGGAGATCACCAAAGGTTTGTTGTGGATGTGGGTGGCCAGGTAGTCCTTCAGCAGCTCCATGATGCTTTCCACAGCCACCTTCTGCCCGAACACCTCCCGCTGCATCGTCTTCTCCAGCCCGTCCAGGTCGTATTTCTGGAGGTTGTCATCCAGGTTCTCTATGGCGTTGAGGATCTGGAAGAAGATGATGACGATGAGGAGGAGGAGGCAGCGCTTGGCCTTGCTCTTCTCCTCCGCTGGGAGGTACCTCTTGGTTTTGTCTGGGTACAGGACCGGCCGAGATCTCCGCCGGCTCTTTTTCCGCCGGGACTTCTTGGCGGCGTACTGCTCCACGGAGGTGTCGAAGGTGAAGTACTGGGAGGTTTCGAAGCTGGGCTGATGAAAGAAGGCCATGGAAGGGCCATAGAGGCCAGTCCTGGTCAGGGACAGCTGCCTCTGAAGCAGCCTGGTGTGCACAAGCTCTGCTGACTTCTCGCGAGGCAGCTCCAGCTGCAGGCGGCTCTTCCTCTGCCCGCGGTAGCGGCGCCGCAGGTGGATGATCGCCCGCAGGGGAGAGGAGATTGAAGACATTTTCTTTGCAGGAGCAGGGACCTGAGCACCTGCAGCCTCCTCCCCACTGCCCTCGCAGCAGGATGCCTCTCCTCTGGCATCACTGTTGGCACAGGGCACTTCCCCACGGCTGTCCGTGCTGGGCATCTCCCCTGGCGGGCTGCTCTCAGCACCAGGAGCCTCTTCCTTTGCCTCAGCAGAGGGCATCTCTCCTTCTGCACCTCTCTCCCCACAGGGCAGACCTCCTCCTAGATCCTCTGTGGCAGACATTTCTCCATCCACCTCAATGCAGGGCAGCTCTCCATCCATCTTGTCTGGTTCTTACAGCCCATTCACATCATCTTCTTTCTAAAGGGAAGGAGAAGAAGGGGGACTCATCAATCTCTGTGACCTGTAAGAAGGAGGTTACTGTCCCCAGGGAGGTGACCAGCAGCAGCCACGTTAGCCAGACAGCTCCTTTCCAACAGGCAGAATGATTGCCTGCAGCAGGCAGCAGTGGCAAGGGGGCAGAGGCAGACTTTCAGACCTCACTTGCTGGACACATGCAGAACTACAGAGGATCTTCACAGATCAATGTGTCTCACAAACCCAACCCTGCAGGGACAGGACCAGGGGCAATGGCTTCAAACTGGAGCAGAGCAGATTTGCATTGGATGGTAGGAACAAGTGCTTTACCATGAGAGTGGTTGAGCACTGGTACAGGTTGCCCAGAGAGGTGGTTGAAGCCCCATCCCTGGAGATAGTCAAGGGGAGGCTTCACCTGGCTCTGGGTGACCTGAATTAGTTGAGGATGTCCCTGCTCACTGCAGAGGAGTTGGACTGGATGAGCTTCAGAGGTCCCTTCCAGCCCAAAGCATTCTATGTGTCTATGATACAGAAGGAAAGCTCAGAGCTGGCTGGAGCCAAAGGCAGAGGCTCTGCCCCACGCTGCTGTGAGCAAGAGGCAGGACACAGGGCAGACAGCTCCACGCTCTGAAGCAGAGCTGCCCAAACCTGTTCCCTCCATCTGTTGAATGAAAGCAGGACACAACCCCACACCTCTGCCCCAGCACACACACACACACATCCCTGTGGGATTCAGGCTCTCTGGCACCCACTGAGACCTTTTGGGCCATCACAGCCTGCTTGGAAGTGGCTGCTGAAGGGCTCTTGGTGTGCAGGCTGTGGTGGCACAGCATCTCCCTGGGCAGGGTTCAGAGAACCATAGAACTGTTGAGGTTGGAAGAGAACTTTGAGGTCCTCAAGCCCAACCACTCACCCAGAGCTCACAACCCCACCCCAGCTGCTAAGCCACTGACACTAAACCAAGTCCCTCAGCACCACATCCATGAGGCTTTTACATAACTCCAGGGATGGAGACTCCAGCACCTCCCTGAGCAGACAATTCCAGTGCCTGGGAACCCTTGCTGGGAAAAAAATCTTCCTAATATCCAACCTAAGATTTGTCCTGGCTGTGCTGATGTGTGCCTCAGGCAGTGCCCATCAGTGCTGGTGAGCAGAGGAAGGGAGGGCAGCATCCAGCCACTTCTCAGCCTGCAGCTCCTCAGACTGTCCCTGGACAGGGAGGGCTCAGACAGGTCGCAGAGAACTGATGTGGTTGTGGCTAATCCTGCCAGCAGCACATGGCTGTGGAGAGAGGAGCAGAGCTGTCCCACAGCACCCCAACCCTGCTACTCCCATAGTAGCCCAACCCTCCTACTCCCAGAGCACCCCAGCCCTCCCACCCCCCGAGCACCCCAACCCTCCCACCCCCACACACTCACACCCCTGGACACACAGCAGCCACTGTGTCCTTCCTACAGGAGGCCCTGGAGCCCTGTAGGAGAGCACAGGGACATGAGAGCCCCTGGGACAGCCATCTGTGTGGAGACGATACGGACAAACCTCAGTGGGTGAAGAAGGAGGAAGAGGAGAGGCTGTGCTCCAGCAGCAGGATGTGATGACAAGACACAGAGCCAGCAGGAAGCCCCTGAGACAGAGCAGCTCTCCAGCCCTGGCCGCCGCACAGCGCAATCACCTCCATGCGCCGCAGCTCCAGGACAGCTCTGTCCCTGCCCAGCACGAAGCTGCTGGCGGCAGGAGCTGTGTCACAGGGGGAGGGCATTTCCCCACCCGCCCTCACCTCCAGACCACAGCAGCTGTGACGCGAGGGGCACTGGGCCGCCGTGACACTGCCAAGCCCCGGAGCAGGAAGCTGGCATGGGCAGGGCCACGCACGGCACCTTCAGCGACCGCCCAGAAGAATCAACCCTGGGCTTTGCCAAAAGCTCTGTGTCCCCGGGGAGGAGGAGGAGGAGGTCCCCGAAGGGTTTCTGATTAACTCGCATCAGCTCAGCAGGAAGTGCAAAATGTCACAGTCCGGAGGAGGTTTTGCTTCAGCACCGCCGGGCTGACGCAGGCTGCCTGCCGGCACACAGCGAGGGAGAGGCTGCCCAGGGAAGCTCCCAGCCACCTCCTGGCTTCATCCCACTCCTTTCCCAGCTCCACTTGGTGTGCCTGGGCATTTCAGAGAAGCCTTGCCCCCACCCCAGGGACGAGCTGGCTGTGGGAACCGAGCTGGGGCGAGCGGCTGCTGCAGTGCAACTCCCTGGGCGAGCTGGTGCTGTGCAGCAATTAGCCCAGAGTGCTAATTACTGACCCTGTGCAGCGTTTGCCTGTGCCCAGAGTGGAACCAGCCGGACGAGATTCCAGCAGGCAGGCACGGAGGCGGCAAGGGCAGGAGGGCTGGTGGCCACCAGCAACCCCAAACTCCCCACGCCACGCTGGGGTCACACCCCCGCTGCTCCACCTCATGTGCTCTGCCTTGCTCCACACGGTGCAAGGGGGTCCTGAGGGTCCCCAAAGGGCTGCCTGTCCCCAGAGCTGCTGGGGAGCAGCTCCTCTGGCACAGACCAGCACGGGCTGTGGTGTCCAGGAGCTGGGACACAGCAAAGCACAGTGTGGGGCCAGGTCAACCCTCCAGGCCATAACACAGTGACACACAGTGAAGCCTTCTCAGCCCCAAACCCATGCAGGTGAGGAAAGGGTTCAACAAATGCCAGGGGGGAGCTGAAGGAGTTTAGGCAACTCCCACAGCTTATTGAACTGTTGGGGCAGGTCCAGAGGAGGCCACAGAGATGATCAGAGGGCTGGAGAACCTCTCCTGTGGGGACAGGCTGGGAGAGCTGGGGTTGTTCAACCTGGAGAAGAGAAGGCTCCAGGGAGACCTCAGAGCAGCCTTCCAGTACCTGAAGGGCTCCAGAAGAGCTGGGGAGGAACTTTTGACAGGAGCTCAAAGTGACAGGACAAGGGGAAATGGCTTTGAGCTAGGAGAGGAGAGATTGAGACTGGAGATGAAGGAGAAATTCTTGATGGTGAGGGTGATGAGACACTGGAACAGATTGCCCAGGGAGGTTGTGGCTTCCCCCTCCCTGGAGGTGTCCAAGCCCAGACTGAATGAGGCCTTTGAGCAATCTGGTCCAGTGGGAGGTGTCCCTGCCCATGGCAGGGGGGTGGAACTGGGTGATCTTTAAGGTCCCTTCCAACCCAAACCATTCTCTGATTCTATGGGGAAATGTTTAGGGAGCAGAAGGATGGTGGAAGGGAAACATGAGATATCCCAAACACACCACAGGGTGTCAGCCCATAGCCCCTGCCGAAGCACGAAGCAGTTCAGCTCCTCACAGCCTTGAAGCTGACTCTCCTACCATTGCCACGTTCACACAGGGAGCCCAAGGCCCCTGCAAGGCCAGTGGAAAGTGGCAAGGATCAAACTTTCATCGGCTGGGAGAGGTGCTAGACCTTCCTTCCCAAAAGCCAAGAGCCCAAACAGCACTTCCATCAACCACCCCACTGGCATCAAACGCCCAGCCCTCCAGAGGAGCCAATTAAGGCAGGGTGGAGGGACCAGAACCCATCCTCAGCAAAAAAATCTGTCCAGTCATGCATTTAATAGTCCTATTAATAGCATGACTCAGCTCCTAATACCTGTTGGTATTTCTAAGAGCAGCTCCTGCTTGCTCGGTATTGGATCGGGGCCAGAGCAGGTGGCTGTGCCAGCCCCCCGCAGTGCCAGCCCAGCGGCGCTGCCAGCCTGCAGAGATGAGCTTTCAACAGCTGAACCAGATGTTGGGTGAAACTGAAAGGCAAAAGAAGCCGGCACTGAAGTCCCCAGCATCACGAGTGCTCCTGTAAACACCGAGTCCACTCACCCCGCGGGACGACTTCCACTTAGCTCCTGGAAACTCTCCTGAGAACGCCCCCCCACACACAGCTTTCCTCCTTTAACTCTTCCCCAAACACTGCGATGTGCACTCGTGTGTCACCCTGCTGCCGCCAAAACAAGGTTTCCACAACAGAGGAGCCTGCGTGGGCAGCCGGAGGCAGCGGGGCCGGAGGGGAGCGGGGCCGGAGGGGAGCGCGGCCGGAGGGGAGCGCGGCCGGGGGCAGCCTGCGGGCAGCCGGCGGGAGGAGAGCGCAGGGCTCGCAGGAGACCTCAGCCCAGCGCCCGCCACGGAAACGTGGCCCCGCTTAAAGTGGCAGCTGCTGAGTCCCAAGGGCTGGGGAGAAAGGAGCTGCAGCCCAAAGCAAAGCACTTTGGGTCAGCATAGCTGGGGAAAAAAACCCAAAGGCTGATCCCCAAGCTGGAAGCCAAAATCTTCCATCCAAAGCTGATTTTAGGGAGAAAGTGGAGTGAAGTTATGGCCAGGAGTGGAGATGCTGGCTGCTGGCAGAGGCCAGCACAGCTCTAGCACGGGGTATGGCCCCAGCAGCCCAAGCTGCTGCTCCTTGGGGGTCACCGCTTGGGAACAAGCTGCCAAACGCGGCTGGAGCCTGGGGCGTGCAGATGTTTGCCCTCTTCCGAAGCACGGCACAAGGGTGACAGCCAGAACCATGCAAAGCCCTCCCAGGCCACCCCAAAAACCTGCTTGCCACCAACCCCCACCAGCCCTGCTCCCAGCCTCACCGTTGTCTTTTTCTTGCCAAGCCCCAAATGCCAAGACCAGAGGAAGGGCAGCGAGTGGGGGCAAAGAGCCCAAAGCATCCAGAAGCAGCAGGGGCAGCGGGGTCCCTGCCAGACGGGGACAGGCTCTGGTGGGAAGGGGCGATGATCAGCAGATGATGGTGGGGGGGATGATGGCCAAGGGGTGCCCTGCGGGGTCGCAGCAGCACGGGGGAGCCCACCCCGGGGCGGTTACCTGCAGTGCCTCGCTCAGGGCCGGCTGCCGTCGCTCCCCTCCAGCCGCCGAGCCCAGCCCCCGGCCTCAGCCGGCCGCTCCTCTGTCCCCCTGCTCTCATCCGTACCGAACCCGACCGCGGGGAGGAAACGCAGAGGAGGAGTGGCCCCGTGGCAGCACTTCCTTCTCCCAGGGCCAGGGGCCGGCCGCTTCGCGCTGCCCCCTCTCGCCCCCAGGCCTCCTCGGCGGCTGCCGTCACGGCGGCGTCGTCTGCAGGAGCACGAAGGCGGCGGCGGGGCCGGCCCGGGCCGGGATGAGCTCATCGGCAGCCCCAGAGCCCCGGCCGCGGGCAGCGCAGCCCCACAGCCCGCAGCCTGTGGCCGGCGCAGGGCAGGGCGCTGATGCAGCGCAGAGGTCACTGGGGCTGAGGCGGCACCTCGAGGAGGGAATGGAGCAAAAACACACATGGGGAGAGCCAGAGTGGGTGCTAGGAAGAAATTCTTCACAGTGAGGGTGGTGAGAGCCTGGCACAGGTTGCCCAGGGAGGTGGTGGAAGCCTCATCGCTGGAGGTGCTTAAGGCATAGCATAGCCAGCAGGTCGAGGGAGGGGATGCTCCCCCTCTGCCCCACTCTGCTGAGACCACACCTGGAGCACTGCATCCAGTTCTGGAGCCTCTATCACAGGAAGGATCTGGAGGTGCTGGAAGGTGTCCAGAGAAGGGCCTCGAGGATGAGCAGAGGGCTGGAGCTGCTCTGCTGTGAGGACAGACTGAGGGAGTTGGGGTTGTGCAGGCTGGAGAGGAGAAAGCTCTGAGGAGACCTAATTGTGGCCTTCCAGTATCTGAAGGGGGCCAAGAAAGCTGGGGAGGGACTTTGGAGGGTGTCAGGGAGGGATAGGACTGGGGGGGATGGAGCAAAACTAGAAATGGGGAGATTGAGATTGGCTGTTAGGAAGAAGTTGTTCCCCATGAGGGTGATGAGAGCCTGGCACAGGTTGCCCAGGGAGGTGGTGGAAGCCTCATCCCTGGAGGTTTTCACAGCCAGGCTGGAGGTGGCTGTGAGCAACCTGCTGCAGTGTGAGGTGTCCCTGGCCATGGCAGGGGGGTTGGAAATGGCTGAGCCTTGAGGTCCCTTCCACCCCTGACAATTCTATGATTCTATGAATGAAATGGTGTTGCCAACAGGGAAATCAGGGAGAGCAGAAAATAGGGGGAATTGGGGTAAAAGAGTGAGTTCATTGAAAAGAGTCTGGAAAAAACCAGCAAGTCCAGAGTGGTTGATTTGTCTGTCCCTGGGGCCAGCTCCTGTGCAGCTGCTCTGCTTCCCCTGGCCCCAGTGAGGCTTTTGGCCCCTTGCAGCCCTCAGCCCTGTGGCAGAGGGCTGTGGGGACATGGCCAAGCTGCACGGCCACAGCAGGACAAGCCTCTGGAAGAGGTGGCATAGGCACCCTGAGCCCTCCCTGCACAAAAACTCCCCGGGGAAGAACCACTGCTTCCCTCAGCCACACTAAGGAAGGAGGAAGCAGCAGGGTGTTGCCAAACCCAGCGCTGCAAAGGCTCCTCCTGGCAGCTCCTCCTCACCTCCACCTACAGCTCGGCTTTCCTTTAGCCCCAGCAAACCTGCCTCGACCTCCCTCACCTCACCTCCACTGGCACAACCTGGCCAGGGGTTTTCCCTGAAAACCAAGCCCAAAGCAAACCCAGAGCAGCCCCAGCCACAGCAGCCCCAGGGTGGCCACTTGCCAGAGCAGCCCCAGGGTGGCCACTCGCCGCAGCAGCCCCAGGGTGGCCCCCTCGCCAGAGCAGCCCCAGGGTGGCCACTCGCCAGAGCAGCCCCAGGGTGGCCCCCTCGCCGCAGCAGCCCCAGGGCGGCCACTCGCCGCAGCAGCCCCAGGGTGGCCACTCGCCGCAGCAGCCCCAGGGTGGCCACTCGCCGCAGCAGCCCCAGGGTGGCCCCCTCGCCAGAGCAGCCCCAGGGTGGCCACTCGCCAGAGCAGCCCCAGGGTGGCCCCCTCGCCGCAGCAGCCCCAGGGCGGCCACTCGCCGCAGCAGCCCCAGGGTGGCCACTCGCCGCAGCAGCCCCAGGGTGGCCACTCGCCAGAGCAGCCCCAGGGTGGCCACTCGCCGCAGCAGCCCCAGGGTGGCCACTCGCCGCAGCAGCCCCAGGGTGGCCACTCGCCGCAGCAGCCCCAGGGTGGCCCCCTCGCCGCAGCAGCCCCAGGGTGGCCACTCGCCGCAGCAGCCCCAGGGTGGCCCCCTTGCCGCAGCAGCCCCAGGGTGGCCCCCTCGCCGCAGCAGCCCCAGGGTGGCCCCCTCGCCGCAGCAGCCCCAGGGTGGCCACTCGCCGCAGCAGCCCCAGGGTGGCCACTCGCCGCAGCAGCCCCAGGGTGGCCCCCTCGCCGCAGCAGCCCCAGGGTGGCCCCCTCGCCGCAGCAGCCCCAGGGTGGCCACTCGCCGCAGCAGCCCCAGGGTGGCCCCCTCGCCGCAGCAGCCCCAGGGTGCCCCCCTCGCCGCAGCAGCCCCAGGATGGCCCCCTCGCCGCAGTAGCCCCAGGATGGCCCCCTCGCCGCAGCAGCCCCAGGGTGGCCCCCTCGCCACAGCAGCCCCAGGGTGGCCCCCTCGCCGCAGCAGCCCCAGGGTGGCCACTCGCCGCAGCAGCCCCAGGATGGCCCCCTCGCCGCAGTAGCCCCAGGGTGGCCCCCTCGCCGCAGCAGCCCCAGGGTGGCCCCCTCGCCGCAGCAGCCCCAGGGTGGCCACTCGCCACAGCAGCCCCAGGGTGGCCCCCTCGCCGCAGCAGCCCCAGGGTGGCCACTCGCCGCAGCAGCCCCAGGGTGGCCACTCGCCGCAGCAGCCCCAGGGTGGCCCCCTCGCCGCAGCAGCCCCAGGGTGGCCACTCGCCGCAGCAGCCCCAGGGTGGCCACTCGCCAGAGCAGCCCCAGGGTGGCCCCCTCGCCGCAGCAGCCCCAGGGTGGCCACTCGCCGCAGCAGCCCCAGCTGGAGCCTGATCGCTGTGAGAGTGGCTTCCCAGCAGCGAAAGCTGGGCTGGGGAAATCAGTTTGGGGTGTTTTGGAGCCTTGCAGCATGGATTCTTCCCTGCCTGTGAGACACACAAAGGTCCCCACACCTCCATGGGGAGGGGATGTGTGGAGCAGGGTCCCTCCAGTCAGGGCCTGCAGTTTCCCTGCCCCTGGCCCTGCCTCTGCCGAGGTGGGGGGAGATTTGCCTAACAAATCCTTGCAAATGTGAGGATTTCTGTGTCACAAAGGTGCAGGAGCTCAGCTGGAGGACAGCCACCAGCATGGAGTGGCTAGGAGCTGCTCTGAAGGTCAGGAAGGCCCTTCTGGAGGAGCTTGGGCAGACCCTTTGGGAGGAAAGGAGAGGTTTTTCTGGCTCATTCACACTTTGCAAAGGGAGAGCTTCCTCTGAGCAGTAGGGCTGAAAAACATTCACAAAGGAAAAAGGCAGTGCTCCCCAAAACCTCTTGAAGAAGCAATTAGGAGAGCAAGAAGCTCCCAGCCACCTCCCAAGGGCTGGCAGCAAACCTCAACAGCTCAGAAAAAATAGGTGCTGCAAGGGCTTATCCTGGCAGCTCCTCCTCACCTCCACCCACAGCTGAGCTTCCCTTTAGCCCCAGCAAACCTGCCTCGACCTCCCTCACCTCTCACCTCCACTTGCACAACCTGGCCAGGGATTTTCCCCAAAAACCAAGCCCAAAGCAAAGCCACAGCAGCCCCAGCCAGAGCAGCCCCAGGGTGGCCACTCGCCAGAGCAGCCCCAGGGTGGCCACTCGCCAGAGCAGCCCCAGCCAGAGCAGCCCCAGGGTGGCCACTCGCCAGAGCAGCCCCAGGGTGGCCACTCGCCAGAGCAGCTGGGAAGGAGCCTGAGCCACCCCCCAGGGCTCCAAGGGCAGTGAGGGGGAATGAAGCCTCTAAACCCCATGAGGAAACCAAGGCAGGGGGAAGGCAAGGCTCAAATTGTGCCCAGGAGGGCTGCTTGCCCTGCCTGTGGACTGTGGGTTCCCAACCACAGAGGGAGGTGCTGGGGGCCCTGGTCAGAGCAGAGGGTGGTGAGCTCCTGGTTATGGTGGGCATGTAGGACCAACCTCTGGGGCATCTTGGAGCTAGAGAAGCTCAGCAGCATGTGGGGATGGGCACCTGACCAGGGCAGCGTGGCCACCACCAGCCCATGCCCAGTCTAGGGGCCAAGCACAGCCATAGGTGCCCATGAGGGTGATGGGGGGTGGGCAAGGCAGTGGGCTGGTGCTGCATGGAGAGCAGTGCAATGGGGAGGGCTGCATGCAGAGAAAGGGACATTGTGGGGGGGCCCTGTGCAATGGGGAGGGCTGTGAATGGGGGGGAGGGGGCTGTGCAGTGGGGGGAACACACGAGGGCATGGGGCAGTGCAGTGGGGGAGCTGGGGGGGAAGGCAGCTGGGTTGTGGGGCTCATATGTGAGCAGCAGGGCAGTGCAGCTGGGGCTGTGCTCTGGGGGCTGTACACAGGCAGTGGGGTGGGGGCTGCACACATGCAGGGTGCTGCTGGTCTACTGCAGGGGAAGGGGGTGTGCACTGGGGCCAGCCCTCTCCCCTCAACCCCAGTCCCCCCACTCACTCACCCTGTCCCTGCTGGTTCTGGGGCCAGGTCTCCCCCCGCTGGGCCCCAGGCGGTGAGGAAATGGCTGCTGGGCTGGGATGGGTGAGGAGCTGGCACTGGTGCCAGGGCCCTTCCTGCACAGCCAGGGATGCAAATCTTGCACAAACACAGCCTGGCCCGAGGCTCAGCCCCACCACAGGCACCCTGGGGACAGGGACAAGAGATCTCCTGGGTAAGCTCTGAGCCAGTGTTTCAGTACCAGTCACTCAGCAGTGCCCACTGCTTTGGGTATCATAGTATAGAATCAGTCAGGGTTGGAAGGGACCACAAGGATCATCCAGTTCCAACCCCCCTGCCATGGGCAGGGACACCCCACACTAGATCAGCCTGGCCAGAGCCTCATCCAGCCTGGGCTTAAACACCTCCAGGGACGGGGCCTCAACCACCTCCCTGGACAACCCATTCCAGGGCTTCACCACTCTCATGGGGAAGAACTTCCTCCTCACCTCCAGCCTGAATCTCCCCACCTCCAGCTTCATTCCATTCCCCCCAGTCCTATCACTACCTGAAAGCCTAAGCAGTCCCTCCCCAGCCTTCTTGGAGCCCCCTTCAGATACTGGAAGGCCACAATGAGGTCACCTTGGAGCATTCTCTTCTCCAGACTGAACAGCCCCAACTCCTTCAGTCTGTCCTCACAGGAGAGCAGCTCCAGCCCTCTGCTCATCCTCCTGGCCCTGCTCTGGACACCTTCCAGCACCTCCAGATCCCTCTTGCAATAGGGACTCCAGGACTGGAGGCAGTACTCCAGGTGGGGTCTCAGCAGAGCTGAGCAGAGGGGCAGAATCCCCTCCCTTGCCCTGCTGGCCACACTTCTCTTGCTGCAGCCCAGGCTCTGCTTGGCTTTCCAGGCTGCAAGTGCACACTGAGAGCTCCTGGTGAGCTTCTCCTCCCCCAGCACCCCCAAATCTCTCTCCTCAGGGCTGCCCTCCAGCCAGTCCCTGCCCAGCCTGGATTTGTGCTTGGGATTGCCTCCACCCAGATGCAGCACCCTGCCCTTGGTCTCTGACCCACCTGGAGTTGATCTGCCAGGACCTGCTGCTGCTGCTCCAGCTGCTCACTCCCGTGGGGTCCCTCAGCAGCTCTCCCGCATCCTAACCCCAGCACACCGCAGGAGCTGCAGCCAGCTGGGTGCAAACCAGCAGTGCCTCCCTGGGCAGGATGAGGCCCTGGGGCTGTGGAGCCAGGTCCTGTGCTCTTCCCAGTCTCACTCTTAGCAAAACTTTCCGGGCTGTGCTTGGGCAGCCCTGCTTTAACACATCCTAAATAACCCAAACAGTTTACCCCGGGCCGGGGAGCGTGTCCCGGGCGGCCGCCGCATCCTGCTTGGGTTATCGTGGCCCTTCTAAACAGTTTATAAATAGACCAAGGTGAAGGAGCCCAAGCCCTCCCTCTGGAGCAAAGGGGGATTTTTTAGCTCATCTCTTCTTTTTTAGAGCCATTCAGGAGTGCTGGCCCCAGTGATCCTCCTAAAACCCCAACCCCGCTAAACCCCAACCCCGCTAAAACCCGACCCCCCTAAAGCCCGACCCCCCTAAAGCCCGACCCCCTGAAACCTGCTGCTGCTTTCTCCTCCAGCTGAGCTCCATCCCCACATCACTAAAACTGCTTTTAAAAGGAAAATAATAATGCAAACTGGGTTGGGCAGCATCCCCCCCCCCTGCCACATGCTGACCTCAGCACAGCCATGGGGCTACCAGAATGGTTGTCATGGCCTGGTGCAGGTTGCCCAGGGCAGTAGTGGAGTGCCCATCCCTGGAGGGGTTTCAGAGCTGTGGAGATGTGGTGCTGAGGGCCATGGTTTGGTGGTGCCCTGGCAGTGCTGGGACTCAGTGATCTGAAAGGTCTCTTCCAACCAAAACATAGAATCACAGAGCTGTCAGGGCTGGAAGGGACCTCAAGGCTCAGCCAGCTCCAACCCCCCTGCCATGGGCAGGGACACCTCACACTGCAGCAGGTTGCTCACAGCCACATCCAGCCTGGCCTTCAAAACTTCCTTCTACAACCTCTCCTGGGCAACCTGTGCCAGTCTCTCACCACCCTCACAGGGAAGAACTTCTTCCTGGAATCTATCCACTTCTGGCTTGGCTCTACCCCCCCCAGTCCTATCGCTCCCTGACACCCCAAAAAGTCCCTCCCCAGCTTTCCTGTAGCCCCCTTCAGATCCTGGAAGGCTACAATTAGGTCTCCTGGGAGCCTTCTCCTCTTCAGACTGCACAACCCCAACTCTCTCAGGCTGTCTCCAGAGCAGAGCAGCTCCAGCCCTCTGCTCCTCCTTGTGGCCCTTCTCTGGACACCTTCCAGCACCTCCAGATCCTTCCTGGAACAGAGGCTCCAGAACTGGATGCAGTACTCCAGGTGTGGTCTCACCAGGGTGGAGTAGAGGGGGAGAATCACCTCCCTCAACCTGCTGGCCATGCTATGACATCCTGCTGTGAGGCACTAGCTGGGCTCAGCACCAGGGAGGCAGTGGGGTAGGTGCTGGGACTGGGGATGGGAGAGAGCAGGGACCAGCAGCACCCAGAGGGACTTGGGGGTCACACTGCTATTTGCTTCATGAAAAAAAACAATAATGTGAGAAACTGGGGAGAAAAATGGGAAATTTGGGATCATTTGGAAAAGATGGAGAGCAGTGAGTGCCCCCAGGCTCTCCTCCTGCAGCGGGTCACCCATGGACAGAATCCATCAGCAGGAGATTGAACACATCCAAGTGCCAGGTGCTGCACATTGGCCACAGCAACCCCAGGCAGTGCTACAGGCTGGGGGCAGAGGGGCTGAGAGCAGCCAGGCAGAGAGGGACCTGGGGGTGCTGGTTGATGGTAGGCTGAACATGAGCCTGCAGTGTGCCCAGGCAGCCAAGAGGGCCAATGGCATCCTGGCCTGCATCAGGAAGAGTGTGGCCAGCAGGAGCAGGGAGGTCATTCTGCCCCTGGACACTGCACTGGTTAGGCCACACCTCGAGTCCTGTGTCCAGTTCTGGGCTCCTCAGTTTAGGAAGGAGGTTGACTTGCTGGAAGGGCAACAAGGTTGGTGAGGGGTCTGGAGCACAGCCCTGGGAGGAGAGGCTGAGGGAGCTGGGGTTGCTTAGCCTGCAGAAGAGGAGACTCAGGGGAGACCTTCTTGCTCTCTCCAACTGCCTGAAGGGAGGTTGTAGACAGGCAGAGGTTGGTCTCTTCTCCCAGGCACCCAGCACCAGAACAAGAGGACACAGTCTCAAGCTGTGCCAGGGGAGGTTTAGGCTGGATGTTAGGAGGAAGTTTTACACAGAGAGAGTGATTGCCCATTGGAATGTGCTGCCCAAGGAGGTGGTGGAGTCCCCATCACTGGAGGCGTTCAGGAGGAGACTTGATAGGGTGCTTGGTGCCATGGGTTAGTTGGTTGGGTGGTGTTGGATGATAGGTTGGACTCGATGATCTTGAAGGTCTCTTCCAACCTGGTCTGGTCTATTCTATTCTATCCTATCCTATCCTATTCTGTGTCCTTCTGATGGACAATGATGGACTCCACAAGGGCTGATCAGAGAAAACCATCTGAAGCCCTTCCCAGGCAGACAGCACTCACAGAGAGGGTTTCCATGGCACCACCAGGGGACTGCAGCCAACCCCAAGCACAGGAGGAGTCAAGAAAAGGGGGGGGGGGGGGGTGTCACAGGAGCCTTTTTAAGCTGTAGATGGTTTGGTTTGCTTTCATTTCTCTTAAAGCTGAAGTGATTTGCAAGGCTGAGGGACCTGGGATGAGGCTTCGCCTCAGCCAGCAGCTACAGCTCTGGGCTGAAGCAATGCAACTGCAAGGCAAAGGCACAGGGAAAAAGCCCAAAGCCACTTTCCTTTCCCCCAGCTTCTTGTGTGCTGCTGAGACCCTGAGTTCCCAGCTTGTTTCAATTAACTTTAAGACTTTAACATTCCATAAAAGCTGAAGTGCTCATTAAATCAGAGGGGGTTTTTTTCCCCCTGTTGTCACACTTAGAAACAACCACACTCCAGCTCAGCTGGTGGCTCTGGCTCAGCCACACCAGCACCTCCCACAACTCCCTCGGCAGCAGCAAGGCTCAGCTCAGGACAGACAAACTCATCACATCCCAAGCCCACCAGGGCAGCTGGGAAGTGTCAGGGCAAGAAAGAGCATAGAATCAACCAGTTTGGAAAGGACCTCAGAGATCAAGTCCAACCTATTACCTACCACCTAACACCTCCTGACAACTGAACCATGGCTCCAAGGGCCACATCCAATCCCTTTTTGAATGCCTCCAGGGATGGGGACTCCACCACCTCCCTGGGCAGCACATTCCAATGGCCAATCTCTCTTTCTAGGAAGAACCTCACCTCTAGGACACACTTTTGAGTCCTGTGTCCAGTTCTGGGCTCCTCAGGTTAGGAAAGATGTTGAGTTGCTGGAAGGTGTCCAGAGAAGGGCAACAAAGCTGGGGAGGGGTCTGGGGCACAGCCCTGGGAGGAGAGGCTGAGGGAGCTGGGGTTGCTTAGCCTGCAGAAGAGGAGGCTCAGGGGAGACCTTCTTGCTCTCTGCAGCTCCCTGAAGGGAGGTTGTAGCCAGGTGGGGGTTGGTCTCTTCTCCCAGGCACCCAGCACCAGAACAAGAGGACACAGTCTCAAGCTGTGCCAGGGTGTGGTTTAAGCTGGAGGTGAGGATAAAGTTCTTCCCAGAAAGAGTAATTGGCCACTGGGATGTGCTGCCCAGGGAGGTGGTGGAGTCCCCATCCCTGGAGGTGTTTAGGAAGAGACTGGAAAGGGCACTCAGTGCCATGGTTTAGTTGATCAGATGGTGTTGGCTGACAGGTTGGACTTGATGATCTCTGAGGTCTTTTCCAACCTGGTTAATTCTATTCTAAACCTCCCCAGGGATGGGGCATCCACCATCTCTCTGGGCAACCTGGGCCAGGCTCTCAGCACCCTCAGTGTCAAACATTTCTTCCTTCTCTCCAGTTTCAATCTCCCTCTTTCAGTTTCAAACCATCCCCCCTTGTCCTGTCACAACAGGCCCTGAGGAAAAAGTCTGTCCCCAGCTTTCTGATCAGCCCTTGAAGCACTGCAAGGCCACCAGAAGGTCTCTCCAGAGCCTCCTCTTCTCCAGGCTGAACAATCCCAACTCTCTTAGACATTTTTGCATCTATACACCACTTCTCTCTCTAAGCAAAGCAGAGCCACCCAGGGCCCTGGAGTCCCTCCCAGCCACGTTCCTTGCCCCAGCAGCCAGCCCTGTCTCCACTGGTGGCCGAGGACAGCCCTGGCTGCCAGCAAGGCTCCCTCCACAAAGCTGGAGCAGTCTTTGATCTCAGGAGATCAAAAGGAGACCTTCCCAGGCCCCATTGTGGCCACAGCTGCCCAGACACTGAGTGTGGAGCTGGATGGGCCCTGGCACACCCTGGGCAGCTCCAGCTCCTGCAGCCGGCAGACACCCACCCCCTTGGCTGCCCACCTTCCCAGACCTTTCCCTGTGCTCAGAGTTTCTCTTTCCTGAGCAAAATAAAACAAAACCCAACAAAATAACCCAAGAGGAGCTGGGAAATGCAGGCCTGGGGCTGTGCACCTGCAGCATGTAGTGGGAAGGGACCGCCTGCAGGGGTGTCTGCCCAGCCTGCCCACGTCTGGCCTGAGGCATGTGGGTTTGGGATGTAAGCCCAGGCACTTGTGGGCTGCTTTGATTCATTCCACAAGACAGAGCTGAGCAAGGGCACAAAGGAGCTGAGCAGCCTGTGAGGGAACATAGAGAAGACCCCAGGAGCTGGTTTTGTGTGAGGGAGAACACTCCCAGACCTGCAGACAGCAGAGAGCTCTGCCTGGGGCTCAACAAGCTGCACTTCCTTCCCCTGCCTGCTGTGGTCTGGGATTACAGCATCAGAGAATCATTTAAGCTGGAAAAGATCTTTAAGATCAAGCCTACCCTGCTGTTCATTTTCCTTGGCCTTACCTGGAGCAACAGCACAGAATCACAGCATGGTAGGGGTTGGAAGGGACCTCCAGAGATCATCCAGTCCAACCCCCCACACACACAACAGGAGCACTTAGGGCAGGTCACACAGGAAGGCATCCAGGCAGGTCTTGAAGATGTCTAAAGAGACTCCACAAGCTCTCTGGGCTCCAGCACCCTCACAGCAAAGCTCCCCCTCATGCTGAGATGGAACTTCCTGAGTTCACATCCATTGCCCCTTTTCCTATCACTGTGTCACTGAAAAGAGCCTGGATCCATCCTCCTGACAGCCACCCTTCAGGTATTTGCAGACATCGATAAGATTCCCTCTCAGGCTGCTCTTCTCCAGACTAAACAGCCCCAGGGCTCTCAGCCTTCCCTCCTCACATGCTCCAGTCCCTTAATTATCCTCATAGCTCTCCCTTGAACTCTCTCCAGCAGTTCCCTGTCCCTTGTGAACTGGGGAGCCCAGGACACAGTGTTCCAGATGTGTTGTAACTAGGGCTGAGTAGAAGGGAGAAGAACCTCCCTCAGCCTGCTGGCCACACTCTTAATGCCCCCAGGTATCCCATTGGCCTTCTTGGCCACCAGGGCACATTGCTGTCCCACAGACAACTTAGCATCCAGGACTCCAGGGTTCTTCTCTGCAGAGCTGCTCTCCAGGAGGCCAACCCCTCACCTGTAGTGGGGCCTGGTGTGATTCCTCCCCAGGTGCAGGGCTCTACACTTCTCCTTGGAGAACCTCCTGAGGTTCAGGCTGGGGTTTGCTTGCTTATTTCCAGAGTCCCACACAGCACAAGGCACATTTTCAGCTCCACAGCAGAAGATGCCAAGCAGCTGGTAGTGCCACACCACCAGCAGCCTGGAGCAAAGTGCTGTGGGGGGAACAAGGACATTGGGCTCTCACCCAATGTGCAAAAGGAGGGGGTAAGGGCTCTCCCCTGCTGCCTGCAGCTATGGGAGGGATGCCCAGTGTGGGATTTCTGAGCCTTCAGGCACTGAGAAAGAAGGATAGATGTTAACCATGGGCTGTTTTCTGTGCTCCACAGGTCTGTCAGGCATCCAGACGCACAGCCAGGGCTGCTTTGGCATTTTAAGTGTGGCACTTGGCTGTCTCCATTCCAGCTACTGTGGTGCCCACAGGTTGGGATAGAAGATTCAGCAGAGCAAGGGGAAGACTCCTTGCACCATTCTGCACACAAAGCAAATTCTCAGTACCAGCAGATTTGCTCAGCCTATTCCTCCTGATGCGCTAACCCCACCCAGAGAGCAGGATGGAGGAAGCCTGAATGCCATGGAGAGAGAATATAGGCCTGAACCCCTCTGATGTTCAGCCAGCAGAGCTCAGGGGTGCTCCCAGCCACCAGCCTCCCTGGCCTCAGTGGTGCCTTACCTTTGAAGCACACCAGGATGATGTTCCCTCGAGGGCAGCCACCTTGGTGCTGAAGGGAAACACACAGTAATGCTTCCAAACAGCTGAGTGGCTGTCAGGAGGATGGGGCCAGACTCTTCTCAGCTGCCCCCAGTGACAGCACAGGAGGCAATGGGCATGAACTTGAACGTGGGAAGTTCCATCTAAACATGAGGAGGAACTTCTTTACTGTGAGGGGGGCAGAGCCCTGGAGCAGGCTGCCCAGAGAGGTGGTGGAGTCTCCTTCCCTGGAAGCTTTCAAGGCCAGCCTGGATGTGTTCCTGTGTGACCTGCCCTGGCTGCTCCTGCTCTGGCAGGGGGGTTGGACTTGATCTTCAGAGGTCCCTTCCAACCCTACCATTCTGTGATGTTGGTACCATGGTAAAGCAAACCTACCAGTGCCCACTTAACCTCCAGGACTAAGCAGCTCACCCTGAAGAACTGCTACATCTCATCCCCCTGAAGCATTCTTCACCCACAGGATTTAGACCCACACAAGGCTAAGCAGATCCTGGAACTTTCCTCACACATAAGCCAAAGGAGTCAGCATGAACACTTGCTTCTGTGCAGGTCCTGCTCATCACAGGCAGCTGCAAGATGCTGCTTTAGCCACACAGACAGAGCCAGGCAGCAGCTGGAACCAACAGCCCCCTCCCAGAGCTCCCAGGGCTAGACCCAGAGAAAGGCAGCAGCCAGTGCCTGGCAGAGCAGGGAGTTTCCTGCCTGCCCATTCAGCATGGGAAGGCTGATGCCAAGAGAGCTCTGCTGAGAGAAGAGCTGGTACCATCTGCAAAAGGAGCCTGCTGGAATTTATTGACCAGCAAAATGGGCCCAGACACCCACACATGGGAGCAAAAGCAACGTGGGGTGCAGGCCCAGCCCGAGCAGCTGTGGGGTGCACAGCCCAGGCTGCTGCCGAGCTGCTTCCACGGGGGAAAAGGATAACCTTTGGGGGCAGAGGGCACAGCACACCCCCAGAGCACAGGATGGAGAGAGCTGGGCAGCACTCAGGAGCCCAGCAGCAGCACAGAGAAGTGCCAGAGAGAGGCAAGGAGGACACCTGCAGCCTAGTTGCAGTTCTTGGGCAGGCGATAGACCCCTCCGGAGTAGATGAGCTGCTGGTCCCGGACCTTCTTCTGCAGGAAGCCCTGCAGCTCCTGGATGTCGATCTCTGTCACCACTGGGCCTGTCATCACAAACATCTTCAGCATGCTGTGAATCCTCTCCAAGGACAGGCTCTCCAGGTTGGTCAGCATAGCCTGGATGTATGTCCAGAAGAGCTGCAGAGGGGGACAAGCAAGCACAGAACCACAGAATCAGTAAGGGTGGAAAAGACCTCAGAGATCATCCAGTCCAAGCTGTCACCCAACACCTCCTGACAACTAAGCCATGGCTCCCAGTGCCACATCCAAGCCCCTCTTGAACACCTCCAGGGATGATGACTCCACCACCTCCCTGGGCAGCACATCCCCATGGCCAATCTCTCTTGCTGGGAAGAACTTTCTCCTCACCTCCAGCCTAAACCTCTCCTGGCACAGCTTGAGACTGTGTCCTCTTGTTCTGGTGCTGGATGCCTGGGAGAAGAGACCAACCCCCACCTGGCTACAACCTCCCTGCAGGGAGTTGGAGAGAGCAATGAGGTCTCCCCTGAGCCTCCTCTTCTGCAGGCTAAGCAACCCCAGCTCCCTCAGCCTCTCCTCACAGGGCTGTGCTCCAGACCCCTCCCCAGCTTTGTTGTCCTTCTCTGGACACCTTCCAGCATCTCAACATCCTTCCTAAACTGAGGGGCCCAGAGCTGGACACAGGGCTCAAGGTGTGGCCTAAGCAGTGCTGAGCACAGGGCACAATGACCTCCCTGCTCCTGCTGGCCACACTGTTCCTGATGCAGGCCAGGAGCCTGTCTCACACTGTCCTGTGCTGACTTTCACCAGGAATGTCGAGTTCCAGACCCCTCCCCAGCCTCACTGCCCCTCTCTGGACACATTCAAGAGTCTCAATGTCCTTCCTAAAGCAGCAGTAACCCACAGTGATATTGGCACCGGGAGGGAAAGAGCTGCTCTCAGCGTCACACATCCCAAAAGCAGAGCAGGGCCGTGGCTGGCAGGAAGCTCTGCTCTCAGCCACATGGTCTTTAAACAGGAAACATCCAAGCACAGCAGGAGGTGTTGGGATGCAGAGTGAGAGGCAGGATCTGAGGGAGGAGCATGACCCTCTGTGGAGGAACACCAGCATGACACCTCCGGGTTGCACCGAGGCACAAGGGGAGGGTGGAGGGAGGGAGGGAGGAAAAGCACTGCAAGGGAGCACAACACAGAGGAGGCAAAGCCCCAGCTGGGAGTGCTGGGTCAGCCTAAGTGCCAAAACAACCCAACCCTCTCTGGGTGAACCCAAGTGAGATTTGACCATTTTCAAAGACAAAAGTCATGTCCCAGACTTTTGCTTTCTTTAAGCTGAAACAACAACAGGTTCAGAGCTGTCCAAATGGAGCCCTGGGCCTTTTCTGGAGCAAAGGCTGCAATCCAGCACCTGCACCAGTGAGCAGTCACAGCACCACAGCATTGTTAGGGTTGGAAGGGACCTCAAGGATCATCTAGTTTCAACCTATTCACCATGAGACACCCACTTCAAAGAGCCTCATGCTGGACTTAGCCACTGGCAGGGGAAAATGCAAAGCCAAGGAGCAAATGGAATCCATCCCCTTCATCACATGCCCCAAACCCAGCAGCACAGGGTGGCTGTGTTGTCCTGCTGGCTCCAGGAGCAGCTGGGACAGGTGGATGGGTACCTGCAGCTCCTCCTCCTTCTGGTCAGCCTGTGATGCCATGGCAGAGTCCCCCTCCTCATCACTGTCTATCAGAACGACCTTCTCCACCTGGTCCTTCTGCTCCTCCTCGATCACAGTGAAGGTGCCCTGGGGCTCCTCACGCAGGACACCCTGCTGCAGCCACAGGGTCATCTTCCTCTTCAGTGAGGTCACAGGCACCTTGAGCACTTCACTCAGCTCTGTCAGTGTCCAGGTACCTGTGGAGACCACAGATGTCAGACACCAGGACACCTGCCCACCCCCCAGCACGCCAGAGGATGACAGAATCACAGAACTGTCAGGGTTGGAAGGGACCTCAAGGATCAGCCAGTTCCAACCCCCCTGCCATGGGCAGGGACACCTCACACTAGATTAGATTGCTGAGAGCCCCAAGGCTGGGGAGCTGCTGTCAGGAGCTGTGTGCAGTGAAAGCAGATGGGCTGCTGAGATGGGGCCCTGCTGATGCAGTCTCCAAGGAGACCTGGCTGAGCCCTGTGGTAGATCCAAGCCCAGGAACCAGGTCTTGGTCCTGCTGCCAGAGCTCTCAGAGCCTTCAGCCACCCAAGCAACATGGCCTTGCCACCCACCCATGTGAAGCAGGCAGGCAGGCAGGCAGGGTGGCAGTGCTGAGCCCCTGCCACAGCACTCACTCTTGGTCTGGAAGTGCAGGATGATGGCAGCATGCACCGGAGAGACGGACAGGGAGAGGGTGCGATCGGCCAGCTCCACCTCCAGGCTCACCAGGCCCAAGTGGTACTTCCAGTTCAGGGTCCTCATGGCCTGGAGAAAGGAGAAGCACCCACTCACAGCAGATCTTCCAACAGGAACCACTGAGTGCTGCATTACTGCATATGTCCCTCTACAGCCAGGGCCATCTGCACCCCACACACCTCTGCAGACACGAAAGCTGCTCTCCTCCTCGTGAGCCACCCAGCACTGCCACCCCCCAGCTGTCCCCTACCCCCTCCTGGCAAACATTCTCCTTGGCACAAGTAGCTGTCCAGCCCTTGCTCCTCTCCTGCCCAAAAGCCAGTCACTCAGCTCTCAGGTAAGGTAGGCACAGGGTGAGGAAACACTAGAACACCAAGTGGGCCTCTGAGGCCAAGCTCCTACCAGAAATACTCCTCAGAGGCAGGATTTCCTCAGAGAGAAGCAATCTCTGCTGATACTGGTGTGAAAAGAGCACTGCTTGCTGTCTGAGGATGCTCAAGGAGGCTGCTCCTTCCTTGCATGTCCTCCTGCATCCCCTCCCAAGTAATTTTTATAGGCATAGAAAACATCTGGCAGCCACATCTGGCATATAGCTCCAGCAGAAGAGGCAGCACCTAGAGCTCTGAGCTCCCCAGCCTCATGGCACCTATCACCTGGTGTATCATAGCAAGTTCAAGAAAGGACACAGAAAACCAGGGCTGACATGGAGCCAGAGCACAAGTGGACAAGCAAAGAGCAACATCTGCATGAGACACCCAGCTGTGCTCAGGCTGCCTGCAAAGAGCCCTCTGCACCTGCACACAGACACTGCAGTGGCTTGGCAGCTGGGTCTGAATCACCTGTGCCTCACATGTGTGCCCTGCATGCCACCAGGCAAGAACCTGCAGGATGAGGAAGCCAAGGCCACAGCTCTGAAAGTGACCTAAAGCTCTCCCTGCCTTCCAGATAGCTGCTCCTGCTTCCAAGGCATTCTGTATGTGCACAGCAAGATGCCCCTCAGCCCTCTCTCTTTGACTAACAGCCATGATTGAGAGGCTGAAGAACAGAAGACTGCACCATTGTTTCTGTCTGCTCTGTGTACCTCTCTTCCACCTTCCCATGCTGTTCATAAAGCCAGGGATTCCAGCTTTGAGCCACAGTTACAGGGACCAAAAATGCTTACACATAAACTGCCTACCATGGAGGGCCCTCCAGAAGTGAAAGAACAAACCCAGGAGAGACCACAGACAGAAGAGGAAGCAACATTCCCCTAACTCCAGACTCACAGTGGACCTCAAAAAGAGACCATGTTGAAAGAGCTCTTCAGGAGGGCAAACAGGGAAGGAGAGTGCCAGAGCAGAGCAGGTGGGAAAAGACCTCAGAGATCAAGTCCAACCTCTCACCCAACACCATCTGATCAACTCAACCATGGCACCAAGTGCCTCAGCCAGGCTCTTCTTAAACACCTCCAGGGATGGGGACTCTACCGCCTCCCTGGGCAGCACATTCCCATGGCCAACCTCTCTTTCTGAGAAGAATTTCTTCCTAACATCCAGCCTAAACTTCCCCTGGCACAGCTTGAGACTGTGTCCTGGTGCTGGGTGCCTGGGAGAAGAGCCCAACCCCCACCTGGCTACAACCTCCCTTCAGGGAGTTGAGGAGAGCAAGAAGGTCTCCCCTGAGCCTCCTCTTCTGCAGGCTCAGCAACCCCAGCTCCCTCAGCCTCTCCTCCCAGGGCTGTGCTGCAAACCCAGCCCAGCAAGGCCAGGGTGCCACACTTCTGCTACAGAACTTGGGCCAAGAAGCTTCGACCAGATAGAGATGCCCAGGAAGTGCCACCTCAGCATCCACTTAACCAACAAACTGCTGCACTTCAGACAACTCCCTTCCCTGACTGCCATCCCCCAGGCACCCCAGCAGGAGATAAACCCTGCTTTTGGCAACAGCTAAGCTGCTGCAGTTTCTAACCCTGATTGCCCCTAACCCCCCTCCAGAGCCAAGCCTGAAGGGCAGAGGTCTCTTCTGGGCAGGGCTGAAGCTGCCTCACCTTCAGTTTCTCGTATTTCTTGGAGTAGGCTTCCATGGCTTCCTTGACCTGCTCTGGAAGCTCCAGCTTCTCCTCCTTCAGTGGTGGCCAGAACTCACTGGAGAGGATGACAGCAATGAGGCTGAAGGGAGGCCTCTCCTCCTCGGGGAGCTTCTCCTCCTCGTCGCGGATGTTGGCGTTGATGCGCCGCGAGTCAGCCATGTCCTGCAGGAGGCAGAGGAAGCTCAGCAGCTCCTTCTCTTCCACAGCAGGGCTAACCCTTAGGACAGAAGCTTAAACAAGGTGACTAGTGTTGTCTGCACAGGATGACACTGGGGACACTCAAAAGGACCTGACCACCTCTACTAGCGTGTCTGCTACATACTCAGAAACATCTGTGGGGAGCTTGAGTAAAGGCCTGCAACTCAACACTGGCTTACACTGGAGGCCCTCCAGACCTCTGCTCTTCTCACAGGGCCCCAAGTGAATTCATCTGCACAGTCCCAACCCCAGAGGAGCTGGAAGAGCCCAGCTCCTCAGTGCCAGAACACTGCACTGCAGGAAGGGCAGGGGAGAGAACAGCACCAGAGCAAGCATCCTCCAGAGAGGATGACAACACACAGGGCTCAAAACCAGACAGGATTTTGAATGCACTTTTGCTGCCCACAGCAAGAAAAGGATGTGGAACAGCTGGAGAAGGTCCAGAGGAGGCCATGAAAATGATCAGAGGGCTGGAGAACCTCCCCTGTGGGGACAGGCTGAGAAAGTTGGGGATGTTCAACCCGGGGGTGGAACTTTTGATGAGGGCTGGGAGTGCCAGGACAAGGGGCAGTGGCTTTGAGCTGGGAGAGTGAGACTGGAGATGAAGAAATTCTTCAGAGTGAGGGTGATGAGACACTGGAACAGGTTGCCCAGGGAGGTTGTGGCTGCCCTCTCCCTGGAGGTGTGCAAGGCCAGGTTGGATGAGGCCTTGAGCAAGCTGTGCTGGTGGGAGGTGTCCCTGCCCATGGCAGGGGGCTCGGGGCTGGATGATCTCCAAGGTCCCTTCCAACCCAACCCATTCTATCGAATCAGCTCCTCACTGGGATTCTGGGAATGCCATTTTCTTAGAAGACCCTCTTTGGGTCATTCCTCAAGCCCTTCCCCAAGTGTGCTCAAACACCCAGGAGTTGAAGGGAAGCAGAGTTACTTTCAGCATGACTTCACAGTAGTGCATCTGAGCTTCACCAAAGCGCAGCTTCAGCAGCTCCACGTTGCGGATCTCCCTGGGGAGAAAAGCAGCACATCAGGCACAGGGTCCTCAGACAGATGAGCCAGGCTTGGCCTCCACCCCTCACAACACAGCCACAAAAGGTCCCTGGCACAAGGGTGCCCTTCCTAGGAAGCCTTGCAAGGCACATTATCTGAACAGGCTCTAGCACCTAAGTGAGGAACAGTCACTTCCTCCACAGGGCAGCAGCCTTCTGAAGACCTTCCCACCCCTTTCCTTTGCACTTAGCCACCCCCTTGACACCACAGGGCAGCCACAGCCTTTGGTGAGCCACCTGCCCAGGACTGCCCACCCCTGATGGGGCTTGCAGCAGCTGCAGTTCAGAGAAAGGAAAACCACTGCAGCTGCTGAATCAAGAGACACAACTGGATTGCAGCTGAGGTCTCCTGATTCTTCATCCCTTTTCCCCCCCTTTGACACTTCCTGCTGACCCTGAGCAGCCTGAGCAGGTTGTAAGAGGCACCAAACAGGTGGGATGGAGCTAAGGAGGTGTCAGTGCCTCCAGTTTCCTACATGCTGGTCTGTTAGAGCAAGCCAAGGGCAGGACTGAGCTGGAAGCAGCCAAGAAGAGGTGAGGGCATGAAATTCTAGGTGCAAGCCCAAAGCTGCAGAGGAAATGGCCACAGGCACTGCTGCCTCCAGAACCAGCTGGTAGAGAATCATTAAGCTCAAAAAGACCTCCAAGCTCATGGAGTTCAGCTGTTAACCCAGCACTGCCAAGGACCAGAATCACAGAATGTTAGGGGCTGGAAGGGACCTCCAAAGCCAGTATAGCCCCCCTGCCAGAGCACCCAGAGCAGCTCACACAGGAACACAGCCAGGAGGGTTTGGAATGTCTCCACAGGGGGAGACTCCACAAACCCCCTGGGCAGCCTGCTCCAGGGCTCTGGCACCCTCACAGGGACAAAATTCTTCCTCCTGTTTCCATGGCACTTCCTCTGGCTCTGCTTCCACCCCTGCCCCTTGTGCTGGCATTGGGCATCCCCCAGCAGAGCCTGGCTCCAGCCTCTGGGCACTCCCCCTGCACAGCTTTAGCAACAGCAAGGAGGTCACCCTCAGGCTCCTGCTCTCCAAGCTCCAGAGCCCTCAGCTCCCTCAGGCTCTCCTGAGGAAGATGTTCCATGCAATCATTTTTGTGGCTCTGCACTGAACTCTCTCAAGCAGTTCCCTGAGGTCCTTCTCAACCTGAGGGGCCCAGAACTGGACACAATACTCCAGATGCAGCCTAAGCAGAACAGAGGAGAGAGGGAAGAGAACCTCTCTTGACCTACAGGACCAAGTGCAGAGCAGGGCAGCAAAGCTGGTGAAGGGCCTGGAGAATAAATCTTAAGAGGAACAACTGAGGGAGCTGGGGATGGTTAGTTTGAAGAAGAGGAGGCTGAGGGGAGACCTCCTTGCTGTCTACAACTACCTGAAAGGAGGCTGAGAGAGGCTGGTGCTGGTCTCTTCTCACAGGTAATTAGTGATAGAACAAGAGGGAATGGCCTCAGGCTACAACTGGGTAGGTTTAGACTGGACAGCAGGAAGAAGTTTTTCCCAGGGACTGGGAACGTGCTGCCCAGGGGGAGACGGTTGAGTCCCCAAGCCTGGATGAGCTCAAAGATGGTATGGATGTGGTGCTTGGGGCTATGGTTTAGGGGTGAGCCTTGCAGAGCAGGGGTGTGGGTTGGACTTGGTGATCCTGAGGCTCTTTCCCAGGCTGACTGCTCCCGCGACGCTAAGCGCAGCCCTCCGGCGCGCTCCCAGGGCCGCGCGTGAGGCGCTCCCTCGCTGCTGAGCCGCCCGCGGGCTGTGCAGGCCGGCTGCTGGGCCTGGCCTCACCTCTCGGCGCTGTAGTTGAAGTGGTGCAGCAGCCTGTCGGCCAGCAGCGTGCGGTACTCGTTGATGAACAGATCCTTGCTGCCGTAGATGCTCACCAGCAGGCTGATGATGTCCGAGGAGCGGCGCTTGGAACTCGACTTCCCTGGGGAGAGCCAGCACAGCACAGGGTCAGGCTCCCGCCTGCATCGGCAGCAGCGTGGCCAGCAGGGGCAAGGGAGGGCATTCTGCCCTGTGCCCAGCCCTGCTGAGGCCACACCTGCAGTCCTGTGTCCAGTTCGGGGCTCCTCAGCTTAAGAAGGACATTGAGAGACTTGAAGGTGTCCAGAGAAGGGCAACAAAGCTGGGGAGGGGTCTGGAGCACAGCCCTGGGAGGAGAGGCTGAGGGAGCTGGGGGCTTTCAGCCTGTAGAAGAGAAGGCTCAGGGGAGACCTTCTTGCTCTCTACAACTCCCTGCAGGGAGGTTGTAGCCAGGTGGGGGTTGGTCTCTTCTGCCAGGCAAGCAGCACCAGAACAAGAGGACACAGTCTCAAGCTGTGCCAGGGGAGGTTTAGGCTGGATGTTAGGAAGAAGTTCTTCACAGAAAGAGTGATTGGCCATTGGAATGTGCTAACAACCCTCTGCTCCTCTCTCTCCTCTCTGGGGCAGGGAAGGGTAGCAGGAAAGGGGAAGCTATTAGCTGCCCTGGTTTGTCCAGGGGGAGTTTTGTGCTGTTTATCAATTGTAAATACCTGCAAATATTGCATACTTTGTCCATGGTCATTGCATTCCACTGCAGATTGTAGTTCTGCTTGTAAATGCAGCTTCATTTGCTCCCAGCTGAGCTGGGCTGGCCATTTAATGTTGGGGAGGAATTTTCAACCCACCACAGGTGGGGGTTGGAAGGGACCTCTGGAGATCAGACAGGCTGACCCCACTGCTCAAGCAGGGCACCCACAGCAGCTGGCCCAGGACCACAATGGCCAGGGGGGGTTTGGAAGCTCTCCAGAGAAGGAGAGTCCACAACCTCTCCAGGCAGCCTGCTCCAGGCCTCCAGCAGCCTCACACCAAAGAAGATTTTCCAAGTCTGGTCATAGCATCTAACCTGGATCTGCATCAACTGGGTCAGGAACCCAGTCCCCTGGTTCTGAGATGTCATCATCACTCTCCTGGCCATTCTCCAGAGTCACTGGGTCAGCTTTGGAGAGCTCATTTGCCAGATCCCCAGAGCCCTCTGCGTCCCCGGTGAGCCCAGCCACGATCTGCCGCACGGTGTCCTCCCGAGTCCTGCCACGGGCAAGGGAAACAGTGAGTGAAGGGAGGGCAGGGAGAGGGGATGTGCAGGGCTGCCCTGCCAGCCTCTTACCTCAGGTACTTCCTGATGGGCTCACAGGCGACCTCCAGGATAACCATGGAGGGGTCAAGCTCTCGCAAGGCCTTGATGGCCGAGATGTAGAGAGTGATGATGTCAGAAGTGTTGACTCCTGCAGGAGAGGGGCAGAAGGGGTCAGAGGCCCAAGCACAGAACTTGGATGTCAGGAGCCTGGATGCTCCAAGCCCTCTGCTCAATCTGTGGAGTGTGAGGTGAAGGGTGTGCTGCCCTCCTGCCCCAGCCATAGAGGGAGATCAGATCCACGTGTCTGAGGAACCAGTGCCAACCACAAACGCAGGCTCAGAGACCCCTGGGAACCAGATGAGCCTGGACTGTGTGTTTGGAGCTCAGAGCACACACAGCAGAGCAGCCTTCACCCACCAGGAGCAAGGCCACACTCGAAGCTCAGCTCCTCACCACACTGAAAATGAGGCAAGAAGGGGCTGGGATACCAACAGTGACTGCTGCCCTGCACACCCCAACACCGAGAGCTCCCAGCGGGCACAGCCTGGCTGCCACTCACACCTCACATGGAATCAGGTGGGTCCCAGCAGATCCCTGCTCAGGCCTATGTTCCTTACAGTGGTAGGACATATGTGAGGATATAGAACCCAGTAGATCCCCATCATGCCCAGGCTCCTTCCACTGTGGGGCCAGACAGAGGAACATAGAACCCAGTAGATCCCCACCATGCCCAGGCTCCTTCCAGTGTGGGGATATACAAGGGGACATAGAACCCAGTAGATCCCCATCATGCCCAGGCTCCTTCCAGTGTGGGGCCAGACAGAGGAACATAGAACCCAGTAGATCCCCACCATGCCCAGGCTCCTTCCAGTGTGGGGATATGCAAGGGGACATAGAACCCAGTAGATCCCCACCATGCCCAGGCTCCTTCCAGTGTGGGGACAGACAAGGGGACATATAATCCAGTAGATCCCCATCATGCCCAGGCTCCTTCCAGTGTGGGGCCAGAGAAGGGGACATGGAACCCAGTAGATCCCCATCATGCCCAGGCTCCTTCCAGTGTGGGGCCAGAGAAGGGGACATGGAACCCAGTAGATCCCCATCATGCCCAGGCTCCTTCCAGTGTGGGGCCAGAGAAGGGGACATGGAACCCACCAGGATGCAGAAGTCGCATTTCCAGAGCGCTTTTCAGGGAGCTGAGCAGCTGCTGCCTCTGATTAGTCCTTTCCAGGCAGAACTTGAGGTCCTCCACAGCAGGCTTGGAGTCTGGGAAATCTACAGAGCAAGCAGAGCACAGAAACAAGCCACGCTCCGTGGGGAGACAGGAGGAGACACCGTGGCCTGTCAGGAGCCGGAGAGGCATCTGTCACTCATCTGAGCCCTCGAGCGAATGGACACTGAGCTTCAGCACGGGAGCCAGAGCCTCAGCCCCCTGGCCACTGAGGCTCAGGGCAGGCAGGGCAGGCTGCCACCTACCCCTGATGATGCTGAAGAGCTCCTCGATGCGCATGCTGGCGTAGATGCGGTAGAAGAACCTCTGGACGTGGCACCGCCAGCGCCTCAGGGTGCTGCTGGCTTCTGGGGCGGAGCGTGCCCAGGGACCATCCTGCAGGAAAACCCTGCTCAGCCAGCCTATCACCTTCTCAATCCACTGCACAAGGAGAGGGAGAGCACAGAGATGCTGAAGGCACAACCACGCTTAGAATCGTAGGAGAATCACCGAATGGTCTGGGGGGGGAGGGGAGCTCTGAAGGTCACCCAGCACAACCCCCTCTGCACTCAGCAGGGACATCCCCAACTAGATCAGGTTGCTCAGAGCCTTGGCAAGCCTCACCTTGAGAACCTCCAGGGATGGGGCCTCAACCACCTCCCTGGGCAACCTCATAGTGAAGAACTTGCTCCTAACATCCAATCTCAATCTGCTCTGCTCTAGTTTGAAGCCGTGGCCTCTGGTTCTGTCCCTGCAGGCCTTTGTAAACAGGCTCTCTCCATCCTTCCTGTAGCCCCCTTCAGGTACTGAAAGGCCTCCTCACAGCCTTCTCCAGGCTGAACACCCCCAGCTCCCTCAGCCTGTCTCCATAGCAGAGCTGCTCCAACCCCCTGATCATTTTCTTGGCCTCCTCTGGACCCTCTCCATCAGCTCCATGTCCTTCCCATATTGAGGGCTCCAGAGCTGGAGGCAGCACTCCAGGTGAGGTCTCAGCAGAGCAGAGCAAAGTGGCAGAATCACCTCTCTGGACTGCTGGCAACACTGCTTTTGATGAGGGACCTTGCCAGGCTGGACAGATGGGCAGAGTCCCAGGGCAGGAGATTGAACACATCCAAGTGCCAGGTTCTGCACATTGGCCACAGCAACCCCAGGCAGTGCTACAGGCTGGGGGCAGAGTGGCTGAGAGCAGCCAGGCAGAGAGGGACCTGGGGGTAGTGGTGGACAGCAGCTGAACATGAGCCAGCAGTGTGCCCAGGGGGCCAAGAAGGCCAAGGGCATCCTGGCCTGCATCAGGAACAGTGTGGCCAGCAGGAGCAGGGAAGTCCTTGTGCCCTGTGCTCAGCACTGCTCAGGCCACACCTGGAGTCCTGTGTCCAGTTCTGGGCCCCTCAGGTTAGGAAAGATGTTGAGCTGCTGGAAGGTGTCCAGAGAAGAGCAACAAAGCTGGGGAGGGGTCTGGAGCACAGCCCTGGGAGGAGAGGCTGAGGGAGCTGGGGTTGCTTAGCCTGGAGAAGAGGAGGCTCAGGGGAGACCTTCTTGCTGTCTCCAACTCCCTGCAGGGAGGTTGTAGCCAGGTGGGGGTTGGACTCTTCTCCCAGGCAAGCAGCCCCAGAACAAGAGGACACAGTCCCAAGCTGTTCCAGGGGAGGTTTAGGCTGGATGTTAGGAAGAACATTGGAATGGGCTGCCCAGTGAGGTGGTGGAGTCACCATCACTGGAGGTGTTTAGAAGGAGACTGGATGGGGTGCTTGGTGCCATGGGTTAGTTGATGAGATGGTGTAGGATGATGGGTTGGACTCAATGATCTTGAAGGTCTCTTCCAACCTGGTTTATTCTATTCTAAAGGGACAGGGCTGTAACTAATGCAAAGCAACTCAGTTTTAAGGGCTACAATTATTATCAAATCCACCCACTTTTCCTCCTGGCTTTATCTTCCCAGAGTGGTCCTGCCACAGCCTGATTAGCAGCTGACACTCCAGACTGCTGTGTCTGAAAGCTGGGGTGCTGTCAGCACTCCTACTTCAAGCACAATGCTGCAGTCCTCCCCTGTTTTCCCTGTAGCTTGCCAGGCTTGTACTGTTTCTATTCTTCTCTTAATATCTTCCTAATTTGGATCCCACTCCTGCTTTTTTTTATTGTTCTTTTCAATCACAGCCTCACAGAACTGTCAGGCCTGGAAGGGACCTCAAGGCCCAGCCAGTTCCAAGCCCCCTGCCATGGCCAGGGACACCTCACACTACAGCAGGTTGCTCACAGCCACATCCAGCCTGGCTGCAAACACCTCCAGGCAGGAGGCTTCCACCACCTCCCTGGGCAGCCTGTGCCAGGCTCTCACCACCCTCCTGGGGAACAACTTCTTCCTCACATCCAATCTGAATCCATCCATCTCTAGTTTTGCTCCATCTCCCCCCAGTCCTATCACTCCCTGACACCCTCAAAAGTCCCTCCCCAGCTTTCCTGTAGCCCCCTGCAGATACTGGAAGGCCACAATAAGGTCTTCTCAGAGCCTTCTCAGCCCCAGCTCTCTCCTCCTAACTCTGACATGCTCCAGTACTCTGTAGTCAAACACTCTGGGCTGTCTGAAAAGGTCTACCAGGGGACATCCTGCAGTGCCTGACAAGCAGAAAGAGTTCCATCGTCTCCAGCACCTTTAAAACATCCTTAGACAATCTCCAGGTCATCCCAAAGCATTTCACACAAGGGAGTGCTGCACAGCAGCTACAGGGAAGGAAATATCCAAGGACTGATGGTGTCTGGAGGTGACAAAAATGGCTGCTGGGGCAAAGAGTGAGGAAAGAGGTTGGAGTGAGGTGGGGCTTGGTCTCTTCTCCCTAGTGGGAAGGGACCTTTAAAGCTCATCCAGTCCAACCCCCACACAGTCAGCAGGGACATTCCCAACTAGAGCAGGTTGCTCAGAGCCCCAAGCAACCTCACCTGGAATGGTTCCAAGGGTGGGACATCTCCCACCTTTCTGGGCAACCTGGGCCAGGATCCCACCACTCTCAGTGTCCAACATTTCTTCCTTAGATCTAATCAAAACCTCCCCTGAGATCCAGCCCCATGTGGACAGTGATGCCCAAGCCACACTCTTTCATAGGGAAGAACTTGCTCTTGCTCTTAGGAGGTGTTCTCCCCTTCCATCAACTCAGACTGGTTCACACAGGAAGAATCAGCAGCTGCTGCAGTACTTCTGCAGCAATTTGGATGATGCTTTTTCTGTGGGGTCTGGGCTTCCTTGCAGCCCAAGCAGACTGATGAGGCTTTGAGGGTTTTGCCTCCCAGCAGGCAGAAATCCTCTGCAGCTCCCTTTGGAACAAGAGGGAAAGGTCTGAAATTGTGCCAGGGGAGGGTTAGGTTGGAGATGAGGAGAAATTTGTTTGCTGCAAGAGTGGTCAGGGACTGGCAGAGGCTGCTCAGGGAGGTGGTGGAGTCCCCATCCCTGGAGGGGTTCAAGAAACCTGTGGCCATGGCACTGGGGTCATGATTTAGTGGCCATGCTGGTTTTGGGTTGATGGTTGGACTGGATGATCTCAGAGGCCTTTTCCAACCCAAACAATTCTCTGACTCTGTGGAATCAGAGCAACCACAGAGAGCAGCCTGGGTTGCATGGCAACCTGACCTCATGTTCTGCTCCTCAACACAGGCAAAGGCAATGTCATGCTCCAAGGAACACACACAGCACAGGGCAGGCCTGCAGAGCCAGCACTGCATCCTGCAAAAGCCCTCCCCTGGAGGGGAACTTTGCTTTAAGGTCACTCTGGGTAAAGAGCACAAGAAAAGCTCAGTTTAAGGCAGCAGGAAGACTACAGGGTACCAGGTGCAAGGAAGCATTTTAAACCTCTATTAAGCCAGCTGGTGAGATCAATACCAGAGGATCACCTCCCACCTTCGCTTCAGTTTTTAAAGGGAGGCTGAAAAATTGGAGATAGAAAACAGGAACAGAAATTCAAATTAGTGAGCCCTGCTGCCCAGGGAGAGGGCCCTCTGTAGGCTTGGTGGCACTGCATGCTCTTGTGGCTTGAAAACCAGCAAAGCCCTCAGCAGCTCCCTCATTGCCATGGGCCAGGTGAGGCACAATCATGGAATCACTCTGGTTGGAAGAGACCTTTCAGATCATCCAGTCCAACTATTAACCCAACACTGCCAGGTCACCACTAACTCCTGTCCACATCTCCATGGCTTTTCAATCCCTCCAGGGATGGTGACTCCACCACTGCACTGTTCCAAGGCCTGGCAATGTTTTGGGGATGAAACTGTTGCTCATGTCCAACCTAAACCTCCTCTGGTGCAACTTAAGACCACTTCCTTTCCTCCTGCTGCTTATTCCTCAGGAGAAGAGACCAACCCCCACCTGGTTCCATCCTCCTTTCAGGGAGTTGCAGAGAGCAATGAGGTCTCACCCCAGGCTGAACAACTCCATTTCCCTCAGCTGCTCTACAGGATTTATGCTGTAGACTCTTCCCCAGCTTCACTGCACAGGTCAGAGCAAACCTTCCCCTCTAACATCACTTAAAGCAGGGAGCTTTAACCACCTCTTCTGCCAGGGAAGGTGCAAGTCACAGAATCACAGAATCAGTAAGGTTGGAAAAGACCTCAGAGATCATCAAGTCCAACCTGTCACCCAACACCTCCTGACAACTAAACCATGGCACCAAGTGCCTCATCCATGCTCTTCCTAAACACCTCCAGGGATGGTTACTCCACCACCTCCCTGGGCAGCACGTTCCAACGGCTAACAGCTCTCTCTGGGAAGAACTTTCTCCTCACCTCCAGCCTAAACCTCCCCTGGCACAGCTTGAGACTGTGTCCTCTTGTTCTGGTGCTGCTTGCCTGGGAGAAGAGACCAACCCCCACCTGGCTACAACCTCCCTTCAGGGAGTTGGAGAGAGCAAAAAGGTCTCCCCTGAGCCTCCTCTTTTCCAGGCTAAACAACCCCAGCTCCTTCAGCCTCTCCTCACAGGGACTGTGCTCAAGACCTTTCACCAGCCCCGTTGCCCTGGCCCAGTCGCAGCCCTGGCCCAGGTGTGCTCAGGTGGAACCCACTTGCAGTCAGAGCTTGCAAAAGCAGCTTGAGGAGCAGCTGCACAGCCCAAAGGCAGGGCCCTCGCTGCCCACAGGCCCTCCTCACCTCCTGGAACTCGTTGAGGAAGGAGTGCTCGTACTCGCCCCGGCACCGCTGCTCCATCCTCTCCTCGATCATCCTGTGCAGGATGGTGGTGACGGCGTCGGCGCTCACCCTCTCCAGCAGGTGCAGCTGGCGCCTGCAGGCAGACAGACACCAGATCAGAGTGCATGGAAGCGAGGGGACAAGGACACAAAGACCATCCCCACGCCTGCAGGCACCTTCCTCCCCTGGGAGCCACGGACCCAGGCCTAGCCCTTCATTTACAGGCTCTGAGAAACAGACAGACACACAAGGTGTGCAGCACTGCTGCTGGCCTCTCCTCCTCAGGAGCATTGGTTTTGAGCCATTTCATAGGTGCAGAGAACGGTATGGGGTAGAAGGGATCTTAGAGACCACACAGTTTCAACCCCCTGCCATGGGCAGGGACACCTCCCACCAGCACAGGTTGCTCAAGGCCTCATCCAATCTGGCCTTGAACACCCCCAAGGAGGCAGCATCCACAGCCTCCCTGGGAAACCTGTGCAGAGTCTCCCCACCCTCACTCTCAACAATTTCCTCCTCCTCTCCAGTCCCAGTCTACCCTCTCCCAGCTCAAAGCCATTGTCCCTTGTCCTGGCACTCCCAGACTTTGTCCAAAGTCCCTCCCCAGCTCTCCTGGAGCCCTTCAGCTACTGGAAGGCTGCTCTGAGGTCTGCCTGGAGCCTTCTCTTCTCCAGGCTGAACAGCCCCAACTCTCTCAGCCTGTCCCCACAGGTGAGGTTCTCCTCTGGACTTGCTCCAACAGTTCCATGTCCTTCTTCTGCAGGGGAAACTAGAGCTGGGCACAGCACAGCACACAGGGTCTCATGAGAGCAGAGCAGAGGGGGAGAATCACCTCCCTCATCCTGCTGGACACGAAGCATTTGCAGCTTTGTGGAGAGAAGGTCTTAGAGCACGAGGAAGACATTCTCACATCTAAGGAGTGGAACTTTCTGTCTAAAGCTCTGCTCTGGTTCCACCACCAGCTGGCAATCAGCTTCATCAAGTTCTCTCCCCAGTACTGCCATACAGCCTGACCTCACACAGCCCTGCTCCCGTTTCCAGCCACCAGAAATCCTGCTGCTGCTCCCCACCCAGCCCAGCTGCTTGCTCCGAGGGACAGCCACCACCCCGCAGCCCACGCACAGGATGTCATTGAGCTGCTGAAACTGCTGCATGGCTGTAGGGCACCAGCACTGCTCCCTCTTGCTGCTGCAGCCGGCGCACAGCAGGCCCTCCCCGGCGCCCTCCTCGCTGTCGCTCTCCGGCTCGGCCTCGCTCATGCTGCTCTCGCACTCGTTGCTTCCATCCTCTCCCTTCCTCCACTGCCTCATGTAGATCTTGAAGGTGCGGCTGTAGAACTGCTGGATCATCTCCTGGAAGGACTTGGTGGTGGAGAAGAACAGGATAGCTTTGAACATGGTGTAGACCTTTTCTTGCAGCATCTGAGCACCTGTGCCCAGGAGCAGGCCTGCCTTGGTCCATCTCTCCAGGAGCTCCAGGCTGTTCAGGTAGGGGTCCAGGCGGCACTTGAGGAGACAAAACGCGTCCAAGAGGAGCGAGGAGCACTGGGCCTCCTCAGCTGTGTTTTCATACTGGTTGATGCTGTTCCAGAACTCAGGCCCTATGTTCACCTGCAGGTCTGTCTGTAGCACCTCAATGAACCACTCCTCCACGACTGAGTGCAAGTCGTAGCACCGCAGCACCTCCAGGGCCGCCCGTAGCTCAGCATCCTTCAGCGGCCCCACAGGATCGGACCTCGGTGCTGCCTGAGAAGCGGAGATACCAAGTTAAGCAGCACGAAAATGTCTCCAGGAGGAGCTGTGGCAGAAGAGACCACTTGTCCCAAGGAGCAGGGACCAAATGCACATGGTGTCTGCTGCCAAACAGCACCAGGCAGATCCTGTTCCCCCATGGACAGCTCAGCTTGCTGCTGGGAGCCAAGCGCCCAGCGCCCAGCACTGGCCACTGCTGTCCCTTCAGGGCTGCCGCAGGATCCAGGCACCCAGCTCTGAGCACAGGAGGGACCTGAGCCACTCTCAGGTCCCCCAAGAGCCAGGCCTTAGGGCAAAACCTCTGATCAATGTGAGCTGCCTCTGGGAGTGAGCAGGAGCACAACATCTTTTTGGCTTTCCTGGCCAAACAGTGAAGAGTGGCACAGCTGGACCCCCCTGGCCCTTCCCTGACAACTCCCCCCCGGGCCAAGCAGCGCCAGATCTCCGCTTTCCCGGTCAGCAGCTCCCGGATTTCCCCCCCAGCCCCTCGGCAGGGGTGGAGGGGACCGGCCAGCCCGGGGGACGAAACTGGGACCGCCTCAGCCACCCAGGGGTATGGGGGCACAGGGAAAGGAGGGGGCACAGGGAAAGGAGGGGGCACCGGGGAACGGCGCAGTCCTGCCGCAGTCCTGCCCCAGCCCTCCCCCCCCGGCCGCCCGCCGCCCTCCCCCCGGCCCCCCGCAGCCCCCGGCCCCCCGCAGCCCCCGGCCCGCCGCCTCACGCCCGGCTCACCAGCCCCAGGGCAGCGGGCGGCACCAGGGCGGTGCTGAGCGTGTGCCAGGCGGCGGAGAGCTCGGCGCCCGCCGGCCGCTCCATCAGGCCCCGCCGCAGGAAGAGGCGGAGCGCGGCCGAGCGTTGGGCAGGGCCGATGGGCAGGGCCGGGGCCATGAGCGTGGCCGGGCTGGGGGCCGCCGGGCGGGGGGCAGCCGTGCGGGACTACAACGCGGACCTGCAGGAGGGTGAGCGGGGCCGGGGCCAGCGGCGGGGCCGGGGCCGGGGCCGGGGCCGGGGCTGAGCGGTCGGTGTCGCGCAGGGCTGGCGGAGCTGCGCGCCCGGCGGCGGGAGCTGAGCGGCCGGATCCGGGAGGAGCAGGCGGAGCGGGACCGGCTGCAGGGGCGGATCGTGGCGCTCACCAAGCGGCTGCTCCGCACCAGCGAGAGCCTGGCCCAGCTCCTGGCCGAGCGCGCACAGCTCGACGGCGTGATCGCCGAGACAGAGGCGGCCTGCGCACAGGTAACCAACCCCTGCGCACAGGTAACCAACCCCTTACGGCCAGGGTTAACCCCCTGCGCACAGGTAACCAACCCCTGCGCACAGGTAACCAACCCCTTACGGCCAGGGTTAACCCCCTGCGCACAGGTAACCAACCCCCTGCGCACAGGTAACCAACCTCCTGTGGCCAGGTAACCAACCCCTGCGGACAGGTAACCAACCCCTGCGGACAGGTAACCAACCCCTGCGGACAGGTAACCAACCCCCTGCGCACAGGTAACCAACCCCTTACAGGCAGGGTTAACCCCCTGCGCACAGGTAACCAACCCCTGCGCACAGGTAACCAACCTCCTGCGCACAGGTAACCAACCCCTTACGGCCAGGGTTAACCCCCTGCGCACAGGTAACCAACCCCCTGCGCACAGGTAACCAACCTCCTGTGGCCAGGTAACCAACCCCTGCGGACAGGTAACCAACCCCTGCGGACAGGTAACCAACCTCCTGTGGCCAGGTAACCAACCCTTTACAGGCAGGGTTAACCCCCTGCGCACAGGTAACCAACCCCCTGCGGACAGGTAACCAACCCCTGCGCACAGGTAACCAACCTCTTATGGCCAGGGTTAACCCCCTGCGGACAAGTAACCAACCCCATATGAGCAGGGTTAACCCCCTGTGGCCAGATAACCAACCCCTTATGGCCAGGGTTAACCCCCTGCAGCCTGCACACGGTATAGTATCCCCAGTACTACCAGGTACTCTGTGTACATTCAAGTACCCTCCTTAAGTCCAAGGTCCCCTTGTCCAGGGCTCCCTTCCCAGCCCCAGGGCCACTCATCCTACCCTGGCCCCGGCAGGACCAAGCTCCTAGGTCCCTGTTAACAGGAAGGCTGGGCAGGGGAGTTGCTTTGGTGCTGGTTTGAGCTGGGGGAGAAGACATTGCGAAGTACACCAGCGTGGTCCCTTGGAACAGACCCCTGCATAAAGACCAGCATTTGGAGGGGAAAAAGGTGGAGGAAAGACTTTGACCCAGCAGACCATGCAGTTGTCATGCTGTGGTGAGAGCTGGTGGCCTGCTGAATGCTCTTTCTGCCCAACTTCAGTGTGATTCCCTCCATCTTTAATGGAACTGTCTTATCTAAAGAGTAGAAGTGTTGGACCAGTAAGAGTGGGAGAGAGACACATTCTCATCTTCCCTCTGTTGGTAACAACGAGCTGTTTGGCTCTACCCTTCCCCTGGAAGCTGCCTACATTCTCCTCCTTTTCCCATGAGGGTTTATAATGTGGTCACTAACCTGTCAGAGCCAGGTCACTTCCCAGAGTCAGTACTCTGACGTGAGGCTGGAGCCATTTTTTTCACCTTACTTCAAGATCTGATGGTTTGGGGCCAAGGGGCAGGGGGGGATAATTCCATACAAATTTAACAGCTTTGAAGTTGTGTTGCAAAAGCTACACAAAACCCCAGCAACTTTGAAAAGAAAGCTGACCTCAGATGCAAGTCACAGCCCCCTGCCTACAAATGACAGCACCAAGCTGGGGCAGGAGTTGATCTGTTAGAAGACTCTCCAGAGGGACCTTGCCAGGCTGGACAGAGTCCAACAGGATGGCATTCAACAAGTCCAAGTGCCAGGGGCTGCACTTTGGCCACAACAACCCCAGGCAGTGCTGCAGGCTGGGGACAGAGTGGCTGAGAGCAGCCAGGCAGAGAGGGACCTGGGGGTACTGGTGGACAGCAGCTGAACAGGAGCCAGCAGTGTGCCCAGGGGCCCAAGAAGGCCAAGGGCATCCTGGCCTGCATCAGGAACAGTGTGGCCAGCAGGAGCAGGGAGGTCATTGTGCCCTGTGCTCAGCACTGCTTAGGCCACACCTTGAGTCCTGTGTCCAGTTCTGGGCTCCTCAGTTCAGGAAGGACATTGAGAGACTTGAAGGTGTCCAGAGAAGGGCAACAAAGCTGGGGAGGGGTCTGGAGCACAGCCCTGGGAGGAGAGGCTGAGGGAGCTGGGGTTGCTTAGCCTGGAGAAGAGGAGGCTCAGGGGAGACCTCATTGCTCTCTGCAACTCCCTGAAGGGAGGTTGTAGCCAGGTGGGGGTTGGGCTCTTCTCCCAGGTAAGCAGCACCAGAACAAGAGGACACAGTCTCAAGCTGTGCCAGAGGAGGTTTAAGCTTGAGGTGAGGAGAAAGTTCTTCCCAGCAAGAGAGATTTGCCATTGGAATGTGCTGCCCAGGGAGGTGGTGGAGTCCCCATCCCTGGAGGTGTTCAAATAAGGATTGGATGTGGCACTTGGAGTCATGGCTTAGTTGTCAGGAGGTGTTGGGTGATAGGTTGGACTTGATGATCTCTGAGGTCTTTTCCACCTTTGTTGATTCTATGACTTTGTGTTTGTTGAAATGAAGACACTTCAGCAGGTAAAAGCAGTGGTGGTGGGGAGAGGGGACACAGCCACCCTGTGACCAGAAACCAGCAACAGTTCCTTTGCCATGGATGCACATCTCCCATAACTGCACTCCTTACCTTCCCCCAGCCCCTGGCAGTTGCAGGACTCTACCTTCCTCCACGGATGAGGCATCAAGATCCTGGCACTCTACTGGTGTCTTGTCCTGCAGGGCACTCACCTTCATCTCTGATCACTTAGTGCTTTCCCCAGGTTCACAGGCATGTAGGTGACCTTTGAGACTCCAACTCTGCCTTCACACTGTTAGAATTGTCCACTCTGCTACATCTAAAATGGTGAGGGGGACAGGCACCAAGGGCTCCTAAACCCACTGCAGCCTTCCTTCCTAGAGCATCCTAAGTGGGACCTTTGGATTACGTGCAACACCAGCTAAAAATAGGGGGAAATGAACAAAATGAAAGAGTTAAGGGCAGTGTGGAGGTGGAGTTAGTTTTGAAGCAAGAGGGGAAGCCAGATGCAACTGCCAGTTGTGCAGCTGAGCACCATGTAATAGTGATCTAAAATCCCAGGGATAAAGAAGAGGAGGAGAAGAGAAGGGAGGAGGAGAAGAGAAGGGAGGAGGAGAAGAGAAGGGAGGAGGAGAAGAGAAGGGAGGAGGAGAAGAGAAGGGAGGAGGAGAAGAGAAGGGAGGAGGAGAAGAGAAGGGAGGAGGAGAAGAGAAGGGAGGAGGAGAAGAGAAGGGAGGAGGAGAAGAGAAGGGAGGAGGAGAAGAGAAGGGAGGAGGAGAAGAGAAGGGAGGAGGAGAAGAGAAGGGAGGAGGAGAAGAGAAGGGAGGAGGAGAAGAGAAGGGAGGAGGAGAAGAGAAGGGAGGAGGAGAAGAGAAGGGAGGAGGAGAAGAGAAGGGAGGAGGAGAAGAGAAGGGAGGAGGAGAAGAGAAGGGAGGAGGAGAAGAGAAGGGAGGAGGAGAAGAGAAGGGAGGAGGAGAAGAGAAGGGAGGAGGAGAAGAGAAGGGAGGAGGAGAAGAGAAGGGAGGAGGAGAAGAGAAGGGAGGAGGAGAAGAGAAGGGAGGAGGAGAAGAGAAGGGAGGAGGAGAAGAGAAGGGAGGAGGAGAAGAGAAGGGAGGAGGAGAAGAGAAGGGAGGAGGAGAAGAGAAGGGACCCCCAAAACACAACAATTCACTGCAGAGCCTACTGCAGAGCCTGCTGCAGGAGGTTCTCTGCCTCATGCTCCAAGACATTAAATGCTTGAGGAGTTTTGTATTCAGGGCCTGGGCATGAACCAGTGAACACCCCCTAGCTATTCCCACAGCGAGACGGGATGAGATGTCCCCGAGCGAGTGTAAGGGCTGCCAGGTAGGTCAGCTGAATTTGAAGGGAACTCCTCAGAGGAACACTTAATTTATGTAAAAATAAGCTATTTTTCTTTCTTTCTCTTTCTTTCTTTCTTTCCTTCCCAGATCCTGGAGGCATTGCCAGCTGACCTGAAGCGAGGGGCTAGGGGTGCCGGTAAAGCCGGCGAGCCGCAACACACTTCCAAAGGACCACAAGCAGGTGAAGAACAGCATGGCTAAGCTGCTTTAATAAAAACCTTTGCTTTGCAGAAGTAAATTTTCCTTCCAGATGCACTTTGGTATTAGTTAGAGAGCTACTACAGTTAATCCTCAAACCCTAGGGAGGAAGGTAGGCATCTACCCAAAAAAACCCCAAAGCCTTTATTTTGAGCACAGTGACACCGAAGCATAGCCCAGGAGGTGAAGCTTCTGCCCTCAGAGAGCATTCATCTTGCTCTGCCAAGAGCAAGCTCAGGGTTCATCTGCTACAGACAGGGATTGGAGGATGACTGCAGGTAGTGCAAAGGCAGCACTCAGTGAGGTGCCAGTCACAGCTGCAGGGGAGGGCAGTAACCTGGCAGACGTGGGGAGCACCCTGGGGCGCCGCGCTCTCCTCTCCTGCAACACTGCGCTCCCACACTGCCACCCAGCCTGCCCTGACCAGAGGAGTTGTAGGCACAGAGCTCATTCACTGAGGACAGCACACAGAGCACCAGAGCAGCTTTGCACTTGGCTGAAGTCCCTGGAGGAAGGTGCAGGGTATTGTTGGCTTTAGCATTCCTTGTTGATGCAGAGCAGACCGAGGACAGGGCAGGTCAGGCACCTTGTCCCTGACTTTAACTGCAACTTTAGCTTCACCACCTGCAAGTTTGTTGAGCTGCACATCTTGAGAGAGAGAGAGAGAGAGAGAGAGAGAGAGGGCTGCCCTCAACTGACCTGAGCCTTTCCACAGTGCTCCCTGGGACCATCTCTGTTGGGAAAGCTGTGTGTAGCCTTTTCTTCAAGCATAGACTCCTCTGGCTGTGTGCACAGCTGCCAGCTGCAGGCAGTGCTCAGGGTTAACTGCACACAGCTGATCACTTACTCACCCCTTAAATCTAGCAGTCAGTAGCAGTCCTGCAGTTTTCCACATGCTACCCCAGTCTCAGCACCTTGTTCTGAAGTGTTTCACTAATGGAAGAAGCCTCAGCAGATAGCCCTCACTGCTCTTTCCAGGGTGCTTGTGTCACAGGCAGACACACTGCCAGCCACAGGCTGCTCCTGGGAGGTCACACAGGGAACTGAGCTTGACTTAGCTTGAAAAGGACAAGTGCAAGGAGGTGGAAACTTCCTTTGTGGCCCCCTCCAGCCAACAGCTAACAAACTGCTGAACATTTCATTCCTTTGAGTTTCTTTTCATTATCTTTCCAGGAATAATTAGGCAGCCAGGGCAGACAGAAGTAGGTATGTCCTCACATTTAGCCCTGACTGCTAGCAGAACAACCTTTCCCCTGCTGCTCCAACACACACCAAAAGAAGTGCAAGGTGAGCAGAGCCATTAGCTCACAGACCAGCATCACCTTGAGCAGACATTCCCCATCCAAGAGCCAAACCAAGGAATGCATCAAAGGTAACCCAAGTTCCCAGCCTGTTCCTCTGGACAGAGCCACGTGCTGGGGTACCACTCACTTCAGAAAGCCCAGAGAGGCCACATCTATGCCAGCTGCATCTCCTTTAATCCCAGAAGTACAAATCAAGTTAGCAGCAGTGTCCTGACTTTTCCAGAGTGCAATTTTGACCCTGAGTTTACAGTAGTAGAAAAATGGAAGAGTCTAGCAGGTTCCTTTGCATATTGGCTGCTTTGAGCAATTACAGTAGAGCTATAAAAACCCTAGAAAAAAAAAATAACCAACCAAAAACCCATATTCCTTGTTCAAGGTCTGCAGCAGAAAGGAGTGGAGTTGCCCTCCTGTGCTCAGGAGGAGCAGTGCAAAAATGACACCTAAAAAGCTAAAGGCCTTCGCTCCCCTTCCCACCTCCCGCCCCTCACACGGTGCCTTCAGCTTCCCTCACAAGAACATGACTGGCACATGAATCCCATGGTGGCTCAGTGAGACCAGACCCCAAAGCAAACCAAGAACAAGCCATGAAGCCTTCAGGGCTTGGCAAACTGACACCCAATCCAGCTGTCAAATCACATCTGCTGCTGTGAATCCACTGCCCAGACACTGCCGGTGCTGCAGCTCCAGAGCCGCTCTTCGGGGGGGGGCCTCTGGTGGGGGAAGGGTTCCAAACACCATCCAGACCCCACAGAGAGCCTGGGGGAGTGGACTCAGCTAAGCACTGAGGGGATCTACATCCCTGCTGGGATTACAGGTCTGTCCTTAAGACACTTGCCTCTCAGTGGCTGATCTTGAACAAGGAATATGCAAGGCCACAGGTAGAATGAATCATAAGCCTCAGAAGTAGTCCTTAGGTCCCAGAATCCAGTGCAAATATTCTCCATAGATGCCTGACAGCATCTGGTGCACCATTGGCATCAAGATCCAAGGAGAACTGCGGTGAGGGAGGGCCCCAGGAGCTCTTCCCGCGGGGCTGGCATGGCCGGTGGGAGGCTGCACTGACAGGCTTCGTCCAGCAGCCGCTGCTGCAGGCTGGGAGGTGAAGCCGTCAGAAGTAGAGAGCAGGCTCGCTGCTGAAATCCGAGAGGCTGCCCTTCTCCGCCGGGGTGAGCTGTGGAGGAAGCAGAGGTGACCAGGAGGTGTCATCAAACCCAAAGCAGCGAGCACCCACACCTCTGCATGCTGGCACCTTGCCCAGGGCTAACGAGTGCACTTAATTGCCCCCATCCAAACGTGCCCGGGAGTGCAAAGGGTGCCAGCTGCCTTAGGTCTCCTTTACAGAGAGGCAGAGGCAGGTTTGCCAGGGGCCTGTGCCCTCGTGGCGATGCCTTTGGGAGCAGTGGCATGGCACCCTGGGCAGGGAGCACCAACACCAGTGCCCAGTGGAAGGCACATCCCGTCCCATCCACTGCCCAGACCAACCCAGGCACTGAAGGAGAGCACAGCAGGACAAAGCCCAGGCTTGCTGCTGTGAAGTCTCACCATGACTTGGTTCCCATGGGCATCAACTTCCTTCAGGAGGGGTCCCTCTGCAGCGGGCATCTCCTCATACTTCTGCTCCTGCCACTCACTGAACTTCACGGAGTGCTTTGGGGTGTAGCTGGATAAATCTGCTGGAAGGACAAAGCTGACTTGAATATTTCTGCCCACCCCAAAAGGAAGCAGGATCAGGAGTCCCACAGGGACACCGTGGAAGCTGCCCCACCCACATCTCCCTGTTCTGTTTGATCCTTGTCCCCACCAAGCCCTGACTGGCATCGGGTGGCAAAGGTCACCTCCGAGCCCGGGCCTGTCCTTGGGCCCGTGGACAGTGCCAGGCACCACCTGTAGCCCCACAGTGCCCCCACAGTGCCTCACTCACCTGAGTTAGGTGTACTGGGATGCAAAGTGCTTTTTGGGTGTGGAATGTGAAAGGTGCAAGACTTGTCCTCCTCTGCTTCAGAAATGTGTCCTTCCTCTTCCTCCTCCTCCTCTTCTGCCAGAGAGCTCTCTGATGGGTACTCAAACATGGTCTGCAAGCTTGTCTCGTTGAAAGAGATCTTCATCTAGGCAGAAGCCAAGGAGAATCTTTAGGAAGCAGCACAAGAAACCATCAACCCCAACACCTGGAGCCATGGGTTGGTTGTCAGGAGGTGCTGGGTGACAGGTTGGATTTGGTGACCTCTGAGGTCTTTTCCAACCTGATTGACTCTATGACTCTATACCTGCTCAGCCAAAGGCCACCTCCCAGGCCAGGGCATCACTCCAGCTCCCTGTCCCCACACCTTGCCCCAGGTGCCTTGCTGAGCCTCTTACCATGCTGAGAGCAACCACAAGGGCCAAGGAGACAGCATGGAGGCAGGAGGCTGAGAGTACCTCTGCCTTTTTGCCCTGGCACATAATCTTGCCAACACTGATGCCCAGCAGCCAGGAGGAGCTACTGGCACGTCCCTCAGGAGGGATCTGTGTTGCCAAGGAGGGGAGGAAAGCATCCACGCTTTGGAAAGGTGACATTGCTGACTCCTGCCAGCTCTCTCCTGTTGCCATTGCTCCAGACAACAGAAACATCAGCAGGACTGCATTGCTGGGAGGACATCCTGGCTATTTAAGCTGCACAAAACCAGGGCTTAACCCCAGCAGGGGGAAGATGAAAGCAGCTAAAGGAGGGATGGTAGGGGCAGAGAAAAAATGCTGGGAGAGAGAGAGGTCCTTCAAGGTTCCACCTTGAAACTGCTGCTATTTACTATTCTCCCTAATGACCTGTGGGGGTACTTGAGGCCTGATGTGATTCCCTTCCTTCCTGGGCCACACACCAGCCTGGGGTAGGTCAGTCATGGGCTGTGAGAGGCATTGAGAACACTGAGGGTCTCCTTGGTGTCTGCTCTCCCTGTCATTTGGGAGTCCATCACCTCCTGACAGCCCAGAACAGCTGTGCCTGGGTTGTGGCCAACAGGGAGGTGACACCAAACTTCCAGAGTCAGTGAATTCTGTGTCTGCACAACAGGCAAAAGAACATCAGAATGTTTTGACAGCTGAGGCAGGGCAGAGTGGAAAAAACCCACCAAGCCCCACTTATGGCAGACCCTACAAACACTGACCACAAAGCCAGACCCTTGGAGCTCTGGGGTCCAGCACCTCCCCCAGCTTAGACATCCCTCAGGCACAAACTGCCAGGATGAAGTCAGACTTCTCCAAACTCAGTCATCATCCACTGACAATCACAGGATGTTGGAGCCTGGAAGGGACCTCCAGAGATCACCCAGTCCAAGCCCCTGCCAGAGCAGGAGCACCCAGGGCAGCTCACACAGGAACACAGCCAGGAGGGTTTGGAATATCCCCAGAGAGGGAGACTCCACAACCCCCCTGGGCAGCCTGCTCCAGGGCTCTGGCACCCTCACAAGGACAAAATTCTTCCTCCTGTTTCCATGGCACTTTCTCTGCCTCAGCTTCCACCCCTGCCCCTTGTGCTGGCATTGGGCATCCCCCAGCAGAGCCTGGCCCCAGCCTCTGGGCACTGCCCCTGCACAGCTTTAGCAGCAGCAAGGAGGTCACCCTCAGGCTCCTGCTCTCCAAGCTCCAGAGCCCTCAGCTCCCTCAGGCTCTGCTCATGAGGAAGATGTTCCTCTGCCTTCATCATTTTTGTGGCTCTGCACTGGACTCTCTCAAGCAGTTCCCTGAGGTCCTTCTTGACCTGAGGGGCCAGAACTGGACACAATCTTCCAGATGTGGCCTCAGCAGGGCAGAGCAGAGGGGGAGGAGAACCTCTCTGACCTGCTAACCACAGCCCTTCTAATCCAGCCCAGGATCCCCTTGGCCTTCTTGGCCACCAGAGCACATTCCAGCACATCTCAAGAGCACATCTCATTCCAACCCCCTTACCATGGGCAGGGACACCTTCCACTAGATCTGGATGCTCCAACCTTACCTTGAACACTTCCAGGGAAGGGGCATCCATGACCTCCCTGGGCAACCTGTTCCAGTGTCTCCCCAGCCCCAGTGTAAATGCTGTGATGACTGAGAGTAAGGGAGTGGGACTCACGTCACTGAATCTGCTGCTGGTTTGATTCTAACATCTACTGAATCACTTTGCTCATTTCAAACTGGTTAAGGATTCAGTGCTGCTAAACTCCAACCTTTTGATCTACCTCTCACCATCAGTAAGTCTTAAACTGCTGCCAAATCACCCCTGTGGCAAATCTCAGCATGGCCTTTGCACAGGGAGACTGAGGAATGAAGATGATGACTCCAGCTCAGGAATTCATCAAGGGAAACCCAGAATTTTATGGCTGATGAAGAAACCTGGAGAGTAACACTAGAAAGGGGATCATGTTTAAGACCAACCCTTGCTCTAAGAGGAGTTCATCACCTCTGAATGTGTGAGAAAGAAGACTGTGGAGTGCCCACAGGATTGTAACTGTCATTTGCCTGCTGCTTGAATAGCCTGGGAATACAGCAAGGCACATCCAGGGCAAACTGGGACTGCCTGGCTCCATCCTCCCTGTAACACCCAGCAGGCAGTGGAAGGCAGCTGGGCTCCTTCTCTCTTCTCCAGGCTAACCAAACCAGCTCCCTCAGCTTCTCCTCACATGCCACATCCTCCAGCCCCAGGAGCACCTTGTTAGCCTCTGCTGGAGCTGCTCCAGATTCTGCCTCTGTCCTGCAGCAGAAGGCTCAAACCCAGACACAGTAACCCCAGCTGGGCTGCTGAGAGGCTAAGCCAAGGAAGGGATTGTTCCCCCACAGCCTAACAAGTCCTGACCATTATCTACTGCTCTGCTCAGCAGATCTGGTTACAAAGCATCTCAGCAGGTGCAGAGGAGATTCAGCCTGGTCACACTCACCAAAATGAAGGCTGAGGAAAAGCTCTTTGGAAGCACACCCAGGAAAGAACCACCAAGGAGCAAAGAAGAAGGGCTGATGGCAGCACACAACAGGCAAACCAGGAGCAGAAGCTTGCCAGGAACAAATTTGTGCCAAGAGCAGGGAAGTATCAAGCCAATGCAGAGCAAGGTTCAGGAGCAGCTGCCTAGAAGGGTGTTGTGATGCCTCTGCTTCTAACAACATTGAAAACTGAGCTAAGAGGGCTAGGAATCAAGGCAGCATGGCTGCTTGTGCCTGGCTCTCCTCAGGAGGAAGATGTTCCTCTGCCTTCATCATTTTTGTGGCTGGATGGTTCAGATCTCTCCTGATGCTGTGTGACAAAGACTGGCAAGAAGAAAAGGCAGCACATCCACCCCATGTGCCATACTTGAGCTGCCCTCACACACCACAGCTAAGAAAGAGCAGGAGGCCCTGGGCAGGCAGCAAGCAAGCTGTGTGCTGCCCAGGTGTGTGTGTGCCTTGCTGCTTCTGCACCTCCTGCACCCTGAGCATTGCTCTGCTGCTGCCAACAGGAGCTGCTGAGGCTGAGCCTGCAGCTGCACAGGGGCCAGAGCCTGCAGCCTGCCAGTGAGGGGGAGAAGCACAGACTCATGGAAAGGGTTGGGTAAGGGACCTCTGAAGCTTATCTAGTCCAAAACCCCTGCAGTCAGCAGAACATCTGCAACTAGAGCAGGTTGCTCAGAGCCCCAAATAACCTCCCCTGGGATGGTGCCAGGGATGGGGCAGCTCTTTGAGCAACCTGGGCCAGGTTCTCACCACTCTCAGTGTCAAACATTTCTTCCTTCTCTCCAGTCTCAATCTCCCTCTTTTAGGTCAAACCATCCCCCCTTGGCCTGTCACAACAGGCCCTGAGAAAAAGTCTGTCCCCAGCTTTCTGATCAGCCCTTGAAGTACTGAAGTCTCCTTGAAGCCTTCTCCTCTCCAGGCTGCCCAACCCCAACTCTCTCAGCCTGGCCTCCCAGCAGAGGGCTTCCAGCCCTGCCAGCACTGCTGTGGCCTCCTCTGGCCCTGCTCCAACAGGTCCCTGGCTGTGCTGAGGACCCCAGAGCTGCCCCAGCACTGCAGGTGAGCAGCCAGCCTGCTGCTGCAGTCTCCTGTGCTGCTCACAGACAGGCACTCTGGAGCTCTGCAGGTGAGAAAGGTTTCCAAGAGGAGCTCTGGGGCAAGACAGTGAGAATTTCACTGCTGCTTTCCAGAAAAGTGAGCAGGAGCTTGAATCAAACCCAGGCAGCACAGTGAGTACCTAATGCCTCCTCTCTGCATGGCAAACAAGCACCTTGGAACTGCTGCTGCTACTCTGCTGCTGACCCTCAGACACAGACTCATAGAATCAATAAGGTTGCAAAAGACCTCAGAGATCATCCAGTCCAACCTGTCACCCAAGACCACCTGATCAACTAAACCATGGCACTGAGTGCCCCTTCCAGTCTCTTCCTTAACACCTCCAGGGATGGGGACTCCACCACCTCCCTGGGCAGCACATTCCAGTGGCCAATTACTTTCTGGGAAGAACTTTCTCCTCACCTCCAGCCTAAACCTCCCCTGGCACAGCTTGAGACTGTGTCCTCTTGTTCTGCTGCTGGGTGCCTGGGAGAAGAGACCAACCCCCACCTGGCTCCAACCTCCCTTCAGGGAGTTGGAGAGAGCAAGGTGGTCTCCCCTGAGCCTCCTCTTCTCCAGGCTAAGCAACCCCAGCTCCCTCAGCCTCTCCTCCCAGGGCTGTGCTCCAGACCCCTCCCCAGCTTTGTTGCCCTTCTCTGGACACCTTCAAGTCTCTCAATGTCCTTCTTAAACTGAGGAGCCCAGAACTGGACACAGGACTCCAGGTGTGGCCTAAGCAGTGCTGAGCACAGGGCAGAATGACCTCCCTGCTCCTGCTGGCTGGCTTCATTCCCTGTGCTTCCAGGAGAAGGCACAATGGAAAGAGCAGAGAGGGCAGGCAGCTGCCTTTCACCATCCCCTACCCCAGCCAGAGCCGCTCTGACCTCCTGCAGATGACACATGGGGAGAAGAGCAGCTGCTGTACTTCAGGGCAAAGGGGTTGGAAGAAAATGGCCTTGAAGAGCAGAGCACCCCAGTCATTGTTCCCTGAATTTCTCAGCCCTGATGCTGACCTAGATGCTCCCTGACCCGAGCCAGGCAGCGGAGCGGCCACTGACCGCTCACAATGTGGCTTCTGTGCCAGGCACAAAGGCTACCAGGCTGGAGGTGCCCAGGGCTCTGGGAAGCTCAGAAGCTATCCCAGGTGCAGGCACTGCACACAGGCTGCCTACCAGTGCTGGCAACTGTGCTGAAGGGCAAGCACTTGGCTATCCATGGCACACAGTGGGGACAGGAGCCATGGGCCTCGGCTGCAGACCTGAAGCCTGGGAGATGGAACTTGTTTCTGCTATCAGGAGGAAAATGACTCTGAGCCCAATTTGGATCAAAGCTGTGAGTAGTGCAAGAGGAGAAAACAGCCTCACCAGGGAGTAAAAGCAAAGAGTGTGAAGCAACAGTGCCCAGGAGACTCCCTCCCTGCAGTGCCTGGAGGCAGGGTGCCAGCAGCCCAGCCCAGAACATCTCTCCTGTGAGGAAAGGCTGAGGGTTGGGCTGTTTAGCCTGGAGAAGAGGAGGCTGAGGGGAGATCTTATCAATGCTTACAATGATCTAAGGGGTGGCTGTCTGGAGGATGGGGCCAGACTGTTCTCAGGGGTCCCCAGCGACAGGACAAGCGGTGCTGGGCATGATCTTGGACATAGGAAGTTCCATCTAAACATGAGGAGGAACTTCTTTGCAGGGAGGGTGGCAGAGCCTCCAGAGAGGCTGCCCAGAGAGGTTGTGGAGTCCTCTCTGAAGACTTTCAAGGCCCACCTGGACAAGTCCCTGTGTGACCTGCCCTGGCCAGGGGGGCTGGACTCGATCCCCAGAGGCCCCTTCCACCCCCTGCCACTCTGTGACTCTGTACCACAGCTCCCACTTGCCCACAGCCAGCTCGACTTGGGCCACGCTGACTGCCAGAGCTGGGCTGGGTGTCCTGCAGAGTGCTCTGCCTCCAGAGCTTCTCAGCTACCTTCTGCAGCAAAGCCCTGAGGCCCTTTCTGAAGGGCAATCACTAAGGCCAGCCTGCCCCACCGCCAGGGCCCCAGCCTGGGGGACAGCTCTGCTGGGGGACCCAATCTGCTGCCTCAGCACCGCCTCGGGCTGGTCCAGCACAGCCAGCGCCAAGGCTGACACAGGCACTCCTGCTGAGCACCTGGAGGGCAAGGCTCCCCCCAGAACCCGGCTGGCTTGCCCCAGGGCAGTGCCCCACACCCCCTGCACCCAGAGAGCTGCTCCCAAGAAGCAGGAAGGGCCCCGCGGCCGCAGCAGGAAAGCCCTGGGACACACCCGAGCAAAACAAACACTGGAGGAACAACCAGCAGCTGGCACAGGCTCAGAGCCCGGCCAACAGGCTCGGCACAGGCAGCCACCCTCCTGCACCCTGCCCACACAGAGCCAGAGCCCCCACAGCAGCCCCAAAAGCCAGCCCCAAAGCTCAGCCCCAAAGCTGCTCTGGCACTCACCCCAGGGGCTCTCTGCCCCAGGCACAAGGTGGGTTCAGGGGGTCACAAAGCAGCTCTGCTCAATCCAGCACAGCATGGAGGGCACCTTAGGCCTTCCAGGGCTTGAAGGGGCCCCTACAAAGCTGGGGACAGAGTTTTGAGCAGGGCTTGCTGTGACAGGCCAAGGGGTGATGGCTTGAAACTAAAAGAGGGAGCTTCAGCCTGGAGAGAAGGGAGACATCTTTTATCCTGAGGCTGCCCAGAGAGGTGGAGCTGCCCCATCCCTGGAACCACTGCAGCTGAGGTTGGTTGGGGCTCTCAGCAGCCTGCTCTGGCTGCAGATGTCCCTGCTGATTGCAGGAGGGTTGGACTGGATGACCTTTAAAGGGCTTTCCCAACCCAACCCAGCCTGTGATTCTGTGATTCAGGCAGAGCAAAGGGACACTTGGGTCAGCACAGCTGCCTGAAGAAGCCCTGTGAGCAGCCAAGGAGCAGAACCAAGCACTGTGTGCAGGGCACAGGCAGACTCAGTCCCAGGAACCATCTAAAGAGCAAAAAAAACAGGAACCCAGCACTGGCACAGACTTGCACAAGGAGTCAGCAGGCCCTTGCCAGAGCACAGAGCCATTTCTGGAAGCACAGGAGATGACAGAGGTCATTTTCTGCAGCAGACAAGTGCAGCCCAGAAGAGCCAAGCCCAGCCAAGCCCAGGCAGAGCACTCTGTCCCTCCTGCCTCGGCACTGCCTCCCCCATTTCTGCCTCAGCAGCAGCTGCCAGTTGTGCAAAGGAGGAATTCTGCACCCTTCAGCTGTGGCTGTGGGCAGGGATGTGTCACTGTTTGCCCAGCAGAATGCTTCCCCCAGAGCTGTGTCACACCGGGGGCCAGCCCAAACCCATCCATCTACACAGAGGAAGCCTCTGCCCAGCAGCCAGAGCCACATGAGGCAGAACAAGGCAAAGCTTTCCAGGGAACGTGGTGCTGCTCAGCCCCCAGCTCCTTGTTGCCATAGCAAAAATCAGTTGTTTGCTAGGATGTGAGTAGTAATGAGTAATAGAGTACCCAGGGAAGAGAAACCAGGGTAAACATTGCCCAGGGAGCCTCCATCTGAGCAGTTAACAGGGCTCACTTGGAAAGGAAAAACAAGAAGTCAGCCTTGGTTCAGGGGTGAAGGCTGTCAGGACCCACTCTGAAGCAGACCAGCAATGAAAGGGTGTCTGTGCACAGAGACACAGAGAAAGAGACTAACAACTTTATCACTTGAGGGCATCCAGAAGGATCCTGACAGCCCTGAGAAGAGGGCCAGTGCCATCTGCATGAGGTTCAGCCAGTCAGAGTGCGAGGTCCTGGACTGGGCCAAGCCCAGGCACAAATCCAGGCTGGGTGCAGAGGGGGTTGAGAGCAGCCCTGAAGAAAAAGCCTTGGGGGTGTTGGGTGCTGAGCAGCTCCCCAGGAGCCAGCAATGCCTCCTGCAGCCCTCAGGCAGCTGTGTGCTGGCTGCAGCCAGAGCAGTGTGGGCAGCAGGGCAGGAGAGGGGATTCTGCCCTTGGGCTCTGCTCAGACCTCACTTCCAATCCTGCCTCCAGTTCTGGTGTCCTGAGAAGGACACAGAGCTGTTGGAGTGAGTCCAGAGGAGGCCACAGAGATGCTCCAAGGGCTGGAGCAGCTCTGCTGTGAGGACAGGCTGAGGGAGCTGGGGCTGTTCAGCCTGGAGAATACTCCAGGGGCACCTCAGAGCTGCCCTTCCAACCTGAAGGGATCCTGCAGGAAAGCTGCAGAGGGACTTTTCATGAGGGTGTCTGGAGACAGGGCAAGGGGAAATGCTTTTAAGCTGAGGAAAGTAGGTTTAGACTGGATCTTAGGAAGAAGTTCTTCAGTAGGAGGGTGGTGAGACTATGGAATAGGCTGCCTGGAGAGGTTGTGGCTGCCCCCTCCCATTCAAGGCCAGGTTGGATGAGGCCCTGAGCAACCAGGTCTAGTTGAGAGGTGTCCCTGCCCATGGCAGGGGGGTTGAAGGAGGTGTTCTCTGAGTTCCCTTCCAACCTGTCATGGTTCTTGTTCTCAATCTCATCACAGAACCTAAGCCATTCTATGATTTTATGATCAGAGCCAACCTGCAACATGAGCAACAGAAGCCAGTGGGCACCTCACCTCCAACAGCTGACTGGGAGAGTCTGCAAGACTCCAAGCTCATGACACAGCAGGCACCTGATGGTTTCTTGCAAAGCAAGGACAGCACCCTGAGCCCCAGGAGAGATCCAAGGGGTCAGACTCCATCAGCTCCAGAAGCAATCTCTTTAGTGTGGCTTTTACCTTCTCCACCCATTATCACTTTTGCTTCCTGGCTGATGTGGCAAAGCCAAAATGATCATAGTATCATAGAATCAGTCAGGGTTGGAAGGGACCACAAGGATCATCTAGTTCCAAGCCCCCTGCCATGGGCAGGGACACCCCACACTAGATCAGCCTGGCCAGAGCCTCATCCAGCCTGGGCTTAAACACCTCCAGGGACGGGGCCTCAACCACCTCCCTGGACAACCCATTCCAGGGCTTCACCACTCTCATGGGGAAGATCTTCCTCCTCACCTCCAGCTTCATTCCATTCCCCCTAGTCCTATCACTACCTGAGATCCTGAGCAGTCCCTCCCCAGCCTTCTTGGAGCCCCCTTCAGATCCTGGAAGGCCACAATGAGGTCACCTCGGAGCCTTCTCTTCTCCAGACTGAACAGCCCCAACTCCTCATGATAAAGTACAGTGCTCTGCCCCTCTTAAACAGTGCTGGCTCATGTCCAGAGGAGGATCTCTCCACAGTGCCATGGGGTGAGAGGGAAGGCACAGACAAGTAACTGCTTGTGAGACTGGAAACAGAGGGTAGAAGCAGATACTTAAGGGTGGGCAAAAGTCCCCAGAGGGATCTTTCCAGCTGGGTTTTTCCACCTGACCCACTCTGACCATTCTCACAGATCAGCAGATTTAGAGTAAGGAGGTGGAGGAGCAGTTCATGAACTGCATAGCTCTGCAGGGACCTTCATTCTTTTCATTACAGTCAGTGACCTAGCCAACTCCCATTCCCTCTGAAGCCTGGAGATTAAGGATCTGAGGGGAAAGGAGCCATTTCCTAGGAGCTAGCAGTGAGTTATCTACATGCCTGACCCAGTCCTGCACACATGGCCATGTGTCAGCCCAAACTGTTCGGTGACTCCAGGCGCAATCTCTGTGGGCAGCCTGCAGTAGTACCCTGGGGGCTGCATCAGCACATTACCAAGACATTTGCTATCGTTCAGGGGAAGATAAGGAGCTTTTGTGCCTCTAAAGCCTTTCACTGGCACAGGAAGAAAGGGCTTTTCCCTGACAGGTACCCCGAGGAATGGGTGCCTGTATCAGACCAACACTGTGCTGCTGTGGCTGAAGCAGCCTCGGTATGCCCAGACACTGCAGATGGCACCTCAGAAATGTGCTTCTCTGTTACTCTGTGGATGAAGAAGAGTTTTGGGGCACAGGAGCTGGTTGCTCCTGCACAGGCTCACCCGATGGTGCTTTTGCAAGAGGAGTTTCCCAAGAGCCAGCCTGAGCTTGGCTCAGCTCTGACCTGCACCATGGTCGGCGCCAGTGCCGGGCAGCGGCGTGGCAAGGAAGCTCTGTGTGGCCGGCAAAGGAGAGCTCGCCTTCAGGATCACATCCCAGCTCCCAAGCCACGAGGCAAAACAAGCCAGTCTCCATTTACAAGGCAAGCCACAAAGCCAGCTCTGTGTAATCAATCTGCTGAAGCACATGGCAGATAGGGGCAGTGCCTGCAGTCGAAATATTAAACTGCTGGTAGAGGACAGGGGGCAGGGGCAGTTTCAGATTCCTGCCGGGAACTGACAGGCTGGGGATGGTCCCGGGGAGCATCAGAGCAAGCAGCTCTCTTAACTCTTCCCAGGGCACTGGAGCCCCAGTGGGAGAGGCCACAAAGCAGCTATTCACTCAGGGATGCCCTCAGTCCTTCGCACATCTGCGGATGGAGGAGCCAGAGCCTTCCCCAGCTCAACAGGCAACTCAGACACCGCTCGCTGGGACCACAGGTAGCTCAGAAAACTCCCTCCAGGCATGAAACAAACCTCCTCTGGATGCAGAGAGAGCTGGCAGAAACAGGACACAATTAGCGCCAAGCCTTGCTAGCTTCACAAGCAAGACACCACACTCCCCAGCCCCGGAGGATTCGGCTTCGCAGGCAACTGCCAGCCGACAACGTGCGGCTACAGCTCAGGCAGGCGCCACCCCCAGCGCTGCTGCGCAGCCACCGCCGACCCACATCCCCCGGCTGAGTGCCAGTGAAGAGTCTCCAGCTGGAAGGGGACAGAGGGAGCATCATTTCCTGGGGACTCTGGGAACAGAATGACATCCCACCCTAGGCTTCGGGGCCAGGATCAGCTGCAGCCCAGAGCTCACATCTCCTTTGCTCTTTTTCTGTGCCACCAACGTGCAAAAGATGCTTCCTCAAGGAGAAGTGACTGAGGGCAGCAATGCACCAAGATATGCCTTCAGACCTGCATTTTCCCCAGCTGCAAGCTGCCCAGTCTCCCCAAGCACACAAGTGTTTGGCTGTCAGAATGTCTAAGCCACTTTCCTTCAGCTCACCTCTATTCCTTTCAATGTCTACCAGCCAGCAGCTCCACCCTGCCCAGTTCCCAAGATCCTCCAAAGGGCACTTCATAGAACAGTCAGGACCTTAAGGATCATCCAGTTCCAACCCCCCTGCCATGGGCAGGGACACCTCACACTACAGCAGGTTGCTCACAGCCACATCCAGCCTGGCTGCAAACACCTCCAGGGATGAGGCTTCCACCACCTCCCTTCCCAGAAGGACACACCAGGACCAGGCTCCTTCAGCCCAGATTTCCCCAGGAGGTTTGTGAAGCTTCTCGCCTTCTACAGATGCTTCATGTGCCCTAGGGTGAGACTGTTACAACCTCATGCCACAGCCTTGTCCCACCATGGGCACTAGAAGGAGCCTGGGTCTGTAGAGGTTTCTATTTGCCCAGGTTTTGCTCAGGAGGGGAGTGAGTCCCACCCCAGAGATGAGGGATCTGCAGCAGCAGACTTCCTTTACTGCCACTCAACCTAGAAACTAAACCTCTTAACTTTTCCCACCACACAGCCAAGCAGGACTTGTCCCCTGGCCAGCCTGAGGATGTACTTCCTCAGCTCTTCTCAGGAACATCACAACCAAGCACTGGGGAAAAACAACCAGAGTGGGGAGGAAAACCCAAACCCAAGCCAAGCTGAATGCTTGAGCTGGAAGGAAATGATGAAGCATCTCCAATCTGGCACACAGATTAAGGAAGGTGATTAAGACAAGGGAACTGTAATCCTGGAGATGCCAATCCAGAGCACAAAGTACTCCAAATCTCCTCTCAAGCTGAGCCCTGGGCACGTCCTAACCAGCTTCAAAGGCAGGCTGGGCTCTGATTTGCGTAAGAGTTTCTATTTTGGCTCTCCTGTCCTGCTCCCTGCGCTGCTGACAGCAGCAGACAGAGAGGAAGAGAAGCAGGGGGGAAGCGGGGAGCAGCCGAGGCCGCGGCACGAGGCGCAGCATGGGAGCGGCGAGGCCACGGAGAGCCCCCGGCACAGGGACGAGATGGATGTGACTCACCTGCTCTGCCAGGCACCTGGCTGCAGCCCCTTCAAGGGGCTGGCAGGCAAGAGGGAAACAAAACCCAACCTACTTGCCCACTGACAGCCTCAGGTGCTGCTTGTGAGGTGCTTCAAAAACTGTTAACCACAACCAGATGCTGACTTCTGAAGTCTTCAGCCACCAACACCAGAGCAGACTGAGGCTGGAGAGTAGAAAGTGGGGGTGGGGAGACATTGGAACAGGCTCAGGGAGGTTGTGGATGCTCCCTCCCTGGAGCCAGGCTGGATGAGGCCTTGAGCAAGCTGGGCTGGTGGGAGGTGTCCCTGCCCGTGGCAGGAAGGTTGGAACTGGATGAGCTTTAAGGCCCCTTCCAACCCAAAGCACTCTGGATCTAGACACCTAGGAGAGGGACAGGGAAATGGCACTCACTGCCTGGCTGAAGCAGCCTGCTGAGATCTGCCAGCTGGTGGAAATCACCTCTGCAGGGGAGGGCACACCCCACCAGCCAACACAGGGACTTTCTGAGTGGGAATTGTCACTGCTGACCTCATCCACCGAAGACTCCACACATCCACATCATGAGACACAAAACAGGGAGACACAGCTCTCTGAAAGCTAAACACCACCAGCTCTGTCCTGACCCCTCCAGAGCAGGGAGATGAGGCAACCTAAGCTATTTTTGCTTCTGCCACCAGCTTAACTTCCCTGTGCTGTGGCTACCTTTTTACATCACCAAAACATACTTCAGGCAGTTGCTGGTATTTAGATTCCACACTGTGCAGACTTGCTCCAAACAGGTCTGGGCAACAGTGGGAAGGGTTCATCCCTGCCAGCATCTCCTGAGCCTGCCCCTGGTTCTCACAGGAGGCCATCTCCAGCAGAGCTGCACAGATGGAAAGCTACAGAGCAAGAACCTCAGGAGCTCAGACCAACAGAGCTGCTGCCCTGTCCTGCCCATGGTGACAAGCTGAGGGATGTCCAGGATCCTTTTTGACCAGACACTGAAGTGGGCATTTGGAAGCCCAAATGAGGCATTAGCTCAAAGTGTTAGAGCATGGACCAAGCTGAAGTGCAGGCAAGCTGGAACTCTTTGAAGCTCAGCTGAAGGTGAACATCTTTGAAGACAACTTCACAGAGGAGCATTAGACTCCAACTGTTTGGGTCCCACCAACCTTGCTCTTGTAAGCCCTGCTGGCACAAGGCTGCAGCTCGCTTTCCAGCACTCAGCAAGCTGCCAGCTGGGACATGCAAACCCCACCAAAAGCCTTCACCACTCTGATGTCTGTTGCTCCTCCACTGCTGTTAGTTACAGGACTTTGGCTGATCCTTTCCTGCAGGATCCCTAAGAGGTACCAGGTGCTGGAGAGGACACACTGTGCCTTGGGATGAACTGCAGGAGTGACCAGGTGGAAGGAAGGAGCAGAGTCAGGGCAAGTTGTGTACACACAGCACCTTCAGGGCAGAGCCCAGCCTCCAACAAGGTAAGAACATGAAGCCTAGAGACAGACAACTCCTGCTCAGGACCCCAGCTGGCTCAGCACCCTGCAGCCCTTTCTAATCCCTGTTCCCATGTGCCAGCCACGTGTGTTACAGCAACCCAGGCTGCTGCCCTGCTGACAACTTCATTGTGCATTATTCTGGCAGGTAACCAAACCAAGACTGATTCTTGTCAGCTCAGCTGAGCTAGATTTTATCCCCTGAGATCCCAAAGATCCTGCAGCACAGCCTTCCCTTCCTCCTGGGGCTGCTATCAGGCTGAAGTGTCTGTACTGCTTCTGTAATGACAGAGTATGAAGATGAGCCCTGAGCAGAGGTCACCAACAGCATGCTGCATCCTTCCCCCCACTCCCTGTCTAGAATAAAGGTCAGTAGGTCTCCTTCCACTCCTGCACACGTATCCTGTCCTCCCTGGCAGAGCTGAAAGCTCAGCCAGCTGCCCAGCCCTGCCCTGGGAACCCAGCACATCCCTTCAACACTGCAAATGTTCACCTAGGTTTCAAACTGAAGTCACAATCCCTACTGCTTTATCTGGACTGTGATAAGCTTGGAGAGGTCTCAAAACAGACATGGAGTAGATGAAGAGTCCTGAAGGACATCTTAACATCTGTAGGAGGACCAGAGCTCAAACTCCCTGCCCACAGGGGCAGCCCAGTCCCTGGGGCAAGCATAGCTGGGGCTCTGCCCTCCACCTGCAGATCTTGACTGTGTCCCATCACACACAGCCCCACTGCAGAGCACTGGAACAGCTTGCCCAGGGAGGTGGTTGAGGCCCCATCCCTGGAGATATTCAAGGTGAGGCTCAACAAGGCTCTGAGCAACCTGATCTAGTGGAGGATGTCCCTGCTGACTGCAGGGGGGTTGGACTGGATGAGCTTTGGAGGTCCCTTCCAACCCAACCCATTCTGTGATTCTGTGCTCAGCTCACAGCCCTGGGTGATGTCAGCTGTCCCAGCACAGCAGCTTTGGCTGCTCAAGAGACCTGGGAACCAGTATGTTCTTCTGACACAGGAACTTATCTCTCTCTCATCAGCTCAAGAGCCAGCTGCTTCACATATCTGAAGTGTCTGGAAGGAGCAATAAAGCTGTTTTTCCTGAAAGGCCTGGACACCAGCAGGTCAGAGCAAAGTCACAAGCAGACCTTTGGTCCTGCAGCCACACAGCCCTGAGCAGGGCACTGGAGCTCTTGCACGCAGCCCACAGCAGTGCTGCAACTCACTCCCATCCTGCCCTAGCCACCAGCCAGCCTCCCACTCCGCAAAGCCATGGAGGATGTGGACTGGAGGACATGGACTGAGTCAGCTCCATTTTGCTGGCTCCTCTCCCAGAGTCAGGCAATCAGTGGCCAGACAAGGGGAGGGAAAAGTGAGGCCAAATTTCTGCACTGGAAGAAAAACACAATTTGCATCTCAGAGAGCAGCCTGGCTGCCACCCCCCTCCTCCTGAGAAATCATTAGCCCTGACTGCCAGCACAGAACCCTCTGATCCATGAGGCATTTCCAGGCTGGGCCAGACCTGCTGCTTATCTCACCCAGATCCCTTCTGGGCATCAACAAGCAGAATCATAGACTCAGTCAGGGTTGGAAGGGACCACAAGGATCACCCAGTTCCAATCCCCCTGCCATGAGCAGGGACACCCCACACTAGATCAGGCTGGCCAGAGCCTCATCCAGCCTGGGCTTAAACACCTCCAGGGATGGGGCCTCAACCACCTCCCTGGACAACCCATTCCAGGGCTTCACTACTCTCACAGTGCCTCCCAAGTCATCCAGGTTTCACTGAACACCATTTGCTTGAGCCTGGAGCACAATTAAAGACTTTTATTATAGAATTATTTGGCTTGGGAATGCCCTCTAAGATCATCCAGTCCAACCACCACCATGGCCACTAAGCCGTGTCCCCAGCTGCCATGGCCACAGGTTTCTTGAACACCTCTGGGGATGGGGACTCCACCACCTCCCTGGGCAGCCTCTGCCAATCCCTGACCACTCCTGCAGGAAATTTTTCCTTATCTCCAACCTAACCCTCTCCTGGCACAACTTCAGGCCAGTCTGAAATTTTCTTTCAGCAAACCCAAGGCAAAGTTTGGAGAGGAAGATGCTCAGCAGGAGGTGGGCTCAGCCAGCAGGTCTGCCTGGGCAGAATCCCCCCAAAAGACCTGGGGAGCTGCTCAGCAAAACCAGCACCAGCTTTGATTTTGATGCCCTCAAAAGGACAGGATCCATGTCCAGAGAAGGGCAACAAAGCTGGGGAGGGGTCTGGAGCACAGCCCTGTGAGGAGAGGCTGAGGGAGCTGGGGTTGCTTAGCCTGCAGAAGAGGAGGCTCAGGGGAGACCTTCTTGCTCTCTCCAACTCCCTGCAGGGAGGTTGTAGCCAGGTAGGGGTTGGTCTCTTCTCCCAGGCAACCAGCACCAGAACAAGAGGACACAGTCTCAAGCTGTGCCAGGGGAGGTTCAGGCTGGAGGTGAGGAAGAAATTCTTCCCAGCAAGAGTGATTGCCCATTGGGATGTGCTGCCCAGGGAGGTGGTGGAGTCACCATCACTGGAGGAGTTTAGGAGGAGACTTGGTAGGGTGCTTGGTGCCATGGGTTAGTTGATGAGATGGTGTTGGGTGATGGGTTGGACTTGATGATCTGGAAGGTCTCTTCCAACCTGGTTTATTCTATTCTATTCTATTCTATTTCTATTCTGTTCTGTTCTAATTGGGAAAGGCACATTGGCTTTACCCAAAGACCCACAGCTTCCAGCTCCCAGGAAATGCCTGCCTCTGCCCAATTCAGGCTACAAATCAAGTGTCTGCAAAGCCTGAGGGGTCTCCAAAACAGAGCCCTTGCTCTCGGCCTGTCGCCTCGGCGATCCCTTGGGCAGAACCCAAGGAATGTGTCCCAGCAGTGCCTCCTTCCCGTTTCAGGCATCCACACTTGGCCTCAATGCCCAGAGTAAAAGCCACAAACATCCTCTGGGTTAAGAGTAAACAGAAGTCTGGCCATTTGCTGCAGCATCAGCATCTTCTGAACCCTGGCTCCCCAGCCACCCTCCACGGCTGCCACCCCAGCAGGACGGGAGCTGCTTCTCCTGCTCCATCAACACATTTGACGTGAGGCAGGAACCTGTGTCTGCACTGCTTCTCCTTAAGCTAGATGTTGGGTTTGAAGGCACCCCATTTATCTCAGCCTCCCAAGCTCTGCAGTCACTCCTTTTCACATCTCTCCTCTCAGAAGACAGACCTTTACACAAGGTCCTGGATTCATAGGGCCTCAAAGATATCCAGTTCAAGCCCCCCGACATCGGCAGGGACACCTCCCACCAGCACAGCTTGCTCAAGGCCTCATCCAGCCTGGCCTTCAACACCTCCAGGGAGGGGGCAGCCACAGCCTCCCTGGGCAACCTGTGCCAGAGTCTCCCCAGCCTCACTCTCAAGAATTTCTACCTCATCTCCAGTCTCAATCTCCCGTCTCCCAGCATAAAGCCATTGTCCCTCTCCCTTTCACTCCCAGGCCTTGTCAAAAGTTCCCCCCCCCAGCTCTCCTGGAGCCCCTTCAGGTACTGGAAGGCTGCTTTAAGGTCTCCCTGGAACCTTTTCTTCTCCAAGCTGAACAGCTCCAACTCTCTCAGCCTGTTCTCCAGCCCTCTGATCACCCTCATGGTCTCCTCTGGACCCACTCCAGCAGTTTGATGCCAAATTTCTCATGCAGGACACCCTCCATGTGTGACTCTCAGCAAGCACCATCATGGCTGCATGCACATGGTGTGGTATTTAGCACACTGCATCTCCAGAGTGCCTGCAGAGCAGGACAGTTAATGCTATTAAGCTGGTAAGGCAGAGAAGGTACACAGCCTGCCCAATGTCACACAAGTCCAACCCTGAACAGACAAAACAGTTAGCAGTTAACCAGTTTCCAATGACCTGTTTGATATTTGAGGTGGGGAAAGGACCTCTGGAGGTCTTGAGCCCAGACTCTTGCTCCAAGCAGGTCTGATCAGTTGCTCAAGGCTGTCCCCAGGCAAGTTTCAAATAGCTCCAAGGATGGAGATGCCACTGCATTCCTCTTTCAGTTCCACCAACCTTAAGCCAACCACTGCAGCAGCCTTGGCCTCCTCTCCCACCCTCCTCTTTGTACTGCCAAGGACAGTTCCCAGTGTGCACCATCGATGTGGTTTTGCTTGTTTCAGGCTTTATTCTTTCACCAGCAAAGTAAAAGCACCCCAGAGAAATCAGCTCCCCTGGCTGCATCAGAAGCCAGGCTTAGCCAACAGTGGCAGTCCCACAAGGCTTCCTCTGTCTTCTGCTCCATCCTAAGGCTGCCCATCACTGGAACACCTTGACCCTTCCCACCACTTACACCACACTGACTTGGTGTAAATCCAGCTAACACCTGAGCAGAGCCAAGAGCACTGCTGGAAGGGAGTGCAGGCCAGCAGGTCTTTAAGCAGCAGCACAACTCCAGTCTGACCAAACATTTCCTTGTAGGAGCACAAGGAAATACTGCAGGAGCCCTGAGCGCGCCTCCACGCTCCTGCTTATCAGCTTATTCAGGCTCTCACGGTACTTGTGCTCCAGATCTGCCACCTGCATCAGGCACAATCAAATGACTACAGCCTAATGACAGAGTTTAACGAGGTTAAGCCACGAGAAGCAGCCCTCCTGCCTCCCTGCCCTCTTCAAAGGATTTCCTCAAGTTTTAACGCTCAGTGCCTCAGGCAGCCACGTGGATTGCGTCCATCAGGCACTGATGAGCTGAGTTTAGGTAACGGGAACGTCAAGCAGCGCTCCCCACGGCGGAGGGACATGGCACACCCAGACCTGCCACCAGGGATCTGTCACCTCGGCCTGCTGCTCCCAGAGCCAGGCGGTTCACAGCCGCTGCGCCCGCACAGCCACACAACCTGCTCCTTGAGCACGGCTGTGCCTCTGCCCCGTGCAGGGGCACCTCACCGAGCCCCACACAGACTAATTCTCAGCTTAAGGCTCACAAGGATCTTCCTTAGCCACCGAGCAGTGAGAGAAATCTGGCATCCACCCCAAAGACACCTGGAGCACTCAACAGCTTGCTGGATCTCCCGAGACGGAGCTGCACATCCTGAGCCAGCAGCCAGCTGGTATAATCCCTATCAAGGGGAGCTAAGTTGTTGCTGATCTCTTTCTGCCTAATAGAGACCTAATTCTTCAGCCTCTATCAATAGATCACTAATGCAGGGAAGATGCCAATGCCACCCAGCCCAGAGTACTCTGTCACAGCCAGGCAGTGACCATGGGGAGCTCAACACGTCCAACACACACCAGACACCAGGAGCTGGGCTGGAGAGGGGGCAAGTCCACAGCCCTTCAAACCACACAACCCACCTCAACCTCCCAAACATCCCAAACCCTTCACTTTTTGTTACCATACCTCCCAGAAGCGACCGGGAGGGAGGCCCTGAAGTTACCACAGGTCATATCCCACCCTCACCTACCTGGTGGCGTAGCACCCAATGCCCTCTCCCTGAGGGCAAGCCCCTGGCTCCCCAAAGGACCAGGAAAACACTGCCCACCTTCCCAGCCAGTGCCTCACAGACAGACAAGCCAGAAGCAGTACAGAGCTTCCCTCAGCCTGGCTGCTCAGCACAGAGGCACCCCAGGCAGTTACCTTCTTGCGGCGTGAGCCTCTCTTGCTCATGCAGGACCTCTCCAGGGACAGGTACCCCCCGATCACTTCGATCTCATTCACCGTGGGGTAGCGCTTTTTATGGGACACTCCTGCTGGGGGACCGTCAGCGCTCTCCACAGCTTTGCCTTTTACTTTGCTCTCCTCCTCCTCCTCCTCTTCCTCCCGCTGCAGCCTTCCGCTGGCATCGGTGAGAGCCTGCAGCCCCGAGGCAAGGGGCTTCCTTTTGGGCACGACAGTGAAGGTGCTGCCTCCCCTCTGGCGGGGGGCAGAGTGCGGTCTGTAGAGGGGCACGGAGGAAAACTCCATCTCCAGGTCAGGGCCAGCTCCTCCAGGCTGCTCTGCCAAGCTCCCTGTCCTCACAGCAGAGCCGGCCCTCGGAGACAGCTCCCCGCCGTCCAGCTCCACGATGTCATCGATGTAAGTCACTGGTACCAAGGGATCCAGAGGCGCCGGTGAGGAAGCGACAGGCTCCTCCTGCTCCGGGGCGGAAGCCCTCAGGGGCTCCTTCGGTGCCTTCTCCTCGGAGGACGGCGGCGGCGGCGGTCCTGGCCGGGCACTCTGGGCTGCGGGCAGAGCTGAGCGTCCCTCCCGTCGGGGCACGAAGAGGAAGGTATTGCGTGAATTCAGGCGCAGCTTGGCCAGGGCCTGGGCCTGCAGGTCGTGGGCTGGGATGGCGGCCAGGTCGGGCTTGGGGGCCGGGTGGATTTCGAAGGAGCCCCCGGCCCGGGGTGCAGAGGCAGAGAGCGGCTGGGTGGCGCTGGTGGCACTGGGGGCCAGACTGGCACTGGGCGAGGGTGACACGGCCGCTTCAGCCTCCTCTGGCTTTGGCCTCCTGGCGTTGGCTCTGGCATGGGGAGTGCTGGTGGATGGCACTGGTGGCCCCTTGGGCAGCGTGGGCCGGCCGGCAGGGACAGCACCGGGCTCGGGAATGCGGCTGCCAGGGGGCAGCCCCCGGGGGGTGACAGTGAAGGAGTTGGAGCCAATCTTGTGGAGAAAGCAGTTGGCCTGCGGGGCTGCGGCCTTGGGGGTGGCTGGGACCACCGCGGGGGCTGCAGCCCGGGGGGTCGCTGGGGCAGGGGGCGGCGGGGTGGCAGCACGTGGAGAAGCAGGGGCCGAAGGCTGGGGGGTGACAGCCCTGGGAGGAGCAGGGGCCGAGGGCTGGGGGGTGACAGCCCTGGGGGGCGCAGGGGCCGAGGGCTGGGGGGTGGCAGCACGTGGAGAAGCAGGGATCGAGGGCTGGGGGGTGACAGCCCTGGGAGAAGCAGGGATCGAGGGCTGGGGGGTGACAGCCCTGGGAGAAGCAGGAGCCGAGGGCTGGGGGGTGACAGCCCTGGGAGAAGCAGGGGCCGAGGGCTGGGGAGTGACAGCCCTGGGAGGAGCAGGGATCGAGGGCTGGGGGGCGACGGCCCGGGGAGGAGCCGGCTGCGGCGCAGCGGGCTGGGGGGTGGCCGGCACTGCCGGGGGGGTGGCAGCCCGGGGGGAAGCCGGCAGCGGATGCGGAGATCCCGGTCTCGTCTTCGGGGCCGAGGCCCGAGGGGAACCGGGTCCCACCTGCGGAGGAGGTGCAGCCACCCCGCCTGAAACGGCGCCGGGCCCGGGCCCGGTCAGCGCCTCCCCAACGCGGCGGCGGCGGCCCCGCGGCCGCTGGCCGAACTTCTCCAGGAGGCGGCTGACGGTGCCCGGCTCGGCCGCCTCGGGCGGCTCGGCCGTCTCGTAGATAACGACCTGGTCGGCGCGGATCTCGGCGAGGGCAGCGCCCCGGCGGGCCAGCAGCTGCTGCAGCGGGTCGGGCCGCCGCGGCGGCGAGGAGCCGGCCGGCTCCCGGTCCTTGCGGCGGCCGGGCAGCGCGTCCCCATCGGCGAAGCAGGCGGCGGCGTCGGGCTGGGACTCGATGATGAGGATGTTGTCGGCGCGGATGGTGCGGATGCCGGGCACGGCGCTGTACAGCTCCAGCAGCTGCTGCAGCGGCCGCGCCGCCCCGGGGCCGTGTGGGGGCAGCCCCTGCCGCAGCCGCCGCCGCTCGCTCTCCAGCCGCATGAAGGGGTTCTCGCGGAGCGGGCCCAGGCTCTCCGCCACCACCAGCCGCTCCCCTGCCGGGGGCTCCGGCTCGCCGCCGCCGGGCAAGCCGGCCAGCTTGGCCCGCTTCCGCTCCAGGATCTCCCGCTTCCAGGCGGGCTGCGCCCGCGGCCCGGCCCCGAGCGGCGGCTCCGCGCTGCTCATGGCGGCGGCACGGCGGCACTGGCGCTGCACGGCCGCCGCCGCCTCCTCCGCCTGCACCTGGCCAGGCCCCGCCGCCGGCCCCGGCGCCGCCCCCGGGCCGGCCTCCACGGGGCGGGCGCCATGACAGGGCCGGCGGCCAGCGCCGTCCCGCTCTCGCCCGCCGCTGCCTGAGGCGCCGGCCCGGGGCTCGGCGGCCGCCCCCATCCCCGGCAGCGCTGGGCTGGCGTCGGAGAGCCGCCTACTGCGGGGCCGTGGCGGAGGCCGGCCGGGAGAGCCCCTCGGGGCCGCCGGGCAGCAGCCGGGCTCCGGCACGGGCGGTGTGACCCCGCACGGCCTTTAGGGACGTGGCGAGTGCCGTGCCCGGGGCTGGTGGTCCGCCCGGGTCCCTGCTGCCCTCCCGCAGACGGGAGGCCCCGGGAACGCGGGTGTCAGGCTCCAGGACACAGCTGGGGGCAGCCCCTGCCCCCAGATCCTGCCTGCTAATTCTGCCTATCCTGCCTGGCCCGTGTGGTGCCGGCCGAAGAGGAAGGACCCTCCCCAGTACAAGCTATGCCCTGTCCCCGTACGAACCTGACCCCTGATCCTCCCCTAATACAGGCTGAGCTCTATCCTAACACAAACTACATCCCCGGATCCTCTCCCCTACGGACTGAGCTCTGGTTTAGTACAAGCTGGACCCCCTGCTCCTCTCCCATACAGACTGAGCTCTATCCTGGTACAAGCTGGACCCCCTGCTCCTCTCCCATACAGACTGAGCTCTATCCTGGTACAAGCTGGACCCCCTGCTCCTCTCCCATACAGATTGGGCTCTATCCTGGTACAAGCTGGACCCCCTGCTCCTCTCCCATACAGACTGAGCTCTATCCTGGTACAAGCTGGACCCCCTGCTCCTCTCCCATACAGACTGAGCTCTATCCTGGTACAAGCTGGACCCCCTGCTCCTCTCCCATACAGACTGAGCTCTATCCTGGTACAAGCTGGACCCCCCTGGTCCTTTCCCAGTACAGACTGAGCTTTGTTCTAGTACAAACTGGACCCCCTGCTCCTCTCCCATACAGACGGAGCTCTATCCTGGCACAAACTGGATCCTCTAGTCCCCTCCCAGTACAGAATGGGCCCCATCCTGTAACAAACTGGATCCTCTGTGAAGCAGTGAAAAATGCCTCTCAGGGTTGCCCAGCTTTAGCTCAGCTGCAGAGGAGCTGGTGCCTGGGCATGAGCAGCCATGGCAGGTGAGGACAAGCCACTGGCGCCAGGGGAGGGTCTAATGAGTGGAGTGTTTTGAGGAGAGCCTTGGAGGAGATGAAGATCCCCACAGCACACAGCAGCAGAGCAGGAACACATTTGCTCCCCAGCCGCAGCAAGGGCTGCTTGCCGGGCACACAAGCAGGGCGAAGAGCGGGGCCAGAGGGCTCTTTCCGGGCAGTGCCAGTCATCAGCTGCCGGCAGGGGTTTGGGAAGCCTGCAATCAGGACAGGCTCACAGGACCGCTCCGCCGCCGCCGTGGGCCAGAATCCTCGGCAGGGGCGCAGGGGACATGGCACAGCCTGACGTGAATAACCTTTGGTCAGAGCTCGCCACGGTCCCAGCCTGCCCGGGGGGTGTGGAACCACACCCTGGGCGTGTTGGGCGGCTTCAAAGCGAGTAGCTTCACCCCGGTCCGGGCACTGGGGTGTGTTTACTGGAGGAAGCACCATCCAGGTGTGTGTACTGGCAGAAGCACCGTATCCTGCTGATAAGGCTCTTATCTTTGCACTCCTGAGTCAGGACACAGCAGCTGCCCCTTCAAATGATGCCTGGCAATGATGCTGCTGAAAATAGCATTTGATTGCCGAAGCTGCCAGTGTGCCAAGAGCCAGGAGGTGCCCAGAGGCGCTGTGTGCCCTGAGGAGAGCTGGCAAACAAGAGCTAAACAGAAGGAGGCAGCTCCTTGCTATTCAACTTCAGTGACACAGTGGTTATTTAAGGTTTACACCTTACACACTACAGGAGTGCTGGAGTAGGTCCAGAGAAGAGCAAAGAAGCTGGGCAAGGGTCTGGAGAACAGGGCTGGGGAGGAGCAGCTCTGTAAGAGCCTTAACGATCCAGGCCCTGCTCACCAAGCTGCAGCTGGAGCTGTGAGTCCCTCTGTGCTATCCCCAGCGCTGGATTTCACACAATCACTGAAGGGGTTGGGTTGAAGGGACCTCTAAAGGTCATCCAGACCATCCCCACTCCAGTCAGCAGGGACATCCCCAACTAGAGCAGGTTGCCCTAAACAACCTCACCTGGAATGGTTCCAGGGATGGGTCAGCTCCCACCTCTCTGGGCAACCTGGGACAGGCTCTCACCACCCTCAGTGTCAAACATTTCTCCCTTCTCTCCAGTCTCAATCTCCCTCTTTTAGGTCAAACCATCCCCCCTTGGCCTGTCACAACAGGCCCTGAGAAAAAGTCTGTCCCCAGCTCTCTGATCAGCCCTTGAAGCACTGCAAGGCCAGCTGAGGGAACTGGAGGTGTTTAGCCTGGAGAAGAGGAGGCTGAGGGGAGACCTCATTGCTCTCTGCAGCAACCTGAGGGGAGGATGCAGCCAGGTGGGGGCTGGACTCTCCTCCCTAGTAAGAAGTGACAGGAGAAGAGGAAACAGCCTCAAGTTGCACCAGGGGAGGTTTAGGTTGGCCATTAGAAGAAAGTTCTTCACCGAAAGGGTTCTCAACCCCTGGCACAGGCTGCCCAGGGAGCTGGCTGAATCCCCATCCCTGGGGGTGTTCCGAAGACACAGAGATGTGCTGAGGGCCGGGGTGGGGGTTAGCCCCAGCCTCGGTAGAGCTAGAGAATGGTTGGACTGCGTGATCCTAGAGATCTTCTCCAAACAAAATGATTCTGTACTTGGCTGAGGCACAGGTCCACGATCACGCTGCAGCCTCCCAGGGCCGGCAGCGGGTGCCCGGGGCTGAGCACAGCGAGCGGGCAGTGACATTTCCCCGCCTCTGGTGACTCACGGCTCAGGCACGTCCCGAGCCTACAATGTGCCTTTGTCCCCGCCGGAGCTCAATGCATTTCTCTTTCGTGCTCTTGTCTGGTTGGCTTTTGAGGCAGTGTAAAGCCCATAAATTCTGACCGACTGAATCCCGCACAGTTCGTCTGCACCTGCTGCAAAGGAGACGCCTCCCTTTGTGGGCACGGAGCCTGCCAGCTGCGTGCCCGCCTGCCTTTGTCACCACAAAGTGAACCCAGCCAGTATTCATCTCCTCCCCTGCCAGTCACCACTGGGGAGCTGTCTGCTGCCTCTCTCAGCTGTTTCTTTCCCAGGCTGAGTCAGTGGAACAGCGCTGAGGACTGGGCAGTGGAAGCGGGCTGGCTGGGGAGCTAATCCTCTGCCCATTTACACCCCTGGGTAACCCCGGAGTAACCCCAGGGGCTGTTACTAGGAGGCTCCCGGGAATCCCTCTCAGCTCTCACATCTTGGCACAAACCCCAATGCTCCATTACAAAACCCAGGTGTGACCATGGCAGGGGACAGGAGCAGGGAGGGTGTGACGGCAGAGTGCCAGCCTGGGCAGGAGCTGCTGGTGTCCCAGTGGTGCCAGGGCACAGCTGAGGTGGCTGTGCAGCTGGTGACAGGGTGCAGGGCTTATCACAGAATCAACAAGGTTGGAAAAGACCTCAAAGATCAGCAAGTCCAACCTCTCACCCAACACCTCATGCCTGCTAGACCATGGCACCAAGTGCCACATCCAGTCCCCTCTTGAACACCTCCAGGGATGGGGACTCCACCACCTCCCTGGGCAGCACATTCCAATGGCTAACAACTCTCTCTGGGAAGAACTTTCTCCTCACCTCCAGCCTAAACTTCCCCTGGCACAGGTTGAGACTGTGTCCTCTTGTTCTGGTGCTGCTTGCCTGGGAGAAGAGACCAACCCCCACCTGGCTACAACCTCCCTTCAGGGACCCTGGGACAGGCTCTCACCACTCTCAGTGTCAAACATTTCTCTCTTGTCTCCAGTCTCAATCTCCCTCTTTTAGGTCAAACCATCCCCCCCTTGGCCTCTCACAACAGGCCCTGAGAAAGTCTGTCCCCAGCTTCCTGCTCAGCTCTCTAAGCACTGCAAGGCCACCAGAAGGTCTCCCTGGAGCCTTCTTCTCTCTCCAGGCTGCCCAAGGCCAACTCTCTCAGCCTGGCCTCCCAGCAGAGGGCTTCCAGCCCTGCCAGCACTGCTGTGGCCTCCTCTGGCCCTGCTCCAGCAGGTCCCTGGCTGTGCTGAGGGCTCCAGAGCTGCCCCAGCACTGCAGGGAGGTCTCAGCAGAGGAGCAGAATCCCCTCCCTGCCCCTGCTGCCCACACTGCTGGGGCTCAGCCCAGGCCAGGCTGGGGCTGGGCTGGCAGGGCTCAGTGCCAGCTCATCTCCAGCTTTATTGGCACCTCCCAGACATTCCCTTGTTTAAAGCATCAGCAGCTTTTACCTTCCTCTTCTTCCATCTGCATCTGGGCCCCTCACTGGAGCTTTGTCCTTGCCTTTTCAGCACTGCCCTCACTGCTGCCCAGTGCCCTTATGTTCCTCACCTGCCAGCATGGCAAACATCTGCCAGGTGCCATTTGCTGGGTCTATAAACCCAGCCAGAGAACCACACCAGCAACAGAGAGCAAAGCAGTGCAGCCTGCTTTCCCAGCAAGGGCTCTTTTTATTAAGTCATGCCTTAAACCCCAGAAACATTCCTGTGTTTGAGCCTGGCTGGCACACACGACACAGCAGCTTGCCTCAGACAGGGTAACAGAGGCAGCAGTGATGGCAGCTGGGTTGCTCCACACCTGGGCAGCAGGCAGCCAGGCAGAACCCACCCTGAAAACAGGGGAGAGGGCTTTGGAGTAACCTTTTGACTTCCCCAAGGAGCCAACCCCCTGGGTCCAGGGCCCACCAAGAACCTCAGAGCTTACAATCTGTGTTTTCAGCTCTCTCCATTGTGACAGCTTTGGCCCTAAACCAGCATCTCTCAAGCAGGTCTCTAACCCAGAGGCTCTCTCAGGGCCAACGTTTCATGGCTCTTCGGAATTCGTTCTGCCTTCAGCCTCCCCCTGCAATAGGATGATCAGAGGAGGGACCTGAGTGCTGGGACCCATCACAGGCAGGTGATGGGCCTGCCTGAGCAGTGTGGAGCAGCACAGATGGATGCAGCCATAGCACAGAACCCCAGCACGGTGAGGGTTGGAAGGGACCTCTGGAGCTCATCCAGTCCAACCCCCTTGCTAAAGCAGGGCACCCACAGCAGCTTGCCCAGGAGCACAATGGCCTGGGGGGGGTTGGAAGCTCTCCAGAGGAGACTCCACAACCTCTCTGGGCAGCCTGCTCCAGGCCTCCAGCAGCCTCACACCAAAGAAGTTTCTCCTCCTGTTCAGGTGGAACCTCCTGGGCTCCACTTTGTGCCCAGTGCCCCAAGCTACCCTGTGTCAAGTCTGTTTGAAAGCAGCAGGATGCTGTCAGCTACCCTCTGAACTCAGCTGAGGGTGGAGGGAGATGCTTTGTCCTCACATGGTTTGTCAGTGGTTGATTTCTCTTCACACTTGGGTGGCTTGGGGTTCCCCCTCCCCCCCATTACTGTGGCAGTTGTGCTTCCTTTTCTCATTGGGATGAAACTTGCTCGAGGATCTCAGACTTCAGGAGCATTACTGGTCAGAACCTGTTCTTCTCCACACTACCAGGTCATTTCAAAGCCTGCACTGTTCCCTTTTGTTTGGTTCCCTTTACAGAACACCAGTGATGCCCCCAGCCCCCAGGAGCCCTGCAGCAGCAAAGGGAGGGCTGGCAGCTGAGCAAAGGAGCTGGAAATGAAAACTGGCACCTGAGCTCTGAGAGGAAACAGCAAAGATGCCCTGAGCTCATTGCCTGCCTGCCCTGTGAGAGCTCAGCTTTTGCTGCTGCTGGTCTCACAGCAGCAACCACTTCAGTTCCAGGAACAGTGCTGCTGAAGCACAACAGGAAACACACAGTGGAAAAGCTGCAGCCCCTTCTCGCTCCTTCAGGTGCAGCTCCAGCCTGGTTTTCTTGGGATAGGGATCACCAAACCCCCTCAGTTTCTTCAGTCTCCACCTCAGCAATCAGCAGAAGGCCTGGTGGAGCACAGAGGGCAGAGAGAGTGCAGGGGAGCAGGAGCCCTGTGCAAAGGGTCTTGCTTGGCTGCACTTACCTGCCATGGGCATGGCAAATGTAAGGGCAGACACCTGTGCCTGCATTGCCAGCTCCCAGTTAAGAGGCCCTTGTAGTGGGGGCTGCATTGCTGCAACTCAATTGCAGCACTGAAAGAAGTAAATCACAACCCAATTGTCCTCACACACCTTTGACTGAAGCTTTGTGAACACCACCAGTGTGGATCTGTGCTGGGCCTGAGCCCGAGGCCAGGGTGCCTGGCAGGGACCAGTGCCTGGCCTGCTGCTGCAGCCTCCTCCAGCTCGGTCTCCACAGGTAAGAAATGTCCCCCAGGTACAGCCCAACACAGCCCCTGCACAACCACAGGAGGACAAAGCCACTCAAACACCCAGAACCCCCCAGACACCGGGGAGCCAGGCGGGGGCTGAGTCCTTGGTGAATGCCAGGAGAGACTACCCCATGAGGCAGGATGGGAGCCTGGCTCCATCAGCTGCTTGAAGGGCTCCACACTCGAGGCTTAGCAGGGGGAGAGGCTCTGCTTGCTGAAGGTCTCTAGGGCCAGTGGTGCTGGGATTGAGCAGCAGCTCATGTGGATGCTCAGACAGACTGGGGTGCTCCATGACCTCACCAAATGCAGCCTGGGTCCCCAGCAGCACATCACAAACCAGCCCCAGCTTTGGGTTGTAAGGGACATTAAAGATCATCCAGTTCCAACCCCCCTGCCAGGCTGCTCAAGGCCTCACCCAGCCTGGCCTTGAACCCCTTTATGTCAATTTTAAGGACACTCTGAAAGCAACACAGTAACGTGAAAAGTTAATAGGTTGTATTAGTTACAACTTACTAAACACTTATGGACAGGTGCAGTTTAGCTTCCCTTCAGATGGATTCCTTACATTTCAGGTCCACAGCATTTATTCCTTCCAGTCTTTTTCAGGCTCTGCCAGGCTCAGTCAATGTCTGAATCCAAGCAGCTACCAGTTCTTGCCACTCTTCAGGGGCTCACACACAGCCTGGGCACAAGGCAGAGACAGCCAACTGGCATCTCACTGCCAGCTCTGCAGGATCACCCGGGACAACCACCAGCACCAACAGCTCACTCAAGCACCCATTTACTCATCAGCTGGGCTGGCAGCAGCAGGCTGTCCTGGCATCAAGACCACAACAGTTTCCAGTTGCCTTTGCCTTGTGTTTCCACAGCTGGGAGCTGAAAACCACTCCAGGGCAGGTGCAGAGAGCCAGGGATGCTCTGGGGCCGGTGGGACAGAGTCACAAACAGCTTCTCAGACAGAGTGGAAAGAGGCCTTGCTGCTCGGTATGCCTTGGGGGGACACCTGTGTGGCACCCCTCAGGAGGGGCTGGCTGTCTTGTCCCCTCCAGGGGCTGTCCCAGCAGCCCCCTGAGCCTGGAGCAGCTCAGTGCTGGGTCGGTGTCCGGTGCTGGCCGCGTGGCCAGGGAAGGCTGACTCAGCCCAGCACATCCTCTGAGGCATGGTTCCGGCAGCGTGTGCCAAGGGCCAGGGGCCCTGAAGGGTTTCCCAGTCACACAGCAACCTGCCCTATGCCGGACCAAGGCATTCATCAGCACTAAGTGTGGCTTTTACGCCGGGCTTTGGTGGGCTGAACGTTTCCGCTCGCACCCAGGCAGCAGAGGGGGCCTGGCGCTCCACCTCCTGCCCGGGCCGGGCGGAAGGACAGGCCCCCAGCCCCGGCTCCTGCCACTGGCCACTTCCAGTCAGCGCCTTCCATTCGCTCATCCAGTCCACGGCTGGTGCCCGGGGGTGACGAAGCAGCCTCCGCAGTCGCTCTGCCAGCAGAGCCCTGGGAACCGGAACTGCCAGGCACAGGTCACTCCGGCAGTCACGTCCCGGCACAAGAGCGGCTCTCAGCGAGGTGGCGGCGTGCCAGGAGCCACGCTCACGCCGCGCGGAGGGGGAGAGCTCTGCCTCACGCAGCACTGCTCAGGGCAAAACCATCGGGGGCGGCCGGGGAGCATCTCCCCCAGACCGCAACAGTGAGCCTGTGCGTGAAGACACAAGGTGAACACACAGCACACACGCTCCAGAAGCCCCTGGAGCACAAAACCTGTGCTGGGCTCCAGGCAGCGAGTCCAGGCTGAGAAACAAGGAACGATTCCACTTCCAGAGTCCTTCTGCAGAGGCAGAGCTGAGCCCCCCACGGGCCGTGGCTCCGGCAGGTCCGGAGGCACCGCCGGGCGGCAGACGCTGGCAGGATCCCAGGGTGTGCACAGCAGAGTCCTCGCCCCGGGCAGGACGAGCTGGCTGCTTGCCTTTAGCTGTCAGATGTTTTGCTACAGCTGCAAGGGGTTCCTGTTGGTGTTTCTCGTTCACTGCAGGAAGGGATTCTCTGCTAACTCATCCATTTCCCACCCCAGCCGGCAGGTCAGCTGCAAAAGGAAGTTGGAGGCTGCAGCGTGAGGCAAGGTGCAGAAAGCTCCATCTCAAATGTCTGTGGCCCCCCGGTCACCTCAGCTTTCTTTTTCCCTTTCCTCCTCAGATGAGGGGAAAAGAGGAAAGGCTCTCTGGAAAGGCTGTTTCAGACAAGTGCCACATCCAAGACCATGACACCCAGCCATGCCTCTGCAGCTGAGGGAACAGGCACCAGAGAACATGGTCTGGGGCTGCTCTCACCCAAGCTGAGGAGCAGCAGACTGGACAGCTGATGCACTTGCTGCCCACCCTTCTCTCCTGGAGGTCACAGTCCCAGCCCTGCCATAACACAGCCAGCAGAGCCCTTTGCTGACATCCACCAGGCCAAGGCAAGGGGCTGGAGGTCACATCCAGCACTGCCTCAGAGCCAGAGCAGCAGAAACTCCCACAATGGCTGTGGTGAACGGCTAAGGGCTGGCACCCAGTTTAGCTATTCCAGCTTAATCTGCTTCTCTCCAGGGTTAACCAAGTGCCTACATTTCTCCAGCCCTTGCCAAAAGCAATTCCAAGCCCCACAGGAGCTGCAGCAGCAGTTCCCCACGGTGGTGCTGAGCGTAGTGGTGCAGCAGAGCCGCTGGTCCTCTACCAGAGCAGGCAGGGCTGGAGCTCAGCTGCACCACAAGCTGCTGGCTACAATTACCCTGCTGAGAGAGGAGCTGCAGCAGAGCCCATTCAGACAGCAGTGAGGGACTGGGAACAAACTGGTTTCAGGGCTTTCAGACCTTCAGACCCCAGCAGCAGGCCCTTGATGGCTGCGAGAAGCAGGTGGAGGTGGAAGGACAAACTGTGCCTTGTACTCAGCACAGCTTCTGCAGGCAGAGAACCCTGAGGGCAAGCTGGGCCCATGGGCACTGCCCAGGCCTGTCCTCAACCTGCCACAGAGAGGAGGCTTGCAGAGGCTGCTGGGGCATGAGGAACAAGGAACAAGGGAACAGGGGAAGAGGGTGCTTGGCCTCTGCCAGGAGACACCCTGGCTGTGACCCTGCTGCGTGCCGGCGGCAAGCGCGCAGCCAGAGGTCACCCCTCAGAGGCTGGTCCGGCTGAGGGAGTTGGAGGCTCTATTTCTAACCTTAAACTTTAAATAATGACAGTTTTCTTGGGGTTGTTTTGTTGTTTGGGGTGGGGTTTTTTTTTTGCACTCCAGCCTCTGCTGATCCCTTCCTTCCCCAGCAGCCACTCCAGAAACTCGACCGGCTCCGGAAGGGAAGATCTCGGCTCCCCTCTGCCAGAAAGGGTTGACTGCAATGATGCTACTGGCACAAAGGACTTGAAACACCAAAGTTCTATTGTCTTTCCAGTCACAGCTTTGAGAGCAGCTCAGCTCTTGAGTCAAATGAACGCTACACAGGAGAAAAAAACGATGTCCCAAACAGCACAGACTATGAGGAAGAGAGATCTTTGGAAAAGAGAGAACTGCATTCAGCATCATACCACAGTCAGCTGCACCAGGACAAGAGTCTGTGAGGTTCATCCAAACACCTTCCTACAGGAGTGAGGCAACTGTACAACCTACCTTCCTACTCCTGGCTCTACAAGTGGGCAGTGAGGAGAGATACACACTAGCTCTACACAGGAATCACTCAGTGGGTACACAAACAGGCCCCTTCAGACTTCAATAAGATATCAGTGGTTCCACAATGCTACATTCATGCTACCAAGTTCACTGGATGGGGGTTTTACATCAGAAAAAGAGAAAGGGAAGAACAGTTTGTCTGAACATAACCACAGGAGGTAAAAGGGTCAGAAAGGGCAAAAGGAGAGAGTTTTGTGTCAGCTTTTTAACCCTGCCACTGCCATTTCCTTCTGTGAACCACACCTGGTGGTGTGCTTTCATCCTGCCTGCAGCTCCCACCTCTCAGGAGCTCAGCTGGTGGGAGCCACCCTGCTAAATAACCAAGAGCTGGCACCAATCCTGTCCTCTTTTGATAGCTGACACTTCCTTTAGAAGCTGCAGAGCAGTGCCTGTTATCCCCTTCACCCTGAGCCTGGAAAACACGACCCAGTCAAAAGGACAAGAGCCCAGCCAGGGCTGAGAGGCAGCCAGCAGACCTGCCAAGCTCAGGCCAGCTCAGCAGGGCAGCTTCCCCACAGCTCCCCTTTGCCTTCAGTGATTCTAAAGCATCTCTCCCCACCGAGTCCCCTCCTTGCTTACTCTATGTACAGTATTTCTTCACAAGTTTTGCTATAAAACTGCTCTAAATGTACAGGGGTCAGCAGCTCCAGCCAGAGAGAGGCCTGCTCCCCAAAACCACAGCCACAGGGAAGTCACAGGGAAGGAGTAACTACAGAGCAGAACAAGTTGCTCTTCGTGTAAGGAGTTAAAAGATTTGTACAGATATTTTCCCTTCACAACCAACTGATTTTGGGTCTCAGGAAACCAAAGGAATCCCTCCTGCTTATTGCCCAGTGAATCTGACTTGTCTAAGAAACACCTGGGCTCACCTCCCAGAACTGCCAGGGTGACCTACACAGGCTGCAGGCACTGCTTACCCTCCGAGCAGGAGAGCAGAGGACGAAACAAACTCTTCCCAAACCAAAAAGCCGAAACGCATCCTCAAGCACAAATCACAGAGTTGGTTGGGCCGGGAAAGACCTCCAAGGTCATCCCCCTGCGCTCTCCAAGCTCTGCTTTCGCTCTGTCCTGCACAGGAAAGGGTGGTGAGCAGCTCAGAGCACTGCACAGGTCCTTTCAGCCCTGGTGAGCTACGCGCAGGCAGCAGCCGGCAACCGAGCCACCGCGGGCAAGATTCAAGCCCGTGCTCCAAAGCCTGAGCTGTGCTCCTCCACATGCCTCAGGGAACAGCCTCCAGCGGAGGATTTCTGTGCTGCTCCACGCAGCAGAGCTCTGTCCCCTCCACACACACACAGAGCAATGAAGGAGTTAATCGCCATGGCTATTAATTGTCTACTTCATTTGTATACCGCAGCGAAGCTGGCAGGGAGGCTCCCTCCCAGCCGGGGCCCCGCGACTCTAACCTAGGAAAGGAGTTCAGCAAAACTCAAGCCCCTGGGTTTTAAGTTTTGCAAAGCAGCAAAAGAGAAAGTAAGGAACCAAGTTGTGCCTAACTGGAGGAGAAAACACACACACGGGGTGGGGGTGGGGGTGGGAGAGCAGGTACAGGGTCAGTGCAACACAGCTACTCTGAAAGGAACGACCAAAACCACCGCGAGGGACGCAGCAGACATGCAGGGTCTGCTAAGTTACCTTAACCCCGTGTTTGCTGGTGATTAAATATGTCTACAGAAGATAAGATTACCAGGGGTGGGTTGGTTTTTGGGCTATATTTTCAAGCAGACCCCCCCCCCTCCCCCCCCAATACCTCACCTATTGGTTACTGGTGTGTTAGTTTTAACTAGGTAAAGAGTGGGAGGGATTTCACCACCGCCCTCCCTCCCCCCCCCCCCCGCTATAAAAATTGCACTTATTTGCTATGAAACAAACCCCAAAGTCTTTAAGATCTGGATTCTATACTCCAGTAGATATTCACATGGAAATTGGATCCTCTTGAGCTAAGCTTGCAGGAGGTGTAGCAGTCCTTGCTCCTCCAGACCCCCCCCCCTGCCCCCAGCGCAGAAGGTCGCCGCCGGCGCCGCGCTCCGCTCGCCGCCTCGGCCTGCGTGGGTGACTGGCTCTGGTGGGGTTGGGTTGTGTGAGAAAACCTGAGCTTCAAAAAGTCTTTAAAAGGACCTGCAGTCAAATCTGGCCCATTCTGACCCAAAACAGCTCAGTTCTGCAAGGATCTCCCATCCCGTCCTCCGTTCGCACAGCTCCTCCTGAGACACCGCGGCTCTGACCCGAGGCGAGCCAGGCGTCAAACCCTCTCCCCCTCCAGTCTCTCTTGACCCAGGAGGAGGCTTCCCTCCTGAGGGCTCCTCCTTCCCTCCCTTAGGCTTCCTCTAGGGCTTCCAAGGGCTCCCTGTGCCAATAAAAAAGTCTCTCTGCAATCAGCATGACTTCTTGGACACCGGTGATCACCTTCCTCTGGCAAAGCCTTCTGCAGCTCACAAAATGTCATCGTAGTCCAAGAGCTTGGAGTGCTGGCGCGTCTTCCACAGGCGGAACAGGCGGAAGTCAAAGTAAGTCTCAATCATCTGCTTACCTGCAAGGAAAGGAGGCAGAGGGCTCACACCTGCAGCCTGGGAGAGACCTCAGAGGGGTCACAGCCTGCAGCCAGCACAGAGACCTCAGAGGCATCACAGCCTGCAGCCAGGGAGAGACCTCAGAGGCATCACACCCTGCAGCCAGGGAGAGACCTCAGAGGCATCACACCCTGCAGCCTGGGAGAGACCTCAGAGCCATCACACCCTGCAGCCAAGGGAGAGACCTCAGAGGCATCACACCCTGCAGCCAAGGGAGAGACCTCAGAGGCATCACACCCTGCAGCCAGGGAGAGACCTCAGAGGCATCACAGCCTGCAGCCAGGGATCATAGGATCAGAGGATGTTAATGGTTGGAAAGCACCTCTGGAGATCATCAAGTGCAACCCCCTGCCAGAGCAGGACCATCAGATCCAGGTCACACAGGAACACATCCAGATGGGGCTGGAAAGGCTCCAGAGAAGGAGACTCCACTCTCTGGGCAGCCTGCTCCAGGGCTCTGGGACCCTCAGTGAAGAAGTTCCTCCTCATGTCGAGGTGGAACCTCCTGTGCTGTGCTCAGGGGGGTTACACCCTGAAGGCAAGGGAGATTGCAGAGCCTGCAGCAGCCCACACAGGGCCACAGGAGCAGCTGCCCATGTGCTGCACTTTGAGAACAGGCATTCAGCACCTCCCCCAGGGCATGCAAAGGTGCCCGTGGGAATCAAACATCTCTTTAGATCTCCTCAAACCATGAAAGGCTCCTTGATAATCCCCTCGGCAGGGTTTGTCCGGGGGGGAGGGACCTGAGCTCAAAATCTGTCTCCAGACTTTGACCTCTCTGCACCGGCTGCAGAAAGGGGGTTGGGGGGATGGGGCAGGAGCTGGAGAGTATCTGACAGCAGCTCTTACAGATTAAAAGCTGCCCCTGCCCTGCCCAGCTGCCTCCTGCCCTGCACAGTTGCCCCCTGCCCTGCACAGCTGCCCCTTGCCCTGCCCAGCTGCCCCTTGCCCTGCACAGCTGCCCCCTGCCCTGCACAGCTGCCCTGCACAGCTGCCCCCTGCCCTGCACAGCTGCCTCCTGCCCTGCCCAGCTGCCCCCTGCCCTGCACAGCTGCCCCTTGCCCTGCACAGCTGCCCCCTGCCCTGCACAGCTGCCCCTTGCCCTGCACAGCTGCCCCCTGCCCTGCCCAGCTGCCCTGCACAGCTGCCCTGCACAGCTGCCCCCTGCCCTGCACAGCTGCCCCTTGCCCTGCACAGCTGCCCTGCACAGCTGCCTGCCCCCTGCCCTGCACAGCTGTGCCTTAGAATCACAGAATGGTTTTGGTGGAACAAGACCTTTAAGACCATTGAGTCCAACCCTTCTCTAACTCTACCAAGGCTGGGGCTAAGCCATGGCCCTCAGCACCACATCTCTGCCTCTTTTCAACCCCTCCAGGGATGGGGATTCAGCCAGCTCCCTGGGCAGCCTGCTGCAGTCTTTGAGAACCTTTGCAGTGAAGAAGTTTCTTCTAATGTCCAACCTAACCCTCCCCTGGTGCAGCTTGAGGCCATTTCCTCTTCTCCTGCCACTTGTTACTAGGGAGGAGAGTCCAGCCCCCACCTGGCTCCATCCTCCCTGTGGTAGAGAGCAATGAGGTCTCCCTCAGCCTCCTCTTCCCCAGACTAAGCCAACCCCTGTCCCTTCAGCTGCTCCTCCCCAGCCCTGTTCTCCAGACCCTTCCCCAGCTTTGAGGCCCTTCTTTGAAGCTTCTCCAGCACCTGAATATCCTCCCTGGAGTGAGGGCCCCAAAACTGAACCCAGTACTCAAGGTGTGCTGAGCACCATCACTGCCCTGGCCCTGCTGGCCACACTATTGCTGATCCAGGCCAAGATCTCTTCTGAGAGCTCAGAAGGTATCACAGCAGGACACAGCAATGCTGTGGCACCAGTCCCCCCCTGGCACCTCTGATGAAGGTGGGGAGGGTCTCCCCAGGCAGCCACAGGCTGGGCAGTGTGCAGGGGGCTGGCACTGGAGGCAGGCAGTGCACAAGGGCCAAGAAGCTTGGCCTCTGGGACAGGCCTCAGCCAGGGGATTTTCACTTTTGAGGCCTGATTAAGGTTAGTTTCAGATGACTTTGCACAGGATTAGAGAGGCTGTGCTGTAGGCACGTCCCAGGCTGATCCAGGGCACAAATGCAGATGGATTCTTCTGCCCAGCTTCCTGCTTAAAAGCTCACACACAGAAGCCAAGGCACAGAGAAACCCAGGGACTGCCCTGCAAGAGGCTTCTCAGCACACAGGCAGGAGCAAGCTCACTGTGGGACCTGTGCAAGCACTCTAAAGCTGGCTCCAGAGCTCAGCAGGACACACACACAGAGAGCTCTGCACAGCACCTCTGTGCCCAGCTCCTGCTCCTTCCTGTGAGGGGGAGTTGAGAATAACCCCTGGGTGCTGCTGCCAGCTCTGAGCAGCAGAGGAAGTACCCACAGTGCTTCCAGCCCAGTGCTGCATGGCTTTATCTTCCAAGATAACAAAGTACCAAGGACTGCAGCAAGGACACAACAACAATGGCAAATTCAGAGCACATTGCTTAGGGAGCTGCACCCAGAACCACAGAGTGCTGGGGGCTGGAAGGGACCTCTGAGGATCATCACACCCAAGCCCCCTGCCAGAGCAGGATGACCTAGGGCAGGTCACAGAGGAGCACATGCAGGCAGGCCTTGAAAGCCTCCAGAGCTGGAGACTCTAATTACACTTGCCAAAGAACAGGATAAAAACATCTGTAGCCCCTGGAACTCTCCTGAGCTACAGGCAAAAAACCCACCCCAAACCCCAGGCAGGGCAGCCTGAGAATGGCTCTCTTGGGCTCCAGCCCAGCCACCTGTTGATGGCACAACTCACTTGGTACCAGTGGTTGGGGCCCTGGAGAAGACACCTCTGCACATTTGGCCACAGAGAAAGGTCTGGATGGATTGCACATGCCCTGCTAACATCAGAAACCCTCTAAACTCAGCCCAGAAAGCTGCCTGCTGGTCAGGCTCCTTGGCCTCTGCCAGGAGCCCAGGGAGTGCCCCCTGGCTGCAGGCCCAGCCACCAGGGTAGGTGAAATGAGAACGTGGAGGAGCTGCAAGGGGAAATCCAGGCTCAGCAACTGAGCTGCAGAAGCAAACTGAAGGCCTTGGCAGGACTTAAGGGAGCTCCAAAGTGCCTTTTCAGGAGGATGGCCACTGAGGGAGGCAGGGCAGCTGGGAAGGAGTGTGTCCTCCTACAGAAGAGACATTACCTTGAGCTGAGAGTTCAAGTGGAGACTCAAAGGCAACCCTATAAGGATTCATTAAGTTTTTCAGATTCTGAAATAGCTGCAAAGGAAACAAACCCAGAGTCAGCAGCTGCAAACCAGGAGGAGCCCCAGGGCACCCCAACCTGCCCCAGCCTTGTTCCCTGCCTCTGGAGGATGTTTCACTCTTGTCACAGAATCACAGCATGTCAGGGGGTGGAAGGGACCTCTGGAAGTCACCCAGCCCAAGCCCCTGCCAGAGCAGGGCACACAGCAACACAGCCAGGTGGCTTTGAAAGCCTCTAGAGGAGACTCCACAACCTCTCTGGGCAGCCTGCTCCAGGCCTCCAGCACCCTCATAGTGACAACGTTTCCCCTCCTGTTCCCCTGGCACCTCCTCTGCTCCCAGTGCCCCTTGTGCTGTCCTTGGCCATCCCTGAGCACAGCCTGGCCCTGTCCTCCCCACACTGCCCTGCACATCTTTGTCACCAGCACTGAGGGCAGCCCTCAGGCTCCTCTGCTCCAAGCAGAGATGTTCCACTGCCTGCAGCAGATCTGAGGCTCTGTGCTGGACTCTCTCAAGCAGTTCCCTGAGGTCCTTCTCGATCTGAGGGGCCCAGAACTGAACACAATATTCCAGATGTGGCCTCACCAGGGCAGAGGAGAGGGGGAGGAGAACCTCTCTGAGCTGCTCACCACAGTCCTTTTAATCCCCCCCAGGATGCCCTTGGCCTTCTTGGCCACAAGGGCACATCATTGGCTCCTGGCCATCCTGTTGTCCACCAGGACTCCCAGGTGCTTTTCCCCAGAGCTTCTCCCCAGCAGATCAGCCCCCAGCCTGCACTGGTTGATGAGGTTGCTCTTTCCCAGATGCCAGACTGTTTTGTCCTTCAAAACATCCAGCCCACAGAAGAAGTGCTCTGAATGCCTGCTCTCCTCAAAGGCTTCAGTGTTTGTCCTGTCACTTGTCATCCCTCCCTGCCCTCTGGGGCAGGCTCCATCCCTGGTGTGGCTCCCCTGCTCTCAGCCACTGCTGGGCCAGGCTGGCAGCCTGTTCCCACACAGCAGCAGCAGCAGGTTCAGCCTTCACAGCCTGACTGTTGCCTTCCTGGCCTCGGTGCCACTCTGCAGGCATGCCCAGAGAGGAGACCTGGGAAGCTCTTACCTTCTCCCCATTGGGGTTTCCAAGAACATAGCAGCCCATGATGTGAATGATATTTGGTTCAGGATTGACTTTACTCATCAGCCTGCTCAACCTCTTCCAGAAGCTGGAAGAAAGAGGAAAACAACAGAGTACACAACTGAAAATCCAGAGAGAACTGTGTCCTTGCATGCATCAGTGTGTGGGCACCCAGTGCTCAGGAGGGGCTGGCAGCAGGAGGAGCAAGCTGCTCAGGAGGAAACACTGGCTCTTGTACAAGGAAGAGCAGGGACAGAGCAAGGGCCTGAGGAGCAGCTTCAAGTCATGTGGCAGAGATGGAGGAGCAGAGTCCACCAGGAGTGCTTTCAGAGTGAGTTTCATTAAGCACCCTCTTCTTGCAGCAGTTGCCCCCAGCCTCCTCTCTCCCATTTCTATCACCCCTTTGTCTCTGCAGACAGCAGTGCCAGCAGTGCCAGCAGTGCCCTGCTTCCTTCCCAGGGCATGGCACCAGCAGAAGCCAGCTGCAGAGGACGTGCTTCTGCACAGCCAGCCAGCCACCACCAAACCAGGCCACCCTATGCCAGTGCTTGGTGCTGCCCAGCAGTCAGAGCCAGTGTGCCAGCCTGTGCCTCAGCCCCCTGAGGTGCCACCACCTCCCTCTGCCCTGGGTTTGAGCAGTGGCTTCTGGGGAGCACCAGAGCCCAGCAGCTCCCCTGTGGGGCCTGCACCCAACTGCAGCCTAAGCTTTCCTCAGGCCTGCTTCCCAGGGGCACACAGGCTGGAGGGGCACTCACTTCCAAGCAGCCAAGTGCTCAGCTGTGTGCTCACAGCGTGCTGAAGGTCCCCAGATTACCAAGCAGAGGGCAGCTGTGGCTGGGCTGTGCTCAGGAGCAGACCCAGGGGCTGCAGGAGGTTATTCACAGTGCTGGTGCCAGAGCAGGAGAGCACCCAGCAGGTGCTGATTCTCATCCTGCCAGCAAAAAGCTGTGCAGCAGCAGGTTGGTGTGCATCCTCTCCCCCACAACAGAGCACTGCTAGCCAAGTGAGCTGGAGCCAGCACAAGTGAGCAGGCAGCAAAACAGGCAAAGCTTAACTCTCTGCAAGGGGCAGAATTGCCTCAGCAACCCTGGCTGGCAGGCTGGCATGCTACTGAAATTCCTGCTCAGGAAGGTGCTGGACTTTGAGCAGGCTCTGCAGAGGCAAATTCCATTTCCCTCTGCAATGAGGAGGGCAGCTAGCTGGAGCCAGCTGAGGGGGGAAGGGTTTGGATTTCTGCCACCAGCTGCCTGCTTAGAAATGCTGCCACAGCCACCTCTGAGGTGCAGAGGCACAAGGGGCATGCTCTGGTTTCTGGGCAGCAAGGCTTTTGTCAGCAGTGTACTTCCCCTCTTCCTGTGAGCCTCTCTGATCCAGACAGACATTAAACAGCAGACAAAGGCAGAAATCTCCTGGTGACCTGTCCTAGGGCCACACCACCCCAGGGCTGAGCTCAGCTCTCTCTTCTTTGCAACTCCCTGCAAAGGAGCTGAAAGTTGCTCCAGGTTCCCCCCTCAGCCTCCTCCTCCTCCTCTTGACCAAGCCACCTCAGCCCCTTCCACTTCTTCTCTACCACATGCAACAAACAATGAGCAAACCAAGCAGGAAAAGGCTGCCAGAGGCCAGGAGCCCGAGGCAGGCACTCACAGGATCATATCTTCCTCCTTCTCCACTTTGGCAAAAGTGGCAACCTTGTTCTTTAACAAGTACAGGTGGCCAGGACCTCCCTGCAAGAGACAGACAGAGAGAGAGCTGCAAACCACTGTGCACAGCCCCTGAAGGAACAAACCCTGGCTGTGGTGCTCATCCTGCACAGCCATACCCAGAGTCACAGAACTGTCAGGGTTGGAAGGGACCTCAAGGATCAGCCACTTCCAACCCCCCTGCCATGGGCAGGGACACCTCACACCACAGCAGGTTGCTCACAGCCACCTCCAGCCTGGCTGCAAACACCTCCAGGGAGAAGGCTTCCACCACCTCCCTGGGCAACCTGTGCCAGGCTCTCACCACCCTCCTGGGGAACAACTTCTTCCTAACATCCAATCTCAATCTACCCATTTCTATTTTGTTCCCCCACTGACACCCTCAAAAGTCCCTCCCCAGCTTTCCTGTAGCCCCCTTCAGATACTGGAAGGCCACAATGAGGTCTCCTGGGAGCCTTCTCCTCTCCAGCCTGCACAACCCCAACTCTCTCAGTCTGTCCTCATAGCAGAGCAGCTCCAGCCCTCTGCTCCTCCTCGTGGCCCTTCTCTGGACACCTTCCAGCACCTCCAGCTCCTTCCTGGCACAGAGGCTCCAGAGCTGGACGCAGCGCTGCCGGTAGCTCCAGGCGCAGTTCCGGGGCGGCGCCGCCAGGGGGCAGCGCAGGCTCGGCAGGCGGCGCCGCCCCCGGAGCAGGCAGCGCAGGGCTCGCTCAGGATAGATTCACCCACGGGGAGGGCGCCGGGGGGTGGATTCTCCTGTGTTTACTGTGCTGTGCCCACCTCGCCGCAGAAAGGCACAGCAACAGACAGGAATCTTCACTGTGGGTGGCTGGAGAGTAATAAGGAAGACAAGAAAGCCTCTTTCTTTCCTTTGGGGATGCCAGGGGACTTGCCGTGGTAGGCAGATGAATCAGAACTGCTGGGGCTGGAAAAGCCCTCCAAGATCATCCACTCCAAGCATCAACCCAACCCCACCATGGCCACACCTCCAGGGATGGGGACTCCACCACCTCCCTGGGCAGCCTCTGCCAATCTCTGACCACTCTTGCAGCAAAGACATTTATCCTCATCTCCATCCTAACCCTCCCCTGGCACAATTTCAGCCCATTTCCTCTCATCCTACCACCTGCTACTAGGGAGCAGAGCCCAGCCCCCACCTCACTCCAATCTCATTTCAGGGAGTTGAGGAGAGCAATGAGATCTCCCTCAATTTGATGCTGAGCCAAGCAGGGATAAGCAGGCAAGAACCACTGCACTTTGGCAGCAGCAGCAGCAGCCATGGAAAGATTGAGTACATGATCAGGAAAATGAAGTCAGCCCAGGTCAGGGTGCTGCAAACTGCAGCCCTGCAGCATGAAGGTCTCTTCCAACCTGGTCTGGTCTGGTCTATTCTATTCTATCCCATTCTATTCTGTTCTATCCCATTCTATTCTATTCTATCCCATTCTATTCTATTCTATCCCATTCTATTCTATCCCATCCCATCCCATTCTATTCTATTCTATCCCATTCTATTCTGTTCTATCCCATTCTATTCTATTCTATCCCATTCTATTCTATCCCATCCCATTCTATTCTATCCCATCCCATCCCATTCTATCCCATCCCATTCCACTCCACTCCATATGAGGCACGTGGGAGGGAGCTACATTAGGTTAACTTCCTAACTTCTCATTTCAAGCTTCCCTGCACAGCTGCTGGGAAAGCCTGAAGCTGTCCACCCTGAGGAACAGGAGACTTAGGATGGAAATCCCCAGTGACCCCAGATGGAGCAAGGCCTGGCTGTCCCCCCCAGCTCAGCAATGCTGGCCCCTGGGCCCTCCCCAGCTGGGAGCTGTGCCACCTGCCCGTCCGCCGCACGGCACACGGCACTGGCCCAGCGAAGCTGTGTGCAGACTGCAGCCATCACAGCTCAGATGCTTCTTCCTTTCCCTGGAATCCTCCTTCTGAGGGCTGTGCTAATGCTGCTGAGCCTGGGGTTCCTTGAAAGCAGCTGAGAGGCAGCCCAGCTCCAGGCTTGGCCACACTCACTCAGGTTTTAGTTCTCGCTGTCACAGCAGCTGCTCGGCGCCTGGGGGAGTGGGAAGTGAAAGCTGTACCCAGTGCAGTTATTTTCACAGGGAGCTGACTTGGCAATATTGGTTCCTCTGGCGAATTTTCCCTGGAGGGGGAAGGGAAAAAAACAACCCAACCCCACACCAAACCCAGCCAGCCAGCCAAAGTGCTTCACAACTTTCACATACTTGGCAAAATATCAGCATCTTCCAGATTTTGCAGCCTTTCCGATAGATGTTGAGCTTCTTCTCTATTTCCTCTGCAAAAATAACCCCCCCCAAAAAAAACCCCACAACATGTTGGAAAAGATGAGCCAGAAAAGAAGGGGGAAAAAAAAATCAATAATTAACCTTTATGTCTTTTCACTGAGTCCTGAACACAGGAGGCTGAGCTGCACAAGGCGCTCGGCGCCTGCGTCCCACCGAGGTCACAGGAGGCCAGGAGGGACCTCTGGGGATCTGCCAGAGCAGGGCCAGAGAATCCAGCACAGGGCACACAGGAACACATCCAGATGGGGCTGGAAAGGCTCCAGAGGAGGAGACTCCACAGCCTCTCTGGGGAGAGCTCTGTGACCCTCCCAGTGAAGAAGTTCCTCCTCATGTTGAGGTGGAACCTCCTGTGCTGGAGTTTGTATCCATTGTCCCTTGGCCTATCCCAGGGTGCAACTGAGCAGAGGCTGTCCCTGTCCCCTCTCTCCTGACCCCCACCCTCAGGTATTTACAGACATTTATTAAACCCCCCTCAGTCTTCTCCTCTCCAGACTGAACAGCCCCAGGGCTCTCAGCCTCTCCTCATAGTGCAGTGCTCCAGGCCCTTCAGCATCCTCATGGCCCTTTGATTTCTCCCTGTGGAGAGCAGGAAACCCCAGTGGATCACAGGGCAGGGGAGGAACAGTGCCCCTCCAGACACTGCTCTAGAGTGACCACAGCTCTGCAGCAGACCCAGCTGGCCTGACCCTACTCACCTGCCAGGGTGCAGTGAGCAGGTAACTTTGCTGCCCTGTGAGTCAGCTTGGTGCTGAGAAGCTTCACCAGAAGCTTGGTGTTGAAAATGGCTGCAGAAGCCAAGCTTTATGATTGCAGCTGAAGGAGTGAGAGGTGTCACTGGGGTGATCAAAACACCTTTGTGATGGAGCTGAGGCACAGGGCAGTGGGGGGCTGGAAGGGACCTCCAAAGCTCAGCCAGTCCAACCCCCCTGCCAGAGCAGGGTCACCCAGGGCAGCTCACACAGGAACACAGCCAGGAGGGTTTGGAATATCTCCAGAGAGGGAGACTCCACAACCCCCCTGGGCAGCCTGCTCCAGGGCTCTGGCACCCTCACAGGGAAAAAATTCTTCCTCCTGTTCACATGGCACTTCCTCTGCCTCAGCTCCCACCCCTGCCCCTTGTGCTGGCATTGGGCACTTAAAGATATTGCTCAGTTCTATTTGCAGGAGTTAAAAGGAGGAAGTAACACTCACATACCTAGGATGTCATCAAAGGTGGCGTGTTCATGGTCCTGCAAATCAAGAGAGAAGAGATACCAAGGGTCACTGCCACCACATCAGCTCCATGGCCTTGTGACAGCCTCACACAATCCCATTCCCAGGCAAACAGATGCTTTAAGGGCACTGTTACAGCAGCTGGTGACTTCTAGTCACATCACAGTAGCTGCCACCCTGAAACATACCTCAGCAAAGCAGCTGAAGACTGAATGGTCCACAAAGACCAAATCAATCCAAAACCTCAAAGGTGAATCCTGCAGACTAGCCCCAAGCACATACCATCCATCAGATGCAGTCAGCATCAGTGCTGTGCTTGCCTCTAGGCCCATGGTTTGTAGCCAGCCTCTGGCTTTACAGGCATCCATCTGCCTCTTTGTACCCAACCTCTGTCTTTAGACATGTCCAAGCTGGCTAACAGATGGCCACACTCCCAACACACCTGCCCCTGGGCACATCAGTCACCAGGACACCTCTCAAAGGAAGAGAAAGGCAGCAAAGCTACCCCCCAGCAGCACTGCCTGCTGCACAGTGAGTTTTCAGGGCTGTCAGTCCCACCCTTCCCTTCCTAATGAAGTGGAAACAGAATCATCATAGAATCAATGAGGTTGGAAAAGACCTCAAAGACCATCAAGTCCAACCTATCACCCAACACCTCCTGACTACTTCAAGTGCCACATCCATTCCCTTTTTGAACACCTCCAGTGATGGTAACTCCCCCACCTCCCTGGGCAGCACATTCCAGTGGCCAATTACTCTTTCTGGGAAGAACTTCTTTTAAGATCAAGCCTAAACTTCCCCTGGCACAGCTTGAGACTGTGTCCTCTTGTTCTGGTGCTGGTTGCCTAGGGGAAGAGACCAACCCCCACCTGGTTACCACTCCCTTCAGGGAGTTGGAGAGAGCAAGAAGGTCTCCCCTGAGCCTCCTCTTCTCCAGGCTAAGCAACCCCAGCTCCCTCAGCCTCTCCTCACAGGGCTTGTGCTCAAGGCCTCCATCAGCTTCGTTTCCCATCAAGTGATTAGGGACAAGCCAGCCAGCAGGGTGGACTCCTGCTCAGGCAGGACTCCTAGTGAAAAAGCAAGGTTCAAGTAAGGACTGACAGGGAGGGATGCACCACTGAGGACAGGATGAGGAAGCTCCAAGGTCTGAGCACAAGGAGGAGCCCTAAGCCTGCCAGCAGACAGCTCCATCTTCCCCTTCTTCACCTTTCCCTGCTGCTGCCCTGCCTGCAGTCTGACAGCCAACAGAGCAATTGTCACTCTGCTTCACTCCTAGACCTGAGCCCCTCACAAAGCTACCCCAGACCCCACATCTGGGTTCAGCCCTTCCCTGACAGCTCTTCCAAAGGAGTCCCCCAGTGTCTCAGCAGCAGCAGGAGAGGCTGCAGGGGCAGCAGCGCTGTACTCACGTAGAGGATGGGGATGATGGAGGGGTCGTCCCTGCGGATAATCGTTGGGACATACTCTGCTTTGGGCACCTTGGAAGAAATGAGCTGGAAAGGGGGAAAAAACAGAGAAAAGAAGTGCAACAGCATGAGGAGAAGTCAACAGAAGCCCCAAGGCCATGACAACAGCGCTCTGCTCAGCTGCCCTCGAGTGTCACCCAAGCCAGCAGCTGTCCCATCCTATCTGCACCCCTCTGGAAGGTCCTCCAAGCCTTTGGGCCACTGCTGAGCACCCCCAGGCCTGCCAAGTATCCCCACAGTCACAGTCTCCTCAACCCCTAAGAAAGCAGCCCAAGAGGCAGGACTGACTCTGAGAGAAGAGTTTCTAAAGGGGGGACTGCAACAGTTTATGAAGGGGATACAGAACCCTGCCTGCAGGAGGAAGCAGCTTGTTCACAGCTTCACAGGATGGTAGGGGTTGGAAAGGACCTCTGGAGATCACTGAGTCCAACCCCCCTGCCAGAGCAGGTCACACAGGAACACATCCAGACAACACTTGAAAGTCTCCAGAGAAGAAGACTCCACAGCCCCTCTAGGGAGCCTGTTCCAGTGCTCTGTGACCCTCACAGTGAAGAAGTTCCTCCTCATGTTGAGGTGGAACCTCCTGTGCTGGAGTTTATATCCACTGCCCCTTGTGCTATCACAGGGTGCAGCTGAGCAGAGCCTGTGCATCACTACAAGTTGCTTCATCCCAATAAAGATCAGTTCTGTACAGCCCTCCCCTGAGCCAGGGTCTGTGCTTCAGGCTGGGAAGGGGCCCATGGGGACATGGCTGCATGCCTGAAGAGGAACCAGCCATGGGATGGAAAGGCACCAGGCACAGGTAGGATGCCAGGCAGACGCAGGCTGCTTGGCAGCTCTGGCTGAAGGTTCAGCTGGCTCCATCAGCACAAGAGGCCATGGGGATGGACCTGCCATCAGCACCAGCCACAGGCCTACAGGAATGGGGGCAGCTGGACTGTGCTGTGATTTCAGGCACCTCTGTTCATCACTGTCAGTGGAGCAGGCTCCTAAGTGCAGCCTGGGTTCCAGCTTGGACTGGCTGAGCAGCCCTCCCTCCTGGCAGGCAGCACATCACTGCTTTGGCCACTCTGGGGTTCTGGTAGAGCTTCTGAGGAGGCACAATAGAAAGAGTCCAGGGATGGGCAATCACCACCTGGGAGACACACTGTCAAGGGCTCAAGTGTTTGGGTCCCAGTGCCAGGGTCTCACCTGGTCACCCTGCTCTGAGCATGCCTTAGGGCTGAGCCTGCCCAGCCAGCCTGGGAACACACATGAAAGCAGAACTGTCTCCATGGCCTTCACTGTGGCCAGGCCTCAGCAGGACCCATCCAAACACAGCACTGCTGTGCTGGCACTGCTGCACTCTGCCTGAGTGCTTGTGAATGTGGCCAAAGGAGAGAAGTGGCAGAACCTGGTCCTGCCTGCCCAACCCCAGAGAGCAGAGCCAGGAGGAGCATGGGGAAAGAGAGCACTGAGGAATGATGCCAGAGCAGAAAGCATCTCAAGGGATGACCTACAGCTCCAAAGCAAACCAGGCCAGTAACAACAGCTGGGACTGGAGCTCTTGTTGGGCTTATCCAGTCTCAGCCTAACTGAATTCAGTGTGGGTGACTGACCTGGGGCTGGACTAAGGGTCCTTCCACTTCTAGTTTTCTTTCAACACAATATCCCCAGGTGCTGACACCCTGCCCTGGCCTGGCTGGTCTCTGAGTGACCCTCAGACACACCTGAAGAGGCGCCCAGCACAGACCTGCCTCTTCCCAGGGAGATCCTAAGCTTAGCGGCTCTGAAAGGACAGAGAGAGCCTGAGCAGAGCCAGGCAGGCGAGTTGGAAGGCCTCACCATTATTTTTGGTGGAATAAAGTCTTCTCCATCACATGCCATGGCTTCAAGCTCCTTCTCCGCTTCCCAGTTCAAGTCGAAGTCGCCCTCCAAAGTGCCGCAGGAATCCTGAAGGTCATGGCCTGCCAGAACACAGCCTGCATTAGAAGGGCACAGCAGTCTGCCTTCCCCACGCCATCCTGCCTGGCAGCCACCTGGCAAGAGGCACCACCAGACACCAGACTCCTGCCCTCCTTTCTTCCACAGAGTGACAGACAGCAGAGGTTGGGGCTGGCGTCTCCACCCAGACAGACAGACAGCGATGAGCAGACACAGAGCCGTGTGCCACAGACCCACTCACAGCCAGCAGCTGCAGCTCTCTGCAGCACCACAGCAGCACCACAGCCACCCTCTCGCTTTCAGAGATGGAGGAGGAGACAGGACGCAGACAGACTCTCTACACTTTGACACTGCCAAGCTGATGAGCAAAAGTCCCAAGACTCCCAAGGTGGTCTCCTTGTACCAACGACTGCTCTGACTACGTCTTCTGAGTGACTAGAAAGAACTTCTGCCTTGTTGCTCAGACTGATCCCAGACGTCCCAGAGCGTGAGGACAGCCGTAGCAGACACAGGAGTAGTGCAACAGTGTACTTGGATTTGGTCTCCAAATTGACCTTACCTGTTGGCCTTCAATGCCTCCTGGGGAAAAAAAACATCTGGAAGGAATATAATTGACCATTAAAGGTTAAAAATAGAGATGGTGCCCTGGAGCCGGGGACTGAGGAGAGAGAACCCAGACGCCTCTACTTGTGCCTTTTGGGATGTCCAGGTGTCAGTGGGCAGTGCCTGGAGCCTGTCTGAACCACGCCTTTGCCATTTGCCTCCGAGGTGGCTGAGGGAGAGGGGAGGCCTCAGACTGCAGAGCAACAATCGGGTCATGTTTTGAACGTGGCCTCTCCCCTGCAGCCTGCTGCTGTGTCTTCTACAGCTAGGAGGGCTGCATCTCGTGCTTACCTGGTAGGTCAGCTCCTTCCTTTCCTCAGTGAAATTCACCTACAGTACAACCCATCTCAACGTGGGCAAACTCATCCACCGAGTCCCCTGCCTACAGGACTTCAATAAAATCTGGGTAAGACAGCTGTGCCCTTTATAAAGAGACAGAGGCAAGATGCTGGCGTTTCCTCCTGTAAGTGAACACAGCAGCATCTCAGTCCCCTCAAGCAGAACATTGCAGCATTACTGGGGATTACCAGAGGGATCCCTGGCAGCCCAAACGAAGATCAGGTTGCCCCAAGCTACCATCTGTGCAGCCAGCCCGGCCAGGAAATCAAAGCTACGTCTCCTGGAGTGCTGCAGCTCTGATCTGGAGCTGTTCTAGCCTAGGAAAGAGCTCAGAAGGGGCTTCTGCATGGGAAGCCAGGCAGGTCAGCCCCACCCTGGTGAGTGGAGCCTTGGACTGGTGTGCTTCCAGGTAGGTTGTTTTGGTCCCAAGTGGATAAAGGATGATGGGAACAGAGGGCTGTAAGAGAGCTGCACCCCTGGGTGTCCTTTGGGAAGTGCACAGTAACAGGAGGTTGGACGAGTTGTGCTCTACAGAGAGAGGTACAGACAGATGGACAGGAGCGCGTACCCAGGGTGCTACCGCCTCACAGAGCTAAAAGGATCACAGATGGGACAAAAGGGCACAGAGGAGCTACTCCAGTGGGACTCCAGGCAGCCCCTCAGCTGGAGGGTTTGGCCAGAGGAGGAAGCTCAAAGGACTCAGAACTCACTTTCTCGAGAGTCATGGAAGGAATCGGCTTTGATGGGAGTCGGGTCACTCCAGGACCTGCTGAAGCTCCTCTCACGCCGTTCGGCAAAGGCTAGGACAGAACCAAAGCACCACATTAACAGACTCCAGAACCACCTCTGCTGCTGCCAGCAAAACAAAACAGGCAGTAGCCACACACCACAGACTCCCCTGGGCTCGCTCTTCCGCTTGCCAAACCTGAGTCCTCTCCACACAACAAACGAAGGTCTCCCTCTCTTCTAGACAGCAGAAGACAACCTGATCGCTCTCTGAGCGGGACCGGCCAGGGGGAACACAGGCGAAGAAGGGCACTTGGTGCTCTCTCCTTTGCACATAGCTCAAACCTCAATTTAATCCAGGCTACTCCAGGGACTCAGTGTAGATGCTCTGCCTCAAAGGTCTCACAGGAAGATGGACTCAACAGCTAATGACACACAGATGACCAGAAGAAGGCAGTAGTTCTCCAGTCATGAAAGGAGCTTCACGTTCTACAGACATCCCAGTCACAGCTGGACCAAACAGAGTAGGGGCTCTAGAAAGCTCATGCATTCTAAACTGTGCTGTAAAGGAGGAAATCCTTCAGTTTTTCCTTGCCTGCACACTTGTGAGCACTTCCCTTCAGCATTTCCTTCCCCCAGGCTGCATTAGCTTGTATCAGCAACTCCCAAGCTGAATTCAGCTGGCTGCACCACAGGCAAATTCCTGGGAACTGCCAACCACCATCTCTGACTTGGCAAGCCCTGGGAGAGCCACTACTCCTAGATGAACAGCCACTTACAGCCACTAGGACCTATTTCTGGTAGGAGACAGAGCAGGTTTGCTGCAGTGTGTCTGGTGACAGCAGTTCACCTCAGCAGCGCAGCAGCTCACTGCGCATCTGCACTGCAAGAGCAACCTGCCCTCTGCTGCAGCGTGTCCAAGTGTGGGTGTCCAGGGAGACAAATCACACAGGAGGTTCTTCAGGTGATCTCCACCCTCAGCTTTCATTTAAACCCAGGCCTTTAGCTCTTGTGCAGAGGAAGAAAGCTTTGAAAACATGACCCGAGAGTTTCCAAGGCAGAGAGGCATGGCTGAGCTTGCAGAGAGCTCTGGGGGAGGTGAGCCCTGCTCAGCTCAGGCAGTGCTCACTCAGATTCCAGTGAAGACACTGTCAAGGGCAAGGCTCTTTGCTCTTCACTTCCCACAGCCCATGAGGAAGCAGAGGGGAGAATGCAAATCCAACCCAGCCACGCTCTGCTGGGGGCAGTCTGCACACGATGCTTGGCCAGGGGGTGGGTAGAACAAGCTGCTTCCTCTTCTGGAGCGATCCTCAGCTCTTGGGAGCCAGTTACACCCTTCACAGTGAAAAGGGAGCTGCCCCAGCCAAGGGGTAGGAGAGTTGCTTTCCTCAGGAAAAGAGAGTTGCTGTGTCCCAGGCCCAAGCGGTGATTTCTTCCCCAGTGAAGCATAATGCTCCTTTATTTCCCCCTTGCACCAGTCTCTTCTCTGTTCCTCTTCTTTCTGCCTTCCCCCATCCTCTTAGCTCCCACCAGGCAATTGTCCCCAGGTCCTGCTGTGGAGATGGCAATGGGGTAGGGGAGGAGGAAAGAGAAAGCCACCAATCCACTTGGCACATGGTCCGCAGCTTCTGTGGGAGCCAGGCAGCCCTCACCAGCTCTGCTGAGCTCTTCTCACCAGCTGGTGATCACCAAAACCCACAAGCACATGGAATGAGGATGTTGCAGGTCTCCTTCTTCTCCTTGCACTGCAGCCTCAGAGATCTCCCACAGCCAGGGCAGAGGTCCTCAGAAACAGCTCACAGGCTGCTCGCAGACATCCGCAGGTCCTGGAGGCTTGCGACAACCTGGCTGCTTTCCCACAGGGCAAAATGGCACCAGCAGGTCAAATCCTTTCTCTGTCCCAATGCTAGTTCCTTTCTACCCACACCTGCACACAAGGTTAGGTTCCCCACACCCCACTGGCACAAACCTCACAGCCACAGCTCCCAGGCTCTCACTTACTTTGTGCTTTAACCCTTCGGCTCCCCACCATGCGGAGGTGCTTCCGAAAATTCCTGAAAGAGAGGCCAGACAACCTCTGAGCAGAGTGACACAGAGCAACTCCTGGGGCCAGCAGGATTGGAAAAACCACAGGGAGGAAACAGAAATGGAGGTGGGAAGACAGCAGCGCTCAAAAGCTGGAGAGCAGGGTGCCAGCCCGCCCCTGTTTGCTGCTGGGGACAGGCAGGTTTGTCCGGCGCGGGGCTGCCTCCTCTGAGCTCCCTGGGCTGGTGCAACAGGGCAAGTGAGCTCCTACAGGGCAGCCCCCTTCTCATGGCCTGCCTTCACTTCCCTGTCACCAAGGCACCCCTGTGCTGTAACTTTGCCAAAGACATGGCCACTGGCTCCCTCTTCTCCTGGTGAAGAGCAGTACCTGCTCCCCTGTCTCCCACCCGTGTTCAGCAGGCGGTGGGTGCCCCAGCTCTGCCCTGCCAGGCAGCAGGCACACACCATGCTCATGGCTGTGCTCCATGTTCCCAGCAGCTGCTGGAATCCCACCTGTGCTCCTAGCAACCATGCTGCCCATATTAATCTCCAGGGCAAAGAGCTGGGAAAGTCTGAAGCATCTTCTTCTTCCTCAGAGAGCAGCATTCAGCAAGGCTGAGAGCCTCAGACCCATCTGCTCCCTGCTAATGCTGCCCAACCACATCCTTCCCTGCCTGGGACTCAGGCAGAGTTCAGTGGGGCAGTGCAGTACACACAGCTCCAGGGGAAGGTCCACCAGAGGGTGAGCCTTGGGGAGCTGCTACACCTCATAGTCTGTGTCAAAGGGACTGTCCTGGCCACTCCAGAGGGACCAGGGCAAAGGGACTCTGTCCAGCCCCTGCCAGTGCAAGGGACACATTGCCTTTAACTTCTCATCACTCACCTAGACAGGAGACAAACAGGACAGGAGCCAAACAGGACACCAGAGGAGACATGGGGAAGAAGCAGCATATGGACTGCTGGGCAAAGTGTCACTTCTCTGTAACCCCTCTTAGTGAGAGTGACTTCACCCTGCAGTGCAGCCCTAGGGATGGCAGTGAGCCCCTGCACCAGGAGCCTGCTGGGATGTGGGAGCCTTCCTGATTCCCTTCTGTCCCACCAACACACACTGAGGCACCAAGCAGCAGAGCCCAGTGCTGGTGAAGTGACAAAGTTGTCTGGCTCACAGACAGGTTAGTGGGATGAGTAAGGACATGTGACAACACCATGCAGATGCTTTAGCAGCCTAACTGGGCTAGGACACACTTTCAGCACCACCATGACACTGTTCAGAAAGGAAGTCAGCAAGATCTGCTCCTGCACAGAGACCAGCACAGACACAGCCCTTCACACATGCCACCCTCTGCACTGGGCCCCACTTGGGCCTGGATCTCATGTTGCCAGCAGGATCCCCATTCAGCAGCTCAAGAGGGAAAAGCAGCAGCTGGGCAGTGAAGCTGGAAGCAGCATAGCTCCATGACAAATGCCCAGCTGCACCTGGGCTCTGAGTGCTTACACTCTGAGGGTTATCTCCTGGCTCCACCTGGGGAGGTGAAGATTCACTGCTGTGGGTTGGACAACTTCCCCCTTCAGAGAAGTGCCTAAAGCAGTTCACCAGCACAGGCTGGGACTGGCCCTGTGTCCAAAGCCCTCTGGGGTGTGTGGGGACTGAACTGTGGCCTCTCTTACTGTGCATTAGATTCAAAGCCAAATGAATCCAACACTTCAAGGGGACAAGGGTTGCTCTTTGCACAGAAGGGTCTTGGTCACACAGGTTGCAGCTCATCAGCATGACAGCCTTTGTGATCTTGGTCTCACAATGGACCACACCAGACACCAAGTCTGAGATCCCAGCAGACACTGAGCACCAATGTTGCCTGCCAAGGCCACTGCTGCACCCTTTAGGGTTTGGGCATTTTGGAGCAAAATCCACTTTCCTGTTTCATGCTCAGCTGTCCTCCCTGCAGGGGAGCTTCTGCAGATGCTTCTCTGCCACAGAAGAGTGCTGCTCCCAGCTGCATGGACAGCTTGGTCTCTCCCAGGCGTGCAGGCTGAGGGCAGCTGCTAGGCACATCTGCTAAACACTGCTGAGAGCAGCTCCAGGGAGAAGCCAGCTGTTCAGCTTATCCAGCACACCACATGCTCAGAGAATGGCACCAAGGCCTTGTTTGCCTCTTCAGCTCTTCTAGAAAAGAAAACAGCACTTTGGAAAGGAGCTGCAAGCCTGGGGCTGCCTCTTAATGTGGGCACCCTGTGCTCATCTAGACCCTTCCGAGGGCTTTTGCAGCTCTGTTCGTCCTCAGGCCCCTCTGTGCTTGCATGAAAGGACTGGCTCAGCAATCTGGGGCTACACAAACCTGCCCAGGCTTCCTGCCCAGCTCCTGCAACTGCACCCAGGAAACCACTGTTGGCTGATCACCAGCAAGAGTTCCTCAGCCACCAAAATTTAACAAGCACCCCTCAAGCTGCAGTGGTAAAAACCTCCTGAGCACTCATTCCTCCTGCCAGGCTCCAGCCTGCTCCATGGTCTGCACCACCCTGGGCCACCTCCACAGGATCCAGCCCAGTCAAAGGCTCTCCAGCCTCACTCCACACACTCCACACACACACTTCTCTGCAGAGAAGCCTCTTCACCACCCAGCCAAGGTCAGCCACAGAACTGCTGACACACATCAGTGCCCTGCACAGCTGCTGAGGGCACTGCTCACCACCTCCTCCTCAGCTCCTCCTTGCAGCAGTCAGAGAATTGTCAGGGTTGGAAGGGACCTCAAGGACCACCTAGCTCCAACCCCCCTGCCATGGCCAGGCACACCTCACAAGTGCCAGCAACCCTCTTGCTCTCAAGGCAATGCCCACTGTGTGCCACAGCACACCCCAGCCTCCTGGGCACCAGACACATGGCCAAGCACAGAAGAGGCTGAACTCCCAACACACCCAAGGCCATGAGCAACAAGCACCCAAAACTGCTAGGGCTGAGGTCCTCCTCACTGCCTGGACAAGAGAGCTGAACACACAACTGCCAGCAACACTTACAGCTGGCAAGGCCTGGCTGCATGGCACAGCCCCACACCCATCCCTGCCAGGCCTGGCTACATGGCACAGCCCCACACCCATCCCTGCCAGGCCTGCCTGCATGGCACAGCCCCACACCCATCCCTGCCAGGCCTGCCTGCATGGCACAGCCCCACACCCATCCCTGCCAGGCCTGCCTGCATGGCACAGCCCCGCACCCATCCCTGCCAGGCCTGCCTGCATGGCACAGCCCCACACCCATCCCTGCCAGGCCTGCCTGCATGGCACAGCCCCACACCCATCCCTGCTGGCCTGCCTGCACGGCACAGCCCCACACCCATCCCTGCCAGGCCTGCCTGCATGGCACAGCCCCATACCCATCCCTGCCAGGCCTGCCTGCATGGCACAGCCCCACACCCATCCCTGCCAGGCCTGCCTGCATGGCACAGCCCCACACCCATCCCTGCTGGCCTGGCTCCTCTTTCATCACAAGGTGCCTGCAGAAGGGCTCTCACTGTACCATCCTGCCTAGACCTTCAGTGTCCATGGGAGGTGCAGAGCCTTGCAGCCACTCAAGACCATTGTCTGTCCAGCACCACCAAGGTACAGGGCTCCTGCTCCTGGACTCACAGACCACATCATGAAGTCATTTCCTACCAGAGGCTTTCCACTGCCTAACCCAGCCTGCCAAATCTCTTTCTTTTTAAAGACACACTGTCTGCTTATTTACAGCAACTTGAATTTGGATTCTTGTTTCTCTTCATTAGTGATGGGGGAAAAAAAAAATAGCCTCCTAACTTGCTAAAGAAAGCCCCAAAAAACCATTTTCCTGGCTATTTCCCAGGTAGGAAAACCTGATTTATTTGTGTTTCTTTTTCCCTCTCCTCACTTTGTTTTGCACAGTGCTGAAGTGAGGGTGGCAGCTTTTAACCAACCAGATGCTGAGTTACCCTGCTGAGCAGGCTGCCAAAATACACCACTAAGAAACCCCTCCAATAGTTCTGAGAGGGGCCACCTGAGGAAGCCAGCAGAGGGAAACCAGGACCCTTCTGCTAGGGAGGCTCTACAGGGGGGCTCGGATGGATTGGGTCCATGGCCAACGTTACCAGGAGGAGCTTCAGCAAGGCCAAGTGCCAGGTCCTGCACTTGGGGCACAACAACCCCAAGCAAGGCTGCAGGTTTGGGGCAGTGTGGCTGAAAGCTGCTGGCAGAAAGGGACCTGGGGGTGCTCATGGACAAGCAGGTGAACAAGAGCCAGCAGTGTGCCCAGGTGGCCACCCTCCTGGGCTGGGATCCGCAATGCTGTGTCCAGAGGAGCAGGCAGGGGATTGTCCCCTGGGAGTCAGCTCTGGGGAGGCCACACCTCAAGTGCTGGGTCTAGTTTTGGGCACCTCAATGCAAGAGAGCTGTGGAGGTGCTGGAGCCAGGGCAGAGGAGGGCAAGGAAGCTGGGAAGGGCCTGGAGAACTGAAGGAGCTGGGGATGGTTAGTGTGAAGCAGAGGAGGCTGAGGGGAGACCTCCTGGCTCTCTACCTGGAAGGAGGTTGTGGAGAGGCTGCTGCTGGTCTCTCCTCCCAGGTGATTAGTGACAGACCAAGAGGGAATGGCCTCAAGCTGCAGCAGGGTAGGTTTAGACTGGACACTAGGAAACATTTTTTCCCAGCAAGAGTGGTCAGGCATTGGAATGTGCTGCCCAGGGAGGTGGTGGAGTCCCCAAGCCTGGATGCGTTTAAAGGTGGCTTGGATGTGGTGCTTGGGGCTATGGTTTAGGGGTAAGCCTTGTAGAGCAGGGTTCTGGGTTGGACTTGGTGATCCTGAGGGTCTCTTCCAAACTGAATGTTTCTCTGTGTGTGAGATTCTGTGTGAAATACCTAGGTAAGGAGTCAGCTCCATTCCCTTTGTGTTCCTTTCTGTTCTTTTATAAATTAATAAAGCATTTTAGAGAGATTTTAGAAGCAGACTCCCAGTCCCTACAAACATTCATTCTGCCCAGGTCTGAGGGGCATTTGTAAATGCAGCATCAGCACAGAAAAGTATCCAGCTGTCCTCAAACAAACTGGGGTTGTTCAGCCTGGAGAAGAGAAGGCTCCAGAGAGACCTTCTGGTCAGCTCGCAGTGCTTAAAGAGGATGAACAGAAAGCTGGGGACAGACTTCTGAGCAGGAGCTGTCACAACAGGACAAGGGGGGCTGGTTTGAAACTAAAAGAGGGAGAATCAGATTGGAGACAAGGGAGAAATGTTTGACACTGAGGGTGGTGACACCTTGGCCCAGAGGTGGGAGATGCCCCTCTCCCTGGGAGCATGCCAGGTGAGGTTGCCTGGGGCTCTGAGCTACCTGCTCTCATTGCAGATGTCCCTGCTGACTGCAGGGGCTTGGACTGACCTTGCAAAGTCCCTTCCACCCCAGACTGTTCTATGATTCCACAAAATGCAACCATCTTTCAGGTTTTTTGTTAAGTAGCTGACACATTCTGTGCCTGAGGGATCACAGAAGACAGTGTTCCTTTAAGAAGCAGCTTGACAGTGTTCCTTTAAGAAGGCAGAGATCAGCTACCTCGGGCACTGCAGCACCAGTCACCTCCACGTTTCCAACACAGCCACTGCTAATGTCCCTAGGAACAGCAACACAGACAGGGACAACCACGTTCCACACCATCCAAGGTCACTACTGACACCCAAAGGGCCCATGCAACAGCAGGCAAGGTGACAGCCATGGCAGAAAAGGGGCCCTACCTCTGGATAACAGCTGCAGAATCATTCTCTCGTTTCCGTCTCTTCCTCTCTGCGTAGCCCCTGAACGCCCTGGGAAACCATGTCAAGCCATTAAGCAACTACACAGCTTTGAACTGGAGAGGACACCAAACACAGACAGGAAAGCTCTCACCAGACACAACAGAGAGAGGTTAGGTTGACCAAGGAAGAGAGGCAGCCCTGGCAGGACTGCCTGGGAGTCAGAGGCCAGGCAGAAGAGTCACCAAAGCAAAGGTCCTCACTCTCTAGGGCGGGTGGCTGGAGCAGCTGTTCCTAAAGCAAGTGTAAGAGTGGCCCAAAGAATGGAGCTGAGCAGCCTTCATCCCTGCTACAGAGGAATGGACCTAGGAGGCTGCAGACAAAACCTCAGCACAGCAGGCTCAGGAGGCCTGCTGCCAGCTGTAGCCTCCCCTCGGTGGGATCCAGGCAGACCTAGGAGCTGTAGCCATCTAACCTCTCCTGCCAGCAGACAAACAGCCCTAGCACAGGGAAAGCACGAGTGGATGTGATGGACAGGAGAGGAGAGTTTACCCAGGACACCAGCAGACAAGGAAGTCAAGAATCAGTCCAAAGGAAGAGGGTACTTACGAGATGCTGGAGAGTCCAGGAGGTGCAGGGAAAGAGGAAGAGAAGAGGAACTCATTAGTGCTCAGCCCCAGCCAGCGCTCCCAGGGGATTCTCCCTCCAGCAGGAATAGCTCTTGTTAGGTGGCAGGAAATTGCTTTTCAAATTAAACAGTTCTCAGAGGTGAGACTCCTAACTTGATGGAGCTAAGCCCTCCCTGGGGCAGTGCTGGCATGTGGCTTGGATGCAGATGAAGCTCCACGCAGCCCCAGAGAAGGTGCAGGCACGCAGCTGACAGCTGAGTGTGGCCCACTGGGCTACAGCAGGAGCCTGGCAGCAGGGAGACCTTCCCCCACACTGACAAAGGCTGGTGAAGCCAGCTCATGCTCTCTGGTCTGTGAAGGAGCCAAGCATGGTGGACTTGGCTCCTAGGTGGACACCTAGAGGAGTCCCCTCAACCAGTTCAGGAGTTGCCTTCAGCTTCTAGAGAGGCAGCACAGAATCTCCAGAAATGGTAACCAAGGAGCTAGGTTAAGGCCAGGAGCTGTGCTCCCCAGGGCTCCCCTTAGGGCACCCATCACTCCCCAGAGCAACCTTACAGGCTGGCAGCACAGGAGGCAGCACAGAATCTCCAGAAATGGTAACCAAGGAGCTAGGTTAAGGCCAGGAGCTGTGCTCCCCAGGGCTCCCCTTAGGGCACCCATCACTCCCCAGAGCAACCTTGGCCTTCAAGCCCTGCAAGCTCCTCCATGGGCCATCATTCTGCAGCAAACCTTGTGCCCACCAAAGATGACTCCAGGTAGCAAAGGATGTGCCCAAAGGCAAGGTGCTGATTCAGTGTGTGGTTTGGTGCACCAGGTCACAACTGTACCAGAGCAGGCACTGTGACCAGCCAACATCTCTGAAGAGCAAAGCCACTGTCTGTCAGATTGCCCTTGGCCTGTCCCCAGGCCCTGCCAGCCTGGTGCCCAGGGGTGCAGCCAGCTGGGATGCCAGATTTACAGCCCATGAGATGGGGGCAAGGGGGCATAGGGGTCAGGTAAGAGAAGCAGCACTAGGACAATAGAGAGCAGAAGCCCACAGAAGCTCCTCACTCCCACTGTCAGGGTGGGATTAGCACCATACATCACAGTGGCACCAGGCAAATGCCTTCCCTGTGCTGCTCCCATGCCAGGAGGGTGCCTCACACCTCTTGGGAGGGCTGGAGGGGAAGGGCACAAAGATAGGCATTTGGGGGGGGATGCAGATCCTTTCCAATACACCTCAGCAGCTGCTTTTCTGCCCAGACTGGTCCTTAGAGGGCTGATCCAGTCTGGCTTATCCCAAGATTCATAATCAGCCTCTTTTGGGACTTGGGAAGGGAAAGGCACAAGGGAAAGAAAAGCAGCAGAGGAGTAGGTTAGAAACAGGGCACCAGATTAGAAAAGGAGAAAGAGAGAGCAGCAGAGCTGAGGGTGACACAGACATTGGAAGAATGCAGGAAGAAGGTGATAAGGCTGGGGAAGGGCTTCAAAAGGCAGAACAGTGGCTGTCTCCTTTCCTTCAGTGCTTGCCTTGGCTTCCCAGCCAGGGAGGAAAGGAGATGACATTTCCTGACCAGCTGCTTACTGCCTCCAGTCCTTCCAGAACTGCCTCCTGCCAGCACACAGCAACCAGGGGCACCAAACCCTGTGTGCAGTGTGGAGGGAAAGGCTGCCACTAACTTTTCACACTTTGCAGAGGCTTCAGCAGCACCTTCTTCAAATGGCCAGAGCAGTGCAGAAGCTGCAGGCTGAGCTCCCACCCTACCGGGACACTCCTGAGTGAAGAGTGCAGGGCAAGCCTGGAGTAACTAACACATGCCTTGGGGCAGTGGCCACAGCAGAAGCAAGTGGTGGAGGGTGTGAGCTGGTGCTCCCACACAGCACCCTTGCTCTGCAGAAGCAGCCAGGGAGAGGGCACAGCCTCACACAGAAAATAAGGGAAGCAGAGAAGAGCTGGGGAGCCCAAGGAGCTCCAGAAGGTAAAACCAAACCAACAGGAGCAGTAGGAGAGGGAATTAGTAAGTGCAAAAAGAGCTGAGTGTGAGACAAGGCTGTCTCTCCTCCCCAGCCTGAGGGGCCAAACATACAACTGGGTTGCTGCAGGCCCTCAGATGCAGCCTGGAGTGGGTCACCAACGTTCAGATGCAGCAGGGGGGCTGCAGCAGAGGCTTCACTTACGCTTGCATAGTTGTAGTGGCGGTTTGGAAACTGAAGAGGTTCTCTTTGGGGAACCAGGTTCGGATGGGGACATCGTCTGGAAGAGAGCAGAGACATTGCTCAGACAGCAAGGCTTGCCAAGCTCCTGTTCTCCAGTATCCTGCCCTGTCCTACACAGGAGAGTCTTCTCCTCTTCATATATAATAAGGGAGATTAGGACTAGAGAGGACACCTGAGGGTGCTGAGACCCTGGCCCAGGTTACAGCCAGAGAGGTGGGAGATGCCCCATCCCTGCAACCACAGTATCACAGTATAACTAAGGCTGGAAGAGACCTCGAGGATCATTGAGTCCAACCATTCCAGAGCAGGCTGGATAGGGCCTGGGCTTGGGTTGGCAGGGAGCCTCCAAATGTCATCCAGTCCAACCCCCCTGCACTCAGCACAGACATCCTCCACTAGATCAGGTTGCTCAGAGCCTTGTTGAGCCTCACCTTGACTATCTCCAGGGATGGGACCCCAACCACCTCCCTGGGCAAGCTGCTGCAGTGTTCCACCACCCTGAAGGTGCAGAACTTGTTCCTAACATCCAATCTAAATCTGCTCTAATTTCAAACCATTGTCCCTTGTCCTGGCACTCCCAGCCCTTGTCCAAAGTCCCTCCCCAGCTCTCCTGGAGCCCCTTCAGGTACTGCAAGGCTGCTCCAGGGTCTCCTTGGAGCCTTCTCTGCAGGCTGAACGACACCAGCTCCCTCAGCCTGTTCTTGTAGGAGAGGTGTTCCAGCTGATCATCTTTGTGGCCCTGTTCCAGTCCAGAGGAGGCCAAAGAGATGATGAGAGGGCTGGAGAACCTGTCCTACAAAGACAGGCTGAGAGAGTTGGGGCTGCTCAGCCTGGAGAAGAGAAGGCTGCAGGGAGACCTTTTAACTGCATTTCTGCATCTGAAGGGGACATACAGGAAGGAAGGCTGGGGAGGGACTGTTTAGAAGGGCCTGTGGTGATAGGATGAGAGGCAATGGTTTGAAACTGGAGCAGGGGAGATTTAGGTTGGACATCAGGAGGAAGTTCTGCACAGTGAGGGTGGTTAAGTACTGCAACAGTAGTGGTGGAGGCTCCATCCCTGGAGAAATGCAAGTTCAGACTTGCTGTGTCCCTGGGCAGCCTGATCTAGCTGGAGGTGTCCCTGCTGCCTGCAGGGGGGTTGGGCAAGATGACCTTTGAGGGTTCCTTCCAATCCCATGCAACCTGTGACTCGTCAGCAGCTACAGAATCTGTCATTAACGTTGTGCCATCATTAGGAGGAGGTCTTTTCATTCACTGTTGTTGGCCATAGCCCACCCAAACCCTGTGTGCCTACTGCAGGCAGAATTGCCACACAGCAGGGACCTCACCACATGGACAGACCATCATCTGCTACAGCCTGATCCTGCCCTTCCCTGGTGGCACACAAAAGGGGCTGCAATTACAGAGGCAAAAAATGCTCAGTGCAACTGGGGAGGCTTCCTTTGAAGGGCAGATCCAAGACATCCCACAGAAAGCTGTAACAGACATTCTCAGCTAACAGTTGCTGTCAAGCCCTGCATAAAGGCACTCTCAGGAAATCTGGACCAAAAGCTGCATTCTAGCAGGCTGAACACTTGCTATGAAGTTGCTGTGTCTGCTCTTCTCCAGCAAACTGAGAAGCAATGCCAGGCAGCTCAGACTGGAAATGAATGGCTTGTTGGAAGTCTTGAACACACAACAGTGAAGGAGGAGAAGCTGCACCAAGTCCTTTCAGCCAAGGACTCTGTGCAGGCTTTTCAGGGATTACACATGCTGAAGGGCTGGCTTCCTTCATGTGCTTTACAGCTTTTGAGTCACTAGCTTTGATTCAAAGCAGAGCTAATGAACAACAACCTTCTCTTGAGGAGAAGGCCTTGGGGGTGTCAGTTGATGACAAATTCCTCAGGAGCCAGCAATGGTCACTGGCAGCCCAGAGGCAGCTGAGTGCTGAGCTGCAGCCAGAGCAGGGAGAGCAGCAGCACAGGGAGGGGATTCTGCCCCTCAGCTCTGCTCTGCTCAGCCCCCACCTGCAGCACTGCCTCCAGCTCTGGGGCCCCCAGCACAAGAAGGACCTGGAGCTGCTGGAGTGGGTCCAGAGGAGGCCACAAAGATAATCAGAGGGCTGGAACACCTCTCCCACAAGGACAGGCTGAGGGAGCTGGTGTCGTTCAGCCTGCAGAGGAGGCTCCAAGGAGACCCTAGAGCAGCCTTGCAGTACCTGAAGGGGCTCCAGGAGAGCTGGGGAGGGACTTTGGACAAGGGCTGGGAGTGACAGGACAAGGGACAATGGCTTTGAGCTGGGAGAGGGGAGACTGAGACTGGAGATGAGGAAGAAATTCTTTATGTGAGATTGGTGAGACCCTGGCAGAGGTTGTCCAGGGAGGTCACAGGTTTGATCAATGGCTACATTTTGAAAGGCAATCAGGATTTTTTTTAATGTAACAGTAATTACAAGCCCTGTGCCCTGAAAATGTTGAGCAAATAGTGAGTGGAGAAGAAAGGTCATGAGGTGAGGGCCCCTGCTGAAGTGCTTCCAGCCATGCAGACCAGCATCTCACGGACACACCAAAGCACAGCCCTGAGTGCCTGAGCTGAGGCTCCTTGGAGCATCCTGGCCCAGCCACAAGATCTCACCTTCCTCAGCCCTAGAGTGAGGCAGAGGAGAGAGAGTCCTGCACTGAACTGCCTCACAGAGGAGCATCAATGTGGGAGCTTTGCCACAGCCACTGCCCTCTTGCTCTTCCTTCAGCGAAAGGGGAGCCCACAGAGAGCAGCCTCACCGAGCCACATGAAAACCACCCAGGTCACCTCTGCCAGAAGCAGAGACCGGGGGGGCTCGGATGAGCTGGCCTCAAACTGACCTCGGCTCATTTCAAACTGCCCCTTTGACAGCTCCACAGGGGAGACACGGCGAGGAAAGCCGCAGGCTGGGCTGCAGCACCCAGCGCCCACCCTCACCTACCAGAGACTCGATCCACGCTGTACATCCGCTCCAGCCTCTTCCTGTGCCAGCCAGCGTCGCCGCCCTGGGGCTGCTCCAGGTCAAAGGACTGCTGGGAAGGGGCGGCCAGGCGGGAGCACTGGGGGCACTCCTTGGAGCCCTGCCGGCCGCCCGGCCAGGCCTTGCAGTGCCTGCCGCCGCCGTGCGAGCCGCCCGCGCCCTGCAGGTGGTGCCCGTGCTGGCACTCCTCCTGGGCAGCTCCCTTCATCACCGCCAGCTCCACGCTCTCGCTCTCGGGGTCCGACAGCATGGGCCTCTCTCCGGAGATGGTGTAGACGCGCGGCTTGGGGCCCTCGCTGGGCAGCTTCTCCGCCTGCTCCTCGGAGAAGCTCCTCTCGAACTTGCCGTCCGAGATGACGGAGAGCCTGCGCTTGTGCTGCGCCGCCTGCTGCATCTCGGGGGAGTCCTCCTGCCCGATGTAGGAGTCTGCTAGCAGGTGATCTGAAACAGACAGCGCGCTGCCCTGAGCACCAGAGCGCACCGCCAGGCTCAGCCGGCTCTTGGGCGCTGCTGCCGAAGGGGAAGGAGGAGGAGGGACGCAGCAGGTTCCCCGGGGAGGTTTTGGGATGGCCACGTGCCCCCTGACCTCCAGAGCTGGCAGCTAACTCATAGAATGGGTTGGGTTGGAAAAGCCCTCAAAGATCATCCAGTCCAACCACCAGCCCAACACTTACCATGGCCACCAAGTGCCAGGGCCACAGGTTTGTTGAACGACTCCACCACCTCCCTGGGCAGCCTGTGCCAAGCCCTCACCACTCCTGTAGCAAAGAAATTTTTCCTAATCTCCAACCTAACCCTCCCCTGGCACAATCTCAGGCCATTGCCTCTCCTTCTATCACCTGAGACTAGGGAGAAGAGCCCAACCCCCACCTCACTGCAACCTCCTCTCAGGGAGCTGTAGAGAGCAATGAGGTCTCCCCTCAGCCTCCTCTTCTCCAGGCTGAACCCCCCCAGCTCCCTCAGCTGCTCCTCCCCAGCCCTGTTCTCCAGACCCTTCCCCAGCTTTGATGCCCTTCTCTGGACCTGCTCCAGCACCAAAATATCCTTCTTGGAGTGAGGGGCCCCAAAACTCAACCCAGTAGTCAAGGTGTGGCCTCACCAGTGCCCAGCACAGGAGCACAATCCCTCCCCTGGTGCTGCTGGCCAAACTGTTGCTGCCCCAAGCCAGGATGCTGGTGGCCTTCCCACCTGAGCACACTGCTGGCTCACATTCAGACAGCTGTCAGCCACTTCTGACAAACACATCCAATATTTGAAGCATGCATGGCCACCAAACAAGGCTAGGAGCAAACCCAGGTCTCACTGCACAGCCTGAGAGCAGCCCCTGCTCAGCCCTGCCTGCTGCAGGGGCTTCAGCCACACAAGGGCTGCTGACCTGCAGCACAAGCACCACCCCCACCCCCACCCCCTTCTCTAACAAGGGACAGACTCCCAGGGCTTTGTGCACCGAGTTTCTACTTTTCAGAACACAAAGGAAAGGGTAAAGCAGCAGGGTTTGGGTTTCTTTTCCTCCCTGATTTTCTGCTGGTAGGTTTGACAAGTGAGAAACACAGAAAGCCTCCAGCTGGCAAGGCAGTGCCCGGCTCCCTGTGGCACCCCTGGCCGCCAGCTGCCCAGATGGCAAAGCCATGGCCAGCAGAAGCTGTCCTGAGGTGAGAGACTGCACTGCTTTGTAGGGTAGGAAGATGGAAAGGAGACAGACCCAGGAGTGCAACTATCTCTGGAGCCCACACACTGGATGGAGTGCCAGGAAAGCTCAGCATTTCCATGGCAATCCCATGCGTGAACCCAACGTGCTCCCACCCACCGCTGATCCTTTTTCAAGGGGCTGCTAATTACCCCTTCCACTTCCCTTCAGATGGGAAGCAGCCAGGGGACTGTTCAAAAGGCTCAGCAGGAAATGCATTATTCAAGTGACTACTGCCCCAGCAAAACCAAACCCATTAGTGTCCAGCACAGACAGCAGCACTTTAGAGGCAGAAAGCAAACCCAGGCCTTCAATCCACTGGATATTTAATGAACACTTTTCCCTGAGCTACTGAGTCATAGCCTGGAAGAACCTGGCAACAACCTGAGTCTTGGCTACCTCGAGCTGGCCATGAAGAGATGAAAGAGGAAAGATGGGACATGGAGATGTTGGGTAGAAGGTGGACTTGATGATCTCAGAGGTCTTTTCCAACCTAATGATTCTATGCTTCTAGGAAGAGACCTGTCTCAGGGCAAGTCTGGTGGTGTACATTCTGCTCCCTAGAAGTGCTCTTGTGGCCCTCTGACAGAGCCCTCCCAAGCTCAGGATGCACACTTTCAGCTTCTGCATCTGAAGCCCACCCTGGATTCTGCTCACATTACCCAGGGTCTCTCCTTCTGCTCTGCCTGCCATGGACACTGAACCAAACTGAGCTGGTGCTGGCAGGGTGTGCCACCCTCACTTCACCTTTCTGCTTGAGATACAACTTCCTCCTGCACTAGCAGACAAATTCACCCCTGGCCACTCTGCTCAGGAAGTGACTATCAGAACCATCCAGGCTGATGCAACTCAGGTTTATTTTGTCTCCTAGTGACACCTCTCAGTCTCTGGATACTGGAGCTGGCAGCTGTGTGACTCCCTTAGCCGACCAAGGGGCAGAAGGCCTGAAGACAAAGCTCTGCCTCTTGACTCTATAGCTGATGCTGTCCTGGCAGGCTTCACATGAAGTCCAAAACACATCCTAGGTGTGGTGAGGATTCAAGCACTTCAATGAGACTGTCCAGGTAGATACAGAAGTGAGCAGTGCTCCACTTCAGCACCAGAGACAGCCTGGACACCTGCAACTCCTCCAGGAGGAGAGCTTGATGGATGAACACCATCCCTGGTGGAGATAGGATGAGGGGCAATGGTTTGAAATTAGAGCAGGGTGGATTTAGGTTGGACATCAGGAGGAAGTTCTTCACAAGGGTGGTGGAACACTGGAACAGGTTACCCAGAGATGTGATTGAGGACTCAAGGTGAAACTTGATGGGGCCCTGAACAACCTGAGTTGCTCTAGTTGGAGATGTCCCTGCTCACTGCAGGATGTTTGGACAAGATGACCTTCGAGGGTCACCTCCAACCTGATGCAATCCTTCTATCACCACTGCAATCCTTTCAAGTGGAAGAAGCTGCTCCAGCAGCTGTCATTCAACAGCTTCTCCTCTGTGTCCTACCAGCCACAGGATGGAGTCACAGCAACCAGTGCAGAAGGTGCTCACAGCCTCCAGAGTCTCCCCAACCACTTGTCACCCCTCAAGAGGCAGCAGACTACCAGTTGCTCTCCAGCAACTCAGACTCTCCTCAGCTCCACGACTGACTGTGCTCTAGAATGGGCCTGACTTGGGGAAACACCACCCAGTGACACTTCACTATCTGCCAAGGCCTGAGCTGGCTGCCAGTGCCAGGCTCACCAGCTGCAGACTCAAAACAAAGGCCAGCTCTACGTGCTCATCTCAGCTTGTCACACTTACTAATCCATGTGGGCACAGTGACTCTGTGTGTCTTGAGACACCACAAACCAGTGGCTGGCAGCTGTCCCTGTTTCTCCTGCAATGGAAGCTGTGGAGCTTCAGCTAGGCAAACACACAGGACTGGGCACCTTCCCTCACAGGACTGCAGGCCAGAGAGGATTTCTGCACTCTGCTGCCTCTGAACACCTGGTCAGTGGAACAACAGAGTGCCCCAGGTACAGCATGGCTGGAAGTGCTGATGATCCCCAGTGCAAACACCACTCCCAGCTGCTGTTTCATAAGCACCAAGGTCTCCTCAGCTCCATAAAACACACAGAAGTGGGATGTGAGCGGTTCAAGAAGAGTCACTGAACTCATGGCAGGGTTACAGCTCTGCACAGAATGGCTCAGGTTGGAAGGACCTTAGAGAACATCTACTCTAACCTCCCTGCCATGGGCAGGGACACCTCTCAACTAGACCTGGCTGCTCAAGGCCTCATCCAGCCTGGCCTTGAACACCCCCACAGAGAAGGTACCCCACAGCCTCCCTGGGCAACCTATTCCAGAGCCTCATCACCCTCATACTGAAGAACTTCTTCCTCAGCTCCAGTCTAACCCTGCTCTCAGCTTCAAACCATTTCCTCTGGTCCTGTCTCCAGACACCCTCAGGAACAGTCTCTCTCTCTGCAGCCTTCCTGTAGGATCCCTTCAGGTATTGGAAGGTAGCTCTGAGGTCTCTCTGGAGTCTTCTCCATGCTGAACACCCCCAGCTCCCTCAGCCTGTCCTCAGAGCAGAGCTGCTCCAGCCCTTGGTATCTTGACTGGATCCATTTGACTTGCACTACCTGTCTGACCTAGCATGCAAAATGCAAGGACAATGCTTTCTTCCTGCCTCATTTCTCTGTTACTCAAAGGATTCTCACTTGCACCTACCAGGAGCTTCATGGTCTGCACTACAAAGCCCTGCCACCACCCCAGGCTTTCTCTTTGTCAAACACCTGGATAATTATTTCTTTTCATTCCCTTTAGCACCTTCAGTAATTACACAGTGGAGAAGCAACTTCATATGCAAAGGGAATGTGAAGCTTTGTTCAACTCTTCTACTTAATAAAGAATTTACCTACAGGAAAAAAAGAGAAAAAAAACAGGATGGGAAGGAAAAGAGATTCCAAGACCCAATACAAGGAATTGCTGGCTTCTGGAAATGAGGCTGCAGCAGTGCAGGGAGCAAGGCTGCCCTGGCACTCACCCCCCCAGGCATTCACATGCACCACCTGCCCTGACATGGGGCACAGAATCACACACACCATCAAGCAGGCTGGCAAAGACCTCAGAGATCATCAGGTCCAACCTATCACCTAGCACCTCCTGACAACTAAAACAGGCTGGAGGTGAGGAGAAAGTTCTTCCCAGCAAGAGTTATTGGCCACTGGGATGTGCTGCCCAGGGAGGTGGTGGAGTCCCCATCCCTGGAGGTGTTCAAAAAGGGATTGGATGTGGCACTTGGAGCCATGGTTCCACCTCAACATGAGGAGAAACCTCTCTGGTGTGAGGGTGTTGGAGCCCTGGAGCAGGCCAGAGAGGTTGTGGAGGCTCCTTCTCTGGAGGCTTTCAAAACCTGCCTGGATGTGTTCCTGTGTGACCTGCCCTGGGTGACCCAGGGAGGTGGTGGAGTCACTGTCCCTGGAGGTGTTCAGAAAGGGATTGGATGTGGCACTTGGAGCCATGGTTTAGTTGTCAGGAGGTGTTGGGTGACAGCTTGGACTTGATCTTTGAGGTCTTTTCCAACCTTATTGATTCTGATTCATGGCTCCAAGTGCCACATCCAATCTTGTTTTGAACACCTCCAGTGTGTACCAGTGACCAGACCCTTTGGCTGCTTGCAGTGACCTGGATTCAGGGGTCAAAGCACTTCACCTGCTTCCACTATGGCATCTTAGGTGAACAGTTTGCTTCTGCTAAGGAAGAATCACAGAGTCACAACAGGGGTTGGAAGGGAGCTCTGGAGATCGAATCCAACCCCCCTGCCAGAGCATAGAATAGAATCATAGAACCAGTAAGGTTGGAAAAAACCTCAGAGATCATCAAGTCCAACCCTAACCCAACACCTCCTCACTACTAAAGCATGGCTTCAAGTGCCACATCCAATCCCTTTATGAACACCTCCAGGGACAGTGACTCCACCACCTCCCAGGGTCACCCAGGGCAGGTCACCCAGGAACACCTCCAGGCAGGTTTTGAAAGCCTCTAGAGAAGGAGCCTCCACACCTCTCTGGCCTGCTCCAGGGCTCCAACACCCTCACACCAAAGAGGTTTTCCCTCATGTTGAGGTGGAACCTCCTGGGCTGCAGCTTGTAACTCTTGTTCCTTGTCCTATCCCTGGGCACCACCCCAACGAGCCTGGCTCCTTCATCCTGACCCCCACACCTTAGATATTTATAGACAGATCACGTCTCAGCCTCCTCCTCTCCAGACTAAACAGCCCCAGCAGACATGCCCAGTCCCCCAGTCCCCCTCAGAGCCTCCCTTGCAGAGCTGCTCCACAAACCAGCACTACATTAAACCCGAGCCACAGGGACATTCAGTGAAGAGAAGCAGGGAACAATAGCAGGGGGGTTCAGCACTACGTGGAATTGTCTTCTCAGAGTCAGCTGAGGCAGGCTGCTGTTAAGAGCCTCTGCCTGGTTACTGCTGCTCCATTTCTCTGCACAGCGCTGTTGCCACCTCTCCCACCAGCAGCTGCTCCAGCAAGCTGCCACGGCAGGCCGGGACAGCACGACTGGGGAAGCCTGGCACAGAGCCCTGCTCTGCAGCCACTCTGATGAGCTGACCTGCTGACAGCTCTGCTCTCCCACTTGCTTTCAGCAGCAGCACCTTTCTCTCACCCAGCTGCAAAGCTACCTTGGAGCAAACCAGGATGCTCACACAATGCTTTTCATCTCGGTTTGGGCTCTGTGTGGATTTTGTGTGTGTGCCTGAGATACTGAACAGCAAAATGAAGGGAAGAGGATCAACAGGCTTGATGTGGAGCTCTTGTGTCTAGTGGTGACAGAAACATCAGAATCATTCTGCATCAGGAACAGTGTGGCCAGCAGGAGCAGGGAAGTCCTTGTGCCCTGTGCTCAGCACTGGTCAGGCCACACCTGGAGTCCTGTGTCCAGTTCTGGGCTCCTCAGGTTAGGAAAGAGGTTGAGCTGCTGGAAGGTGTCCAGAGAAGGGCAACAAAGCTGGGGAGGGGTCTGGAGCACAGCCCTGGGAGGAGAGGCTGAGGGAGCTGGGGTTACTTAGCCTGCAGAAGAGGAGGCTCAGGGGAGACCTTCTTGCTCTCTACAACTACCTGAAAGGTGGTTGTAGCCAGGTGGGGGTTGGTCTCTTCTCCCAGGCAAGCAGCACCAGAACAAGAGGACACAGTCTCAAGCTGTGCCAGGGGAAGTTTAGGCTGGAGGTGAGGAGAAAGTTCTTCACAGAGAGAGTCATTTGTCATTGGGATGTGCTGCCCAGGGAGGTGGTGGAGTCCCCATCCTTGGAGGTGCTCAAGAGGGGATTGGATGTGGCACTTGGTGCCATGGTTTAGTCATGAGGTCTGTGGTGACAGGTTAGACTCAATCTTCGAGGTCTCTTCCAACCTTAGTGATAAATCCTTTCTCATTCACCTCTCTCACCTCAGCACTTGCTCTGACCCAGGTAACTCACCAGGAAAGGACTTTGACATTTTCCTCTGTCACGTTTTGAGGAGGAGGCAAAGTGCTGGGATGAGTCTCAGCTGAGTGATGCCCATTCACAGGCACGCAGAGCATCACAGAGCCAAACTCCTGCCTGCTAACCCCCATGGGATGGGAAGTTTATAAATCAAGGCAGGAAACAGCCACAAGGCAAAGACAGAAGCTTAGAAACAAAGAAAGTCCCTAATTTATGACTGCATTTAGCAGCCACACTGATGATTAAAGCATCTCAGATTTAAAACCTCAGCTCCAGCATCAGGAGCAAAGGGGCAAAGGGGAATTCAGATAAGCCTCATTAAAAGCCCATCTGTCATCTCAGGAAAATAAATTTCAGAGAGACTTCTCTGTTCCCTACTCCACCTCAGCTGGACCTCTGTGAACAGGATGTTTAAGGCACCAGCTTGAAATGAAAGAACTCTCTCAGCCACCAAAGGTACTCTTAGGTTTATAGCATGTGGGCCTGAAGTATTTGTGTAGCATCCCACAATCCCAGCAGGGTGGAGCTTGGAAGGACCTCTGGAGATCATCCAGTCCTAAAGCCAATGCTAAAGCAAGGCACCCACAGCAGCCTGCCCAGGAGCATAATGCCCAGGGGGGGTTGGAAGCTCTCCAGATGAGACTCCACAACCTCTCTGGGCAGCCTGCTCCAGGCCTCCAGTGTCCTCATACCACAGAACTTCCTCCTCATGTTCAGGTAGAACCTCCTGGGTTCCAGTTTGTGCCCAGTGGCCCTTGCCCTGTCCCTGGGCACCACTGACAAGAGCCTGGCCCAAGCCTCCTGCTCCCCTCCCTTTAGCTGTTGCTGAGCATTGCTCAGCTCCCCCCTGGGGCTGCTCTTCTCCAGGCTCAACACTCCCAGGGCTCTCAGCCTCTGCTCCTCACAGAGCTGCTCCAGGGCCCTCAGCACCTTTTAGCCTCTGCTGGATTCTCCCCAGTAGCTCCTCTTAAGAATGAAATTAATGCTGCTTTTATTTTACACCAGCAGGAGTCCAGATGATGCCCTCAAGGACAGCTGTGGGTGCACTGGCTAGAGCCCAGGACAGGGAAACAGCAATAACATCTTTCCAAGCAGCAGAGCTGGGCAATTTCTCCTGTAATTTTCTGAGCCCTTGCAGGAATTGATCTGTCAGAGGGCAGGAGGGCTCCACAGAGGGACCCTGCCAGGCAGGACAGATGGGCAGAGGCCAAGGGCAGGAGATTGAACACATCCAAGTGCTGCACTTTGGCCACAACAACCCCAGGCAGTGCTACAGGCTGGGGGCAGAGTGGCTGAGAGCAGCCAGGCAGAGAGGGACCTGGGGGTGCTGGTGGACAGCAGCTGAACAGGAGCCAGCAGTGCACCCAGGGGTCCAAGAAGGCCAAGGGCATCCTGGCCTGCATCAGGAACAGTGTGGCCAGCAGGAGCAGGGAGGTCATCCTGCCCTGAGCTCAGCACTGCTTAGGCCACACCTTGAGTCCTGTGTCCAGTTCTGGGCTCCTCAGGTTACGAAAGAGGTTGAGATGCTGGAAGGTGTCCAGAGAAGGGCAACAAAGCTGGGGAGGGGTCTGGAGCACAGCCCTGTGAGGAGAGGCTGAGGGAGCTGGGGTTGCTTAGCCTGCAAAAGAGGAGGCTCAGGGGAGACCTTCTTGCTCTCTCCAACTCCCTGCAGGGAGGCTGTAGCCAGGTGGGGGTTGGTCTCTTCTCCCAGGCACCCAGCAGCAGAACAAGAGGACACAGTCTCAAGCTGTGCCAGAGGAGGGTTAGGCTGGAGGTGAAGAGAAAGTTCATCCCAGCAAGAGCAATTGGCCCTTGGGATGTGCTGCCCAGGGAGGTGGTGGAGTCCCCATCCCTGAAGGTGTTCAAGAGGGGATTGGATGTGGCACTTGGAGCCATGGCTTAGTTGTCAGGAGGTGCTGGGTGATAGGTTGGACTTGATGATCTCTGAGGTCTTTTCCAACCCTATTGATTCTATATGCCTGTCACAGCTCCTCAGGTGTGCTAAGGGCCTGTCAGGTCCTGTTCTCCTCTGCTCCCTCTCTGAGTGTGCACTGAAGCCTTCATGCAAAGCCCCCAACCATGTCAGCTGTGTGGTTCCCAGTGCTGACATACTGCAGCCTGGTCCCACCTGCCCCCAGAGACAGGCTGGCAGCTGACCTCCCTCTGCTCTGCCCTGCTGAGACCACACCTGCAATCCTGTGTCCAGTTTTGGGCTCCCCAGTTCAGGAGAGACAGGCATCTGCTGCAATCATAGAATCAACAAGGTTGGAAAAGACCTCAAAGATCATCAAGTCCAACCTGTCACCCAGCACCTCCTGACTAACTACACCATGGCTTCAAGTGCCACATCCAGTCCTCAAGTGCCATGTCCAATCCTAATGATGAGCAGATCATAGAATCAATAAGGTTGGAAAAGACCTCAAAGATCATCCAGTCCAAGCTGTCACCCAACACCTCCTGATTAACTAAACCATGGCACCAAGTGCCACATCCAATCCCTTTTTGAACACCTCCAGGGATGGGGACTCCACCACCTCCCTGGGCAGCACATTCCCATGGCCAATCTCTTGCTGGGAAGAACTTTCTCCTCACCTCCAGCCTAACCCTCCTCTGGCACAGCTTGAGACTGTGTCCTCTTGTTGGTGCTGACAGCCTAACAGAGAGCTATGAGGATGATTGGGGGCCTTGAGCATCTCTCCTATGATGAAAGGCTGAGAGCCCTGGGACTATTTAGTTTGGAGAAGGCTGAGATGGGATCTGATCAAAGTGTATCAATATCTGAGGGGTGGGTGTCACGGGGAAGGTGCCAGGCTCTTTTCAGTGGTGCCCAGTGATATGACAAGGAGCTAGGGGTACAAGCTAGAACCCAGGAAGTTCCACCTCAACATAAGGAGAAAATTCTTCAGTGAGAGGCTGCTGGAGGCCTGGAGCAGGCTGCCCAGGGAGGCTGTGGAGTCTCCTTCTCTGGAGGCTTTCAAAGCCTTCCTGGATGCATTCCTGTGTGACCTGCCCTGGGTGCTCCTGCTCTGGCAGGGGCTTGGACTGGATGACCTCTGGAGGTCCCTTCCAACCCCTGACATTCTGTGGTTCAGTGACCTCGCTGGTCTGGCAGGCAAGACATAGGCTTGGTGGAAGTCAGGAGATCTGTTCAAAGCATGGAAGCATGAGGCAGGGATATAAAAAGGAAAGGTCACAGTGGCATTTCAGCCATGCAGCAGCCTGAGTCATGCCAGCTACTGACACACAGGAGCTAGGGAATCACCCCAAGCCCTGCCCATGGGGCACCCCGACCCTGCTGCTCACCCCCTGCCCTGCACAGCCACAGAGAGAGGCAAGGCCTGCCTCAGGCAGGGAGCTGCCCTGGGAACACAGGAGGTCACTCAGCTGTGGCAACATGGTTCCAATTATCTCCTGCACTGGAAGGGGCCCAGAAAACAAACTGAAGATGCAGCTGCCATGGTGCTCAGCAGAGTCACCTCTCAGCCTGGCCTCTGACATGAATGTGAGCAGATGAAATGGTTACTGAGACATGACCCAAAGGAGCAAGTGGCAGCTCCAGCAGTGGCCTTTAGCATTGCCATGGTAACTGTGGCCTGTGCTTTTGTCCACTTTGTAAGCAAGCAAATATTCCACAGCAGGTTCTAGGATACACCCACACCACACTTGTGCTGGCTGAGCCTGGGTGCAGCCTGAAACCCTCACAGATGAGATTGCAGATCAGAGAATCATTGAATCAATAAGGTTGGAAAAGACCTCAGAGATCAGCAAGTCCAACCTATTACCCAACACCTCATGGCTACTCAACCATGGCTCCAAGTGCCACATCCAATCCCCTCTTGAACTCCTCCAGGGATGGGGACTCCAACACCTCCTCAGGCAACACATTCCCATGGCCGGTCTCTCTTTCTGGGAAGAACTTTCTCCTCACCTTCAGCTTAAACCTCCCCTGGCACAGCTTGAGACTGTGTCCTCTTGTTCTGGTGCTGCTTGCCTGGGAGAAGAGACCAACCCCCACCTGGCTACAACCTCTCTTCATGGAGCTGTAGAGAGCAAGAAGGTCTCCCCTGAGCCTCCTCTTCTCCAGGCTAAGCAACCCCAGCTCCCTCAGCCTCTCCTCACAGGGCTGTGCTCCAGACCCCTCCCCAGCTTTGTTGCCCTTCTCTGGACACCTTCCAGCACCTCAACATCTTTCCTAACCTGAGGAGCCCAGAACTGGACACAGGACTCAAGGTGTGGCCTAAGCAGTGCTGAGCTCAGGGCAGGATGACCTCCCTGCTCCTGCTGGCCACACTCTTCCTGCTGCAGGCCAGGATGCCCTTGGCCTTCTTGGCCACCTGGGCACACTGCTGGCTCATGTTTAGGCAGCTGTCACCCACTACCCCCAGGTCCCTCTCTGCCTGGCTGCTCTCAGCCACTCTGCCCCCAGCCTGTAGCACTGCCTGGGGTTGCTGTGGCCAATGTGCAGCCCCTGCCACTTGGATGTGTTCAGTCTCCTGCCCTTGGCCTCTGCCCATCTGTCCAGCCTGTTGAGGTCCCTCTGCAGAGCCTCTCTACCCTCCAGCAGATCAACTCCTGCCCCCAGCTTGGTGGCATCTGCAAATTTACTGATGATGGACTCAGTGCCCTCATCAGGCAACTGCTCTGCTTGCTGTTGTTTTTCACTTCACTGCCCTGTGCCCTGGGTATCTTTCTCCTTTCACAGTTCCAGTACATGGAGAGCAAGAAATCAAAAGCAGGATCTCAGTGTTGGGCTTCTGACACCTAAGCTGAGAGCAGGGGACACTGGAAGTGTCCAAACCTCCTTATCCCAAGAGCTCTGGTGAGACTTCAAGTGATTATTTCCTCTAGGTTTTGCTCTCTGCAGCCACCTGACACTTCCTTTTCCCAGCACTTCAATCCTTTTCCCTCTCTTTCTTCTAGATCTGCCCTAAGGGACACCTATTCCTACACTCAAACCATGCCACAGACAAGATGAGAAGCCTTTAGAAGGTACCAGAAAGCTCTGAGCTTCACCAAGGACTCTGGCAACAGCCCTGCAGCCAGAATGAATGCTGAACATGGGAGAATCTCTTCTTGGGAACCTTCCCAGACCTTCAGCCTGCATGAATAAGGCAGCAAGGTCTAGAGGCAGGAGGAGAGCAGGAGATGCAGTAGCCCTTCAGCTACCTGAACAGATCTGTGTCCTGTCAGCTGCAGCAGAGGCCACCCCTCTCTCTCTTAAAATTCCTCAGTGCATTGGAAGACCAGGGAGAAAGGGAGGGATCCCAGAGGGCCAAGTCCTTCCTCCTCTGCCACAGCCTGCATCCCATCAACAGAGATCCTAGAATCACAGGATGGTTTGGGTTGGAAGAGGCCTCTGAAGGTCATCCAGTCCAAACCCCCCTGCAGTAAGCAGGGGCATCCTAAACTAAACCTAAACTCACCTTGAATATCTCCAGGCATGGGGCCTTGACCACCTCCCTGGGCAACCTGTTGCAGCATTCCACCACCCTCATGGTAAAGATGGGATGCCCTGCTCCTGTGTGACCTACTCTAGGTGATCCTGCTCTGGCAGGGGGGTTGGACTGGATGAGCTTTCTGGGTCACTTCCAACCCCTGTGATTCTGTGGAAAGGAAAGCAAAGACAAGAGCAATCTCTGTTGCCACCATCCATTGCTGGGGGCTGACTCCCCAGTCACCTGGAAAAGCCTCCTCCAAAACAAGACAGTGAAGAGTTGCAGAGGGACAGCCACAGAGTTTCTGAGCCAGGAAGCTCTCAGGCCTCACATCAGGAAGAGTCAGGAATTGTAAGCAGCAACAAACATTCTCCCCTGACTGTCTCTCACTACATGGAGGCCCTGCAGCACTCTGCAATCCTCTTCCTGCTGATGTTCAGTCCCACACCTTCTGCCCCAATGCAGGGAGCAGAGGGTGGCCAGGCTGCAGTTTCAGTGAAAAGAGAAGGGAAGCAAAGCCTTGCAGATCACTCAGCCCTCCTTCAAACACTCAGCCCTGGCAGCTGGCCCATCCTGCTGGGGAACAACCCCACTGCAGCCCCTCAGTACCACTCCCCAGCCTCCCAGAGCCATTCTGCCACACATACAAAGCTCCCCAGAGGAGCTGCCAGGAACAGTCTGAGGTGTAAAGGTTACACCTTGATCAGTGGTGGAATGTGAAGTAAGAGGTGAAGTGCAAAAGCCATCTCCTGTCCTTGGAGTTAGGTGCCAGGACAAGATCAATGGACACAAACTGGAAGCCAGGAGGTTCCACCTCAACCTGAGGAAAAACCTCTTTGGTGTGAGGGTGCTGGAGCCCTGGAGCAGGCTGCCCAGACAGGTTGTGGGGTCTCTGTCTCCAGAGGCATTCAAAACTTGCCTGGAGGAGATCCTGCTCTGGCAGGGGGGGGACTCAATGATCTTCAGAGGTGCCTATGAAAATAGACAATCCTCAGAGAGCAAAGCACAGCAGAAATGGAGCAGGTAAGGGGCAGTGCCTGCACACCTGGCACCTCCATCCCAAGGCTGGCTCTCCTGTGCCTGCCTGGGGACCTACAGAGCTCCACCCCCCTCCTGAGGAGTGGAATTAGGTAAAGCAGCAGCAGACCTGGCATCCCAGAGATGCACACCCACCTCATTTTCTGCATGAGGATTGTCCCCTGCAGCAGGAGAGGAGGGGTTTAGCTCTGGAGCTGCAGAGGAGGAGGATCCTGCCCTTCCCTTCTCCACTGTTCCACTGATGGCTCTGCCACCTTTCTGCTCCTTCAGGATCACAACCCCTTCCCCTCATTGCATTCCTTCATGACTTAAACCTTTCTCAGACCTTTATTTCCTGGACTATCAATTACTGAAGTCAAGGCCTCTGTCCATTCATGTCTGGGCAAGAACCTGAATCCCAGCTGCAGTCTGCTGGCAGTGCAGGGAGAATCCACCCACACAGCTGTGGTTATTGAACAGAAAGCAGACCTGACCCTCTCCTGGTGAAACCCAGAGTGCTGTGAAGCTCTGTGAGAAGCAGACTGCTATGGCCTGGATCAGTCATAGTGTGGCCAGCAGGACCTGGGCAGTGAGGGCTCCCCTTGGCTGGCACAGGTTGAGGCCACCTTGAGTACTAGGTTGAGTTTTGGACTCTCACTCCACGAAGGACATTGAGGGCTGGAGCAGGTCCAGAGAAAGGCAACAAAGCTGGGGAAGGGTCTGGAGAATAGGGCTGAGGAGGAGCAGCTGAGGGAGCTGGGGGAGCTCAATCAGGAGAAGAAGAGGCTGACAGGAGATCTCACTGCTCTCTACAAGTGCCTGATAGGAGGTTGCAGTGAGGCAGGGGTTGGGCTCTTCTCCCTAGTCTCAGGTGATAGACAGTGGTGGTGAATGGTGCCACAGCCAGCTGGCAGCCAGGCACCAGTGGTGTCCCCCAGGGATCAGTGCTGGGCCACAGCCTGTTCAATATCTTCACTGATGATCTGGATGAGGGCATTGAGTCCATCAGCAGTAAATGTGCAGATGACACCATGCTGGGGGAAGGAGTTGATCTGTTAGAGGGCAGGAGAGCTCTGCAGAGGGACCTTGCCAGGGACCTGGGCAGATGGGCAGAGGCCAACAGGATGGCATTCAACAAGTCCAAGTGCCAGGGGCTGCACTTTGGCCACAACAACCCCAGGCAGAGCTACAGGCTGGGGGCAGAGTGGCTGAGAGCAGCCAGGCAGAGAGGGACCTGGGGGTAGTGGGTGACAGCAGCTGAACACAAGCCAGCAGTGTGCCCAGGGGGCCAAGAAGGGATTGGGTGTGGCACTTGGAGCCATGGTTTAGTATTCATGAGGTGTTGGGTGACAGGTTGGACTGGATGATCTCTGAGGTCTTTTCCAACCTTGTTGATTCTATGATTCTATGAATGAGAGGCAATGGCCTGAAATTGTGCCAGGGGAGGGTTAGGTTGGAGATGAGGAAAAAGGTTTTGCTGCAAGAGTGCTCAGGGATTGGCAGAGGCTGCCCAGGGAGGTGGTGGAGTCCCCATCCCTGGAGGTGTTCAAGAAACCTGTGGCCATGGCACTGTGGGAGATGGTTTAGTGGCCATGGTGGGGTTGGGTTTGCTGGTTGGACTGGATGATCTCAGAGACATTTTCCAACCAGTATCATAGAATCAATAAGGATGGAAAAGACCTCAAAGATCATCCAGTCCAACCTGTCACCCAGCACCTCCTCCTGACTATTAAACCATGGCTCCAAGTGCCACATCCAGTCCCCTCTTGAACACCTCCAGGGATGGGGACTCCACCACCTCCCTGGGCAGCACATCCCAGTGGCCAATCTCTCTTGCTGGGAAGAACTTTCTCCTCACCTCCAGCCTAAACCTCCCCTGGCACAGCTTGAGACTGTGTCCTCTTGTTCTGGTGCTGCTTGCCTGGGAGAAGAGCCCAACCCCCACCTGGCTCCAACCTCCCTTCAGGGAGCTGTATGCCTCCATGAAAAGAGCCCTACCTGCACTGAGGACTGTGTCCTCCAGCATGCTGAGCTCTCTGGACCTAAGCCACCAGCAGCCTGCCTCCCCATGCCCTCCCCAGCCAAGCTGGAGCACATGAAGGTGTTCCTATGCACTGCTACACCTTCAGCCTGCACAGCAGCAGCCCTTCATTGGTTTCCCTGGATGACAAGAAGCTAATGACCCAGCTTGAGCACGGTGCTGAGCCTGAGGGGAAGCCCTCAGCCTCCTGCAAGAATGATCCTGAGAGAGAGAGAAGAAAAAGGATCCAGTTGACTACTCTGTTATTGGACTACTGGGACAAACAAAAGGGAGCCAGATTTTCTACTCACAACATTTTTAGAGGATAGCAACCTTCCCACCAGGGTTATTTATAAAGCAATGTTACAGACTGTGTTAAATTACACACTGCAGGCTTTCAGAAGATGACTTAAATAATGAGGATGATTTTTTTTTCTCCTCCTCACTCTTCTACAAACAGTTGGAGCCATTTCTAGGGGGTTTTGTTTATTCCATACAATGATGGACTGGTTTGGGTTGGAAGGCACCTTAAAGATCAAGTCCAACCCCACTGCAGCCAGCAGGGACAGCTGCAACTAGAGCAGGCTGCTCAGAGCCCCAACCAACCTCACCTGGGATGGCTCCAGGGATGGGGCAGCTCCACCTCTCTGGGCTGTTGGTCTCTGCCTCTGCTCAGAGGGGCTGCAGCTAGCACAGAGAAGGGAGGATGATGTGCAGGTGACTGGCAGCACTGGAGATAAAAGGGGCAGCTGCAGCTGGAACTCAGGCCAGACCTGCTCACTGGCAATTGCCCCAAGCAGAGCTGAGATGAAGCAAGTGGCTGACAGGAACTGAGTGCTTTCTGCCCTCCTGGGGATCTGCTGTGTCTTGGAGCTGCTCTGTCTTCCTCAGAGGGATTATGGAGCCTGTTGCCTCTCCTGAATTTCCCCAGGGCTTTGGTTCTCAGTGTCAAGGATGGTGCTGAGAGATAAAGCCTTCCTCCTAAGAAAAGGAAGGTTAATGCTCTGCAAGAGCCTTAATGATCCAGGCCCTGCTCACCAAGCTGCAGCTGGAGCTGTGAGTCCCTCTGTGCTATCCCCAGGGCTGGATTTCACACAATCACTGAATGGGTTGGGTTGAAGGGACCTCTAAAGGTCATCCAGACCATCCCCACTCCAGTCAGCAGGGACATCCCCAACTAGAGCAGGTTGCTCGGAGCCCTAAACAACCTCACCCTGCAATGGCTCCAGCCATGGGGCAGCTCCACCTCCTTGGGCAACCCAAGCCAGGCTCTCAGCACCCTCAGTGTCAAACATTTCTCCCTTCTCTCCAGTCTCAATCTCCCTCTTTTAGGTCAAACCATCCCCCCTTGGCCTCTCACAACAGGCCCTCAGAAAAAGTCTGTCCCCAGCTTTCTGCTCAGCCCTTGAAGCACTGCAAGGCCACCAGAAGGTCTCCCTGGAGCCTTCTCCTCTCCAGGCTGCACAACCCCAACTCTCTCAGCCTGGCCTCCCAGCAGAGGGCTTCCAGCCCTGCCAGCACTGCTGTGGCCTCCTCTGGCCCTGCTCCAGCAGGTCCCTGCCTGTGCTGTGCTGAGGGCTCCAGAGCTGCCCCAGCACTGCAGGGAGGTCTCAGCAGAGCACAGCAGAGGGGCAGAATCCCCTCCCTGCCCCTGCTGCCCACCCTGCTGGGGCTCAGCCCAGGCCAGGCTGGGGCTGTGCTGGCAGCTCTCAGTGCCAGCTCATGGCCAGCTTCTCATCCCCCAGCACCCTCAGCTCCTTCACCACAGGATTGCTCTTAATGCCTTCATCACCCAGCCAGTGCTGACAGTGGGGATTGCCCTCACCCATGCCCAGGACCTTGCACTTGGCCATGTTGAACCTCATGAAGTTAACACAGGCTCACACTTCAAGTTTGCCCAGGTCCCTCTGGATGGATTCCAACCCCTCAGGCATGGCAGCTGCACCACTCTGCCTGGGTTTCCAAGTCAATACTTAAGGATCTCATAAGGACTATAGGGTCTCAGGAAGCTGTAGAGTGCTGCAGATTAGGATCACTGCTTGGCTCTTATCTGCAGCAACTAAACCTGCTTGGATTCAAAAGAAGAGGCCACCAGGAGGGCAGTAGGTATGCCAAGGTTTCCCTGGAGAGCTTACTGTGTCTTACAAGCACAGAGAGGTCTCAAGATCAGCCTGGGGAGCTCAGCAGTGGTACTTATCCAGGAGTCACAGCAGCTCTGTTTCCATGTTCTCCTCACCTACAGTCAGAGGAACAAGCAACTAGGAGCACCCCTAAGGCAAAGCAAAACAACAGCTTTGGAAGCAAGCATCAGAGAGGCTTTGACCAGGGCTCCTCAGGCATCTGAGCAGATCTCCAATTTCCCCTCATCCCCACCAGAGATCTTCCACCTGGCCATGATCTCACATGTACCATGAGGGCACTCTGAAGCAAGCAGGGGACAACACTTCTCCCTGTTGGAAACTGGGGTAGGGACTGCAGAAAAGGACCAGGAAAGACTCCAGCTGACAGAGGCAGCTGCAAAAATGGCCAAGATAGAGAATGATTCTGCCAGTCTGGGAAGCCACTTCAGACCTGCCCTGCCTATCTCTGCACTGCCTTCCCATCCTCTCCCTTCCCCCTGCCTCACAAACCACTTCAGCTCAGCTGCATTAAACCCCAGCCTGGTTCTGCCCTGCCCTTCCTACCACCCTGGGTTGATCCTAGACCAAATGTTTCCATAAGTTGTCACTGGAGTTTCTCATGCCTGAAAAAAAACAACCAAAAGGAAATAGAAAAACCCAAACAAACAAAAACCAACCCCCCCCAAAAAAAACCCAAAGCCCTTCCATTCACAAAGGTATCACAGATCACCCAAGATCAACCTGAAGGGCAGGGCAGAGCAGCAGGGACTCGCTGTGCTGGCTGGCAGAGGCCGTGGCTGGGCTTGCTCCTCCAGCAAGAGGCATTTCAGAGAGTCACAGAATGGGTAGGGTGGGAAGGGACCTTCAAGACCATCCAGTTCCAACCCCCTGCCATGGCCACAGACACCTTCCACCAGCCCAGCTTGCTCAAGGCCTCATCCAAGCTGGCCTTCAACACCTCCACTGAGGGAGCATCCACAGCCTCCCTGGGCAACCTGCTCCAGAGCCTCCCCACCCTCACTCTCAGCAATTTCTTCCTCATCTCCAGTCTCAGTCTCCCCTCCTCAAGCTTCAATCCATTGTTCCTCATTCTGTCACTCCCCAGCCCTTGTCTAAAGTCCCTCCCCAGCTCTCCTATAGCCCCCTTAGGTACTGGAAGGCTGCTCTGAGGTCTCCCCAGAGCCTTCTCTTCTCCAGGCTGAACTCCCCTGCCTGCAGAGGTTTAACCACACTTAAGAGCTTACATAAAAGGATAACATCACTCTGCATTACATTCCATTTAATAACTTTATCCACTGCAAAGCAGCTGAAGCTACAGAATCCCCTCCCTGCTTGCTCACACAGGATTTTCTGTGGATTGCACAGGATTTTCTGTAGGGTTTGTGATGGGGTTTATTGTCTGCAAAACATTCTCCTTCCTCAGAGAGCCACACAGCCCTGCTAGAAGCCACTTGAGTTTCTCTTGTGCTCTCTTGCCCATTGAGCAGAACTCATCATGAGCTGACAGGGACAATACCTGCAGCTGAAGGATGACCACATTAGCCAGCACGTGCTGCTGTGCCCCTTGTGACAAGGCAAATCTCCTCTGAATGCCTGCTGAAGCAAATGCTGGCAATAAATCCAGCTGGCAGCTCTGCCATGAAGCACATCAGCCAATGCACCTTTTGTTACCCCCCAAGGGAAAGCAAGACCCAGGGCAGGGACAAACCACTGCAGGAGCCTTTCACTTCCCAACTGAACTGATACCAGCCCTGGGGGTGAATTTATCACTAAAACTGACCCCATCCCCACAGTGCACCAGAGCCCTGAGCCACCAAGCTGCCTTTGCTCCTCAAGGGCTTCACAGCTCTCAAGGGGAACCCCTCCTGTCCCCCTGCTGCTGTGGCTGTTCTGGCTGGCTGCCTCCAAAAAACAGAAGGCACACAGTTGAGCCCTCCAGTGTCCTGAGTGCCCAGCCCAGGGGGTGGACACAGGAGCCAGTGTATTGCTACCCATAAATCCTGCCCCCTGGCTGCAAAGTTATTGTCTCTCTCTTTCTTCCCTTGCTGCTCCTGAGGGAGAGAGATGCTCTCTCATCTGGAAACAATTGGGGAGTATCAGAGGCCTCTTTGGCCTGAGGAACATTCCCCCCCCTGCACAATCTTGGCCTGTTTAGGCCTAATGCCAGGATAAAAAGTGGGGGTGGTGGTGTGGGGGGGGTGAGAAGGAGGCAGTTCAGGCCTGGCCAGCCTGAAGCCAGCCTAGCAAAGGGGCCGGGGGGGGAGAATCATAGAATTGTTAGGGTTGGAAGGGTCCTCAAGGCTCAGCCAGTCCCAACCCCCCTGCCATGGCCAGGGACACCTCACACCACAGCAGGTTGCTCACAGCCACCTCCAGCCTGGCTGCAAACACCTCCAGGCAGGAGGCTTCCACCACCTCCCTGGGCAACCTGTGCCAGGCTCTCACCACCCTCATGGGGAACAACTTCTTCCTAACATCCAATCTCAATCTCCCCATTTCTAGTTGTGCTCCATCCCCCCCAGTCCTATCCCTCCCTGACACCCTCAAAAGTCCCTCCCCAGTTTTCTTGTAGCCCCCTTCAGATACTGGAATGCCACAATTAGGTCTCCTGGGAGCCTTCTCCTCTCCAGCCTGCACAACCCCAACTCTGTCTCCATGGCAGAGCAGCTCCAGCCCTCTGTTCACCCTCATGGCTCTTCTCTGGACACCTTCCAGCACCTAGAGATCTTTCCTGGCACAGAGGCTCCAGAACTGGCCCCAGAGCTGCAGCTGTGGTCTCAGCAGAGTGGAGCAGAGGGGCAGAATCCCCTCCCTGGCCCTGCTGGCCACACTTCTCTTGCCGCAGAGCCCAGGACGTGGGTTTCTGGGCTGCAGGTGCTCACAGCTGGCTCCTGTTGAGCTTCTCATCCCCCAGCACCCCCAAGTCCTTCTCTTCAGGGCTGCTCTCAAGCCAGCCCCTGCCCAGCCTATCTCTAAGAAAGAGCCCTGGGGCCTTTGGTGAACGCCGGGTGGGGAGAAGGGGAGTGCTGGGGTGTGTGTTAAGTTCAGACTGGGCATTTCTTTGACCTTGATCTGCTTTGCTATGCTCACCACTGTGCTCTGCAGTTTCTGTAGTCTCTGAATTGCTTTGCCATTGGAAGGCTCCATCACCATCCAGCCCCTTTGGGTGAGCTGCCTTCTTTTGCCCCTTTTGGAGCAACGCAGCAATCTGTCCCGCTCCCAGCTAGGGCAGCTGCTGGGATCTCAGCCTGCCCCTGTATGATCAGTAAGAGCAGTGCCATTGCAAGGCCTGTTGACACAGAGCTGCATGCAGAGGTGGGCAGGCAGGAGGCTGCCAGTTCTCTTACCTGAGCCGTTCCTGCCTTCGGGGTGGGTTTGCGACAGGTACTCTCCGAAGGCCCGCGCCGCCCTGCAGCAGCACAGCAGGCAGCCAGGGAGAGAAAGAGAGAAGGCTGGTGGTTAAAGGCCAAGCAAAGAAGCAACAGTTCAACATCAACCTACTGCTGCTCTCCTGCAGCTGCCATTGCCTCAGCTTCAGGCAACACCGACGGAACCAGGCTGCAATGGCAGTGAGAGCTCCCTGGTTACACACCTCAGCTTCCCGGAAGGGGAAGGGGAAGGGGAAGGGGATTAACCAGGTTGGAAAAGACCTCTGACATCATCAAGTCCAACCTCTCACCCAACACCATCTAATCGACTCAACCATGGCACCAAGTGCCTCAGCCAGGCTCTTCTTACACACTTCCAGGGATGGGGACTCCACCACCTCCCTGGGCAGCACATTCCCATGGCCAATCTCTCTTTCTATGAAGAACTTCTTCCTCACCTCCAGCCTAAACCTCCCCTGGCACAGGTTGAGACTGTGTCCTCTTGTTCTGGTGCTGGGTGCCTGGGAGAAGAGACCAACCCCCACCTGGCTACAACCTCCCTGCAGGGAGTTGCAGAGAGCAAGAAAGTCTCCCCTGAGCCTCCTCTTCTGCAGGCTAAGCAACCCCAGCTCCCTCAGCCTCTCCTCCCAGGGCTGTGCTCCAGACCCCTCCCCAGCTTTGTTGCCCTTCTCTGGACACCTTCAAGTCTCTCAATGTCCTTTTTAAACTGATGAGCCCAGAACTGGGCACAGGACTCAAGGTGTGGCCTAAGCAGTGCTGAGCACAGGGCACAAGGCCTTCCCTGCTCCTGCTGGCCACACTGTTCCTGATCCAGGCCAGGATGCCCTTGGCCTTCTTGGCCCCCTGGGCACACTGCTGGCTCATGTTCAGCCTACTATCAGCCAGTACCCCCAGGTCCCTTTCTGGGAGACACAGCCAGACTACAAGCCCAGGACTCATCCAGCCTTTAGCTTCTCTGTTCAAACAAACTAACAGAACTGGAATGCCCCTGCATTAAACTTGGCCTTGCTTTGGTGATGCACACAGCAAATGGCTCACTGCCTCTAACCACTCTAAGTTAAACCCCTTCTGGCAGCAGAGGAGGAGAGACATCCACCCCAGCTCCAACCACCTCCAAAGCCTTCTGCTTTGGTTCTGAATGATGCCACCTGTGAGCTATCACAGCTGAGACCTTAATCCTAACACCCATTTCACCTACCTTAACCCCTAAGCTCTCCAGCACCAGCTCTGTCAGTGTTTGAAGTACTGAAGCTCATTTGAGGAACCCCCACACCACCCCCCAAAAGCAGCTGCTGTTTGTCTGATGGATTCAGGTCCTGTGCATGACTGAGATTGTACTGAAATAGGTTAGGAATCCACCAGGCAGGGTGAGCTCAACCCTCATCACACATCAAGGCCTACATAAGAGAGGAAACCTATGAATATTCCAACCAGGGAAAAGCTTTCTGCTTGCAGCCCACACTGGAAGGGAATCCTTGGTCAAGGCATACGGCAAGAGCAACCTCTGGCGTCCTCCTGCCAGGACATTTGTAGCACCCTGCTGCTGTGCTGCTTCTCCAGTCCCCCAGAGCTGTGACTCAAGAGGGCTAACAGCAGCTTTGCCTCAGCCATCCATCTGCCCCAGGGCTGCAGAGCCTGCACACCAAAGACTTGCTGTGACAGGGAAGAGTCTCCACACCAAGGCATCACATCTGCTGTCCTCCTCCTTCAGAGCTGCCCAGCCTCACACCACCTCTCACTAGGTCTGAGCTGCCACAAAAGGCTACACTCCTAAGAGCCATCAAACAGCCAAGTGGGAAGTGGCTTTGACCTCCAAAACAACCTTCTGCTTGTTAGGAACAAGTTCTGCACCTTCAGGGTGGTGGAACACTGCAGCAGCTTGCCCAGGGAGGTGGTTGGGGTCCCATCCCTGGAGATATTCAAGGTGAGGCTCAACAAGGCTCTAAGCAACCTGATCTAGTGGAGGATGTCCGTGCTGAGTGCAGGGGGGTTGGACTGGATGACATTTAGAGGCTCCCTGCCAACCCAAGCCACGATTCTGTGAGGTTGCTCAGACCCTATCCAGCCTGCTCTGGAATGGTTGGACTCGATGATCCTCGAGGGCTCTTCCAGCCTTAGTTATACTGTGATACTGTGATACTGGATGCAGCAGCACACCCCAGCTTGTGCAGCCAGGATCCTCCCTCACTGCTTTTACACAGCTCCTCCCCAAGGGGAGAGCTTAACAAAGCCTCACTGCACCTCCCAGAGCAACCAGAGCTGGAAGGAGTGGGAAGTCCATCTGTCACCCCCAGCCAGCAACACGGGATCGATGTGAAGGATGATGAAAGAGTAAGTTAATCTCCCGGGGACTAAACTTCAGCACAGCCAAATGCAGAATGCTGTGGAGCAGCAGCTGGAGCTGTGTGAGAAGCAAGGTTCTGCACCACAACAGGCTGGCACACAGTGCTGAGGGCGCTTCTCTTCCCACATTCTTCCTCTCTAGTGCCCAGCTGCACCTTCAGACACCAGCCTGGGGTGGTCGTTGCCCAAACCCTCTTCCTCAGTGCCTAAGCACCCCCAGAGATCATAGAACGGTCTGGGTTGGAAGATAGCTTAAAGATCACCCAGTTCCAACCCCCTGCCATGGGCAGGGACACCTCCCACCAGCCCAGGCTGCTCAAGGCCTCATCCAGCCTGGCAAAACTCTAGGGAGGGGGCAGCCACAGCCTCCCTGGGCAACCTGTGCCAGTGTCTCACCACCCTCATTCTAAAGAATTTCTTCCTCATCTGCAGTCTCAATGTCCTCTCCTTAAGCTTCATTTTCTCTCCCCTACCACTATAAACCCTTGTCCAAAGTCCCTCCCCAGCTCTCCTGGAGCCCCTTTCAGGTACTGGAAGGCTGCTCTAAGGTCTTCCTGGAGCCATCTCTTCCCCAGGCTGAACTCTCCTGCCTGCAGAGGTTTAACCACACTTAAGAGCTGTCAAGAAAAACATCAGGATGATCAGATCACAAGGGAGCTGTACCATCAGTATGAAGAACAAAGGCATAACCATCACAAGAGGTCAAGTCCTTGCTCTCCCAACCTTTCTGTCTGTGCAAAAAGCAGGACTTAGTCCTGGAGCAATACACAGATGTAAAGCTGGGAGCTGGAATGTGACAGAATCATAGAATCAATAAGGTTGGAAGAGACCTCAGAGATCATCAAGCCCAACCTGGCACCCAACACCTCCTGACAACTAAACCATGGCTCAAAGTGCTGCATCCAATCCCTTTTGGAACACCTCCAGGGATGGGGACTCCACCACCTCCCTGGGCACCACATTCCAATGGCCAGTTACTATCTCTGGGAAGAACTTTCTCCTCACCTCCAGCCTAAACCTCCCCTGGCACAGCTTGAGACTGTGTCCTCTTGTTCTGGTGCTGCTTGCCTGGGAAAAGAGACCAACCCCCACCTGGCTACAACCTCCCTGCAGGGAGTTGGAGAGAGCAAGAAGGTCTCCCCTGAGCCACCTCTTCTCCAGGCTCAGCAACCCCAGCTCCCTCAGCCTCTCCTCACAAGGCTTGTGATTGCTTCAGGGAAGTGGCTGAGCCACCATCCCTGGAGGCATTTACCAGACTGGCACTTGGGGACATGGTTTAGTGTTGGACTTGGCAGTGTTGGGTTTACAGTTGGACTCAACGATCCTTAAGGTCTTTTCCAACCTAAATGATTCTATGATTCTAACATCAGGCTGTGCAGTGACAAGAGCACTCCTGAGCTGCTCCTGCCCTCTGTCTCAGAGGTGGTTAAAGCTCAGGCAAAGCCATGGCTGACCTCATGTAGCACTGACCACAGCCACGCTTTGAGCAGAAGGCTGGGCTCGAGGCTTCCAAGCTCTCCTCCACCAAGAACTCAAGGCATGGAAATGTCTGTCCCTGCAAGACATCATCAAATCCATTCACAAAGGGGGCACTTAGACCCTTGAGGAAGACTGAAGCTTCTCTTGTGCCTCAGCAGTCATTCCATGCAGAAAAAACCCAAAAGTAACCAGGAGCAAGCTCTCAGGTGAATTCTCAGTGAGAGAATGTGGCAGCCTACACAAAAAAGCCTGAAATATGGTTACAAGATTTAGTCTGTAACCAGGCTCCAAGGCCATGTGGGTTCATCTGTCGTTCCCCAAGCACCTTCCAAGACCCAGACTGCAAATGGTTGCCACAGAGGTCAAGAGAAGCACTGCTCCCTCCATCCCACCCCCTCCACAGGGAAAAGCCTCTCACTCAGGACAAGAGCCCAAGCTTAAAGGTGCTGCAGTGTCTCTAACTTCACCCTCCTGCTCCCCCAGGCTGATGAGACAGGAGCACTGCATCCAGCTCTGGGGCCCCCAACACAAGAGGGACATGGACCTACTGGAGCAGGTCCAGAGGAGGCCATCAGAGGGCTGGAGAACCTCCCCTGTGGGGAAACACTAAGAGAGTTGGGGCTGTTCAGCCTGGAGAAGAGAAGGCTCCAGGGAGACCTTACAGCTGTATTTCAGTGTCTGAAGGGCACCCACAGGAAGGCTGGGGAGGGACTGTTCAAAAGGGGCTGTGGGGATAGGATGAGAGGCAATGGTTTCAAACTGCAGCAGGGGAGATTTAGGTTGGACATCAGGAGGAAGTTCTTCACCATGGTTGAGGCCCTATCCCCAGAGACATTCAAGGTCAGATTCAATGTGTCCCTGTGCAGCCTGATCCAGTTGGAGGAGTCCCTGCTGCCTGCAGGGGGGTTGGACAAGATGACCTTTGAGGCTCCCTTCCAGCCCAGTGCCGTCGGTGAATCTGTAAACCCCCAAGTGAGCACAGGCAGTGCCCTCCCTGCAGGTCAGAAGCAGAGTCAGGAGCACAGAGGTGCTCAAACCCATTACTGCCCAGCCCAGCCTGAACCTGCAGCTCTGTCACTACTGTTCCATGGCTCTCAGATGCTGGAGGCCAACCCAAGAGCAAACAAACAAACACTTGATCACAGCTATCTAGCAGCAGCTAACGAGGCAATGAGGCCTGCACAGCACAGTGTGCAGCAGGCATTTTCCAGCCAATTACACTGCAAACTTCAGGCTCATTTGTGTGCCTATTATCTCAGTGGTTCCCTTCCACATTCCTGCTTCCCAAGCACCATTGGGCTCTCCTTGGCTGTGCCTCAGACACTCTCCCACAGATATCTGCATGTGCCCTTTGCCAAGGGGGCTTTGCTGGCCACGCTTGCTCCTTATGCCTGACCTCCCCTTGCCAAGCCTTTTGTGTTCCCTCTCTGCCCTCACTGTGCTCACACTCACTCCAGGTTACCAGCACTTGCTCTCATCATTACTGTGTCATTTACTCCCTCCTCTCCTTGCTCACCCACTGACTTGCCTGAAATACATCCAGAGCACAACTCAAACAGATGGCAGCTGCTCTGTCCATCCCATTCTCCTCCAGCCCTTTCATCACCACACTGCACCAACACAAGCCACACAACCATACTCTTCTCTCAGCTCAGTTTTGACTTCACCATCACAGCCAATGTAGAATCCTAAAATGGTTTGGGTTGGAAGGGACCTTAAAGATCATCCAGATCCAATACCCTCCCATGGGCAGCAACACTTCCCACTAGCCCAGGCTGCTCAAGGTCTCATCCAGCCTGGCCCTGAACACTTCCAGGCTTGGAGCTTCCACAACTTCTCAGGGCAAACTGTTTCAGTCCCTCACCACCCTCATGGGGAAGAATTTCCTCCTAATGTCTAATCTCAATCCAGCTTCTTCCAGTTTGAAGCCATTACCCCTTGTCTGTCACTACCTGCCTTTGTAAATGTTCCTCTCCAGTAGTTCAAGTCTTGTCCAGCCTGGTCTACTGGGAGGTGTCTCTGCCTATAGCAGGGGGGTTGGAACTGGATGATCTTTAAGGTCCCTTCCAACCTAAAGCATTCTATGATAGTTTGGATAGTGAGTCCCACCAAGCTGCTTGATGGCACTGGACAAAAACCTCTTCAGCTGGGCTCAGAGCAGAGACACCCCAGGGAAAATTATGGAGCAGATTATCCTAGGGGCAGTCATTGCACACCTGAAGGAGGGCCAAGGGCCCAGGCCCAGCCAGCATGGATTGAGGAAGGGCAGGTCCTGCCTCACCAACCTGATCTCCTTCCATGCCCAGGTGACTGCCTGGTGGCTGTGGGGCAGGCTGTGGATGGAGTCTGCCTGGACTGCAGCAAGGCCTTTGCCACCATCCCCCACATCAAGCTCCTGGCCAAGCTGTCAGCCCCTGGCTTGGGCAGCAGCTCTCTGAGCTGGGTTAGGAACTGGCTGGAGGCTGAGCCCAGAGAGTGGTGGTGAATGGTGCCACAGCCAGCTGGCAGCCAGGCACCAGTGATGTGCCCCAGGGATCAGTGCTGGGCCCCAGCCTGTTCAGTATCTTTATTGATGATCTGGAGGAGGGCATTGAGTCCATCAGCAGTAAATGTGCAGATGACAGCAAGCTGGGGGCAGGAGTTGATCTGTTAGAGGGTTGGAGAGCTCTGCAGAGGAACCTTGCCAGGCTGGGCAGAGGGGCAGAGGCCAACAGGATGGCATTCAACAAGTCCAAGTGCCAGGGGCTGCACATTGGCCACAACAACCCCAGGCAGAGCTACAGGCTGGGGGCAGAGTGGCTGAGAGCAGCCAGGCAGAGAGGGACCTGGCTGAACATGAGCCAGCAGTGTGCCCAGGTGGCCAAGAAGGCCAAGGGCATCCTGGCCTGCATCAGGAACAGTGTGGCCAGCAGGAGCAGGGAAGTCCTTGTGCCCTGTGCTCAGCACTGCTTAGGCCACACCTTGAGTCCTGTGTCCAGTTCTGGGCTCCTCAGTTCAAGAAAGATGTTGAGATGCTGGAAGGTGTCCAGAGAAGGGCAACAAAGCTGGGGAGGGGTCTGCAGCACAGCCCTGTGAGGAGAGGCTGAGGGAGCTGGGGTTGCTTAGCCTGGAGAAGAGGAGGCTCAGGGGAGACCTTCTTGCTCTCTCCAACTCCCTGCAGGGAGGTTGTAGCCAGGTGGGGGTTGGTCTCTTCTCCCAGGCACCCAGCACCAGAACAAGAGGACACAGTCTCAAGCTGTGCCAGGGGAGGTTTAGGCTGGAGGTGAGGAGAAAGTTCTTCCCAGCAAGAGAGATTGGCCATTGGGATGTGCTGCCCAGGGAGGTGGTGGAGTCCCCATCCCTGGAGGTGTTCAAGAGGGGATTGGATGTGGCATGGTTTAGTAGTCATGAGGTCTTGGGTGACAGGTTGGACTTGATGATGTTTGAGGTCTTTTCCAACCTCATTGATTCTATGACTCTGTGTTAATTTACCTAGCAAAAGATAAAAGAGCTATATGGTTCCACATAGGAGGTGAAGCAGAAGGTGCCTTACAGATACCTGGGCTGCTGAGCTATAACCCTGAGTGTGTGACACTGCAAAAGCTGCATACAAATGAGCAGGTAGCACTGTGAGGTGCTCAGCTGATGCCATGACAGGTTTAGCCCTGACTCATCTAGAGAGGTTTTCATTTCAGTGGCAGATCAGGCCTGCATGTTCCAGAGTCAGCAGAGCTTGGTTTAACAAAAGGCCATCAAGCAGGGACCAGAGCCTCGGCACACTGCGCTCCTGAGCCAAACCAGTAAAGACAAGACAGCCACAGCCTGGGAGAAGAGACCAGCATCTTCTCCAGCTTCTCCACCAGAACCACTTCAGCAGTGCAGAGGGTAGGATGGGGCAGCAAATCATGGGCAGCAAAGGCAGCTGCCCTGCTGAGGGCAGCCTTCAGTGCCGGCTGTGCACTAGATGTCAAAGCTGGGCTCAGGTCGGGAAGCGAAATGGAGATGTTGCAAAGAAGCACAGACTGTCTAGACAGACATTTGCTAGAAGGAGGAAAGCCATCAAGTAACAAAGATCTCAATTACAACGTGATGGGCATGGAATAGCCCTCATGTCTCCGAAATAATCACATCAACAGGCTGCAAGGGGCCCTGATGCATACCAGCAGCTACGAGAAACTGATGCAGGCAGATGGATGCGACGCACCAGACTGACACCGAACCGAGTGAGGGAACCTGTCTTGAAACACTCAGAGCTGCATGAAAGACCTGAGGTAACTCCACTTGGAGCACAGCAGAGAGCTAAGCACCACCTGGACTATTCAGGAGTATTCCATGGAAAAAGAACGAACACCCACCACCTGCTCGTGTTCTTTCAGAAGCGCTGCCCAGAGGAGCTGCAGCAGGAATCTGTTGTGACAGCTCCTGACAGAGCTGCACCTCAGGAAAACAAGAGAGATCTCCTGCATCACCAGGACCTACGTCCTCCTCCTCCTCCAGCAGCCATCCTGCCCTTGTCACTAAGCAGGGAGGGGATCGCTGCCAGCACCTCCAGAGTTAACAGCTCAGTCATTAAAGACTGCTGACACCTACGTTGTTTAAACCCAAGAGTAACAATACCCTGACAAAAATTAAGTTTGCTGAAATCTCTATGTGGGAGATGGTAGCTAGAAAATTTTCACTTCAAATTTTGAAATTCTAACTGCTCACCCTCCAGAAAGGGAAATCGAATGTCAGGAAGGGACCTTGAAGTCAAAGACCCCACAGTCACAAAGCTTGGGCAGGAGGAGGGAGGACAGAGCGGGCAGAACAGGGCAAAGCAGGGGAGAGTTCACAGCCCTCCCAGGAAAATTCACAAGGGAAAAGGGAATTTAGACTCCATGGAGAAGCTCAATCTAAGCCCAGAACTGCTCAGGCAGTAAGAAAGGACACATTCAAGCACCCTGGGAGTCTGCCGGTGCAAGACTCGCCCTTTTGCAGCAGTTAACGTTTCGTGGCCCTGTTTAAACCACTCCCCAGCCCCCTGGGGTCAGCAGAGAGGCAGTGAGACCAAACCTTAGCACGCTGGGGGTATACTGGACTAGACACCAGAGTCTGAAATTGGGTAAGCTGAACCACACTCCTCAACTTCAAGGCATTTCTTGTGCTAAGCACAGCAAGGAGAGATGGTTCTGGAACAGCCTCATGTCTGCCTGCTCACGCTACCGTGCGCTTGCAAGGAAAAGCTGGAGGTCCAAAGCAGAGCTGCAGGAGAAGACTCAATTTGCCTGGAGTGCCCAGAATTGTTCTGTAGGCAGCAAGGACAGGGAGAGCTCATTTCATAGAATTATGGAATGGTTTGGGTTGGAAGGGACATTTAGAGGTCATCAAGTCCAGCCACCACGCAGTGAGCAGGGACATCTTCAACTGGATCAGGCTGCTCAGAGCCCAACTCAACCTGACCCAGAATGTTTCCAGGGATGGGACTTCTACCACCTTCCTGGGCAACTGGATTCAAAGCCTTTGATCGATCTATGCCCTTGAGGGGTGCTGAGGAAACCAAGGAGCGTGTGTCAGGCACTACTCAGGCTGGGACCCTGAAGAGAACCTGCACCAGCCCAAACCACAGCAGCCTGGGAGCTGTCAGCAGAGGGGCAGCACCAAGGTCATGAGTCAAGGACAACTGCGTCATCCCTGCCTTCAGCACTTGAGCCCCGGGAGCTGCAAGGCAAAGAGGCAGACGGAGGAAGGAAAGAGTCTGGCAGTGACATCTCGCTTATGAGGGCTTCAGATCTGATCCAAGCAACAGCACTGAGCCACAGGCACCTCCCGGTGCCATGCACAGAGCCTTCTCTCAGGAGAGGGCAGGACCACAGAGACCAAAGTCACCAACGCTGTGGATGCTCTCACCAACACCAGCCCAGAGCAGCTCTGCCTTTGTTTTGTAAGAAGCTATTTAAAAGCTCTAGCACACAACAAACTGTGCAGAGCTTAATTAATTCCTCTGGGACAAGAGGCTCCCCTGAGTCTCCACTCTGCAGAGGTTTTGGGTTAAGAATTTAGGGAGCCTGCACCTTCTGCTTCCATCCCATTGCTCAGGACAGCAAGCAAAGGACGCTCCCCGCTCAGCAGGGCACTCAGGTGCACAGCCCCCCACCCCGGCCACCCATCAGAAACAGACACCAGTGGCCACTTGGACTTGCAGCAGATGTTACATTATTTTCTTGTAGAGAGAAAAATCAGGAGAAATATGAACAGGGTAGGGCTCAGGAGGTGCAGAGAAACGATCCCAGGGCATCTCCTGCTGCAGCAAGAGAATAGGACCCCCACAGCTGCCTGCACAGAACTGCAGGGGACCTGACCACTGCAGCAGCGCTACCCTCACAGGGGATCAGAGTCACCAACCCTCACGGGCAGGGCACCATCAGCTGGCTCTGTAGCCTCATCTATTGTCCTGCTGAGTCCTCACTGTAGACAAGGAAAATGAGAGCACAAGGGATACATAGAAGAGGACCCAGAGCAGAGGAACCATGTATGATGTGTTCCAGGAAGCCTTTCAGCAGGTGGGTCATGACTGCTGTAGAAATTTTGAGCGTGGCAGAGCCCACACAAGGCAGGGACTGAGATGTGCCTGGATGGAGGCACGCTGGCAGCGCTTCTTCCCACCAGCACTTTCTCCAGGCAAAGGGATTGCCCCTTTCAATGCAGGGAGATACCCCACAAGTTCTCTGCTCTCCACAAAGGCTTTTTCAATTAGGCATTTCCAGTACAGAACAGAACAGGCACGAACAAAGAGACACAGAAGGGCACCTGTGCTGCACCACAGTCTGTGACCATACGCTCCTCAAGGACTTTCTGCTCCCCATCCCAAGTCCATTCAGGTAACTTTTCTGGTCAAGCTACCAAAATTCACACCACCAGGAGACACCTCAGAGCTCCCACAGAACAGTAGCAGCAGTTGGTCAGTAGTTAAAACAGGTATATAGCAAACCAGAGCCTCAGAGGCACCTCCTGGGCTTTACATAGAACCACAGAATGTCAAGGGTTGGAAGAGACCTTGAAAGATCTTCCAGTCCAACCTCTCTGCCAGAGCAGGATCACCTAGAGCAGGTCACACAGGAACAGATCCAGGTGTTGAGTAGCATCTGCTCATCCTGGTGGAAGCTACCAAGCCACAAAATACATTACCTGCTCCCAAACACCCACAGGAGCGTCTGAAATCTCACGGATTAGCCAGCGTGTTGTTTGTGTGCCTGTCTAATCCCACACCCAGAGCCCCATTACAGCAGTTATGGTGCATTTTGTGTCACTCCTGTGCATCCAGCTGGCTGACATCTGCCAAAACGAATCCCACTTCCAGAGCTGAGAGCGCTGCTGAAAGCACTGGCGGGTTTGTGACTGGTTACGCACAGGGCACGGGATAACGTGAGGAGAACTTCCAGCCCCTGCCTGGACAGCTTCCCCCAGAGACACTCCAGACTTTGAAGGATGGATTCCTTCACGACACAGACAGCAACAGATAGACATCTTTGGATCTTTTCACTTCAAGCCGTGAGTCTGCCTTACCTCCAGGCACGGCAGAGATGCCGTAATGGTGAGTTACAGACACAGAGAGGTGACGGAGATCTCTCAGCACCACGTTATCGAGTCCTGCACATGACTCTGGACTAGTCTAATGCCTAACACAAAGGAGATGTTACATAACCCAGCCAGAAAGTTTATTTCTTCCCATCTTTTTCAGCAGCAAAGAGCTACTCTGGATGTAGCAGAGATCTGACAGCCCTACCCCTCTGCACGGCTGTAAGAGCAGCACAAAAGCTGCGCCAATGCCCCCTGACAGTCACCAGGCAATTGCTGGGACTTCCATCATCCTGGGCAAGGGGTATTGCAGCAAAGCTCACCTGTGACAGCTTCTTAAACAGAAGTACAATCGAGCAGCAATCCATTTGCTAGGATCCCCCATGTTTGATGCTAAAATCCAGGGGACCGGGCAGTAAGTGAAACGCTACACCGCAGGACGAGCAATGTAACCTAACAGGCACAAGGCAGCACCCGATCTGTTCACTGCTTGATGTAGCGGCTTGGGACACTGCCCAGGAGGGGAGATATGGAGGATCCAGATTTCCATCCAATAGGTTTTCCACTCAAAGGCGCAAGACCTCTTGAAGGCAGCCGATGACTTTGCCCTCGGACACACAACTGGCATTTCAGCCCATACGAAACCACCGAGCAAACAGACCACACTTCCAATTCCCAAGGATGAGAAAGATCCAGCCCTGGAGAATCCAATTGTGACCCGTTCCTTGCCAACCCGGCAAACCAAACCTGCGGAGGATGTTGGCCGGGCCGGCAGCAAGAAGCGAGGACACCTTCGGGGACAAATCACCTCTCCAAAGGCTGAGGCTCCGCTGCGTGCGGGAGGAGCGCGGTCGCCCGCAGCCAGCAGCCGGCTGCAAGCGGGTGGCTGCAGCGGCCGCCGGCCACGGCGACTGCCCGGCGGTGTCCCGCGGGTACAACCCGGGGTCCCTTCAAGCTCTCCTGCCCTGCGCTGCCGTTCCCCAGTCCCGGGACGGAGCACTCTGCCCCGATGGTCCTGCACCGCTGCCGCTCCGGCCCCGGGGGCACAGCGCCGAGGTCATGCCCGCAGCCGGCCACCTGGGCGCGTCCCGAGGGGCTCGGGGCCTTGCCCTCAGCTCGGCACCCCGCGGGCAGAGCCCCCGACACGACCGGGGGCGGGCAGGGTGCCCGGCACCGCGGGGGCTCACTGAGGCGCTGCCGACGGGGCCCCGCCCGCACCCCCGACACCCACCTTCCTACCTACCTACCTCACTTTAGCCGCCACCGACGACATGGCCTCGTTCCTCAGCGTCTTCCTTTTGGACACGGCTGTGCCCATATTCGCTCGGAGGGGAGCCGCCGGGGGAGCGCTCATCGCACGACCCCGCGGCTGCCCATGCCGCGGCGGGGCCGGGTGCCGGGGCGCCGCCGCCGCCCCTCGCTGCCGCGCTGCCTCAGCGCCCCGCCATGCCGCGGCGCCCCCCGGCCGCGCTGCCCCCGGCGAGTGCAGCGCTCCGCCGCCGCCGCTGCCTCCTCATTGACTGCGGCAGGAGGGAGGGCCCGGGCGCCGCCCGCCGCCCAGGAAGCGCTGCTATATTTGGCCGGCGGCTCCCTCTTCTCCGCCCCCGCCGCCTCCCGGCTGACATCATGGTGCCCGGCCCCGCCTGGGGGGACGCGGCGGGCGGCAGGCGGCCGCCCTGCACCGCCGACCCCGGCGAAGGGCAGGCGTAACATCATCGAATCGTTCTTGACCTTTCGGGTCAAGCCCCGCTATTAACCCGGCACTGCCAGGTCACCGCCACCACATCCACCGCTACAGGGATGGGCACTCTGCCACTGCCCTGCCTGGGCCAGCGCTTAGCCACTCCGCCAGGGAAGAAATTGTTCCTCATGTCCAGCCTAAGACTCCCCTGGGGCAACTTGAGGCCATTTCTTCTCATCCTGTCACTTGTTACGTAGGAGAACAGACCAACCCCCATCTCACTGCAACCTCCTTTCAGGGAGCTGTAGAGAGCTATGAGGTGTCCCCTCAGCCTCTCTTCTCTAGACTGAACACCCCCAGTTTGCTCAACTGCTCCTTCCCAGCTCTGTTCTCCAGACCCAGCTTTGCTGCCCTTCTCTGGACACTCTCCAGTCCCTCTATGTCCTTTTTGGAGTGAGAGCCCCAAATCTGAACCACTGTTTGAAGTGTGGCACTCACAAGTGCCCAGTACAGGGGCACCTTCACTACCCTCATCTTGCTGGTCATTACTGATCCAGGCCAGGATGCTGGTAACCTTCTTGGCCACCCCTGGGCACCCACTGGCTTATATCCAGCTGCTGTCAACCAGCACCTCCAGGTCTTTCTCTGCTGGGCAGTTTCCGGCCACTCTGCCCCATGCCTGGAGTGTTCATGAGGTTGTTGTGATCCAAGTGCAGGACCCAGCACTTGGCCTTGTACAACCACATCCCACTGGCCTTGGCCAATCAATCCAGCCCGGCCAGGTCCCTCTGCAGAGCCTCCCTACCCTCCAGCAGACCAATGCTGCCACCCAACTCAGTGTCATCTGCAAACTGACTCAGGCTGCACTCGACCCCCTCATCCAGACCACTGGTAAAGAGATCAAAGAGAACTGGCCCCAGTGCTGGGGCCTGAGGAACACCACTTGTGACTGGCCACCAGCGGGCTGTAGCCCCGTTCCCCAGCACTCTCTGGGCCCAGCCATCAGCCTGCCTTTTTATCCAGTGAAGCATCCACCCCTCCAAGCCATGAGCCCAGCAGGGTGCTGTGGAAACCAGTGACAAAGGCTTTACTAAAGTCCAGGTGGATGACATCCACAGCGTTCTCCTCATCCACTAAGCAGGTCACCTTGTCATAGAAGGAGATCAGGTCCATCAAGCAGGACCTGTCTCTCACAAACCCATGCTGTATGCGCCTCATCATGGCACTCAAGATGATCTGCTCCATAACCTTCCCTGTCACCAAGGTCGGACTGACAGGTCTGTAGTTTCCTGGACCCTGGTTCTGGCCCTTCTTGTAGATGGGCATCACATTTTGTAACCTTCAGTCACCTGGGACCCTCCTGATTAGCCAGAGCTGCTGGTAAATGATGGTGCAGCCATCAGCAGAGTTCCACGGTCCTGCCCATCTTGGTTTTGGGGTCTCGCCTGAGGTGAATGTCTAACCAACACTGCAGGTGGTGAGAGGAGGCTCCCTCTGGGCTCCTGTCAAGAACTATACCTGCAGCCTTTCAAAATAAGCATTCATTCTGACATAACCCCGTGGCCTGCCCGTGACAGAGCCAGGGAAAGGTTTTATGCACACTGCGTTTTCCACAGCTGGGTGCTCTCTTGACGGTGGTGTGTGGGTGGACATGGTCACGAAGGTTGGGCCATCAGGTTTCAAACACAACATCTCTAAAGGATTGATACAAGTGCCTGTTCTCCTCCACTGGCCTTGTGCCTTCAGCCTGTCACTGCTCACCACCATCGTAGCAGAGTGGGGCCCAGGGCAGCACAGGAGTCGCTGGAGGAGAGTTGAGGTAGCAGAGCCATAAGGCAGAGCTGAGAGTTCAGACACCTCCTTGACCCCACTGTCACCTGCCAGACCAAACACTTCCCTCAAGGTCACTGAGTGCCTGAAAATGAACTGCTCATGAGGAGCTGATCAGCTACTCAGGGGATTTTCAGTTCATAGAATCACAAAACTGCTTGGATTGGGAGGCACCTTCAAAGACCGCATAGTCCAACCCCCTGCCATGGGCAGAGACATCTTGCACTAGATCTGGATACTCCAAGCCCCATCCAACCTGACCTTGAACACTTCCAATGATGGGACAGCCACAACTACTCTGAGCAACCTGCTCCAGGGTCTCACCACCCTCACAGTAAAGAATCTCTTCCTTATGTCCAATCTAAACTTATTGTCTTTCAGTTTTAAACCATTGTCCCTTGTCCTGCCCCTGCAGGCCCTGCTTAAAAAGTCTTGCTTCATCTTTCTTCTAAGCCGCCTTTATACACTGAAAGGCTGCAAGAAGGTCTCCCAGGAGCATTCTCTATCTGAACCATCCCAGCCCCTTCAGCCTTTCCTCACAGCAGAGGGGTCCCAGCCCTCAGGCCAGTTTCGTGGATGTAGGTTTTGATTCCCAGGAGGATTTGGAAAAATGCTTTTCCTGGAGGAAGTATTTTATAAACCTGCTCTCAGGGCACCTGAGGAGGTGAGAGCAGCAAGGGTTTGGATGCTATTCACAACATACACAGAAAAAGCACTTGAGTGGTGCCCCAGCTCTGTAAGCAAGTGCATGAACCTCAGGACTTCAGAGCTGACACTCAGCAATATTTGACAGAAGTTTTAGAGAAGCTTTGTGAAAAGAGGCAGCTGAAGGAGGGGGTGATGGACAGACACACCTTGTCTTGGCCATGCCTGGGGAAATGCTGCAGACTAAGCTCCTGTCCTTCAGAGACACTGCATGGAAGAGATGGAAAGTTTGGGAAAACCTTCAGTCCTCTCTCTCTCTGTAGACTCCAAAGTCAAATCTGTGAGGGGACATAAGAGGATCTCAATGAATGTGGTTGGTCTGTTAAGCTACAGCTGGGGGAAGAAATCAAGCCATTTGTGTAGAGAGCAGAAAAAAGATGAAGAAGGCACCCAACTCCCCTGGTGTGTGTGGACACCAGAAATGGGGTGTAGATACCTCATCAGCTGGAACTTTCCATACACTGGGGAGTTTGCTGTGAATAACTTAACTTTGAGAAGTGCATTTTCACTTAGACCCAAGCTGTGAGCAGAAGAAGTGCATGTGTGCAAAAGAAAGGCCTCACCCTGCTTTTTAGCTTACACCAGCAGAGTGAAGCAGTGCTAAGTGACATTGGCTGCTCCATCACTGCCACCGAGCGAGCTGCCTCGGTGTCCCACTCTGCAGAGGTGCTCTTTCAGAGGAGAGGCACTCCTCTTCCTGTGGTTCTGTAGCTCAGACAGGATGGACACTGCTGCTACACAGCACTGAACTGAGTGATGAGGCTGCTGTAAACATTATAGTCTCAATCCCCCATGCTGATCGTGGTGAAGAGATTTTAGGGCAGGTGCGTCTCAGTTCTGGGCGCTGGAAGCAAGCATGGCAGAGCTGTTGCATGCTCATGCTGCAGAACCTGTTCCCAACATCCAATCTAAATCTACTCTTCTCTAGTTTGAAGCTGTTGCCCCTCATCCTATCACTGCAGGCCTTTGTAAATAGTCCCTCTCCATTCTCCTTGTAGCCCCCCTTCAGGTACTGGAAAGCTGCTATCAGGTGTCCCCAGAACAGCACCCTGTGAGTCTGCACATCCCCAGCTGCCTCAGCCTGTCTCCATAGCAGAGCTGCTCCAACCCCCTGATCATTTTCATGGCCTCCTCTGGACCTGCTTCATCAGGTCCATGTCCTTCCTGTATTGAGGGCTCCAGGGCAGTACTCCAGGTAGGGTTTCTCCAGAGCAGAGGGGCAGAATCACTTCTCTCCATCTACTGTCCACACATCTTTTGATGCCATTGTGTCTTTTGGGCTGCAAGCTCACACTGTCTGCTCATGTCCAGCTTCTCCTCCATCAGCACCCTCAAATCATTTTCTGCAGGGCTTTATTGGTCATCTAATTGGCTGCCTTGTCTTGCTGCATGCAACCACAGACACAGAGATCTGAAGGTGAACACACAGTCAAAAGAAATACATGGGAATGCTTCAAAAATAAGGTCAGCCTGAGACTTTTGACTGTGCTTTCCTTCCTTTTCTTTTTCTTCTTTCCTGTTTAATTAGAGGGGAAATGTGCTCTCCATTTCCCATTCAAACATATTTCTCCATTTAAATATTTTGTCAGTTGCTCTAAAAAAGTGCAAAGAGGAAAAAACCCTAGCCCAAACTAAACAGACAGGTCTGTTAGATCCTTGACATAAGCCCCACCAGATCTACCTGGAAACACCCCAAAGTTAGACTCGTGGAGTCATAAAGTTGTCAGGGTTGGAAGGGACCTCAAGGATCAGCCAGTTCCAACCCCCCTGCCATGGCCAGGGACACCTCACACTACAGCAGGTTGCCCAGAGCCACATCCAGCCTGGCCTTCAAAACCTCCAGGGATGAGACTTCCACCACCTCCCTGGGCAACCTGTGCCAGTCTCTCACCACCTTCATGGGGGAGACCTTCTTCCTAACATCCAGTCTCAATCTCCCCATTTCTAGTTTTGCTCCATTCCCCCCAGTCCTATCACTCCCTGACACCCTCAAAAGTCCCTCCCCAGCTTTCTTGTAGCCCCCTTCAGATCCTGGAAGGCCACAATAAGGCTCACAGTGACATCGTTCAGGTACAAAACAAAACCCAGCATCAGTGCATTGGATTTCTTCCCACAGAAGATGACTCCCATTAAACTTCTACTTATGACTATCCCCCGCCTGCACCTCAGTTTTTCTTGCACAGTCATATCACCAGAGAGTTCCCACAACAGAAAATGACAGAAAATCCATCTGGCTGTAGGGATCAACTTAAAAACACCATAGGTAACTTGAGCTGTGCGAGCAGTTAGAGTCTCAGTGGCACAGCATCCAGTACTGTCAGTGCCCAGAGTTAAAAAGCAAGGATGTGTCCATGTTCATCCTGTTTTCATCCTGCCCTCTAACCACATTCCTGCCTCGTGGAGCTGCCTCAAATTCCAAGCTAGGTCTTGTTCCTTCAGTGTTGACCTCACTTCAAAGGCACATTGGCTGCTCAGGGCTTGGCTGGATGGGTTTTGAGGCTGTCCAGAGCTGTCCATGCCACCACTACTCCAGTCCATGTCCCAGAGCCGCTCCACTCTCACCTTTTTTTCCATGTATCTAATGGGAATTTCCCTTGTGCCCTCATCAGCTGTGGGCTGCAAGTGCTCCTTGCCTGTTTGTCTGGGTGCCCTTGAGAAGTGCCCAGCTTCACCGCTCCATAGCACCCTGGGAGCAGTGCTCCATCTTGCTGCAGTCTCCCCTGCTCCTCCCCTGCCTTCATTTAGCATTTCCTCCCTGCCTCTGGCTTTCTCCCACATATTTTCAGGTCTGGGTTACCCTAATGTGGCACTGAAGAGGAGGCAGTGGGCTTCCAGCTCACTACAGCTGGAGAAATGCCTTTACTTCGTGCTAGGAAAAGAGTGAGGCGAGCCAGGCAGACTGTTCCCCATCGCTTCTCCATGGCAACAAGGCCTTCCAGACACGCACGTAGGCGACCAGGCCGAGGAGGCAGGGAGCACCACACTCCCTCCACATGAGCCCCAAACCTCCACTCATGGGGCTCTGCCTGCTCGGCTTATTGTCATCCTAGGGGAGCACACCTCAGAACAGCCTCTGAAACAACCACAGCGGGTCAGATAAATCCTTCCCACCAGCGAAGGTGCAGCACCCTCAAGTCCAAGCCAGGCAAAATCCATCCTGGCCAGCAGGAGCAGGGAAGTCCTTGTGCCCTGTGCCCAGCAATGCTGAGGCCACACCTTGAGTCCTGTGTCCAGTTCTGGGCTCCTCAGGTCAGGAAGGACATCGAGACACTTGAAGGTGTCCAGAGAAGGGCAACAAAGCTGGGGAGGGGTCTGGAGCACAGCCCTGGGAGGAGAGGCTGAGGGAGCTGGGGTTGCTTAGCCTGCAGAAGAGGAGGCTCAGGGGAGACCTTCTTGCTCTCTGCAACTCCCTGCAGGGAGGTTGTAGCCAGGTGGGGGTTGGTCTCTTCTCCCAGGCACCCAGCACCAGAACAAGAGGACACAGTCTCAAGCTGTGCCAGGGAAGGTTTAGACTGGAGGTGAGGAGAAAGTTCTTCCCAGCAAGAGAGATTGGCCATTGGGATGTGCTGCCCAGGGAGGTGGTGGAGTCCCCATCCCTGGAGGTGTTCCACAGGGGATTGGATGTGGCACTTGGAGCCATGGTTTAGTTGTCAGGAGGTGTTGGGTGACAGGTTGGACTTGCTGATCTCTGAGGTCTTTTCCATCCTTATTGACTCCATGATTCTATGACTGTATGACTTTTACCCATATAAATATTTCAGATGTGAAAACTCTGCTATCTCAGCATCCTAGCAAACCATAGAGCACTGTCTGGTAGGAAAGTCAGAGTCTTGGGGGTCTTAGATCAGGCTGAGATGAGATGGGCTGATGAGGCTCAGACTTTAAGGATGTGGTCATTTAGTGTTCAGAAAAGGCATTGCTGTCTAAAGGAGCAAAAAAAAAAAACCCCAAACAACCCTGCATCCCGACATTTCAAATGCACCAAGAAGAAATAAGGCAAGCCAAAGCCAGTCACAGAAACAACCTGCAAAAGGCAAAGGCAAACTAATAAATGCTTCTTAAAACACATCAAGGACAGCAGGCCTGTTGGGAGAATCTGGAGAGTCAGAAGCTGGCCACAGCACAAGAGGAAAGCATTCGTAGGAGATAAGGTCAGGACAGAAACACAATGAATATTTTGCATCTGTAGTCAGTGAGGAAAAGCTCAGAGAAGTTCCTCTGCCAAAAGCTATCTTTATATGGACATGGCATTGGATTTGGCTCCCATTCAAGTGTCAGCAGAGGAGGCTGAGGAATAAATAGAGAAACCAAAGAGTGCAAATTCACCAGCAGGAGATGGTTCACCTAAGCCAGAGATGAAACAGTTTAATTACTTCGTTGTGTCATGCAATCACTGTGTGTAACAGCCTTGATGGCTGAGAGCTTCAAGGTGACAAATGGGGAAGGGTTTGGGGTTACTGAATGGTTTGGGGTTGTCAGAAACCATGAAGCCTGAGGTACCTCTGGGCACACTGATAGAAACTGTAGTGAAGAATACGACTGGTGCATAGCTGCATACATCCAAACCACTGGGAGGAAGAAGAAGTGAGGAATAAAGGGAAGTTTCATAAATCTGTTCCAGCCCTTAGTCTGGAAAAGAGAAGGCTGAGAGGAGATCTTTTGCATGTTTGCAAATACCTGAGATTGGGTGTCCAGGAGAAGGGGCCAGGCTCTTCTCAGTGGTGTGCTGTGGCATGGGCATGGACACAGACTGGAGCACAGAGGTTCCACCTCAACATGAGGGAAAACTTCTTTGGTGTGAGGCTGCTGGAGGCCTGGAGCAGGCTGCCCAGAGAGGTTGTGGAATCTCCTGTGGAGACTTTCAAGCCCCATCTGGATGTGGTTTTGTGTGACCTGCCCTGGGTGACCCTGCTTTGGCAGAGGGCTTGGGCTGGATGATCTCTGGAGGTCCCTTCCAACCCTTCCCATTCTGTGATTCTTTAGAGGAGTCCATAAGTGTGTGGTGTAGTCTGCCTGGGTGCCCACGAGGTCTGAGTTTCTTACACAAACACAGCTTCTGTGGGATGAACAGAAAAGGCTTGGAATAGAGAAATCACTGGTTAAAGGCTCCTCAAAGAGCAGCTCTCAATAGGCAGGCTCCTGAATGGATGCAGGGCTTGAAAGGAGCCCCACAGGGATCCGTGTCGGGGGCTGCTCACTTCAGCATATTCAGAAATGCTCTTGAAAAGGGATTGGAAAAGGGGTGGCAAAGCTTGCTGATGATGCTAAGGTATTCAGGGTCATAAAGACATGAGGTGCTGTAAAGAGGTTTACAAGGCTATTGTGAGAGTGAATAACTAGGTAATAAAATGGCTCAGGACACCCAGAGCAGGTGATTACAGAGACAGGCACACAGCAGAAAAACAGCCCCAGCCTCAGCAGCACAGCCCTGGGCTCTGCACTAATCCTTATCCTCAGCAATGACCTCTCTTTTCTCCAGCCTCATCTGGATATCACCCCCAGCCAAGCTGCATTTGTGCCTCCCACACTGGTGGCTGGCTTTGGAGGGAGCACAAACCCAGGAGGTAAAGGGAAGGGACTCACAGGAAGCACAAAAGGACAAAGCAGGAGGGTTAAGGAGCAGTGTGAGCGGAGTGCTGGCTCTTTGGTCCCAATGGAGGCTAGGACAGCTGTGGGCCCTGCAGACAGCACTGTTATTTAGTAACTGGAAGAGAGGAATCCCAGGGTGAGCAGTGCTGAGGGAGGTGTGGGAGCCCCCTCCTGAGGGGCACTTGCCAGGGCTGTACAGCTGGCACATGGGTGCCTCCTTGGCACACAAGGCACTGAGACCACAGGAAGCAGTTTGAGGGGACTGGCCCAGGCAGGGATGTTCTTAGGTCCCTGCCCTCTTCTCCTGCTGTGCTGCACAAAGCAGCTGCCCCAAATGCAGTGGTAAAGGAGGGGCAAAGCACCAGTCTGAAGAGAGAAGACAAACTGATGTCCCCACTGCCCATAAACCTTCTGGCAAGTGACAGCAAACCCTGAGAGACAGTGAGGCCATGGGAGCTGGAGGAGCTGTTGGGGGTTATCTGCACAGCAGGGCTTGCAAAGGGTTTGAGGACAAGTTATGGCCAACTGCACTGGGATCTCCCATGTACCAGAAGGTCACTCAAATATCATCTAGCCACCTTCCCACTTGGCCAATTTAGCCACTTCAAGACAATGCTGTTGAATTCATTGATTGGAGACTTCATTCTAATGAGGCACTGTAAGGAAATAACTTTCCCAGCATTGGCATAATTAAAATTAAGCCATACATCACAGGAGCAAGATCCATAGCTAACAAGTTGGAGTTAGCTATGAGTAATGGGCTTGCTTTGGGCAGAGTCATTGAGCAGAGCTGGTCTTAAATGGGCAGGCATTTGACATTGGGAAAGAGCTTGGTCAAATGTGGCCTCAGAGATCACAGAAGGGTTGGGAGGGAACTCAAGGATCAGTTAGTTCCAAGCCCCTGCCATGGGCATGGAACACCTCCTACTAGCCCAGGTTTGTCAAGGCCTCATCCAGCCTGGCTTGGAACACTTTCAGGCTTGGAGCCTCCACAACTTCTCTGGGCAACCTTTTCCAGGGCCTCACCACCCTCCTGGGGAAGAATTTCTTCCTAATATCTTCCTGATAGGACTAGAGGGAATGGAATGAAGCTGGAGGTGAGGAGATTCAGGCTGGAGGTGAGGAGGAAGTTCTTCCCCATGAGAGTGGTGAAGCCCTGGAATGGGTTGTCCAGGGAGGTGGTTGAGGTCCCGTCCCTGGAGGTGGCCAGGCTGATCTAGTGTGGGGTGTCCCTGCCCATGGCAGGGGGGTGGGAACTAGATGATCCTCGTGGTCCCTTCCAACCCTGACTGATACTATGATACTATGCTGTCCAGCTTCTACCAGCCCGAAGCCATTGCCCCTCATCCTGTCACTCCATGCCTTTACCAAATATCCTTCTCCAGTTCTCCTGTAGCCCTTCAGGCTGCTCTAAGGTGTCCTTGGAGCCTTCTCTTCTCCAGGCTGAACAGCCCCAACTCTCAGCCTGTCCCCACAGGAGAGCTGCTCCAGCCCTCTGATCACTCTTGTGGCCTCCTCTGTCCCCACTGGAAACTGTTCCTGATCACTGGATGAGCAGTTCTGAACCAGCCTGGATGTGGACTCAGACCCAACACCAGGCCAGCTCACTCAGCTACCAGGCTGAGCTACCAGCCCCTCACCCTTGCTCTGTTACATGACACATCCCAGCCCTGCTGCACCACTGAGGCAGGAGAGGAATTCAGACCCCTTAGACCCTGACCACAGGGCCACCTGTGCTCAGAGGTTAAAGCCTTTCCTCCACCTGCCCAAGTCACTGCACTCTCCCAAATCTAATTTCCCAGCATTGTGAAGAAACTAAATATTATTTTACACATCTGTCTGCTCCTGCACAAGGCAGCAAGGTCCCTGGCAGGGCAAGCCAGAAATAGCCCTGGGCCCAGCTGGAGACTTGGAAGGCAGGATGTATGCTTAGCCCTTTCCAGCCTGCCCTTGAGCACTTCCAAGGATGTGGCATCCACAGCTTCCCTGGGCAGCCTGGGCCAGCATCTCACCAGTGAGGGATTTCTTCCTAATATCTAATCAAATTCCCCCCTCTTTCAGTTTGAAACTACTACCCTCATGCCATCACTACACTCCCTGCTCAAGAGTCCCTCCATAGCTTTCTTATAGGCTCCCTTCAAGCAGTGGAAGGCTGCAGTGTGCTCTCCCTGGAGCCTTCTCCAGGCTGAAGACCCCCAACTCACCCAGCCTTCACAGGAGAGGTGTTCCTGCACTGGATCACTTTCCTGTCCCTCCTCTGGACTTGCTCCAAGAGATCCATGTCCTTCTTGTGCTGAGGGCTCCCCAGCAGGCTGCAGCACTGCAGGGGTTTTGTCACCAGAGCAGAACAGAGGAACAGAGTCACCTCCTGCTGCCAGCCAGCCAGGCACATACAGCCCAGCTGCGTTCCCCCCAAGGCCCAGCCACAGAGCCACTTCATCAACCCCTGCTGAACTTCCAAGCTGGGTCAGACAGTGACTCAAAGCAGGACCTCTTCCAAGCCAGGTTGAGTGGCAGCTGCCTGGGAGACTCCCACAGCAGCACTGAGGTGGGCCTGGGTCTGTCCCAGGCAAGGCAGCCTGAAGAGACTTTGCTGCAGCTGCCCTTCGGAGAGACAGGAAGGTGATGAAGCCGCAGGGTTTGCTTTGCCATCTTTGTTCCAAGAGCAGTGCAGAGGCCTTGGCAGCTTTCTCTGAGCAGGCATTAGAGATGTTTGGAGGATGGGCTTCAGCTCTGCACCCCTCTGGCTGGGCAAAGCCACTGCCTGCTCTCGCTGCACTGCAGCACCGGCGCTGGCACGGCTGGGCCCTGGTGGGAGGCATCTCACTGCCTGAAGAAAATGCTGGTGCTGGCCTTTTCATTATGTTGCCCAGCAAATGTTCTCATGAAATATAGGCCTAATTATCTACCCACAGTCAGATTACTCTAAGATGCAATTTCCTTCTACTCTGTGGAGTTTGCTTGCCTTCTGTGGAGCTCATGATTGAAATACACTCAATTAGCTATTACTCTGCTGGCTGAAATCTTGAGCTGCCTTTCTGACAGGGCTGCTCCGTCCAGGTCTCGCTGGCATTGCAAGAACCAGGTGACACGAGCTCCCAAGGAAGCCCAAAAGCTGTCTCACCACTCAGCCATGCCTGTTGTTTATGAGGTTTGTGTTGCAAATGGGCAGCCTAATCAGGGCTGAGGGCTGGGAATGTGAAGCAGTGAACACACCTGGCATAAAAAGTGGCCCCAGAAGGCTAAGATCGTGCTCTAAATGCATGCCATGCCTTGTGCCAGGTAGATTGGAGCCAGGCAGGCTTGCTTTCATGATCACCCTTGTTAATAAGCAGGCACACCAATTCATAGAGTAATAAGAGTATTAATAATAATAATGCTAACATAGTTCAGGCACTCAGAGGAGGACAAGAGCATGTCCAGCCCACTGAGCCAGATAACCCTTGCTGAAATCCCCCTGTCCTATCTCAGCCCCCACCTTGAACACAGCCAGAGCCATTCCCATCACCACTGCTCCTCACTCCCTGCAGTCCTGGCCCTGAGTCCTGCTCCCCACCTTGTGCCAGCATAAAAGCCTTTGCTCCTTGCTGCCAAATCAGCTTTCTGGCCATCTCCTGAGGCTAAGAGCACCTAGATACCAACACTGGGCAACTGCACAGCATCTGTGATGGTCAGAACCCGCACAGGCAAGCAGAGCTGCCAAAGAGCCCAAAGCAAGGAGCAGTGCCAGCTCGGGAGGGTGCTGTGGTCTGTGTCCATCCCTTGGGTGGGATCATTTTCAGAGTGTGCTCCTAAATGGCTGCAAGGGAATTCACCCTGCCCAGGAGAGGAAAAGAAGGGAAGAGCTGGAACACAGGAGTCAGGAGAGCTGAGAGCTAAGCAGGCATTTCAAGAGCACCATAATATTAGTGTAGCCCTTTTTACCCCCCTTAGAATGATGGAGCAGGTGAAGAGAAACAAAAGAAACCAGCAGGAGGGAGGGTGTGAGCAGGATGCTGACATCATTTCATCCCTGTCAGCTAAATTAGTGACAGCAGTTTGACACAAGCCAGTCCCTCAGAACAAACTACCATGAGCAAGCCCAGGGGATGCCACACAGGAAACACACCCTGGGGTGGCCTGCAGGGAAGACATCCCTGGGCCTGAGCAATCCTCACCATCAACACAGACTGGGGAAGGAGGTGTGAGAAAGTAGCCCTGTGGAAAAGGATTTGAGGGTGATGCTGGACAAGAAGCTGGACTGGAGCAGGCAGTATGAGCTTGCAGCACAGAAGGCAAATCACATCCTGGGCTGCATCAAAAGATCCAGAGAGGTGATTCTGCCACTCTGCTCTGGTGAGACCTCACCTGGAGTACTGTGTGCAGGTCTGGAGCCCACAATATAGGAAGGACATGGACCTGATGGAGAGGGTCCAGAGGAGGGCAACAAAAATGATCAGGGGGTTGGAGCAGCTCTGCTGTAAGGCCAGGCTGAGGGAGCTGGGTCTGTTCAGCCTGGAGAGGAGAAGGCTCCAGGGAGACCTAACAGCAGCCTGCCAGTACCTGAAGGGGGCTACAAGAAGGATGGGGAGAGACTGTTTGTAAAGGCCTGCAAGGACAGGATGAGGGACAGTGGCTTCAAACTAGAGCAGAGCAGATTTAGATTGGATATCAGGAAGAAGTTCTTCACTATGAGGGTGGTGGAACACTGGAACAGGCTGCCCAGGGAGGTGGTTGAGGCTCCATCCCAGGAGATATTCAAGGTGAGACTCGACAGGGCCCTGGGCAGCCTGATCTAGTGCAGGGTGTCCTGCTGACAGCAGGGGATTGGACTGGATGAGCTTTGGAGGTCCCTTCTGGCCTGGGCCATTCTATGATTCTATGATTTCTCCCCAGGAACATGCTTGGTGTGAAGGCTCCCTGGAGGTCTTTGGTCCTGCTGCCTGCTTGGAGCAGGATTGTTGCCTATGCAGAGCAACTTTGCTTGGCCAAGTTGTGGCAGCCTTGCTGGCTGGTGAGCCCCACCCCAGGGTGATGTGCTCCCACACTGCTGCAGGGATGATGATTTTGTACCTACCAGAGACAGGTTTTACTCTCAGGGTGCCCAGCACTGGCAAGGAGCTGTGGAGATGCAGGACTCAACCCTTACAATGGAGGTTCCTCAAGGTCTGGATTCCCAAGACAGCTCCAGGAACAGCTCTGAAGGTAATTGATTGCTCAATGATTCAGTGATTACTCAGTTTTTGCTCCATCCACACCTCAGTATTTCATTGTTTGGCAAAATATCAGTCTGCCTTTGTCCTGACATTGGTACCAGGCAAGCTGTAAATTTGCAGATGACACCAAGCTGGGGGCAGGAGTTGATCTGTGAGAGGGTTGGAGAGCTCTGCAGAGGGACCTCAACAGGCTGGACAGATGGGCAGAGGCCAAGGGCAGGAGATTGAACACATCCAAGTGCTGCACTTTGGCCACAACAACCCCAGGCAGAGCTACAGGCTGGGGGCAGAGTGGCTGAGAGCAGCCAGGCAGAGAGGGACCTGGGGATACTGGTTGAATATGAGCCAGCAGTGTGCCCAAGGGGCCAAGAAGGCCAAGGGCATCCTGGCCTGCATCAGGAACAGTGTGGCCAGCAGGAGCAGGGAAGTCCTTGTGTCCTGTGCTCAGCACTGCTTAGGCCACACCTGGAGTCCTGTGTCCAGTTCTGGGCTCCTCAGGTCAGGAAAGATGTTGAGCTGCTGGAAGGTGTCCAGAGAAGGGCAACAAAGCTGAGGAGGGGACTGGAGCACAGCCCTGGGAGGAGAGGCTGAGGGAGCTGGGGTTGCTTAGCCTGCAGAAGAGGAGGCTCAGGGGAGACCTCATTGCTCTCCCCAACTCCCTGATGGGGATTGCAGCCAGGTAGGGGTTGGTCTCTTCTGTCAGGCAAGCAGCACCAGAACAAGAGGACACAGTCTCAAGCTGTGCCAGGGGAGGTTTAGGCTGGAGGTGAGGAGAAAGTTCTTCCCAGCAAGAGAGACTGGCCATGGGAATATGCTGCCCAGGGAGGTGGTGGAGTCCCCATCCCTGGAGGTGTTTAAGAAGAGCCTGGATGAGGCACTTGGTGCCATGGTTTAACTGAGCAGATAGTGCTGGTTGATAGGTTGGACTGGATGAGCTCAAAGGTCTCCTCCAACCTGGTTAATTCAATTTAATTCAATTCTATTCTGTTCTGTTCTATTCTAGGCAGCAGAAGAGCTGAAGTTTAAAGTGGCTGGGCTGTATTTAAGGTGGAAGGGAAAATAAAAGTTGCTACTGAAGGGAAGTTTGTGTGAAGGGAAGTTTGTGTGAAACATCTCACTCCTGAAGCTCTGCTCCAGCTCTGCCCAGCACCATGCCCAGCCCTTGCTGCATCTGAAGGTGCTGGGCACAGGAGTGAAGCCACCCCCAGCTGAGTTGCACATTCACCAGCACCAGCTTTGGGCTGGAAGGGACCTTAAAGATCATCCAGTTCCAACTCCCCTCCATGGGCTGGGACACCTCCCACAGGTTGCTCAAGGCCTCATCCAGCCTGGCCTTGAACACCTCTGGGGAGGGAGCATCCAGAGGCCAAAGGGCTCACACAGAGCTGGAAATGCAGCACCCAGAGCCCTGCCCAGCCCAGAGCATGGCAGCTCCCTCCAGCACAGTGCTGCTGCGCCAGGCAGCGCAGCTGTGTGTGGAGCCTGAGCCTGTGTAGAGCAAGGCCAAGAGCAAGGGGAACAGAGGGTAGAAATGTACTGGGAGGATGACTCAGAGAGCTCAGCTGGAGGGTGAGGAGGGATGCATTTAGCCTTTCTCTCTTGGTGGGTGGAAGGGAACTATTTGTGATGGTTGTGGCAGAAGGAGTGAGAAGCTGAAAGGGAGGTGAGGAAAAAGGAGAGCTGGGCTTTGCTATCTCGTGTGCATGGATGCTCCCTCTGGCCTGAAGCACATAGCTGCATCTGTGCCTGTGATGGGAAGCAGCTCTGAGCAGCATGGGGAGGTTCATGCAGGGCTGCACACACACAGAGGGACATCAGCAGCTCCTGTCTACCCTGAGGGTGCAGCAAAATAGGTGCAGGCTGCTTCAGCTTCTTCTGCTACACAAAGGTGAAGGCAGTAAAGAGCCTCTAGGTCAGACTGCTGGCCAGGACAACAAATGCCAGATCACAGAATGGTTAGGTTGGAAGGGACCTTAGGGAAAACAAAATAGCCCAGGGCAGAGGGAAGGAGAGGCTCTGGGGGGTGTGTGTGGTAGGAGAGGGTTATCCATTCTGCTGTCTCTGCCAGTGCCATGCTGCCAAGCTGTCCTGCTGGGCTGAAGAAGGCTGAACTTCAAAGAAGCATTGGCTGTAGCAGGAGGGCAATGTCCTTTCATCCCTGGCAGCTAGACCAGTGACATCACATTGGCTCAAGCCACCCCCTCAGAACAAACCACAATAAGCCAAATCAGTGTAACCAGGTGGGCACTGCACACAGGGAGATGATTCCTTGACTCCATCCCAGAAGCATGGAAGCAGAGGTCTGAAGGATCCCTGGAGGTCTTTGGCCTGCTCAAGGCAGGACTGTTACCTACTGCAGAGCAACTTTGCTGTCCAAAGCTCTGGCTGGCTGGTGATGCCCTCCCCAGGGTGATGTGCTGGAGTGGGGAATGTCCTCACACCCAGCTCAGGTTTGGTAGTGAAATCAGACAGGTGCTGAGCAAGATTAAGCAGGGAGCTGAAGCCATCCCCATTGTGCAGGGGAAGGCCTGGCTGCTGCTGCTGCTGCTGCAGATCTTGAGCTGAAGCAGAGCCAGCTGTGCTGTGCTGTGCCTGTGTGGGAAGGGTGAATGTCACAGCACGAGGAGCAACACAGCAGAGTGCCAGCGTGAGCAGGCAGCAGAGCTCTGGGGTGGCACTGGCTGGGGGACCTGGCCTGGCTGTGGGGTTCCATGGGCAGGTTTGGGCTGGCTGGAGAAGGTACCAGGAGGGATCTGATGGTGCAGCCTGTGAGCAAGGTCTGAAAGCAGGACTGGTGTACCCAGAAAATGAAAGCCTTGTGGGCAGCCACAGCAGCACAACCTGGTTATGTCCAAGGCTGAAGGCAGGACAGAGCACAGAGCAATAGGATTAAACTGGGCTGGGGTTGTCAGGTTAGAGCTGAAGAAAATCTGTTTAAGGACAGTGAAGCAGTGGAACAGACTGCCAAGGAAAGCAGAGATGCTCCAGCATGGGAGGAGAGCTCAGGTGCTCTATCAGGTGTGACCATCCAGGCTGGAGGTGAGGAGAAAGCTCTTCACAGAGAGAGTCATTTGTCATTGGGATGTGCTGCCCAGGGAGGTGGTGGAGTCCCCATCCCTGGAGGTGTTCCAGAGGGGATTGGATGTGGCACTTGGTGCCATGGTCTAGTTGTGAGGTCTGTGGTGACAGGTTGGACTTGATGATCTTTGAGGTCTCTTCCAACCTTAGTGAGACTGTGACAGAGCCTCCCCTGGGCACCAGGTCAGACAGGAGAGTCACAGCACAACAGCTCCAGCCTGCTTTGCCAGAGTGTCACAGAGCTCCCCCAGGGACTGGTGTGCCCTTGGTGTAAGGACATGGAACTGCTGGAGAGGCTCCAGAGGAGGCCACAGAGATGATCACAGGGCTGGAGAACCTCCCCTGTGGGGACAGGCTGAGAGTTGGGGCTGTTCAGCCTGGAGAAGAGAAGGCTCCAGGCAGACCTCAGAGCAGCCTTCCAGTACCTGAAGGGGCTCCAGGAGAGCTGGGGAGGGACTTTGGACAAGGGCTGGGAGTGCCAGGATGAGGAACAATGGCTTTGAGCTGGGAGAGGGGAGACTGAGAGTGGAGAGGAGGAAGAAATTGTTGAGAGTGAGGCTGGGGAGACTCTGGCACAGGTTGCCCAGGGAGGCTGTGGCATCTCCCTGGAGGTGTTGAAGGCCAGGCTGGATGAGGCCTTGAGCAAGCTGGGCTGGTGGCCCACGGCAGGGGTTGGAAGTGGATGATCTCTAAGGTCCCTTCCAACCCAGCCCATTCCAAGACTCTAATTTGATCAGCCACTCCACCAGGTGGATCTGTTTGCTGGGTTTAAGGTTGTTTGCTTTCTGCAGCACCCATGGCAGGGGGGTTGGAGCTGGGTGATCTTCAAGGTCCCTTCCAACCCAAACCATTCCAGGAATCTATGACTCATGGAGGCAGCAGCAGCAGCAGCTTCACAAACTTCGTGGAGGTGGTAACGATTATGGGGACAATTGAAGGGGAAACTCCCAGCCTGTAGGGAGGCAAAGCAGCTCTTTGTGTAGAGCTTGCAACAGGGTAGAAAAGCAGAGGCCAGAAAGTACAACTTTGGCTGAAAGCCCCTCCTGGAAGTTGGTGACCTGCAAACAGCACTTGGAAGGAAAAATGACAACATACAGAAGGAGGAAGAAAGCAACAGAGAGTGAGCAATGTGCAGCAAGCACCACAACGAGCTGAGCAGCCATTGACAGAGCAGGGGAAACAGAGAGGAAAATCCATCCCTGGCAAAGCCACCACCAGCAAGAAGCTGTTCACTAAACTGATCAGGAACAAAGGAACAACAAAGATGTTCCTGGTTTGTTTCACAGACCTGGAGAAGTGCAAAAAGATTTGGGTCAGGAGCAACCTCTCCAGGCCAAGCTCTGTTTGGAGCAGGACTGATGTCAAAGCCTCGCTCAGGGGGTGCCCAGCTGAGTTTTGAACTCCAAGCACAGAGAGGTCACAGCATTCACAGACTCACAGACTGTACTGGGCTGGAAGAGACCTTCAAAGGTCATCTTGTCCAACCCCCCTGCAGGCAGCAGGGACACCTCCAACTAGATCAGGCTGCCCAGGGCCACAGCAAGTCTGACCTTGAATGTCTCCTCAACCACATCCCTGGACAGCCTGCTCCAGTATTTCTTCATCCTCACTGTGCAGAACTTCCTCCTTATGTCCATCTTAAATCTCCCCTGCTCCACTTCCAAACCATTGCCCCTCATCCTGTTATCACCACAGGCCCCCCTCAGCCTTCCTATGGGTCCCCTTCAGACACTGAAAGGCATCTCTAGGGTCTCCCTGGAGCCTTCCCTTCTCCAGGCTGAACAGCCCCAACTCTCCCAGCCTGTGCCCTAGCAGAGGCTCTGCAGCCCTCTGCTCATCTTTGTGGCCTCCCCTACACCCTGTCCATCAACTCCATGTGTCTCTCTTGTGTTGGGGGCCCCACAGCTGTACCCTGCAAAGCAGAGCAGAGGGTCAGGATCCCCTCTGTGGAGCTGCAGGCCACGCTGCTTGTGCTGCAGCCCAGGCTGTGGCTCTCACCTGCACTGAGAGCAGCTGGCAAGGCACAGGGACGATGAACTGCTCTCTGCTCTGTATCACAGAATCACCAAGGTTGGAAGAGACCTCAAAGCTCATCAAGTCCAACCTGGCACCACAGACCTCATGGCTAAACCATGGCACCAAGTGCCACATCCAATCCCCTCTTGAACACCTCCAGGGATGGGGACTCCACCACCTCCCTGGGCAGCACATTGCAATGGCAAATGACTTGCTCGGTGAAGAATTTTCTCCTCACCTCCAGCCTAAACCTCCCCTGCCACAGCTTGAGACTGTGTCCTCTTGTTCTGGTGCTGCTTGCCTGGGAGAAGAGCCCAATCCCCACCTGGCTACAACCTCCCTTCAGGAAGTTGGAGAGAGCAAGAAGGTCTCCCCTGAGCCTCCTCTTCTGCAGGCTAAGCAACCCCAGCTCCCTCAGCCTCTCCTCCCAGGGCTGTGCTCCAGACCCCTCCCCAGCTTTGTTGCCCTTCTCTGGACACCTTCCAGCATCTCAACATCTTTCCTGACCTGAGGAGCCCAGAGCTGGACACAGGACTCCAGGTGTGGCCTCAGCAGTGCTGAGCACAGGGCACAATGACCTCCCTGCTGCTGCTGGCCACACTGTTCCTGATGCAGGCCAGGATGCCCTTGGCCTTCTTGGCCACCAGGGGCTTCTGGGCCTCTGCTACCAAGCGAGAGCATCTTGGCTGACGTCTGTGGGGCTTCTGAATCAGCAGAGCCTCATGACCTGCACCTGAGGGCCCTCCAGCAAGCGCCTGGAGCTGAGCTGCTTGCCCTTGGCTGCTGACGAGCCGCCAGGCCGGGGAGGTGCCAGCCTGGGCAGGGCGCTGCGGGGGCGAAGCGGGCGCCCCGCTTAACAGCCCAGCCTCACAGCCAGGCTGGGAGGACAGAGGGGATTCAATTGACACAGCATCCAGGGATCAAAACTGCCCCCAGCAGCGTGCTGCAAGGGGAAGTGTCTCGTCAGATGAGCCTCCTTTCATCCTCTGAGAAAATTACAAGTTTGCAGACAGAGGTTACCGTGTGGCCATTATCTGCTTAGCTCTTGGCACCGGCTCTGACTTAACATCCTGTGACACCCTAATTACAAATGTAGCACCACAGAGCCTCGCTAAAGCCCACAGTAAATGGATGGAGAGCTTGCAAACCCATCTCCATCACAGGGAGCCACCAGTGAGCAGAGCCAGCTCGGAGGCCGCCTGCAAGAGTCCATCCCAGCCCGACACTAATCAATGTTTTCATCATTGATTGAGCAAGGAGCACAAAACACAGCTGAGAAATGATACAGCTGCTGGGAGCAGGAGGACTGGCAGTGAGTAATGACGACAGGGAAGCGGCACTGAGCGACTGGGAGCTGGTCTGGGCACAGCCCCGTTTCCAGTTGGCAGCCTTAAAATAGGCCAGGGCTCAAACAGCAGCGAAGGAAACCTTCCAGCCACGGAAGAGGGGAGGCAAGAAGAACCCAAACGTCATCAGGGGAAGATGAGGCAGAGGCAGAAGCTTCAGCAGCACTCCAGGACCATGGGCTGGCCCCAGGGGCAGAAGCTGGAGGCAGGGAATGGAGGTCGCCGGAGCAGGGCCAGAGAAGGGCAACAAAGCTGAGGAAGGGTCTGGAGAACAGGGCTGGGGAGGAGCAGCTGAGGGAGCTGGGGGGGTTCAGCCTGGAGAAGAGGAGGCTGAGGGGAGACCTCATTGCTCTCTGCAGCTCCCTGAGAGGAGGCTGCAATGAGCTGGGGGTTGGGCTCTTCTCCCCAGTCTCAGGTGACAGAAGGAGAGGCAATGGCCTGAAGTTGTGCCAGGGGAGGGTTAGGCTGCAGATGAGGAAAATGGAGATGAGGAAAAGTCTCTTTGCTGTTAGAGTGGTCAGGGATTGGAAGATTTGTTCATCATTGGGATGTGCTGCCCAGGGAGGTGGTGGAGTCCCCATCCCTGGAGGTGTTCAAGAGGGGATTGGATGTGGCACTTGGTGCCATGGTCCAGTCATGAGGTCTGTGGAGACAGGTTGGACTCGATGATCCTCGAGGTCTCTTCCAACCTTAGTGATACTGTGATACTGTGATACTGTGAAGAGGCTGCCCAGGGAGGTGGTGAAGTCCTCATCCCTGGAGGTGTTCAAGAAATGTGTGCCCATGGCCCCTGGGGCCATGGTTCTGTGGCCATGGTGGTGTTAGGTGGACTCAGTGATCTCAGAGGCCTTTTCCAACCCAAGCAATTCTGTGATTCTAAAACTGGGACTGTCCTGGCTGTACTTCTATGCAGGTTAAAGAGAGGTGGCCAGAGAGGGGACAGCTGAAATCCCAAAGGAGGCTAAGTCCCAAAGAAGGGATGGACAAAGTCTGCAGCTGCAGGCACCCCATGGGAGCGAGGCATGGGCTGGGGATGGGCTCCAGCCCACAATTGCTGCCCACACTGCCCTACAGCAACACAGCACCCTGACCAAACTCCTTCAGGCCACTCACCTCCCTCCCCCTGGCACTGGAATGGAAGCATTCCCTTTCCCAAGGGACACAGCTCTGCTTTGCCGGGTTCCTGCACCAGCCTGCATCAGGTTGCATTCCTCCCCCACCAGCGTTTGCTGCCACTGGTGGTTAGCACATTCATCACCAAGGGCAGCTGAGGTGCTTTTTGGAGGAGGCTGAAGATGAGCCATCCAAGGCTTGCAGGAGAGGCTGTGCAAGGAGCAGGGCCCCAGCTGCAAGCTGCCTCTCGATGACTTGGTGACGCCACCAGCACAGAGGCATTTTCTGGGTGGAGCGTGGGCCTGCAGCCCCACAGGGGATTTCTCTCCTCTGCTCCTAAATCAGCCCCAGCCCCAGCAGTCCACAGGCCCTGGAGAGCCTCTTGAGCTGGGCCAGGACCAGGGACATCTCTCAGCCCAAGCCCGAGCCCTGCCCAGCTGCCAGGGCCTGTGGCTGTGGAGGTATTTTTAGCCGCGCCGCCGCTCGGCTCCAGCTCCGCCGTGACCCAGTTTGGGCAGGCAGAGCACACCCCAGCGGCTCCTGCTCAGCCCCGTGCCAGGAGGGCACCCCAGGGCCCCCCCAGCCCTGGCAGGGGGACCAGCACAGCCACCCCAGGGGCAGGAGGAGGCTCCTGGGGGAGCAAGGGCTGCCTGCAGTGGGCTCACACCCAGGGTCCGGGGGGTGCTGCTCTGGGGAGGGTCCCCAGCCTTTTTGTCAAGGTTCTGTGCTTCCTTTCACCTTCCTCCTGCTTGTGCCCCACAGACACAGCCTGGATTTGGGTTCCCAAGGGAGCTGCCTTCAACAGCTCAGCTTGCAGCTGGCCCAGCTGTACAGGCAGCCTGGCTGGGCCCTGCAGAGCCCCATCCTGTTCCACTCCAGCAGCGGGGAGCAGAGCTGTGTGATCACACAACCACAGAATGTTAGAGGCTGGAAGGGGCCTCCAGTGAGCATCGAGTCCAGCCCCCTGCCAAAGCAGGATCACCCAGGGCAGGTCACACAGGATTGCATCCAGATGGGTTTTGAAAGCCTCCAGAAAAGGAAGTCTCCTTCTCCACAATCCCCCCTGGGCAGCCTGCTCCAGGGCTCTGCCACCCTCACTGGAAAGAAGTTTCTCCTCATGTGGAGCTGAAACCTTCTCTGTTCCAGTTTGTCTCTATTGTTCCTTGCCTCATTACTGTACACCACCCAAAAGAGCTTGGCCCCCTCCACTTGCCCCCCACCCCTCAGATACTGATAGACATTGATCAGATCCCTCTCAGCCTTCTCTCTAGACTAAACAGCCCCCGGGCTCTCAGCCTCTCTTCACAGGGGAGCTGCTCAAGTCCCCTAAGCATGCATGATGTGGTCCAGGCTCTGGTGTCCACCCTGCCTGTGGTTCCAGCAGGGACCAGGCTCAGCCCTGGCATTGCTCAGGAGCTGATCCATCAGCCCTGACCCTCTGTGGAGCCTTCCCTGGCAGCTGCCATGCTGAGGGCTCAATGGCAGGCTCCCTGAGTCTGTGCCACCATGGTGCTCAAGGGATGGAGGCTGACAGGGTGCTACCAGCCACACCAGCCAGGTGCTATTTTAAATCATCCTTCCCCTGCCAGCTCTTTAAAATCCAAGTTGTTGCCCCAGTTTTACTGTGAGGGCCCTAAGCAGAAGCTCTCTCCTCCCACTGCCCATTTTGCACCAAGGAACAGCCTGGAGCAGACACCACCTCCATCAATGTGGCAGCTCCTGGGCACTTGGAAGATCTCTTTGCTGACCCTTGGAGTGTGCTGGAAGGTTCATTGCTCTCAGGAGAGAAGCCCCAGAGAAAGGCACACTCACCCCACTGACTCCTGCAGGGCTCAGCTCTCCCCTCTGCTTCTGGGGAGCAGCATCTCCTGCCTGGCCAGGTACACACCCCAGGAGGAGCCTGGAAGGTGGCAGCCGCTGGCCGGGTTGGGCAGCCCCAGTCCAGCACCGCTGGCCATGGCCTGGGCTCTGACACACGAGGCTGGCACTCAGCCTCCTCCTGCCAGCTCTCTCCCACCTCATTGCTCTGGAATCCCAGGGGGCATTGCCTTGCCTGCCCTGCTCTGGAAGTTTTTCCTATCTCTGCTTGGTTAAAAGCTTTCTATTTCCAGCCTGGATGCTGGCAGGGGAGAGAGCTCTACAGCCTCGGGTGACTCAGGGCCAGGCCTGAGCCATGCAACAGCAAGCTGAGGGATGTCCTGAGCTGGGCTGGCCCCCTCCAGCTCTGCAGTGGGGAGAGAAGTGACCCACCAGCCATGCCAGTACCGAGTTTGGGAGAGGGACAGCAGCCACGGCCTGGTCACACACTGGGGGATGAGATCCACAGCAGCAGGAGAGGAAGAACCACCGAGGCAGAGCGAGAATGACAAAGCCAAGGCTGGCAGAGCCAGCACTTGTGTCCTTCCCTGCCACAGCTCACCACACACAGCCAAAGACTTCTCACAGTCCTCACCCAAAGAGCAGAAAGAGCTCTTCTGGCAGTGGCAGCAGCTGGCTGAGACTGCCACTGAGTGCCTCTGCCTTGGGCAGCCACCAGTCACCACCAGGAGCAAGAGATGCACAGCTCAGCCCATGCAGGCTGAGCTCCTGCACGGGAGCCCAGGGCAGAGCAGCCTTATCTGGGCTGCAAGAGCAGCCATGGGCACAGCCAGTGCCACACAGCACCACACTGTGCCTGCCTGAGCCTGGCAGAGCACCCTGGCAGCCAGCACCAAGGCCACAGTGGGCAGGTATCAGCATAGGCTGGGGACTGGCCTGCTGAAGAGCAGGGGGGAAAAGTCCTGGGGGTCCCAGTGGATGGGAGGTTGAGCCAGCAATGTGCTCTGGTGGCCAAGAAGATCAATGGTATCCTGGGCTGGATTAGAAGGGCTGTGGTCTGTAGGTCAGAGAGGTTCTCCTCCCTCACTCCTCCACCCTGGGGAAGCCACATCTGGAATATTGTGTCCAGATCTGGGCCCCTCAGGTCAGGAAAGACCTCAGGGAACTGCTTGAGAGAGCCCAGCACAGAGCCACAAAGCTGCTGCAGGCAGAGGAACATCTTCCTCATGAGGAGAGCCTGAGGGAGCTGAGGGCTCTGGAGCTTGGAGAGCAGGAGCCTGAGGGTGAGCTCCTTGCTGTTGCTAAAGCTGTGCAGGGGCAGTGCCCAGAGGCTGGGGCCAGGCTCTGCTGGGGGATGCCCAATGCCAGCACAAGGGGCAGGGGTGGAAGCTGAGCCAGAGGAAGTGCCATGGATACAGGAGGAAGAATTTTGTCCCTGTGAGTGTGCCAGAGCCCTGGAGCAGGCTGCCCAGGGGGGCTGTGGAGCCTCCTTCCCTGGAGATATTCAAAGCCACCTGGCTGTGTTCCTGTCTGAGCTGCTCTGGCAGGGGGGTTGGACTGGCTGAGCTTTGGAGGTCCCTTCCAGCCCCTAACATTCTGTGACTCTGTGACCTGGGGCCATCTGTGCCCACCCCTCCTGGCCCAGCAGCAGCCAGGCGCTCAAGCAGGCGCAGCACAAAGCTCAGCCCTGCTGCCCCAGCACACAGGGGCAGGTCAGAGCTGCTGGAGCGAGGCACCAGCCTTAGTCAACACGTTCCTGCAGGGCTGTGCATCACATCTAATGTTCCTTCTTCGAGGCAAAACTGTGTCATTTATGGTGCATTTAAAATTAATGCCCATTTGGTGTTCTTTCAGCTCCCAGATCAGAGCCCCCAGGAGTGCTGTGGTGCGGAGCTGCCAGCGCGCCGCCCGCGGGCACTGCCCAGCCTGCCCTCCCTGCCTGAGCCACTGCCAGACACAAAGCTGCCAAGAAGTATTTCTAGCAGCACTGATGGCATTTGAACCTCATTTGGTACCAGCTCCTGCCTGGTGCTGCAGTGTCCTGTGCCATCCAGGGGCTCAGGCTCAGCACAAATCTGTATTGAGGTCCTGTGGGACCAAAATCATCGCAGCCTGGATGTGCTGCAGTGGGCATCAGCAGGGGTGTGAGAGCCACCACCTGGGCAGCTCTGCAAGCTGCTGGGCAGCTTCAGCAACAGCCCTGCAAAATCATGGAATCATAGAGCTCTTTGGGTTGGAAAAGGCCTCTGAGATCACCCAGTCCAACACCAACCCAACCCCACCATGGCCACCAAGCCATGCCCCCAGCTGCCATGGCCACAGGTTTCACAAACACCTCTGGGGATGGGGACTCCACCACCTCCCTGGGCAGCCTCTGCCAGCCCCTCACCACTTTTGCAGCAAGCAAATTTTGCTCATCTCCAACCTAACCCTCCCCTGGCACAATTCCAGGCCATTTCCTCTCCTATCACCTGATAGAAGGAGCAGACACCAACCCCCACCTGGCTCCTACCTCCTCTCAGGGAGCTGCAGAGAGCAATGAGGTCTCCCTCAGCCTCCTCTTCTCCAGGCTGAACACCCCCAGCTCCCTCAGCTGCTCCTCCCCAGCCCTGTTCTCCAGACCCTTCCCCAGCTTGGTTGCCCTTCTCTGGACCTGCTCCAGTTCTCAGTGTCCTTCTTGGAGTGAATGCCCCAAACCTGACCCCAGGATATGAGATGTGGCCTCACCAGTGCTGAGTACAGGAGGATGCTCCCTGCCCTGCTCCTGCTGGCCACACCATTGCTGCTCCAGGCCAGGCTGCTGGTGGCCTCCTTGGCCACCTGGGCACCCCCAGGCCCATCTTCAGCCACTGTCAACCAGCACCTCCAGGCCCTTTTCTGCTGGGCACTTTCCAGCCACTGTGCCTCAGGCTTGGAGCCTTCATGGGGTTGTTGTGACCCAAATGCAGGACCTGGCACTTGGCCTTGTTGAACCTCATCCCATTGACCCCAGGCCATTGATCCAGCCTGGCCAGGTCCCTCTGCAGAGCCTCCCTACCTTCCAGCAGACCAATGCTGCCACCCAACTCAGTGTCCTCTGCAAACTGACTCAGGCTGCACTCAACCTCCTCATCCAGACCACTGGTAGAGAGATCAAAGAGAGCTGGCCCCAGTGCTGGGGCCTGGGGAACACCACTTGTGACTGGGCTCCAGCTGGCTGTAGCCCCGTTCCCCAGCACTCTCTGGGCCCAGCCATCAGCCTGTCTTTTACCCAGCAAAGTGTCAGTTCTCAGAGAGAAGCCTCTGCAGAGCTGGAGCTCAGCTGCTTCATGGTGGGAGGCTCATTCCTGTCCATAACCCCCGACAGGCTGAGGCTTAATTCAGAGCTATCCCTGCTGCTGCTGGCTGCAGCAGAGAGCCCTGAGGGGCAGCGCTGCCACCCACCTGTGAAAATGCCACCTCTGTGGAGCTGGAGTAAACTGTGAGCCCCAGGTGCAGTCCCAGTGCTGGGAACTCTGCTCAGGGCTGCTCCTGCAGAGTCTCCAGGAACAAGCCTGACACAGCATCGTTTAGGTCTGGAAAAGCAGGGTGCACCTCAAAGCCCCTGTGGGCAGCTTTCCCTTCACAGCATTGCTGCTGCTGGTGTTGTTTATTAGGGTTTAAGCAGCTGGCAAAGGCCTTCATTGCTTTTGCCAGTGCCAGCTCTCAGTGAGGGCAGTGCCTGTGGCAGAGCTGACTTGCCCAGCACAGCTGTCCCCAGCTGGACACACTGACATTTCCCAGAGCCAAAGGCAGCTGGGCCCCAGCCCTGTTTCCTGAGGCAGGTCCCAGGTGTGGGATGCAGCTGCGGGCATGGATGCTCTGCCAGCTCCCAGCCCCTTTCTCAGCCCAGTGGCAGCCTGGGCTGCATCCAAAGCAGCACAGCCAGAGATGGAGAGAGAGGATCCTGCCCCTCTGCTCTGCTCTGGGGAGACCTCACCTGCAGTGCTGTGTCCAGCTCTGGGGCCCCCAGCACAAGAAGGACATAGCCTCCATGGCTTCCCCTCTCCAAATCAGAGGCTCAGGGCACTCCTGTCCCCTCAGTGCAGCAGCCATGGTCACTGGCAGAGCCCTTGGGCAGCACAGGCTGTGCCCACGGGTGCTTCTCACCCTGCTTCTCCTGGCTGCTTGGAGAGGCTCAGCCCAGGCCACCCAGCAGTGCTTGACCCACTGCAAATCCATCACTGGGACCTGTTGCTGAAAGCATAAAGAAGGTTTTACTGGCAGCAGTTGGCAACCATCAGATGTGTCAAGTGGAAGGCCTTGAGGAAAACCTTTCCCAGCACAGCTACCACTCAGACATGGTTCCTCAAGACCTTCTTCTGATCCTGCTCCCTCACCTTTGGTGTTGGTTGGCTGCCAGGCTTCTTGTGGGAACAAGCTCTGTGTCCTCTTCACCTGAGATGAAACCTTCAGGTCTCAGCAGCTGTTTTCTCACCCCAGGCAGGGCCAAATTCATTCAGCTTCCTGCTGTGGATGAACTCTGACCTGAGGCTCTGCCACTGGAAAGCATCATTTGGCTCCCTGGGTGAGGGCTGCACATCCGTGGCCACAGTGGAGGAGAGCACAGTGCAGGGCAGGTGGAGGAGAGCCCTGTGCCATGGGGAGTCCATGGGAGAGGACAGGGATAGGTCACACCTCACACTTAGAGCCACCACAGCCCTCAGTGCTGCCATCAAACACATCTCTGGCCTCAGAATTGTGCTGCTCAGCTCTGGCCATGCCTGGAGGCACACTTCACGTCAGGGCCTGGGCAGCTCAGCAAAGGAAGCACCTCTGAGGAGCAGCTTCAATGCTCTGCTTGGATGACAAAGCCCCTCCAGGCAGCAGCACCTGAGCTGTGCTGAGCAGCAGTTTCCATCAGGCTCACCCCCAGAGCAGGAATTAGCTAGCAGCCAGGACAGCTGTGAGGAGAAGAGCAAGCACCAGGGCACTGCTGGGCACAGCTCAGCTCCACTGCTGCAGCCCCTGGCGGGCACGAGCATGGAAGGTTCTTCTCCAGTGCTTGACCACACACCAAGTGACTCCTGCTGGGGTTGGGAACTGGAAACCTCTTTGAGACCTCTTTGTGACCTCTTTGCAGGTCACAGAATGCATCAGGTTGGAAGGGAGCCTCAAAGCTCATCTTGCCCAACCTCCTGCAGGCAGCAGGGACATCTCCAGCTAGAGCAGGCTGCCCAGGGCTGCAGCAAGCCTGATCTTAAATGTCTTGAGGGGCAACCACCTTCCTGGGCAGCCTGTTCCAGTCTCTCACCACCCTCACTGTGTAGATCTTCCTCCTGGTGTCCAACCTAACTCTGCCCTGCTCCAGTGTCAAACCATTGCCTCTCATCCTGTCCCCACAGCCCTTCTGAACAGTCCCTCCCCAGCTCTCCTCTAGGTCCCATTCAGGTACTGAAATGCAGCTCTAAGGTCTCCCTGGAGCCTTCTCCAGGCTGCACAGCCCCAGCTCTCTCAGCCTGTCCCCACAGGGGAGGTTCTCCAGCCCTCTGATCACCTTTGTGGCCTCCTCTGGACCCTCTCCAACAGGTCTCCATCTGAGTGGCACAAGCAGAGGTGAGTTGGGCTCTCAGCTGTTGACCCAACACAAAGCACCATGCAGGGCTCAGCAGTCCAGCAGAAGAACTTTTATTTCACAGGGCAAACACAGCCAAGGAGTGATCCCAGGGTTGCCCAGAGCTCCATGACCCATCAGTGAATGTGCTGCTGGTGGCTTGAGGACACAGGCTCCAGAGCTAGTGGTCACACAGTCAGTGGCTTAGGCTTAGATTTCAAGTGCAGGGTGTGCAGACCTGCTCCTGCCAGAGCCCTGCTCACGAGCAGGAGGCTGAAAGCCACTGAGGAGTTAATCAGAGAGTTACCTGATGGCTGGGCAAGAAAGGCAGCTGCCAGCACAGAGCCCTTTGTGGCAGGGGAAGGTCCCTCTGGCCTTCACAGCAACCCAGCAACCAGAGCCCCTGGCAGCAGAGCTCCAGCAGTGTCTCACCGCAGGTCCCCAGCACTGTCCCCTGGGCCAGGGCCAGCTGCAGGAGGCAGCGTGGCACAAATCAGTCACCCTGCACAGGAGGTGCAAAGGGGCTTGGGCAGAGAGCTGTGCTTGGTGCTGGCAGCTGGGTGCCCCCCAGGCCGTCTGGAGAAGGACCAAAGCTTGCTTCAGTGCCATGTGGTTTGGTTAAATACTCAACAAATAGAGCTGGCTGCTGTCAGCACTGAGGGGCTGAGCTCTCAGCCAGCCAGGCTGGATCTGCTGAGCCCAGGCTGGATGTGCTGAGCCCAGGCTGGATCTGCTGAGCCCAGGCTGGATGTGCTGAGCCCAGGCTGGATCTGCTGAGCCTAGCCTGGCTCCCCTGTGCTGCCGGCCTGGGCCTCTGCCTTGGGGAGGTTCCTGCGCTTCCTCAGCTGCATGTCTTCATCCTGGGAGAACAGAGAGACAAGAGAGCACACCTTCAGCACCCCCTCTGAGCTGCAGCAGCTCTGGCCTCTTCCCCTCCACCTCTTTGCCCACCAGCCACTCCCCACAGGCAACCAGCCCAGCAAACAAGACCTTCAGGCCATCGCTCCAAGCACTGAAGGCATCTTACAAGGGCAGCTCCCCAGGCTGGCACCTTCCCACACCCCTGAGGAGCTGCCCAACACTGCAGGCAGCTTCACCTTTACACCTGCCAGCCACTCCAGCTGGGTCAGAGCAGCAGGAGCATGACCCTGCCAAGCTTTGCTTCTCAGCCTGTCTGGCCTCAGTGCAGCTTTTCCTCATGCTGTGAACTTGATGTCCCCAGAGCCAAACAGCTCTGGCTGCAGGGGACCTCTGCAGGGTACAGTCCAAGTCTCTGCCCTCAGCAGGGCTAACTGCTGCCAGCTCTGCATCTCCAGGGCACCTCTTTGGTTTTCTAAAGGATGGAGATCCCAGCACCTCCCTGCACAGTGCAGTTCTCAGCCAGGCTTACTGGGAAGGCTTCCCCATGTCCAGGGAGGATTTATTCCCCTGGTGCACACTGTGGCTGGCACCTCCTGGCTCTGCTCTGCATCTCTGCTGCCTTCTCCACACCCAGGCAGCTGCCAGCAGCTCTCCAAGCTGGAGAAAACAGCTCCCTCAAGCCTCCCCTCATGCCAGACCCTCTGCAGCCCTGCCCCACCTGCTGAGCAGGCCCTTGAGCATGGCTGGCTCCTAACCATGGCCAGGCTCTGCCACCCGTGGCACCACCACAGAGAACCCACCTGGGCAGGTGAGCAGCACTCACCTGCTGCCTGTGTGACCTGAGAAGCAAACTCATTCCTGCACAGGTCTCCTCAGCAGGCCCCTTCCCGGTGCAGCCTCCCTCCTGCCACCCTGCACCCAGCCCTCACACCCAGCCCCCAGCCCTCACACCCAGCCCTCACACCCAGCCCCCAGCCCTCACACCCACCCCTCACACCCAGCCTCCACCCCTCACACCCAGCCCTGAGCAGCCCCCACCCAGCCCTGCCCCTCCCCAGGCACTCCATACCGAGTCAGAGTCCTCCTCCACCTGGCTGCTGATGAAATCAATGTAGTCATCCTTCTGGCTGCCCAGGACTTCCTCCTCGTACTCAGTCTGGTAGTCTGACTCATCTGGGGAGAGAGGAGAGGCAAACCCTGGCTGTAATGGCCCCAGGCAGGGCAGTGCCAGCTGCTGAGCACAGGGCAGGGGGCCTGCTGCCAGCCCTCTGCAGCTCACTGCCAGCAGCTCTCCAGCCAGGGCAAGGAACAGACTGTGGCCTCCATGTGAATTGTGTCCTGGAGCCCTCCAGAACCCCAAGAGCCTGGAGCAAGGGCAGCACTCTGCCTGTGTTACTCTGGTGGGCACCAGCTCCCCAGCCTGGCAATGGGGAGATGCCCCCTGGGGAATGCTGCCTCCCACCCATCAGCCCAGACAAGACCTGCAGGACACCTTCAGAAGCTGTCTGTGAGCTGCCAACCCAACCCCCCAGGCACCCTGCTCACAGGCTCCCTGGAAACAGACACTTCCAGGCACAGGGGGAGGGCTCCCTGGGGTGGAGGTGACAATTCTGTGTCTCCCAACCTCTGATCCACTGGGGACAGTGGCATTGACACTCCCCTCCTCCCCACAGGGGACCATCCCCTGCTCTCTGCAGTGTCCCAGCAGAGGAACACAATGCAGGGAATCATAGAATGGCCCAGGCCAGAAGGGACCTCCAAAGCTCATCCAGGCCACCCCCTGCACTCAGCAGGGACATCCCCAGCTAGAGCAGGCTGCCCAGGGCCTTGCTGAGCCTCACCTTGAATGTCTCCAGGGATGGAGCCTCAACCACCACCCTGGGCAACCTGTTCCAGTGTTCCACCACCCTCATGGTGCTAAACTTCTTCCTGACAGCCAATCTCAATCTGCTCTGCTCTAGTTTGAAGCCATTGCCCCTGGTCCTGTCCCTGCAGGCCTTTGCAGACAGTCTCTCTCCATCCTTCCTGTAGCCCCCTTCAGGTACTGGAAGGCTGCTATCAGGTGTCCCCAGAGCCTCCTCTTCCCCAGGCTGAAGCCCAGAGCTGTGCAGACTGAGGCACAGCAGCAGGACACATCCCTAGGCCCCAGCATGAAGCCTGCTCCTGGGCAATGAGATCCATCAGTGAGGAGCCAATGCCTCTTCCAGCACCTGGAGATCACTTCAGGGGCTGGGAAATGGACAGCAGGAGAGCCACCTGCCAGCAGAACCATGCAATGGCTTGGGTGGGAAGGGACCTTCAAAGGACCTCTAGTCCTCCACCACCCCCCTGCAGTCAGCAGGGACATCTGCACCTGGAGCAGGCTTGAGCTACCAACCAACCTCCCCTGGGATGGCTCCAGCCATGGGGCAGCTCCACCTCCCTGGGCAGCCTGGGCCAGGCTCTCAGCACCCTCAGTGTCAAACATTTCTCCCTTCTCTCCAGTCTCAATCTCTCTCCTTTAGGTCAAACCATCACCCCCTGTCCTGTCCCAACAGGCCCTGCTCAAAGTCTGTCCCCAGCTTCCTGCTCAGCCCTTGAAGCACTGCAAGGCCACCAGAAGGTCTCCCTGCAGCCTTCTCCTCTCCAGGCTGCCCAACCCCAACTCTCTCAGCCTGGCCTCCCAGCAGAGGGCTTCCAGCCCTGCCAGCACTGCTGTGGCCTCCTCTGGCCCTGCTCCAGCAGGTCCTTGGCTGTGCTGAGGGCTCCAGAGCTGCCCCAGCACTGCAGGGAGGTCTCAGCAGAGAATCCCCTCCCTGCCCCTGCTGCCCACACTGCTGGGGCTCAGCCCAGGCCAGGCTGGGGCTCAGCCCAAGCCAGGCTGGGGCTGGGCTGGCAGGGCTTGGTGCTGGCTCCTGTCCAGCTTCTCACCCCCCAGCACCCCCAGGCCCTTCTGCACAAGGCTGCTCTCCAGCCCTGGGGCTTCCCTGCTCCATGTGCTTTGCCTTGCCCCTGGCCTTGTTGAACCTCATGAAGGGCACAGAGGCTTCCTCCAGCTCTGTGAGGTCCCTCTGGCCCCTCAGGTGTGCCAACAGGACTGACTCTCTCTCACAGCAACCCAACCCTCCACAAGTGTGCTGGGGCAGAGGCCCAGCCCCAGGACACCTCCCAGCACAGCAGCAGCCACTGCAGAGCCTCACTCCACCAGGTATGAGACCAAGGCATGGAGGCAGCAGAGCCAAGCAGGTTCCTTCCTTGGCACAGCTGCTGGCACACAGCTGCTGAGTGCCAGGCAGTGCATAAGGGTGGCACAGGTTGGTTCTTTCTCCCCTTTGGCACAACTCTTTGGCCATTTCCATGAGTTAAGCCCAGGCTGCTCTGAGCTGCTGAGGCAGGCCCTGCTCTTCACCCACAGGGGCTGGGGTTTAAATCAGGCTCCTGATTGAGGACTGCTCTTGGGAACAGCCAGAAGCATCTGCTCCATGCTGAGGACAACAGCACAGCCTGTTCCACACAACAGCTACAACCAACTGCTGAGCACTGCCACCAAAGGCATTTGGGCTTCTTTTTTATCTGTTTTAATATTCTGTTGAAGTATTTTGCCCTGTGGATCAGAGAATCACCACCAGCTCAGGCCAAAAGCTACTTGTTTCGAGCAAAGCCACCCCTGAGTGCCTCTGCTAAAGCACAGCAGAAGAGCAACCAACAGCACAGAGTGAGAAGGTTGGAGTGAGGCCAGAGGAGGCCACAGAGATGATCCAAGGATCCAAGGGCTGGAGGAGCTCTGCTGTGAGCACAGGCTGAGGGAGCTGGGGCTGTGCAGCCTGGAGAGGAGAAGGCTCTGGAGGAACCTCAGAGCTGCCTGCCAGGACCTGAAGGGATCCTACAGGAAGGCTGCAGAGAGACTTCTGATGAGGGTGTCTGGAGCCAGGACAGGGGGAAATGGTTTGAAGCTTGAGGCAGAGCGGGGTTAGAGTGGAGCTGAGCCCTCAGCAGGCACTGAGCCCTCAGCAATCACTGAGCCCTCAGCAGGCACTGAGCCCTCAGCAGGCACTGAGCCCTCAGCAGGCACTGAGCCCTCAGCAATCACTGAGCCCTCAGCAATCACAGAGCCCTCAGCAATCACTGAGCCCTCAGCAGGCACTGAGCCCTCAGCAGGCACTGAGCCCTCAGCAATCACTGAGCCCTCAGCATTCACTGAGCCCTCAGCAGGCACTGAGCCCTCAGCAATCACTGAGCCCTCAGCAGTCACTGAGCCCTCAGCAGGCACTGAGCCCTCAGCAATCACTGAGCCCTCAGCAGGCACTGAGCCCTCAGCAATCACTGAGCCCTCAGCAATCACTGAGCCCTCAGCAGGCACTGAGCCCTCAGCAGGCACTGAGCCCTCAGCAGGCACTGAGCCCTCAGCAATCACTGAGCCCTCAGCAATCACTGAGCCCTCAGCAGGCACTGAGCCCTCAGCAATCACTGAGCCCTCAGCAGGCACTGAGCCCTCAGCAGGCACTGAGCCCTCAGCAATCACTGAGCCCTCAGCAATCACTGAGCCCTCAGCAGGCACTGAGCCCTCAGCAATCACTGAGCCCTCAGCAATCACTGAGCCCTCAGCGGGCACTGAGCCCTCAGCAGGCACTGAGCCCTCAGCAATCACTGAGCCCTCAGCAGTCACTGAGCCCTCAGCAATCACTGAGCCCTCAGCAGGCACTGAGCCCTCAGCAATCACTGAGCCCTCAGCAGGCACTGAGCCCTCAGCAAGCACTGAGCCCTCAGCAATCACTGAGCCCTCAGCAGGCACTGAGCCCTCAGCAGGCACTGAGCCCTCAGCAATCACTGAGCCCTCAGCAGGCACTGAGCCCTCAGCAATCACTCAGCCCTCAGCAATCACTGAGCCCTCAGCAGGCACTGAGCCCTCAGCAATCACTGAGCCCTCAGCAATGACTCAGCCCTCAGCAATCACTGAGCCCTCAGCAGGCACTGAGCCCTCAGCAATCACTGAGCCCTCAGCAGGCACTGAGCCCTCAGCAGGCACTGAGCCCTCAGCAATCACTGAGCCCTCAGCAGTCACTGAGCCCTCAGCAGGCACTGAGCCCTCAGCAATCACTGAGCCCTCAGCAATCACTGAGCCCTCAGCAGGCACTGAGCCCTCAGCAATCACTGAGCCCTCAGCAATCACTGAGCCCTCAGCAGTCACTGAGCCCTCAGCAATCACTGAGCCCTCAGCAGGCACTGAGCCCTCAGCAGGCACTGAGCCCTCAGCAATCACTGAGCCCTCAGCAATGACTCAGCCCTCAGCAATCACTCAGCCCTCAGCAGGCACTGAGCCCTCAGCAGGCACTGAGCCCTCAGCAATCACTGAGCCCTCAGCAGGCACTGAGCCCTCAGCAATCACTGAGCCCTCAGCAGGCACTGAGCCCTCAGCAGGCACTGAGCCCTCAGCAATCACTGAGCCCTCAGCAGGCACTGAGCCCTCAGCAGGCACTGAGCCCTCAGCAATCACTGAGCCCTCAGCAGTCACTGAGCCCTCAGCAGGCACTGAGCCCTCAGCAGGCACTGAGCCCTCAGCAATCACTCAGCCCTCAGCAATCACTGAGCCCTCAGCAATCACTCAGCCCTCAGCAATCACTCAGCCCTCAGCAGGCACTGAGCCCTCAGCAATCACTGAGCCCTCAGCAGGCACTGAGCCCTCAGCAATCACTGAGCCCTCAGCAATCACTGAGCCCTCAGCAGGCACTGAGCCCTCAGCAATCACTGAGCCCTCAGCAGGCACTGAGCCCTCAGCAGGCACTGAGCCCTCAGCAATCACTGAGCCCTCAGCAGGCACTGAGCCCTCAGCAGGCACCTCCAGGGATGGGGACTCCACCACCTCCCTGGGCAGCCTCTTCCAGTGCCTGGGAAACCTTTCTGGGAAGAAATTTTTCCTAATCCCCAACCTAACCCTGCCCTGGCACAATTCCAGGCCTTTTCCTCTCCTGTCACCTGAGACTAGGGAGCAGACACCAACCCCCACTTGGCTCCAACCTCCTCTCAGGGAGCTGCAGAGAGCAATGAGGTCTCCCTCAGCCTCCTCTTCTCCAGGCTGAACACCCCCAGCTCCCTCAGCTGCTCCTCCCCAGCCCTGTTCTCCAGACCCTTCCCCAGCTTGGTTGCCCTTCTCTGGACCTGCTCCAGCCCTCAATGTCCTTCCTGGAGTGAGGGACCCAAAACTGAACCCAGGGTTTGAGCTGTGGCCTGCCCAGTGCCACATCATCCCCTGCTGGATGCTGAGCCCCTGGAGCTCATGGGGTGACCACTTCTTTACCCTGCTGACACTCCCAGAAGCATCAAGCCAGGACCAAGGGCTCCTGCCCTGCTCAGCACCAACACCCAACCAGCACCACTGAGCCCATGAAGAGCAGACAAGGCCACAGCAAGGTGTGAGGAGCAGGGCAGGTTCCCAGCAGGAAGGACTCTGTCTGATGTCAGAGAGATGCTTCAAGGCTCTGCAGCTTCCAGCACTGCTCTCCCCTCTGCCTGCTCTCTGCAGGCAGGGGCAGGTGGAGGGGATGGCTGCTGAGGGCTTCCCCTTGCAGGACACTGGCAGGCTGCCATGGAAAGCAGGGCCTCTGCCAGCTCCTCCCAGCCCCAGGGGCATTTCTGCTTCTTGATGAAAGCACTTCTGAAGCAGGCAGGATGCAGAGGGTGACCTGCTGCCTGCTAATTGTGTCCCCTGGGAGGTGCTGGGACCCTGCCTGCTTCAAGCTGTGCTGCAGACCCAGGCACTTGGCACCACCATCATTTCTCTTTCCATCCAAGGGACTGCTGCTCAACTGCTCTGCTGCCTGCCTCCATCTCCTTCAGCCACCACATGCAGCTAGAGAGCTACACACCATGGGGCTGGCCTGGGGGTGGCCCTGAGCTGCTGTGGGAAATCAGCCTGAGCAAGGCTGGGCCTCAGAACCTCCTTACAGAGTCACAGGATGGGTTGGGTTGGAAGGGACCTTCAAGATCATTCAGTGCCAGCCCCCTGCCATGGGCAGGGACACCTCCCCCCAGCCCAGCTTGCTCAGGGCCTCATCCAGCCTGGCCTTCAACACCTCCAGGGAGATGCCACAGCCTCCCTGGGCAGCCTGTGCCAGAGTCTCCCCAGCCTCACTCTCAACAATTTCTTCCTCCTCTCCACTCTCAGTCTCCCCTCTCCCAGCTCAAAGCCATTGTTCCTCATCCTGGCACTCCCAGCCCTTGGCCAAAGTCCCTCCCCAGCTCTCCTGGAGCCCTTCAGGTACTGGAAGGCTGCTCTGAGGTCTGCCTGGAGCCTTCTCTTCTCCAGGCTGCACAGCCCCAGCTCTCCCAGCCTGGCCCCACAGCTTTCCATTGAGGCTGGGGAGACTCAGGCACAGGCTGCCCAGGGAGGCTGTGGCTGCCTCCTCCCTGGAGGTGTTGAAGGCCAGGCTGGATGAGGCCTTGAGCAGGCTGGGCTGGTGGGAGGTGTCCCTGCCATGGAACTGGATGATCTTTAAGATCCCTTCCAACCCAACCCATTCTCTCTCTGCTCTTACTCACAGTGGCTCTTTTAACCACATTTGATTAATATTTTCTTCAGCAGCCATATGATTGCAATTAGCATTTCAAACTACCACAGGGACATCTCTCCCAGCAGTCACAGATGGGAGGACTGCTAACTTTAGACTTGCCTCTGAAGGAAGGCAAGTCTAGGAAGGAAGGCAAGGATCCTTCTAAGATCAGGTGACTGTCTGGTGGACATGGGGAGGCTGTGGATGTGGTCTGCCTGGACTGCAGCAAGGCCTTTGCCACCATCCCCCACAGCAAGCTCCTGGCCAAGCTGTCAGCCCCTGGCTTGGGCAGCAGCTCTCTGAGCTGGGTTAGGAACTGGCTGGAGGCTGAGCCCAGAGAGTGGTGGTGAATGGTGCCACAGCCAGCTGGCAGCCAGGCACCAGTGGTGTGCCCCAGGGAGCAGTGCTGGGCCCCAGCCTCTTTAACATCTTCATTGATGATATGGATGAGGGCAGTGAGTCAGTCAGCAGCAAGTTTGCAGATGACACCAAGTTAGGAACAGATGTTGATCTGTGAGAGGGCAGAAGGGCTCTGCAGAGGGACCTTGCCAGGCTGGACAGATGGGCAGAGGCCAACAGGATGGCATTCAACAAGTCCAAGTGCCAGGGGCTGCACTTTGGCCACAGCAACCCCAGGCAGTGCTACAGGCTGGGGCAGAGTGGCTGAGAGCAGCCAGGCAGAGAGGGACCTGGGGGTGCTGATTGACAGCTGCCTAAACATGAGCCAGCAGTGTGCCCAAGGGGCCAAGAGGGCCAAGGGCATCCTGGCCTGGATCAGGAACAGTGTGGCCAGCAGGAGCAGGGAAGGCCTTGTGCCCTGTGCTCAGCACTGCTTAGGCCACACCTGGAGTCCTGTGTCCAGTTCTGGGCTCCTCAGGTTAGGAAAGATGTTGAGATGCTGGAAGGTGTCCAGAGAAGGGCAACAAAGCTGGGGAGGGGTCTGGAGCACAGCCCTGGGAGGAGAGGCTGAGGGAGCTGGGGTTGCTTAGCCTGCAGAAGAGGAGGCTCAGGGGAGACCTTCTTGCTCTCTCCAACTCCCTGAAGGGAGGCTGTAGCCAGGTGGGGGTTGGTCTCTTCTCCCAGGCACCCAGCCCCAGAACAAGAGGACACAGTCTCAAGCTGTGCCAGGGGAGGTTTAGGCTGGAGGTGAGGAGAAAGTTCTTCCCTGAGAGAGTTGTTAGCCACTGGGATGTGCTGCCCAGGGAGGTGGTGGAGTCCCCATCCCTGGAGGTGTTCCAGAGGGGATTGGATGTGGCACTTGGAGCCATGGTCTAGTCATGAGCTCTGTGGTGCCAGGTTGGACTCGATGATCCTTGAGGTCTCTTCCAACCTTGGTGATACTGTGAGACTGTGAAGAAGGATCAGGAGGAGGGGAGAAACCTGTCCAGAAGGAGCTGCAGGCCTGGTGAAGCAGCACACAGAGCTCTGACCATGCTGTGGGACTCTGGTGACAGCCCTGGCTGGGGCATGGGGCACTCAAGCTGCTCAAGCACAATGCAGGAGCCAAGCTCCTGGAGTGCCTCATGAGCACACCAGCACTCCCTGCAGCAGGAGTGCACAGCAGTGACTCACTCCAGAGCCTACTCTTGACAGCAGGGGAAAAAACCAAATCCTCCCTTTAAGGGTTTAAATCAACCTCTTCCCATCTCAGAAGGACATGGACCAGGGAGCAAAGGCACCACAAAGGACATGGGGCAGCAGGTGGAGGAGGAGAGCTGCTCCTTGCAGGAGGTGCCACAGGTGGTGTTCTACTCAGAGGAGGCCAACTTGAGCAGGACTTAGTCCCACCAGGAAAGCTCTCCTATGAAGACAGGCTGAGAGCTGGGGCTGTTCAGCCTGGAGAGGAGAAGGCTCCAGGGAGACCCCAGAGCTGTATTTCAATGTCTGAAGGGGACCTGCAGCAAGGCTGGGGAGGGACTGTTCAGAAGGGCCTGTGGGGATAGGAGGAGAGGCAGTGGTTTGAAACTGGAGCAGGGCAGAGTTAGGTTGGACACCAGGAGGAAGTTCTGCACAGGGAGGCTGGGGAGACACTGGGACAGGCTGCCCAGGGAGGTGGTTGAGGCCTCGTCCCTGCAGACATTCAAGATCAGACTTGATGTGGCCCTGGGCAGCCTGATCCAGTTGAGGATGTCCCTGCTGCCACCAGGGGGTTGGACAAGATGCCCTTTGTGGCTCCCTTCCAACCCAGTGCAATCTGTGAAGCTATGGCAAGACCTCCCAGCTCCCAGCCTCTCCTGGGCATGCAGCAGGAGAGGAACACACAGAGGATGTGGCTGGGACAGGCTCAGGGCCAGCTGCAGGCAGAGGCTCTGGATGAAGCAAGGACACAGCCCACAGCTGCCAGCTTTGCTCAGCAGACACCAGAGCAGGCAGGCAGCCCTGAAGCCTCCCAGCCTGGAGCAGGAGGTGCTGCAAGGCAGCAGAGGGAGGGGGCACAGGAGGGGTGAGCAGCGCCCTGGGGTCCCACACTCACCGTCCGCCACCGCGGCCTTCACCGGCTCGATCCTGGAGACGATTTCTGCCAGGTCTGTGAAGGAGGTGGTGGGACAGGTCAGGTTCTGCAACACAGGAGAAGCAGTGGGGCTGTTAACAGACAGGCACCAAAACTCCAAACAAGTCAAGACTGCACAGAGCTGGTGCTGAGCAGACGCAGCTCCAGGCACTGCAGCTCTGCACTGCTGCCCCTGCAGAAGCCCTTCCTCAGCAGAGAGCAATTCCTGCTGCAGGGCTGGGGGCAGCCATGGGACTGCCCAGGGCAGACACCGAGACAGCCTCTAACTGCTCCTTCTCCATCCATGCAACTGGGAGGCAAAGTTTAGCACACAATGGGAAAGACCACAGAGATGACAGCCAGTGGGTCTGGACTCCATGACAGAGGACTTGTTGGTTCTCCATCACTCATTGACTCTCCTCCATCACTCATTGCCTCTCCTCCATCACTCATTGACTCATTCTCCATCACTCATTGACTCATTCTCCATCACTCATTGACTCTCCTCCATCACTCATTGACTCATTCTCCATCACTCATTGAGTTGCTGGTTCTCCATCACTCATTGACTCATTCTCCATCACTCATTGAGTTGCTGGTTCTCCATCACTCATTGACTTGTTGGTTCTGCATCACTCATTGACTCATTCTCCATCACTCATTGACTCATTCTCCATCACTCATTGAGTTGTTGGTTCTCCATCACTCATTGACTCTCTTCCATCACTCATTGACTCATTCTCCATCACTCATTGAGTTGTTGGTTCTCCATCACTCATTGACTTGTTGGTTCTGCATCACTCATTGACTCATTCTCCATCACTCATTGACTCATTCTCCATCACTCATTGAGTTGTTGGTTCTCCATCACTCATTGACTCTCTTCCATCACTCATTGACTCATTCTCCATCACTCATTGAGTTGTTGGTTCTCCATCACTCATTGACTCTCTTCCATCACTCATTGACTCATTCTCCATCACTCATTGAGTTGTTGGTTCTCCATCACTCCCTGACTTGTTGGTTCTCCATCACTGCTACCACACAAGAGGGCCCAGCTGGGCCAGGTGCCCCCAGGGAGCTTTTTAGCTTCCCATGGGTGCCAGTGCCCAAGTGGGACACAGCACATGGCCCAGCCCTGAGCCTGCAGAGTGATGCCATGGGAGGCTGCACGGCCCAGAGGCAGCAGCCCAGGCCTTGGGGTGGCCTGGACCCACCCAGCAGGCCATGGAGCTGGAGGTGCTGCAGCCACAAGAGCCTGAGGCACGTGGTGTGCAGGCATGGAGAAATATTTCCCACTGCAAGTCCTCTTTTCAATGAACCCTTTCTATTTTTGCTCCACCTCACCCAAGCTGTGGGTTGAGTGCTCTCTATTTTGAGAAGTTGCCTGCTCCACTTTCTCCTCTACTAAAACCCAACCCTGGCATTTCAGGACCGGTTTGGTCTTCCCACGTGCCATGCCCCGAGCATCCTGACCTGCCTCCTTGGGGCCAGGCAGAAGGTCACCAGGTGGAACACCCCCAGAGGAGAGGGATGGGGAGGAGCTGGCAGGGGCCAGGTTATCAGCACTGGGACTTGCTGTGATCCTCCCAAAAGCCCAGACCTGGCCACGTGCTTCCAGAGCAGTTCTCTGCTGTCCTGGCAGGAGCACTGACACTGTGTGAATCATACAACCCCTGTGGGGTCCCAGCAGAAGCCCAGTACAGCTGCAGCAGACTGCTCTCAGTTGACCTCTCATCTGTAACTAACTTTTGATGGAATTCAGCACAGCTACAGCAAGGTGCAGGTCCAGGGCAAACAGCTGGTGGGGAGCAGTGGAAGGAGAGCAGCCCAGAGGGAAAGCAAAAATGCCTGTGTGGAACAAACCAGCTCAGGACACACACACTGCAAAACACACAGCTCTGGAAGCTCAGCAGCTCAGGCTGACCATGGTTGAGTCATGAGGTCTGTGGTGACAGGTTAGACTTGATGATCTTTGAGGGCTCTGCCAACCTTGGTGGTTCTGTGATTAAGGGACAGTCAAGAAGGGTGGCTCAGCCCAGGCTCATTTTGCACATCTGACCTGAATGGTCCCAGGGAAGTGTTGGAGGGAGCTGCTGCCCAGGGCAGCAAAAAGCATCTGCACCTTGATTGCTGCCACAGGACCAAGCAAGGGGTAAGGGCAAGCTCTGCCCAGCAGACACAGGGCAAGGCTCTGCATCAGAGTTGGGCCAAGCCCAGGCACAAATCCAGGCTGGGTGCAGAGGGGGTTGAGAGTAGCCCTGAAGAAAAAGCCTTGGGGGTGTTGGGTGCTGAGCAGCTCCCCAGGAGCCAGCAGTGCCTCCTGCAGCCCTCAGGCAGCTGTGTGCTGGGCTGCAGCCAGAGCAGTGTGGGCAGCAGGGCAGGAGAGGGGATTCTGCCCCTGGGCTCTGCTCTGCTCAGACCTCACCTCCAATCCTGCCTCCAGTTCTGCTGTCCAGAGAAGGGCAACAAAGCTGGGGAGGGGTCTGGAGCACAGCCCTGTGAGGAGAGGCTGAGGGAGCTGGGGTTGCTTAGCCTGGAGAAGAGGAGGCTCAGGGGAGACCTTGCTCTCTCCAACTCTCTGAAGGGAGGTTGGAGCCAGGTGGGGGTTGGTCTCTTCTCCCAGTCAAGCAGCACCAGAACAAGAGGACACAGTCTCCAGCTGTGCCAGGGGAGGTTCAGGCTGGATGTTAGGAAGAAATGCTTCCCAGCAAGAGAGATTGGCCACTGGAATGTGCTGCCCAGGGAGGTGGTGGAGTCCCCATCCCTGGAGGTGTTTAGGAAGAGCCTGGATGAGGCCCTTGGTGCCATGGTTTAGTTGATCAGATGGTGCTGGGTGACAGGTTGGACTGGATGATCTCTGAGGTCTTTTCCAACCTGGTTAATTCTGTACATCAGGTTGCTCACAGCCACCTCCAGCCTGGCTGCAAACACCTCCAGGCATGAGGCTTCCACCACCTCCCTGGGCAACCTGTGCCAGGCTCTCACCACCCTCATGGGGAAGAAGTCTTCCTAACATCCAGTCTCAATCTCCCCATTCCTAGTTTTGCTCCATCCCCCCCAGTCCTATCCCTCCCTGACACCCTCAGAAGTCCCTCCCCAGCTTTCCTGTAGCCTACTTCAGACACTGGAAGGCCACAATTAGGTCTCCTTGCAGCCTTCTCTTCTGCACACTGAACAGCCCCAGCTCTCTCAATCTGTCTTCATGGAAGAGGTGCTCCAGCAATCTTTATTAACCAAATGAGAGGAGAAGGCCAAGTGACTGTTGCAGTCTGCTGGCTTCTATTTAGCTTTGACTCTTAACACTCCAGCAGACAAAACTTTGCCCCCGGGGAGATGCAATTAGCTGCTCCGTGCTGCCCTGAGCCGGGGAAGAGTAATGGCTGTGCAAGGGAGGCTGATGTCAGGTTCCTGCTGTCTGTGTCCTCAGCATTTGCATTTTGGAGACCAGACAAAGAGTGATTGACTGCAGAAAGCAAAGGAAAAGAAGCTAAATGGTTAAATATCTGGAGGTTGAAGCAAAACCAATTCACTGCTGAGCACACGGAGAGGAGATGAGAAGAGACCGAGCTCAGCCTGCTCAGAAACAGCTGAAGAGCTCAAAGGTGGAGCAGCAAACCCTGCACTAAGGAAAGGAGAGTTAAAAATATCAGCTGTTACCCCTGGAAGACAGCAGAGCTAAAGGACTTAAGTGTCTCTAATGGACTAAGGGGGGAAAACAACCCAGGCCCAACCAGCTCCCCAGGGGGAGGAGGCTGCAGGGGGGTGGTGGTGTAGAAAGAAATGCACTGCAAGGAAGGGCAGATGAGAAGGCTCCTGGCTGCTTACTGGGCCCCAGAGCTCTGAGGGCAAGAGCAAAGACCTCTGAGCTTCTTGGGCACTGCAAGGAAGGGCAGATGAGAAGTTTCCTGGCTGCTTACTGGGCCCCAGAGCTCTGAGGGCAAGAGCAAAGACCTCTGAGCTTCTTGGGCACTGCAAGGAAGGGCAGATGAGAAGGCTGCTGGCTGCTTACTGGGCCCCAGAGCTCTCAGGGCAAGAGCAAAGACCTCTGAGCTTCTTGGGCACTGCAAGGAAGGGCAGATGAGAAGGCTCCTGGCTGCTTACTGGGCTCCAGAGCTCTCAGAGCAAAAGACCTCTGAGCTTCTTGGGCACTGCAAGGAAGGGCAGATGAGAAGGCTCCTGGCTGCTTACTGGGCTCCAGAGCTCTCAGAGCAAAAGACCTCTGAGCTTCTTGGGTGTGCAGCCTGGAGCTGAGCCTCGGTGTCAGGCTGGGGGAATGCCCAAAGTTGATGGCTCCTGCTCCATAATCACAGACTGGGCTGGGTTGGAAGGGCCTTTAAAGGGCATCTATTTCCAACCCCCCCATCACAGGCAGACACCTCCCACCAGCCCAGGCTGCTCAAGGCCTCAGCCAGCCTGGCCTTGAACACTTCCAGGGAGGGGACATCCACAAGGTCTCTGGCCAGCCTGCTCCTGTGCCTCACCACCCTCAGGGGGAAGAATTTCCTCCTAATGTCTCATCTGGATCTCCTCTCTAACAGTTTCAAACCATTACCCCTTGTGCTGTCACTCCACCCCCTGATGAGGGTCCCTCCCCATCTCCCCTGCAGGCCCCTAACCTGGGCAGTTTGCTGAGCCCCTCTCCTGAGCCCAGCATTTCCTTGCTCCTGCTGCCTCAGCACTTCCTGCCCTCTTGTGAGGTGCCCACCCAGCAGTGCAGTGCCAGGCTCTGTCTGCACTGAGCCTGTGACATATTTGACCTCCTGGGCAGCTGAAGGATGGTGAAAGGCTGTGGTAAATGCTCAGCAGCACAGCTGTAAGATCACCACCCAGCTGCAGCACCAGCCTGGCTTCCTGCAGCCCACAGAAAGGCCAATTTAAAGGAAGTCTGTCAAAGCAGCATTGGTTGCAGCAGGGAAGGTGTTGGAGCTCTCAGCAGCTGGGGATAAAGCCAGAGGCTGAGACAGGGCAGAGAACAGTCTCTGAATCATAGAATCATAGAATCAATAAGGTTGGAAAAGACCTCAGAGATCATCAAGTCCAAGCTGTCACCCAGCACCTCCTGACAACTAAACCATGGCTCCAAGTGCCACATCCAATCCCCTCTGGAACACCTCCAGGGATGGGGACTCCACCACCTCCCTGGGCAGCACATTCCAATGGCTAACAGCTCTCTCTGTGGGGAACCTTCTCCTCACCTCCAGCCTAAACCTCCCCTGGCACAGCCTGAGACTGTGTCCTCTTGTTCTGGTGCTGCTTGCCTGGGAGAAGAGCCCAACCCCCACCTGGCTACAACCTCCCTGCAGGGAGTTGCAGAGAGCAAGAAGGTCTCCCCTGAGCCTCCTCTTCTCCAGGCTAAGCAACCCCAGCTCCCTCAGCCTCTGCTCACAGGGCTGTGCTCCAGACCCCTCCCCAGCCTTGTTGCCCTTCTCTGGACCCCCCCAGAGCTGCCTCTTCCTTGACTCCTCCTCATGACTGCTCACACACAAACCCAAACACACTCCAGCTTACACCCAGTCAGCACAGGCTGTCAGAGGCAGAATGGGGACCAGGCTAATGTCCAGGACATCTTCCCAGCAAGAAGCAGCTGCTGAGTCCTGGGGCTCCTCAGGCTCCTTGGTTCACCAGCTACACCCCCCTCCAAGCTCAGTCCCTCTGTGCTCCTTCCAAAGCCACTCATCCTGCCAGGCAGCTTGGGTGGGATCCATCTGATGATGGGAAGTCCCCAGGGCTAGTCCCCCTGGCTCCCTTCACAAGGTGCCATGCAGCTCATCCCAGTGGAGCCACTTCCATCTCACTGTGTGACTCACAGCCTGCAGAGCTCACCTCTGGTGACAAATGGGTGTCTGGGGGCAACAGCTCAGTGTGGGTGTCAGCCACCCCTCCTTGCTGGGCTGATGTCCAGCCCTGCAGCACTGCCCTTCCTCAGGCCATCTCCCTCCTAGCCAAAGTGCTCTACCACCAACCTCTGGAAGAGCTGCAAATCCTCCCTGTCACTTCTCCCCCCCAGTGACCTCTCCTGCTGAGGCTCACTACAGGTCTGACACAATTTGCCAACCACTTTAAACATTCCTGCTCATTTCTCTCTCTCTGCCAGACCATCAAGATGAATCAGTGGCTAAAACATGAAGCCTTTGAAGCACTTGGGGTTTAAATCAGAGGAAGGGAAGGACAATAAAGCAATTTATTGTCCTATTGCACCCAAGTCCTGCAAAGTGTGACAACTGTTCCTTAAAATCAACTGAAGATCCCCTGCCAGGAAATTCAGTCACCCAGCTGGGCTGTGAACCAGCTCTGGAGGCTGCTCTCAGCCCTCAACCTCTAAAACTAAGAGCATTTTATCCTGCTTTGAAACAGAAATCTCACTGGAGCTGTAAGCCCACAGCAGCACCCTGGAGCCTGGAGATCTACCAGAGCAGACCAGTGCCTGCTTGGCTGTGCTGAAGCAGCAGGGGTGTGAGAGCCAGCACCTGGGCAGCTCTGCAAGCTGCTGGGCAGCCTCAGCAACAGCCCTGCAAAAACCACAGAACCATAGACTTGTTTGGGTTGGAAAAGGCCTCTGAGATCACCCAGTCCAACACCAACCCAACCCCACCATGGCCACCAAGCCATGCCCCCCAGCTGCCATGGCCACAGGTTTCATGAACACCTCTGGGTTAGGGGACTCCAGCACCTCCCTGGGCAGCCTCTGCCAATCCCTGACCACTCTGGCAGCAAAGAGATATTTCCTCATCTCCAACCTAACTCTCCCCTGGCACAATTTCCTCTCCTTTTCCTCTCCTTCTATCACCTGAGACTAGGGAGCAGAGCCCAACCCCCAGCTCACTGCAGCCTCCTCTCAGAGAGCAATGAGGTCTCCCCTCAGCCTCTTCTCCAGGCTGAACACCCCCAGCTCCCTCAGCTGCTCCTCCCCAGCCCTGTTCTCCAGACCCTTCCCCAGCTTTGTTGCCCTGCTCTGGACCTGCTCCAGCCCTCAATGTCCTTCTTGGAGTGAGAGCCCAACAGTGATCCCAGTGCTCAAGGTGTGGCCTCCCAGTGCTGAGTGCAGGAGCAGGACCCCTGTGCTGCTGCCCACACTCAATGCCTTTTCTGACAGAAGACTGAGGAAGAAAATCAACAAAGCAGGAAGTCCACAGCCCTGGAGGGACTTTAACTCCTGGCTGAAAACACATCTCCAGCAAAGGCTCCACCCAGGCTTGCTGGAAGTATCTGGGAAGTTTCTGAGCCACATCCTGGAGGGCAGCAATGGCTGAGGCCAGTGCCAGCAGCCCTGCTCCACCCCTCAGTGGGCAGCTGGTGGCAGAGAGCCACTGCCCTGTGCCTAGGAGCAGAGGGACAGCACTGGGCCCAGTCCTGCTTTGTTGTGAGGGTGCTGGAGCCCTGAAGCAGGCTGCCCTGAGAGGCTGTGGAGCCTCCTTCTCTGGAGAGATTCCTCCACACCTCTGCCCACTTTGGGCACACAAGCTCACCAACAGCTCTTGCACTGAAGCCCAGCACTTACATCAGTTTTGGATTTGCAGGTCTCTTGCCTGTCTCTCAGCATCTTCTCCAGGACTCCAGTCCTGCACCAGACATTGAAGACAGTTTTCCCATGCTGGTATCCCACTTCCTGGAAAAAAAAAGTCAGGGGAAAAAGTGTCATGAACAGCTACAAACCACTTAGGTCCCAGCAAACCAGCAGGAAATCATCCAGAGCTCTACCCAGAGCAAGGCTGCACCTCTGCTGCCTCCCAGCCTCAGCTCCCTAGGGGGTTCAGAGGCAGAATGAGGGGAAGGATGAAGCAAAGATGAAGCTATTTTAAGTCCAAATATTACTGTGGCCTTTGAGCCCCCAGCAGGCAATGAAAAGTGCCACCTGACACAACTGTGTCTGCAGCACTGGCTTCAAGCAGGCTGCTCACAGCACACTGGGACCTCAAGAGAAGCTTAGGGCACTTATGGATACATCAGGGAGTCACAGAATGGTAGGGGTTGGATGGGACCTCCAGAGACCATCCAGTCCAACCCCCCTGCCAGAGCAGGGTCACCCAGGGCAGGTCACCCAGGAGCACATCCAGATGGGGCTTGAAAGTCTCCAGAGATAGACTCCACAGCCTCTCTGGGCAGCCTGCTCCAGGGCCCCAGCACCCTCACCCCAAAGAAGTTTCTCCTCATGTTGAGGTGGAACCTCCTGGGTTCCAGTTTGTGCTCACTGCCTCTTGCCCTATCACAGGACACCACTGAGAAGAGCCTGGCCCCTGTTTCTTGGCACCCACCCTCAGCTGCTGGTAGACACTGATCAGATTCCTTCTCAGCCTTCTCTTCCCCAGGCTAACCAGCCCCAGGGCTCTCAGCCTTTCCTCATCACACAGATGTTCCAGTCCCCTCTTCATCCTCAGAGCTTCTGTGGGACCCTCTCTAGTGTATCCCTGTCCCTCTTGAGCTGGGAAGCCCAGAACTGGGCACAACACTCCAGATGTGGCCTGACCCAGACAGAGCAGAGGAGGAGGAGAACCTCCCTTAACCTGCTGGCCACCCTCTTTTTAATACCCCCCAGGACATGATTGGCCTTCTTCCATTGGCTCTTTCCATGGATGAAGGGATTAATTAATTAGTGTTTTTCATCCCTTTGGTTCAAGTCCAGCAAAGAAAAGTTATTGCAGGGCACCAGTTCCAAAACCTCTAGCCATGAGTTGAGCCAGAGGCCACTGAAGAGGCAAATGTCACTTTGCTGGAGCACAAATGATGGCACATGGACAACACCAACCCCACAAAGCCCACATGCCTCTGATTCAGAAGTACAAAGGAATCTCTGCTTGGCAGAGCCCCACAGCTCTGTGTCCTCAGCATGGAAACCACAGGGGAAAATAAACCAGGAGCTCCCAGCTGTGCTCTGACATGACAGAAGAAATGGTGCTGAGAAACCAAATGGGAAGGAGGCAGCAACAGGTGCCAGGAGCCCTGGATCCTATTTCCAGCTCTGGCAGCTCACACTCCAGCTCAGGCCGGGCTCAGCCCTGGCTGGGCTGCTGCTGTCCCTCCCCTGGGGCTTGGAGCAGGGTTCAAAGCAGGAGGCACTCAGGCTGCAATTCATCCCTTGAAATCGATCATGGCTGCTCAGCCCGAGGTGGATATCATTACTCAGGAGGAAAAAGGACCTGACAGACCTCCAGCTGGCTGGGGCAGACTGAGCTGGAATAACTGTGAGAAGCTGAGCTTTGGGAAGTGACAGGCAGCCAGCCCCCTTCTAGGCTGCTACACAAGAGGATCCAGACAAGAATCACAGAATTGTTAGGGATGGAAGGGACCCCAAGGAGCAGCCAGTTCCAACCCCCTGCCATGGCCAGGGACACCTCACACCACAGCAGGTTGCTCACAGCCACCTCCAGCCTGGCTGCAAACACCTCCAGGGATGAGGCTTCCACCACCTCCCTGGGCAACCTGTGCCAGGCTCTCACCACCCTCCTGAGGAACAACTTCTTCCTGACATCCAATCTGAATCTACCCATTTCTAGTTTTGCTCCATCCCCCCCAGTCCTATCCCTCCCTGACACCCTCAAAAGTCCCTCCCCAGCTTTTCTGGAGCCCCCTTCAGATCCTGGAAGGCCACAAATAGGTCTCCTGGGAGCCTTCTCCTCTCCAGACTGCACAACCCCAACTCCCTCAGTCTGTCTCCATAGCAGAGCAGCTCCACACAGCCTCAAGCTGTGCCAGGGGAAGTTTAGGCTGGAGATGAGGAGAAAGTTCTTTCCAGGAAGAGTAATTGGCCATGGGAATGTGCTGCCCAGGGAGGTGGTGGAGTCCCCATCCCTGGAGGTGTTCAAAAAAGGACTGGATGAGGCCCTTGGAGCCATGGTTTGGTTGTCAGGAGGTGTTGGGTGACAGCTTGGACTTGATGATCTCTGAGGTCTTTTCCAGCCTGGTTGATTCTGTGATTCTCAGCTCCTCCTCGTGGCCCTTCTCTGGACACCTTCCAGCACCTCCAGATCCTTCCTGTAATGGGGGCTCCAGAACTGGACACAGAGCTGCAGGTGGGGAGGACTCCAGGAAGAGAGGACTTCTGTCCTTTTGAACTCACTGGTTATGTGGTGCCCACATCTGTGCTCTGCACAGCTACACAGCTGAAACCAACCCTCCCCCTGAGTGATTAAGGGCTGCCTGCATTGCCCTTTCCTCTCAGGTCAGCACATTTCAGTCCTCCCTGTGGACAGGAGATATTTCTCTCTGCTGCAGGGAAGGAGCACCCAGGAGGTGCTGCCTCTCTGTCCCTGCAGTGCCTCATGCCAACCAAGTGCTGACAGTGACACCCTGCAGAACCTGCACTTCCCTCCACTTTCCTTCCCCTGAGAACAACTTCCCTGGCATCTTTCCATCTCTGCACCACCACCCAATGAGACAGAAGCAGAACAAGGATTTGACACTTGAGTGTCTGCTCCTGTGATCAGCTGCCAGACACGTTTGTCAGGGGGTTCCAAAGGGCCAGGGCACTCCATCTAGCCAGGAGCATTATTTATCAGCAGAGCCTCAGATCCTCCCTTGGCAGAGGGCTCTGTGTGCCCAGGAGCTGAGAGACACTCAATAGCCTTGAGAAAATATTGACAGTGGGGTTGCAGGGGGTGGTTTGGAATAGCTGCTGCTGGGCCCTGAGCACTCCCAGGCTCTGCAGGGCTTCCCTGTGCTGCTGCTGCTGGTGTTTGGTGTTTGTAAGGCAGCATCAGAGAAATCTGAGCTGGGGCTGCTCAGCCTGGAAAAGGGAAGGCTCCAGGGAGATCTTAGAGCAACCTTCCAGTACCTGAAGGGGCTCCAGGAGAGCTGAGGAGAGACTTTTGACAAGGGCTGGGAGTGCCAGGATGAGGAACAATGGCTTTGAGCTGGGAGAGAGGAGGTTGAGAGTGGAGAGGAGGAAGAAATTATTGAGAGTGAGGCTGGGGAGACTCTGGCACAGGTTGCCCAGGGAGGCTGTGGCTGCCCCCTCCATGGAGGTGTTGGATGAGTGTGATGGGTTATGCCCATCCTGAAAGCATTGCCCTCCCTGGAGGAGGTTTTGCCCCTGGGAAACTGAGTTAGTCTGCTCCACTCCCTCTCCCTGTCCAGCAAGCCTATAAAAAGGACACTGCAGCCACTGCTCTCTTTCACTTCTGCCTCCCAGGGATGAGAGAGAGTTGCTGCTGGCTTCCTACTTCTCTGCCACATGCTCAGGCCTGATCCTTCTCCCTGACAAACCCACACCTCTGCAAAGGGCTGGGTTTGTATTCATATTTTTTCCCCACCCATCCTTCTTCCTTCCCCTTGTGAACCCTTCCTGTCATTGTTACATATATAGATAGATAGATTGTTTAAAGACAACTCTTTACCTCTCTACTTCCAAGCCCACTCCAAATCATTTCTTGGTGGATTTGCTCCTTCCCTTTTTTTTTCCACTCTGTTGGGAAAGAGGAGGGAGGAGCAGGGGAGGGATTCTCAGCCTTGCCCCCATCTGAGCTCTTAAATCCCAGTGAAGGCTCAAACCACCACAATGAGGCCCTGAGCAAGCTGGGTTGCTGGGAGGTGTCCCTGCCCACGGCAGGGGGGTGGAACTGGAGGATCTTTGAGGTCCCTTCCAACCCATTCTGTGAATCTACAGTGAGCACTGTAGGCTCTCACTGCCTCTACAAAGGAGATCAACTTAAAGAGAAACTGGTGTGGGGAGCTTCCAGCCTAGGAGAGGAGCAAAGCTATGCAGAAACACCTGAAGATGGAAGATGCTGCATGGCTGAAGCAGACAAAGAATGGAAGGAGGCAGTAAAATAACTCCCTTGACAGGAGTCAATGAGCCAGAGTTAGTTCCATCACTTAAGTGAGACAGCTGTGGGTGAGCACTGAATCTATTGCTCCTCACAGGAGGTTGGAGTGAGGCTGGTGCTGGTCTCTCTTCCTAAGTGACCAGAGGTAGGATGAGACCAAATGGGCTTAAGCTGTGCCAGAGGAGGTCTAGCTTGGATATGAGGAGAAAATTCTTGACTGAAAGAGGGGTCAGGGATTGGAAGAGGCTGCCCAGGGAGGTGGTGGAGTCCCCATCCCTGGAGGTGTTCAAGAAGCTGCAGATGTGGTGCTTCAGGGTACAGTTTAGTGCTCATGGTAGCTGGGTTATGGTTGGACTCCATGACCTTAAAGGCCTTCTCCAGCCTTAATGACTCTGTGAATAATGGCCCTGGGACAATCTGACTGCACACACCTGGAGCCAGTTCTTCCCATGCTGGTTTCTGATCCACAAACAGACAAAACCAGACCCCAACACCATGGAATCTGGTGGTCCCCTTCTGACAACGACCCTCCCCTGGCCTTGGTGCTGGGTCCTGCCTGCCAGGTGCAGAGGGCTTGTGGCTGAGATGCTTTATTCATCTTATTAATAGAAGTGTTGAAAGGTTCCCTGAGCAGGTATTCCAGCCTCCATGGATCCACCACCTCCCCTGCATCATCTTCCAACCCTTCAGAAATGCCCCCTGTGAGTACCCCCAAGTGCCCAAAGCAGCTCAGTCACCCAGGGACTCTTCCCAGGCAGAGGAGCAAGAATTGTTCCAGGGATCTACTCAAGAGACTCCAAGGGAGAGCTACCAGGATGCTGAAGGGACTGCAGCACTGCCTGGGGAGGAGAGGCTGAGAGCCCTGGGGCTGTTCAGTCTGGAGAGGAGAAGGCTGAGAGGGGATCTGATCAATGTCTGTAAATGTCTGAGGGCTGGGGGTCAGGAAGGAAGGGATAGGGACAGGCTCTGCTCACTGTGCCCTGGGATAGGCCAAGGGGCAAGGGATAGAAACTCCAGCACAGGAGGTTCCAGCTCAGCATGAGGAAGAACTTCTTTACAGCAAGGGTCCCAGAGCCTTGGAGCAGGCTGCCCAGAGAGGTTGTGGAGTCTCCTCCTCTGAAGCCTTTCCAGCCCCAGCTGGATGTGTTCCTGTGTGCCCTGTGCTGGGTTCTATGCTCCTGCTCTGGCAGGGGCTTGGACTTGAAGGTCTCCAGAGGTCTCTTCCAACCCCTAACCTCCTGTGAGCCTGTGAATTGCCATGAAACAGAGCAAGGCAACTGAAGGTTGGAAGAGGCCTCCAAGATCATCAAGCCCAACCAATCACCCAACCCTATCTGATCAACCAGACCATGGCACTAAGTGCCTCATTCAGTCTTAAACACCTCCAGGGATGCTGACCCCCCCACCTCCCTGGGCAGCACATTCCCATGGCCAATCTCTCTGTCTGTGAAGAACTTCTTTCTAGGACCAAGCCTAAACTTCCCCTGGCACAGCTTGAGACTGTGTCCTCTTGTTCTGGTGCTGGTGGCCTGGGAGAAGAGACCAACCGATCCCCAGGAGCTCTGACTGAGCTCCTGCTGCTAACCCAGCCCTGAGCTCAGCCCAGGGCACTGCCCAGCACCAACCATTCCCTCGCTGCCAGCTGAGCCCTCCAGCTCCCCACACGCACAGAAAGAAGCAGCAGCAGCGGCGGAAGCAGCAGTGGAGGAAGCAGCAGTGGAGGAGGAAGCAGCAGCGGAGGAGGAAGCAGCGGAGGAGGAAGCAGCGGAGGAGGAAGCAGCGGAGGAGGAAGCAGCAGAGGAGGAAGCAGCAGAGGAGGAAGCAGCGGAGGAGGAGGAAGCAGCAGAGGAAGGAGGACAAAGCAGTGGGGGAGGAGGAAGCAGTGGCAGAGGAGGAAGCAGTGATGGAGGAGGAAGTTGCAGAAGAGCAGGAAGCAGCAGCAGAGGAAGAAGCAGAAGCAGCAGCAGAATCATCATGAGCAGCAGAAGCAGAGGCAGCAGTGGAGGCAGCAGGGGAGGCAGCAGGGAGGCAGCAGGGAGGCAGCAGGGAGGCAGCAGGCAGGCAGCAGAGGAGGCAGCAGGGGAGGCAGCAGGGGAGGCAGCAGGGAAGCAGCAGGGAGGCAGCAAGGGAAACAGCAGGGAGGCAGCAAGGGAAACAGCAGGGAGGCAGCAGGGAAGCAGCAGGGAGGCAGCAGGGAAGCAGCAGGGAGGCAGCAGGGAAGCAGCAGGGAAGCAGCAGGGAGGAGCAGAGAGGCAGCAGGGAAGCAGCAGGGAGGCAGCAGGGAGGCAGCAGGGAAGCAGCAGGGAGGCAGCAGGGAAGCAGCAGGGAGGCAGCAGGGAGGCAGCAGGCAGGAGCAGAGAGGCAGCAGGGAAGCAGCAGGGAGGCAGCAGGGAAACAGCAGGGAGGCAGCAGGGAGGCAGCAGGGAAGCAGCAGGGAAGCAGCAGGGAAGCAGCAGGGAAGCAGCAGGGAGGCAGCAGGCAGGAGCAGAGAGGCAGCAGGGGAAGCAGCAGGGAAGCAGCAGGGAGGCAGCAAGGGAAGCAGCAGGGAGGCAGCAAGGGAGGCAGCAAGGGAGGCAGCAGGGGAAGCAGCAGAGAGGCAGCAGGGAAGCAGCAGGCAGGAGCAGGGCCGAGGGCCGGCAGAGGGCCGCGGGGCACTCACGCAGATCTCGTCGAACTTGCCGAAGTCGAGGGTGCGGTAGCGGTCGATGGGCGGCCGCAGGTACTCGCAGTAGTCGCTGCTCTTCACCATCTCCAGCTGCCGCACGCAGCACACGTAGGCCAGGCGCGTCTGGATCTCCGCCATGTTCAGCACCTGCACGCCGGCACCGCGCACTCAGCACCGCAGGCACCCCGGGGACTCAGCCCCGCGGGCACCCCGGGGACTCAGCCCCGCAGGCACCCCGGGGACTCAGCCCCGCAGGCACCCCGGGGACTCAGCACCGCAGGCACCCCGGGGACTCAGCACCGCAGACACATCACCCCGGGGACTCAGCACCGCGGGTACCGGGGACTCAGCCCCGCAGACACATCACCCCGGGGACTCAGCACCGCAGGCACCCCGGGGACTCAGCACCGCAGACACATCACCCCGGGGACTCAGCCCCGCAGGCACCCCAGGGACTCAGCACCGCGGGTACCGGGGACTCAGCCCCGCAGACACCGGGGACTCAGCACCGCGGGTACCGGGGACTCAGCCCCGCAGACACCATCACCCCGGGGACTCAGCACCGCAGACACCCCGGGGACTCAGCACCGCAGGCACATCACCCCGGGGACTCAGCACCGCGGGCACCGGGGACTCAGCACCACGGGCACCCCGGGGACTCAGCCCCGCAGGCACCGGGGACTCAGCCCCGCAGGCACCATCACCCCGGGGACTCAGCCCCGCAGGCACCCCAGGGACTCAGCCCCGCAGGCACCGGGGACTCAGCACCGCGGGCACCGGGGACTCAGCACCGCGGGCACCCCGGGGACTCAGCCCCGCAGGCACCGGGGACTCAGCCCCGCAGGCACCATCACCCCGGGGACTCAGCACCGCAGGCACTGGGGACTCAGCACCACAGACACCATCACTGCAGGCACCTCAGGCAATCAGTCCTGGAGCAGTTGTGGTTGGAAAGGCCCTCGAAGCTCAGCCAGTCCAACCAGCAGCACCCCCTTGGGCATTAGGCCATGGCCTCAGGTGCCATGGAACTGCAGATTGCATTGGGTTGGAAGGGAGCCTCCAAGGGCATCTTGTTCAACCTCCCTGCAGGCAGCAGGGACACCTCCAACTAGATCAGGCTGCCAAGGGCAGCCAGGGATGAGGCCTCAACCACCTCCCTGGGCAGCCTGTCCCAGTGTCTCCCCAGCCTCACTCTGCAGCACTTCCTCCTGGGGTCCAACCTAACTCTGCCCTGCTCCAGTTTCAAACCATTGCCTCTCACCCTATCCTCACAGCCCTTCTGAACAGTCCCTCCCCAGCCTGCCTGCAGGTTCCCCTCAGATACTGAAATGCAGCTCTGAGGTCTCCCTGGAGCCTTCTCTTCTCCAGCCTGAACAGCCCCAAGTCTCAGCCTGTCCTCGTAGGAGAGGTGCTCCAGCCCTCATCTTTGTGGCCTCCTCTGGACCTGCTCAGACATTTCATTTCAGCATCTCTTCTGTATTCAGAAGGGAGAAGAAAAAGCAAGTTCTCTATCTAGTCTTTGTGTTCCCAGGGCACACAGAAGCCTGCTGAAGCCTTCACACCTCAGCACCTCCATCTGTCTCCCAGGCAGTGTGAAGAGCTGGCCAATGAGTCTCCAGCAGCAGGAAGGGAATTGCCTTCTGATGGATTTGTGCAGCTCAAGGCTGGCCTCAGTCTTTCATCCTAGGACACAGTGCTGAGGTGAGCTGGGCACAGCAGCCCTTCGAGGCAGAAATCAGTGATGGTCTCTGCAGCACTGTGGCAGGAAGGTTGAGGCTGACAGGAACCCCACAAGATCTGAGAGGGTGGACTAGAGCCCAACCCTCCTGGCTCAAGCAGGGTCAGCTGGGGGAGGATGCCTGAGACCATGTCTAGTTGAGCTGTGAATCTGCAGAGGTGCAGCCTCCACAGCCTCTGCTGGCCTCTGCTCTCACCACCCCCAGGACAAACAAGAGCTCCCTGGTGCTCAGGAGGAGTCCCATGTTTTCAGAAGTGCTTCTTGTTCATTTGGGCAGCTAAAATCTCCCTGGGCACTACTGAGAAGATCCAGGGTCCTCCATTTCCCCTCAGCAAACCCTCCCACTTCATGCTGAGAGTAGCAAGGTCAACTCTGCTGAGGCCCAGGAGGACAATTCCACAGCTGCACCACCTCCAAAAGGCCACTCCAGAGCCTGTCAGGGAACAGACTTAGCACAGAGGGAAACAGAATCACCAAGGCTGGAAGAGACCTCAAAGATCATCAAGTCCAACCTGGCACCACAGACCTCATGACTAAACCATGGCTCCAAGTGCCACATCCAATCCCCTCTTGATCACCTCCAGGGATGGGGACTCCACCACCTCCCTGGGCAGCACATTCCCATGGCCAATCTCTCTTGTTGGGAAGAACTTTCTCCTCACCTCCAGCCTAAACCTCCCCTGGCACAGCTTGAGACTGTGTCCTCTTGTTCTGGTGCTGGGTGCCTGGGAGAAGAGACCAACCCCCACCTGGCTACAACCTCCCTGCAGGGAGTTGGAGAGAGCAAGAAGGTCTCCCCTGAGCCTCCTCTTCTGCAGGCTAAGCAACCCCAGCTCCCTCAGCCTCTCCTCCCAGGGCTGTGCTCCAGACCCCTCCCCAGCTTTGTTGCCCTTCTCTGGACACCTTCCAGCAGCTCAACATCTTTCTTGAACTGAGGAGCCCAGAACTGGACACAGGACTCAAGGTGTGGCCTAAGCAGTGCTGAGCACAGGGCACAAGGACTTCCCTGCTCCTGCTGGCCACACTCTTCCTGATGCAGGCCAGGATGCCCTTGGCCCTCTTGGCCCCCTGGGCACACTGCTGGCTCCTGTTTAGGCAGCTGTCAATCAGCACCCCCAGGTCCCTTTGAAGTTCCAGGGCAGTTTGTGATATTTTCCTCAACTTTGGGAAGCACAAACAAGTTATTTGGCTCCCAGCTCCACCAGGGGAATGTGTTAATTGGGAGGGATGAACAGAAAGCAGCATTCACTGGGGGGACAGCTGCAGAGCCAGATAATTTAGGCAATGCAGAAGATGAAGTCAGAGTTGGCCTGACTGTGCAAGAGGAAAAACACAAATCCTGCTCAGCAGCAGCAGCAGCAGGGATGGTAATTACTGCCTAGTGCTGAGAGCTCCTAAATCATAGAATCACAGAATGGGTTGGAAAGGACCTCAAGAATCAGCCAGTTCCAACCCCCTGCCATGGGCAGGGACACCTCACACTACAGCAGGTTGCTCAAGGCCTCATCCAACACCTCCAGGGAGAGGGCAGCCACAACCTCCCTGTTCCAGTGTCTCCCCACCCTCACTCATTTTCTTCCACACTCAATTTCTTCCTCATCTCCAGTCTCAGTCTCCCCTCTTCAGCTCAAAGCCCTTGCTCCATGTCCTGTTACTTCAAGCCCTTGCCAAAACTCCCTCCCCAGCTCTCCTGCAGCCTCCTTCATCATCATTTGAGGCCACTTCAATCAACAGTCCAGAGCCACACAGCACAGAAACCCTGAAGCAGATAAAGATGCCCCTGCTCACTGGAGGGAGGTTGGACTGGATGACCTTCACAGGTCCCTTCCAACCCAAAGCACTCTGGGGTTCTACTGCCTGCACTGGGAAAAATCCAGAACCCTGACTCTCTAGCAAAACTCCTCTAAGGAAAGGGTTCTTGGCTCTAACAATTCCACCACCCCACTCCCTGCCTGGGGCTCTCCCCTCTCCCATCTCACTGCCTTTGGTGTCACACCACTGCCCAGCTGCCTTTGTCAGAGCTCAAAGCCAAGGGAGTGTGTCCAGCAGGGCTAGGGAACTGCTTCTCCTCCTCTGCTCGGCCCTGCTGAGACCACAGCTGCAATCCTGTGTCCAGTTCTGGGCTCCCCAGTTCCAGAGAGACAGAGACCTGCTGGAGAGAGGCCAAGGGAGAGCCAGGAGGATGCTTAGGGGCCTTGAGCATCTCCCCTGTGAAGAGAGACTGAGAGCCCTGGGGCTGTTTAGTCTGCAGAAGGCTGAGAGGGATTTGATCAATGTCTATCAATAGCTGAGGGCTGGGGGGCAAGGGGAGGGGGCCAGGCTCTTTTGGGTGGTGCACAGGAATAAGCCAAGGAACAATGGAGGCAAACTGGAACAGAGGTTTCAGCTCAACAGGAGGAGAAACTTCTTTCCAGTGAGGGTGTCAGAGCCCTGGAGCAGGCTGCCCAGAGAGGTTGGGGAGTCTCCTGCTCTGGACACACTCAAAACCTGTCTGGATGCACTCCTGTGCAGTCTGCCCTGGGTGACCCTGCTCTGGCAGGGGGGGTTGGACCCAGTGAGCTCTGGAGGTCCCTTCCAACCTCTGCTGCGCTGCGACACCGCGAAGAGGACGGTGGTCAGCAGCCTTGCTCCCTGGAGCCTTCTGCTCCCTGCACAAACCCAGCTGCCCCCTCCATGCAGCCTGCAGTACCTTGATTTTCTGAGCCAGGGGGTTCCACCTCTTCCAGAGCAGCCACCAGCCGGACAGGCAGTCGCCGTAGTTGGTGAGGTCGGTCTCGTCGCGGCTGCCCACGTCGATGGCGATCACCACCTTGGCGCCCATGGACCTGGCAACGTCGGCTAGAGGGAAGGCAGGAAGGTCCTGTCAGCCCCAGGGCTGCCAGCCAGGCTGCTGCTCAGCCCAGGCTCACCTGCACGGCGCTGAGGAGCGCAGAACCCGGCCCTGGCCCTACCGCCAGTGTCCCTGCCAGCCCCGGGGAACGCGGCAGCGCCTCCACCCACAGACCACTGCCCCTCCGGGGGGCTCCGACCCCACCTGCTCCACGTCACTGGGGAGCTCTCTGCAGCTTCCTGGGGGGGGGATGGAGACAGGAGGGGCTTGGTCTCTCCTCCCTGGTCACAAGTGAGAGGACCACAGGAAATGGCCTCAAGTTGCACCAGGGGAAGTTTTGTTTGGACATGAGAAGAAACTTCTTCCCTGCAAGGGGTCTCCAAGAGGCTCCAGGGGTCCCTGGAGGTGTTCCAAAGAGGCAGAGGTGTGGTGGTGAGGGCCATGGTTTAGCCCCAGACTTGGCAGAGCTAGAGAATGGTTGGGCTCTATGATCTTAAAGGTCTTTTCCAGCCAAACCCATGCTGTGACCCCAGGTGCTGCAGGCTCTGTGCCAGCCAGGCCCCTGCATCACCTCAGGGCGAGTTCCCTCTGCTGAACTGCTGGCACACATCCCTCCTGGGCTGTGTTTTGCCCAGGTGTAGTGGCATGACCTGACTCTGTCTTGAGGCCATGAGGTCACCAGAACCCCTGTGAAGGCAGCAGCAGGGGAGAGGGGCTAGGACAAACAGCTAGAGCCCACAGTTCTACCCTGTTAGGCACAATGTGGAAGAGCATAATCCATCTGAATGCTGCCTCGGGCAGCAGCTCTCATGAGAACAATAGGTCTGGGAGAGCTACAGAGAGTCTGTGGGGCAGTGGCCTGCAAGAGGAGAGTCAGCAGGGCAGGGGGCAGCACTGCAGGGGTTGGTCTCTTCTCCCAGGCGACCAGCACCGGAACAGGAGGACACAGTCTCAAGCTGTGCCGGGGGAGATTTGGGCTAGAGGTGAGGAGAAAGTTCTTCCCAGCAAGAGAGATTGGCCATGGGAATGTGCTGCCCAGGGAGGTGGTGGAGTCCCCATCCCTGGAGGGGTTGAAGAGGGGATTGGATGTGGCACTTGGTGCCATGGCTTAGTCATGAGGTCTGTGGTGCCAGGTTGGACTCGATGATCTTTGAGGTCTCTCCCAACCTTGGTGGTACTGTGAATAAAGGAAAGGAGCAGCACAGGAACCAGGGAGCAAGGAGAAGCTGGGAGGATTTCAGAGGAAGAAAAGATTTGGGATCACAGCATCATGGAATAGTTTTTGGTTGGAAAAGACCTTTAAAGGTCATCCAGACCAACCCCACTGCAGCCAGCAGGGACAGCTGCAGCTAGAGCAGAGTGCTGAGAGCCCCAAACCACCTCACCTGGGATGGCTCCAGCCATGGGGCAGCTCCACCTCTCTGGGCAACCCAAGCCAGGCTCTCACCACCCTCAGCCTCAAATATTTCTTCCTTCTCTCCAGTCTCAATCTCTCTCCTTTAGGTCAAACCATCCCCCCTTGGCCTCTCACAATAGCCCCTGAGAAAAAGTCTGTCCCCAGCTTTCTTTCAGCACTGCAAGGCACAAGAAGGTCTCCCTGGCCTCATCCAGCCTGGCCTTGAACACCTCCAGGCAGCCTGTGCCAGGGCCTCACCACCCTCACTCTCAAGCATTTCTTCCTAATGTCTAATCCAAACCCAGCTGCTTCCAGGTTGAAGCCATCACCCCTTGTCCTGCCACTCCAAGCCTGTGCCTAAAGTCCCTCTCCATCTCCTCTGTAGGTCCCTTTCAAACACTGGAAGCTGCTCTAAGGTCTCCCTGGAGCCTTCTCTCCTCCAGGCTGCACAACCCCAACTCTCTCAGCCTGGCCTCCCAGCAGAGGGCTTCCAGCCCTGCCAGCACTGCTGTGGCCTCCTCTGGCCCTGCTGCAGCAGGTCCCTGGCTGTGCTGTGCTGAGGGCTCCAGAGCTGCCCCAGCACTGCAGGGAGGTCTCAGCAGAGCACAGCAGAGGGGCAGAATCCCCTCCCTGCCCCTGCTGCCCACACTGCTGGGGCTCAGCCCAAGCCAGGCTGGGGCTGGGCTGTGAGCACACACATCTGCAGCTGGGAAAGAAATGAAACAACATCTCCTGCTTCCAGGGCAGCAGAAGAACCAGCTGCAGCCTTGGAGGATTTAGGCACAAGAAGGAGACCTCACAGGATGGATTTCTGCTTCTTCCACACCCCCAGAACCCAAGGTGGTTACAGCTTCCAGAGCAGTTATGTGCAGGGCAATCAAAGCTCTGAAGAGCCAATCTGGGTGCTGAACATAGCCTCTTATCTAGATCAGATCTGTTCTGGAACTTGGATTCACAACCCTGGGCTCAGCCTATTCCCACCCAGTGTCACCTCTGGGTGCTCTCTGCCCTCTCCTCCATGTGCAGATGGAAAAGGAGCTTTGGTTTGCTTCTGCTTGCAGACCCAAAGAGGGAGTGTCAGGGGCAGGGGCCTGGGGTCTGTTTTGTGTTGCTTCCAGTTCTGTTCTTTTGGGCAAATACAACCTGCTGGAAAAACACAGCCTGGCTTTGTCTGGAGTGTGGGAATGATTTAGGCTGCTCAGATGTGGAGTCTCCAGCTCAGACTCCTTGCTCTGTACACAATTGTAGGCACAACCTGGGATGACAGCACATGTCTCCCTTCTCTCTTGGCCCCCATCCTGAGCCACCCACCTTCCTCTTCCAGTGCTGCCTGACATGACAGCCCTGACACAAAACACCCCCCAGCCACACAGGAGTGAACTCACACAGCCTGGACCCTTTTAGGCTCAGTCCTCAGAACACCCCAAGCCTCACATCACATTCTGAACCTCACAGCATTCCAGCTCTGCCAGGTGCCAGCAGCCAACCAAGACACCACTGTGCCAGCTGAAGCCTTCAGCCTGAACACTGAAAGGTGAAATGCTCTTCCTTCCCAGAATTAGTCCTTTTTCAGCTCATCCTCTGTGAAGAGGAACTCAGACAATGCCTTTGCAGTTCCATTCCTGCTCTCTCCTCTCAGGGAGCACTAAAATAAACTCAGAATTAACTTGGCATTACATGAGCAGAAGATGTCTGTCAGGAAGTAATTTGTAACACAAAATAGTCTTAATAAGGCCAAGATGAAGCAAACACCTTGGAAACTGTGAACAAAGAGTCCTGGCAACCATGAGGGGATGGAAGGTGTCTGCAGCAGCTCTGTTTCCTTTTGTTTGGAAAGGAGAGGAGGACAAAGTTCCCCAGGCTGTCTGCTGGGCTGTGGTCAGTAACTGATCACAGACTCATGGAATGGGTTGGGTTGGAAGGGACCTTCAAGATCATCCACTGCCAGCCCCCTGCCATGGGCAGGGACACCTCCCCCCAGCCCAGCTTGCTCAAGGCCTCATCCAGCCTGGCCCTCAACACCTCCAGGCAGGAGGCAGCCACAACCTCCCTGGGCAGCCTGTGCCAGAGTCTCCCCAGCCTCACTCTCAACAATTTCTTCCTCCTCTCCACTCTCAGTCTCCCCTCTCCCAGCTCAAAGCCATTGTTCCTCAGCCTGGCACTCCCAGCCCTTGTCCAGAGTCCCTCCCCAGCTCTCCTGGAGCTCCCTTCAGGTACTGGAAGGCTGCTCTGAGGTCTCCCTGGAGCCTTTTCTTCTCCAGGCTGAACAGGAAGCTCTCCAACAGCTCCATGTCCAGTTCTGGTGCCTCCAACACAAGAAGGAGGCAGTGCTGCAGGTGGGGGCTGAGCAGAGCAGAGCAGAGGGGCAGAATCCCCTCCCTGTGCTGCTGCTCTCCCTGCTCTGGCTGCAGCTCAGCACTCAGCTGGCTCTGGGCTGCCAGGGACCACTGCTGGCTCCTGGGCAGTTTGTCACCAACTGACACCCCCAAGGCCTTCTCTTCCAGAGTGCTCTGAAGCCATTCTCTGCCCAGTTGGATTTGTGCTTGGATTGCCCTGACCCAGGGCAATCACTTGGCCTTTCCCTTGTCCTTGTTGAACTCCTTGAGGTCAGCTTGGGCTCGCCTCTGCAGCCTGTCCAACTCCCTTCTCTCCAGTGTGGCAGCTGCAGCACACAGCTTGGTGTCAGCCACAGGCTTGCTGAGGATGGCTCAGTCCCACTGCCCATGTTGCTGACAAAGATGATAAACAGCACTGGTGCCAGCAGCTCCCCAGGGGATGGCACTTGAGCGAAGCACTGACCTGGAAGGTTGTTGATGTAGCCTCCATCCATCAGGAGATGTCCATCCTTGGGGTCACAGAGAGGAGGCATGTAGCCAGAGAGGGACATGCTGGCACGGACATACCTCCAGAGAGAGCCTGCAGGAGGGAGCAGCAGCAGCATTAATTACTGCCAGCCAGGGGGGGGCTGGCTTTGCACTCATTAAACTCATCAGGAGGGAGAGGTTCTCCTGAGAGCACCCACAGCAAGTTATTAAAGCAGTTCCTTATTCTCTGTACCATCACCCTGGCTGGAAGAAAGAGAAATACAGCAGGCCCCTCAGCTCTGCTCTCAGACTAAGGCCTCAGAACCCACCACTTCAAGCCCATGCCTCATGTTTATTGCATCCAGGGAGGCTGCAGCATGTGGAGAACATCTCCAGAGCTGTGCTGAGCTTACAGAGCTGAGGAGAGCAAAAGGCTTCTCCTGGGGACAAAAGGAGAGAAAGAACAAGCAGACAGAAGTGCAGCCATAGCCTTTATGCTCTGCAGAGATCCCCAACCCCCAGACTGTTAGCAGGAGCTGAACATGAAATAGATCTGCTGCAGAAGCTCCAAAGTGCTGCTTGCCCTGCTCTGCAGTAAGCAAAGATGCTCACTTAGAAACCCAACACAGGTGCAGGGTGCAGATCTCCTCTCTTCCTAGGACATCTCTGGTAGAAAGTTCAAGCAAGGGACTGTGAAACACTAAGGGATCTCTGTCTGCTGTAAAACACCAAGGTGCCCAGGGGGCCAAGAGGGCCAAGGGCATCCTGGCCTGCATCAGGAAGAGTGTGGGCAGCAGGAGCAGGGAAGTCCTTGTGCCCTGTGCTCAGCACTGCTGAGGCCACACCTTGAGTCCTGTGTCCAGTTCTGGGCTCCTCAGGTTAGGAAAGAGGTTGAGCTGCTGGAAGGTGTCCAGAGAAGGGCAAGAAAGGTGGGGAGGGGTCTGGAGCACAGCCCTGGGAGGAGAGGCTGAGGGAGCTGGGGTTGCTTAGCCTGCAGAAGAGGAGGCTCAGGGGAGACCTTCTTGCTCTCTCCAACTCCCTGCAGGGAGGTTGTAGCCAGGTGGGGGTTGGGCTCTTCTCCCAGGCACCCAGCACCAGAACAAGAGGACACAGTCTCAAGCTGTGCCAGGGGAGGTTTAGGCTGGAGGTGAGGAGAAAGTTCTTCCCAGCAAGAGAGATTGGCCATGGGATGTGCTGCCCAGGGAGGTGGTGGAGTCCCCATCCCTGGAGGTGTTCCAGAAGGGATTGGATGTGGCACTTGGAGCCATGGTTTAGTTGTCAGGAGGTGTTGGGTGACAGCTTGGACCTGATGATCTCTGAGGTCTTTTCCAACCTGATTGATTCTATGATCTCTGCCTGCTGCAAAACACACCACCAAGGGATCTTGAAGGGATCTGGCTCCTGTACAACACTCTGCTGGAAGGCTCTGACTGATCTCTCTCTTAATATTTGCAACAGCTGAACTGAACAGAAGGCTCCAGGGAGACCTCAGAGCAGCCTTCCAGCACCTGAAGGGAGCTACAAGAGAGCTGGAAAGGGACTTTGCAGAAGGGCTGGGAGTGCCAGGACAAGGGGCAATGGTTTGGAGCTGGGAGAGGGAAGATTGAGACTGCAGATGAGGAAGAAATTCTTTCCAGTGAGGCTGGGGAGACTCTGGCACAGGTTGCCCAGGAAGGCTGTGGCTGCCTCCTGCCTGGAGGTGTTCAAGGCCAGGCTGGATCAGGCCTTGAGCAACTTGGTCTAGTGGGAGGTGTCTGTGGCCATGGCAGGGGGTTGGAACTGGCTGATCTTTGAGGTCCCTTCCAACCCAACCCATTCTATGAGTGCCTGAACTGGGAGGACACAGCCTTCCCCAGGGGGCCAGGGGTGCTGCCTGAGCAGCACCTCCTCAGCATGCCAACAGCAGGTGAGATGGTGCAGTGCTGGCTCACTCCTCAGCAGTGAGCTGCCTGCTGCTTCACACAACTCCTTTCCCTAAACTGGGAACTTCTTTTCTTTTTAAAGGCTCTAACACTTCTAATTCCAACCCTGCTCTGCTGCAAAGATCACTGGTGGCAGATTTTTGGGTTATTATTAATAGTTTTAATGGAGTTGGAACTTCCACTTGAGAAAAAGCTGCCTTCTTGTGCTGCATCCCACAGATGAAACCAAGATGGGAAACTGCAGCCCCTGGGGACTGCCTTCTGCTCCCTTCAGTGAATCCTGGAGATGACCATAACCATTCCAGGGCCTGGAGCAGCTCTGGGAGGAGCAAAGGCTGAGAGCCCTGGGGGTGTTGAGCCTGCAGAAGAGCAGCCCCAGAGGGCAGCTGAGCAATGCTCAGCAAGAGATAAAGGAGCTGTGGGGGGCAAGAGGCTGGGGCCAGGCTCTGCTCAGTGGTGCCCAGGGACAGGACAAGGGCAGGGGGCACAAACTGGAGCCCAGGAGGTTCCATCTGAACAGGAAGAGAAACTTCTTTGTTGTGAGGGTGCAGGAGGCCTGGAGCAGGCTGCCCAGAGAGGTTGTGGAGTCTCCTCTGGAGAGCTTCCAACCCCCCCTGGGCATTGTGCTGCTGGGCAGGCTGCTGTGGGTGCCCTGCTGGAGCAGGGGGGTTGGACTCAGTCTCCAGAGTCCCTTCCAACCCTCACCAGGCTGGGGTTCTGCAGCTCATTTCTAGCCTTACATCAAACTTCCCTGGGGTAGCTGGATGGAGTGAATTTTCTCCCCTCAGCTGCCCCAGAGCAGGCACACAAAACCTCACCTCTAAGAAAGCTGAATCCTTTTTTCTGCTGGTTTTAGCTCCCTTGGCTGCCCTTGGTCAGCACAGCTCCATGCTGGTGTAACTCAGCAGTTCTGTAACACAAACCCTCCCAGCAGGAGCAGAGAGTCCAACCTGTGCCAGCTCCAAAGACAAAGCATCACAGAAGTGGCAGCAAAGGCTCCAGCTACCCAAGGAAGTATCTGGGGCACCTGGCAGGCTGGCTGTGGCCTCACTGAAGCCTGACTCACTGCACTGTTACCCTTAGCAGACAAAAGCTAAAGCAAGTGTCCCACAGGGCTGCCCCCACGTGCTGGCAGCAGAGCAGACAGCTCAGATGCTTCTCCCCTCTTCAGTCAGTGAAGTGTGTCACAGTTTTCCACCAGACAAACTGAGAGCAGTGGCCACAAATGAGAACCTAACCCAGCCTGTGCTGCCAGGCACTGGAGTCTCATTAGTGGGCAAAGAGCTTCCTTTATGGAGCATTTGAACCTTCAAATGTTTTGGTTGCATTGGGGCTGATTTATGGCTAAGCCACCTGCACTTCACAGGGTGTTTGAAGGCACCAGAATGGTGCCAGTGGACTCATTTTCCCCTCTAAAGAGTGAATAAAGCAGCTCATTTCATTGCTTCCTAACAGCTCTGCTCCTTGTTAGCTGCCTCCAGCTGCAGGTTGATGCTCAGCAAATAACAGAGGAGGGACAAGCAAAAAAAAAGAAGACAAATTGGAGGTGAGGAAGGTTCCAGGAGCAAGTGGTGAAACTCAAGTGTGACATTGAGAGAGTCCAACAGAGGGCTATGAGGATGCTGAAGGGGCTGCAGCACTGCCTGGGGAGGAGAGGCTGAGAGCCCTGGGGGTGTTCAGTCTGGAGAGGAGAAGGCTGAGAGGGATCTGATCAATATCTATCAATAGCTGAGGGCTGGGGGTCAGCAGGGAGAGAACAGGGACAGGCTCTGCTCAGTTGCACCCTGGGGTAGGCCAAGGGGCAATGGATGGAAACTCCAGCCCAGGAGGTTCCAGCTCAGCATGAGAAGGAACTTCTGCACTGTGAGGCTCCCAGAGCCCTGGAGCAGGCTGCCCAGAGAGGTTGTGGAGTCTCCTGCTCTGGAGCCTTTCCAGCCCCAGCTGGATGTGTTCCTGTGTGCCCTGTGCTGGGTTCTGTGCTCCTGCTCTGGCAGGGGGTTGGACTGGATGGTGTCCTGAGGTCCCTTCCAACCCCTAAGCTCCTGTGAGCTGTGATCATCATTGAGAGGCTGCCCGAGGAGGCTGCCTGGCTGCTCACCGTCTGTGTGGATCCTCATGGCTGAGGCAGTGATGTCAGTTGTGATGGTGAAGTAGGGAATCCACAGGTCCTGCAAGAGAGAAGGTGCTGGGGTTACACAGGGGAGGGAAGGGAAGGGAAGGGAAGGGAAGGGAAGGGAAGGGAAGGGAAGGGAAGGGAAGGGAAGGGAAGGGAAGGGAAGGGAAGGGAAGGGAAGGGAAGGGAAGGGAAGGGAAGGGAAGGGAAGGGAAGGGAAGGGAAGGGAAGGGAAGGGAAGGGAAGGGAAGGGAAGGGAAGGGAAGGGAAGGGAAGGGAAGGGAAGGGAAGGGAAGGGAAGGGAAGGGAAGGGAAGGGAAGGGAAGGGAAGGGAAGGGAAGGGAAGGGAAGGGAAGGGAAGGGAAGGGAAGGGAAGGGAAGGGAAGGGAAGGGAAGGGAAGGGAAGGGAAGGGAAGGGAAGGGAAGGGAAGGGACCAGGTTGGAAAAGACCTGAGAGATCATCAAGTCCACCCTATCATCCAACACCATCTGATGAGATAAACCATGGCACCAAGCACCCCATCCAGTCACTTCCTAAACACCTCCAGGGATGGTGACTCCACCACCTCCCTGGGCAGCACATCCCAAGGGCAGATCTCTCTCTCTCTGAAGAATTTCTTCCTAACCTCCAGCCTAAACCTCCCCTGGCACAGCTTGAGACTGTGTCCTCTTGTTCTGGTGCTGGGTGCCTGGGAGAAGAGACCAACCCCCACCTGGCTACAGCCTCCCTTCAGGGAGCTGTAGAGAGCAAGAAGGTCTTCCCTGAGCCTCCTCTTCTGCAGGCTAAGCAACCCCAGCTCCCTCAGCCTCTCCTCCCAGGGCTGTGCTCCAGACCCCTCCCCAGCAGTACCCTAAACTCCAGCAAAGCAGGGTTTGGACTCCAGCTATGGGCTGGAGCTGAGCAGCAGCTCCTCTCTGCTCACTCTGCATTTCTGGGGCAGGTTTCTGGGCTGTTCAGGATGAAGCTCTGATCTGCCAGGGGGGGAGCTGGGGTTTTTCCTAACCATTTGAATCTCTTCAGCAGCTCTGCTGAGCTGGTGGAATGGAGGAGGGCTAACAGAGACTGCAGCACCAGCCCCACAACCCAGCTGGGGTACCTGGCATGGGGAGGCAGCTGAGTCAGGGAGCACCAGGGCTGCCTCAGCCTGCTAAAGACACCCTGATGGCTGCAGAGCTCAGAGCACCAAGCATGTTTTCAACAGAAACAGGGCAAGAGGGAAAGAAAGTGGCCATCTGACACTCCTTGTCATGCCCCTGCAAGCACATGCCTGAAGGGAGCTAAATCCAGACCTACCCCACAGTGACCAGGACTGCACTCTGCAGGGCTCCTGACCAGGACTGCACTCTGCAGAGCTCTGTTCCCAGTGCAGACAGAGCAGCATTTGTCTGGAAGACAACTTGGTGAAAGCCTCCTCTGACTCCTCACACCTGAGCCTCCAGCTGAGATGATCTGCAAGAGCATTTTGTGCTTCTGGCCTGGGGGACAGACACTGCACAGCCTGCTGTGGATGTGCTCATCCTGAGCCAGCAAGGAGCTCTGTGGCCAAGCAGCCAACTGTCTCCTGGGGGGCACTGAGAGTGTGGCCAGCAGGGCAAGGGAGGTTCTCCTCCCCATTTACTCTCCAAGCTCTGCTGAGTGTCATGCTGGAAGGGGTTGCCCAGGGAGGCTGTGGGTGCCCTCTCCCTGCCTCCAGGTCTGCTGTCCCCAGCATGAGAAGGACACAGAGCTGCTGGTGTGAGTCCAGAGGAGGCCACAGAGATGCTCCAAGGGCTGGAGCAGCTCTGCTGTGAGGACAGGCTGAGGGAGCTGGGGCTGTTCAGCCTGGAGAAGGCTCTGTGGGGGGACCTCAGAGCTGCCTTCCAATGGCTGAAGGGATCCTACAGGAAGGATGCAGAGAGACTTCTCCTGAGGGTGTCTGGAGACAAGACAAGAGGAGATGGTTTGAAGGTGAGGGAAAGTAGGTTTAGACTGGATGTGAGGAAGGTCTTCAGTAAGAGGGTGTGGAGACTCTGGCACAGGCTGCCCAGGGAGGCTGTGGCTGCCTCCTCCCTGGAGGTGTTGAAGGCCAGGCTGGATGAGGCCTTGAGCATGGCAGGGGGTTGGAACTGGATAAGCTTTAAGGTCCCTTCCAACCCAAACCATTCTGTGAATCCTCACACTGCAATGCACCATCCCCCAGCCACAACAAGGTAACCAGGACAAGACCATGCTTCACACCACCAAGAAGGTCTTGGTGCTCTGACAGGACAGCTCCTCTGCTGGCAGAGCCACCTGAGAGGAGATGCTTTAGTCCCTGCACCATCACAAGCTTTCCTGCCAGGCACTGCTGGAGCCCAAGAGAGGAGCTGGAGTGCTCCAGGCAGGGATGTGCACGATCATGAGTCTGAGAAGGATCTCTCTCTCTGTTTCCAGCACCATCCCCTCTGCTCCACAAATGCTCTTTCAAGGCACATGATGATTGATGACCTTCAAACCTGCACTGAAGCAGTGAATGGTTTACATTCCTTGTGAGGAATCTATCTGAAGTGTACACAGAATGGAAGCAGCCACACAAACTTACAGCAGGATTCCAAACACAGGAAGCATTTGGTTAAAACAGCAAATGAGGCAAGACTGCAACACTACCCAAATGATCTCCAAGCTTGCTGAGCTAGGAAGACACAGCAGCTCTGTGAGGAGCAAAGGCTGAGAGCCCTGGGGCTGAGAGCCTGGAGAAGAGCAGCCCAAGAGGGGAGCTGAGCAATGCTCAGCAAGAGCTAAAGGAGCTGTGGGGGACAAGAGGCTGGGGCCAGACTCTGCTCAGTGGTGCCCAGGGACTGGGCACAAAGTGGGACCCAGGAGGTTGCATCTGAACAGGAGGAGAGAGAAACTTGTTTGGTGTGAGGGTGCTGGAGGCCTGGAGCAGGCTGCCCAGAGAGGTTGTGGAGTCTCCTTGTGTGGAGAGCTTCCAACCCTCCCTGGGCATTGTGCCCCTGGGCAAGCTGCTGTGGGTGCCCTGCCTGAGCAGGGGCTTGGGCTGGGGGAGCTCCAGAGGTCCCTTCCAGCCCCCACCCTGCTGGGACTCACTGATTCTGTACTTAACTTGCCTTCAACCATCCCACAGCCCCACATCTGACCTTGGCAAGGAATCCAGCCATTTCTGGTCCAAGGGAACACAGGGAGCAGAAGAGAGAGAAGAGAGCAACCTACCTCTATCTGCTTGTCCTTGAAGATGCTGTTGATGCTCTTGTTGAAAGCTGCGCCGGAGAACATGGAGGTGATTGGGTAAGTCAGGTCCAGGAAGATCCTGATCACTGAGTTCATGGCCTGAAGAGGAAAAGCATTTCAGAGGTCAGTCTCTGCAAGGGTCCCTGTCAAGGTATGCAACAAAAGTTGAGAGGCAGCACGTTCCAGGCCCCAGAGCCAGCAGGCTGGAAGCAGTGCTGCTGGAGGGCAGAAGCTGGCAAGGGGCAGAAATCAAATGACAAAAGCTGTCCTGGGGGCACTGGCTGATAGCAGCTGAACAGGAGCCTGCAGTGTGCCCAGGTGGCCAGGAGGGCCAATGGCATCCTGGCCTGCATCAGGAACAGTGTGGCCAGCAGGAGCAGGGAAGTCCTTGTGCCCTGTGCTCAGCACTGCTTAGGCCACACCTTGAGTCCTGTGTCCAGTTCTGGGCTCCTCAGGTTAGGAAAGAGGTTGAGATGCTGGAAGGTGTCCAGAGAAGGGCAACAAAGCTGGGGAGGGGTCTGGAGCACAGCCCTGGGAGGAGAGGCTGAGGGAGCTGGGGTTGCTTAGCCTGCAGAAGAGGAGGCTCAGGGGAGACCTTCTTGCTCTCTCCAACTCCCTGCAGGGAGGTTGTAGCCAGGTGGGGGTTGGTCTCTTCTCCCAGGCACCCAGCACCAGAACAAGAAGACACAGTCTCAAGCTGTGCCAGGGGAGGTTAGGAAGAATTTCTACAGAGAGAGAGAGATTGGCCATTGCAATGTGCTGCCCAGGGAGGTGGTGGAGCCTGTAGCACTGCCTGTGGTTGCTGTGGCCAAAGTGCAGCCCCTGGCACTTGGACTTGTGGAATTCCATCCTGTTGGCCTCTGCCATCTGCCCAGCCTGGCAAGGTCCCTCTGCAGAGCTCTCCTACCCTCTCTCAGATCAACTCCCAGCTCAGTGTCATCTGCACATTTACTGATGATGGACTCAATGCCCTCCTCCAGATCATCAATGAAGATATTGAACAGGATGGGGCCCAGCACTGATCCCTGATCCCTGTGTCAGTGTCCTTTGGTCTGCCCTCCTGAGCTGAGCTGTGGTGCTCTTCACCTGGTGGCAGCAGGACAGCACTGTGGGCACTCTCCACCAGCAGACAGCCCAAGCCTCAGGAGGTTTCTACAAGCACTACAGAGATCTATGGGATGGAGGGCAGTGGCAGGCCAACCCCCACCTGGCTACAACCGCCCTGCAGGGAGTTGGAGAGAGCAAGAAGGTCTCCCCTGAGCCTCCTCTTCTGCAGGCTAAGCAACCCCAGCTCCCTCAGCCTCTCCTCCCAGGGCTGTGCTCCAGACCCCTCCCCAGCTTTGTTGCCCTTCTCTGGACACCTTCCAGCATCTCAACATCTTTCCTAACCTGAGGAGCCCAGAACTGGACACAGGACTCAAGGTGTGGCCTAAGCAGTGCTGAGCACAGGGCACAAGGACTTCCCTGCTCCTGCTGGCCACACTGTTCCTGATGCAGGCCAGGATGCCATTGGCCCTCCTGGCCCCCTGGGCACACTGCAGGCTCATGTTTAGGCAGCTGTCAATCAGCACCCCCAGGTCCCTCTCTGCCTGGCTGCTCTCAGCCACTCTGCCCCCAGCCTGTAGCACTGCCTGGGGTTGCTGTGGCCAATGTGCAGCACCTGGCACTTGGATGTGTTCAATCTCCTGCCCTTGGCCTCTGCCCATCTGCCCAGCCTGGCAAGGTCCCTCTGCAGAGCCCTTCTGCCCTCTAACAGATCAATTCCTGCCCCCAGCTTGCTGTCATCTGCACATTTACTGATGAGGGACTCAATGCCCTCATCCAGATCAATAAAGATGTTAAAGAGCACAGGGCCCAGCACTGATCCCTGGGGCACACCACTGGTGCCTGGCTGCCAGCTGGCTGTGGCACCATTCACCACCACTCTCTGGGCTCAGCCTCCAGCCAGTTCCTAACCCAGCTCAGAGAGCTGCTGCCCAAGCCAGGGGCTGACAGCTTGGCCAGGAGCAGCCTGATGGGAGGGATCTGATCAGTGCTGATCAATACTTCCAAGGGTGGCTGTCAGGAGGATGGGGCCAGGCTTTCTTCAGTGGTGCCTGTGGCAGAAGAAGGGGTAACAGGCACAGACCTGAGCACAGGAGGAGGAATTTCTTTACTTTAAGGGTGCTGGAAGCCTGGACCAGGCTGTGAGAGGTGGTGGAGTCTCCATCTCTGGAGGCAATAAAAGCCCTTCTGGACCCCATCCTGTGGAACCTCTCTCCATGACCCTGCTTTGGCAGGAGGGGGTGGACTTGATGACCTCCAGAGCCCCTTCCAACCCCTGCCCTGCTGTGATTCTGTGCTATTCCAAGTTCTTAAGATTTAAAAGCCCCACAGCCAGTATTTTTGCCTTCTGTCAGCACTCTCAGACACACAGTTCCACCTGAAAGGCAACCAGAGGGGACACTTCACTCCAGCTGCCTTCCAAAGGCAAAGCAATCTGCTTTGATTTCTGCAGGCAGAGCAGCCAAGTGAAGAAAACCTTCCAAAAGTGCTTGATGAAGTTTTAAAGCTGCAATTAAGAAGCACCAAAGGGTAGCAGAGCTCCTGCTGAGCCCCCCCTGGGCAGGCCCACGCTGCCCTCCAGCACTGGCAGGTTCCCTGCTGCAGCTCCTCAGCCCAGTTTAGGAGACAGTGCCTGCAGACTCCTCACCCTGCAGTCCTCCTCTGAGCCTGAAAGCTGCTTTAGCTCCTGCCACCTTTTGCTGTGCCTGCACCAGTGCTGAGCCACAGGAGCCAGGACTCCCTTCACCTGGGGGACTGGGACCAGCTTACTCTGCTCATCTCCTCTGCTCAGAAGGTCTCTTGCCCACTCCAGCCTCATCTGGCAGCACTGGCTCAGCTCAGGCTGGGTGCTCACTGCAGGGATCCATCCTTGCTGCAGCTCTGGCACACCCAGTGTGGGGTGCAAAGCCATTTACACCACACACCACCTTCCAAGGCTGCTCTCCCTCCTCCTTTGTGGTGCCCACCACCCCTTCCTCAGAGCCACGCAGGACAATTCCACCCTCACCATGCTCCTGAGCCACCTTGACCTGTGCCCTGACCCAGGATGGCAGGGGACACCCTTTCTTCTCTTTCCTTCCCCTCAAAGCAACAGATGGAATGGATCCAGAAGAGCCCTGGGACCCAGCCTGGGTGTAGCTTGATCTCACCCCGGGCTGGGGCCGCTGGTTCTGCCTCCCTGGGCCAGCCCTTTGCAGGAGCTGAGCTGGCTGGAAAGCAGCAGGGCTGGATAGAGCAGTGCTGAATCTTTGGCCAGCTCAGCTCATTGAGCCACAGCACCTCCCACTGCACAAACCCCAGGGCAGAAGAGGCTCAGGGCTGCGACCTCAGAACCCTCCCCCATTTGTCTGAGCTGTCAGGCACAGGCAGCAAGGGACTGCAGCATCCTCCCCTTCTTGCTCCTGAGGGGAAGCTTCCCAGCTCCACATTGCTGCAACCACACTGCCTTCCAGAGCAGAACCTTCCATTCCTTGGGGAATGATTTATGCTTGGGAATCCTAAAGCTCCAATCAAAAACCAAACCACCCAGCAGAAAAAACCCCAAAGGTCTGCAAACATGAACCCCTGCTGCTGGGGGGCTTGGTTGGGTGCAGGGCCAGCAGACACACACACAGGCAACAGCCTGCCATGAGCCCCTCTGTGTTTTGACCCCCCCCAGTAGAAGAGTAACTTATTTATCTGGGGCAGGGCAATCCCAGGCACTGCTAGAGGCTGGGCAGGGACTGGCCTGAGAGCAGCCCTGAAGAAAAGGCCTTGGGGGTGCTGGGGGAGGAGAAGCTCAGCAGGAGCCAGCAGGGAGCACTTGCAGCCCAGAGAGCCAAGCAGAGCCTGGGCTGCAGCAAGAGAAGTGTGGCCAGCAGGGCCAGGGAGGGGATTCTGCCCCTCTGCTCCTCACTGCTGAGACAACAGCTGCAGCTCTGGGGCCAGCTCTGGAGCCTCTGTGCCAGGAAGGATCTGGAGGGGCTGGAAGGTGTCCAGAGAAGGGCCACGAGGATGAGCAGAGGGCTGGAGCTGCTCTGCTGTGAGGGCAGACTGAGGGAGTTGGGGTTGTGCAGGCTGCAGAGGAGAAGGCTCTGAGGAGACCTAATTGTGGCCTTCCAGTATCTGAAGGGGGCTCCAAGAAAGCTGGGGAGGGACTTGTGAGGGTGTCAGGGAGGGATAGGACTGAGGGGGATGGAGCAAAACTAGAAGTGGGGAGATTGAGATTGGCTGTCAGGAAGAAGTTGTTCCCCATGAGGGTGGTGAGAGCCTGGCACAGGCTGCCCAGGGAGGTGGTGGAAGCCTCCTGCCTGGAGGTGTTTGCAGCCAGGCTGGAGGTGGCTGTGAGCAACCTGCTGCAGTGTGAGGTGTCCCTGGCCATGGCAGGGGGTTGGGACTGGCTGAGCCTTGAGGTCCCTTCCAGCCCTGACAGTTCTGTGATTCTGTTTGCTGCTTCATTAAGTTCAGAACACAGAGGCCATTCAAACCCAGCCTTCTGCCCAGCCCTGAGGGCACAACCAGAGAGATGCCAAGGTCTAAAAATACCAAAAGGAGGAATAACTGCAGGACCTAAGCAGCACTCCTTCTGAGGGACTGAGAAAGCAAAGAAGCATCAGAGTGATCTAATCCATCACAACAAAGACATCTCCAACCCCCCCCCCCAGGCTAACAAAGCCAGGCTGTGAGGTTCTGCACAACAAGCTCTCAGCAATAACCTGCACCAGCAAAAGCTCAGAGGCTTCAGAGCAGCAGAATCAGCAGGTCCTCCCCCAGGGAGTACTCAGAAGTCTTTGTGGTTGAACAAAGCATAGTCCCCAGAGCAGCTCCTCCACAGCAGCTGCCCCTGCAGCAGTGGTCCTGCTCTGCAGGATAGCAGGGAAGGTCATGGAATAAGAGGAATAGGAGGAAAGTGGAACAGGTTCCCCAGGGATGAGGCTGAATCCCCATCCCTGGAGGTGTTTAGAAGACAGAGATGTGGTGCTGAGGGACATGGCCTACAGCTTCACAGACTGCATTGGGTTGGAAGGGAGCCTCAGAGCTCATCTTGTCCAACCCCCTGCAGGCAGCAGGGACACCTCCAACCAGAGCAGGCTGCCCAGGGCCACACTGAGTCTGATCTTGAATGTCTCCAGGGATGGGGCCTCAACCACAGCCTTGGTGGAGGCAGAGAATGGTGGCACTCCATGGTCACAGGACCACAGGATCCCAGGATGCCAGGGGTTGGAAGGGACTTCAGGAGACCACCAAGTCCAACCCCTGCCAGAGCAGGAGCACAGAAGCCAGCACAGGGCACACAGGAACACATCCAGCTGGGGCTGGGAAGGCTCCAGAGCAGGAGACTCCACAACCTCTCTGGGCAGCCTGCTCCAGGGCTCTGGGAGCCTCACAGTGCAGAAGCTCCTCCTCATGCTGAGCTGGAACCTCCTGTGCTGCAGCCTACATCCATGCTGACTTGCTGGAAGGTGTCCAGAGAAGGGCAACAAAGCTGGGGAGGGGTTTGGAAGCCCTATGAGGAGAAGCTGAGGGAGCTGGGGTTGCTTAGCCTGCAGAAGAGGAGGCTCAGGGGAGACCTTCTTGCCCTCTCCAACTCCCTGCAGGGAGGTTGTAGCCAGGTGGGGGTTGGTCTCTTCTCCCAGGCACCCAGCCCCAGAACAAGAGGACACAGTCTCAAGCTGTGCCAGGGGAGGCTTAGGCTGGAGATTAGGAAGAAATCCTTCATAGAGAGAGAGATTGGCCATGGGAATGTGCTGCCCAGGGAGGTGGTGGAGTCCCCATCCCTGGAGCTGTTTAGAAGGAGACTTGATAGGGTGCTTGGTGCCATGGGTTAGTTGATTAGGTGGTGTTGGGTGAGAGGTTGGACACAATGGTCTTGAAGGTCTTTTCCAACCTGGTCTGGTCTATTCTATTCTATTCTATTCTATTCTATTCTATTCTATTCTATCCTATTCCTATTCTATTCTGTCCTATCCTATTCTATTCTATTCTATTCTATTCTATTCTATTCTATTCTATTCTATTCTGTCCTGTCCTATCCTATCCTGTCCTATCCTATCCTATCCTATCCTATCCTATCCTATCCTATCCTATCCTATCCTATCCTATCCTATCCTATCCTACCCTATCCTATCCCCCCTTGTCCTACCCCAGGGCACAAGTGAGCAGAGGCTGCCCCTGTCCCTTCTGAAATGTCTTCTCCACCCCAAACCATTCTGTGTTTGGACACTGGGAATCTGAGCCTTATCTGCTGGCTTGGTGACCTTGCTCACACTTGGCCCCTCGAGGAGGGTCTTCTAGGAGCCCCCAGGAGCCCTTCCTGCTGTCACACACAGAGCTGCTGCCTCTCCCTGCTCGGCCTACAGCTGCTGCAACACAATACAGGAGAAGGTAACTCAGAATAGCCACAGGCAAAAGGATTTGTAAATCCCTCCAGCCTCTTTGTACCTTGGCTGTGATCTGATCTCACAGGGAGGGCTTTGAAGGCTTTCTTCAGCTTACAATGCACCCAGCTCTGCTGGGCTGTGCTGTGAGCAGTGCAAGAGCAGGCTTTGCCTTCCCCTTCCCCCCCCCCCCCTCCTCTTCTCAAACCCTTGAACAGATTCTGGTTTGGATGTGGCCCTGGCAGATGTGTCAGAACCCCCATGAGAAGCCTCAAGAGAAGCCATTCTTCACTGAGAAGAGAAAATGGTTGCTCTGTGGTCATTAACTTCTCCTCTAGCTACTTATCTGCACATTTCAAGGCCCCAGGCTGGGCCAAATCCTGCCTTGTGCTTTGTGAGCTCTTTTCTGAGCTTTGCAATTTGCCTCCAAAAGTTAATCAATAGATGACCAAAGTCTCCATTTCATCTTGCACTGGTCCTGGTACAAGCAAAGGCGATTCCAGATCAGGCTGGAGAGCTCAGGAGCTGCAGTGCTGGAAATGAAGCCTCCTTTGATGGCAGCACAGCTCTGAGAAGCCCAGAACAGAGCACTCCCAGCTCTGCATCACCCCCTGTGCAGGAGAGAGTTAACAAAGGAGGAAATAATCCTCTGGACAAATGCAGGGAGGAAAATTCCATCAGGCCAGCCTGAGAAAGAGCAAGGGAGAGAGGGCAGCTGCAGGCTGGGCAAGCACTGCAGGGAGGTATCACCAGACACCTGCCCTGCTCCAGAGCTGTCCTGTAGGAGTTTGGTAGTGAGCAGTGTGGGAAATGAGGGGTGCAAGATTGAAAGGATGACTGGCTCAGGACAGTGGGTTTGATGTCCTTCATCTCCAGCCTCCTTCACCTTTGTGGTTCCAGCAAACTGCTCTGTGGCATGAAGAGTTCATCTTCTGGGTGCTTCCCACCCCAGCCAAGTACAGGCAGAAACTCTCCCAGCCAGTGGTGACAAGGAGGTGAACCAGAGTGCCCCCAGTCCTCTCCCCACCAGCACAGCATCAGTGCTGTGGCCTCAGTATGAGTTTTAATGCCCCAAGCTCCCTAGCTTGCAAAGGAAGGGGCACCTCACCAACACACAGCAGGTCCTGTCCCAAAGCCCTGGCAGGTGAGAGGAGCTCTGGACAGGGCAAGCAGTGTAAGGGTCAGCTGCAGACTCACAGAATCAGAGAAAGGGCTGGGTTGGAAGGGACCTCAAAGATCATCCAGCTCCAACCCTCTGCCATGGGCAGGGACACCTCCCCCCAGCCCAGCTTGCTCAAGGCCTCATCCAGCCTGGCCCTGAACACCTCCAGGCAGGAGGCAGCCACAGCCTCCCTGGGCAGCCTGTGCCAGAGTCTCCCCAGCCTCACTCTCAACAATTTCTATCTCCTCTCCACTCTCAGTCTCCCCTCTCCCAGCTCAAAGCCATTGTTCCTCATCCTGGCACTCCCAGCCCTTGGCCAGAGTCCCTCCCCAGCTCTCCTGGAGCCCTTCAGGTACTGGAAGGCTGCTCTGAGGTCTGCCTGGAGCCTTCTCTTCTCCAGGCTGAACAGCCACAACTCTCCCAGCCTGTCCCCACAGGGGAGGTTCTCAGCCCTCTGCTCATCTCTGTGGCCTCCTCTGGAGCCTCTCCAGCAGCTCCAGGTCCTTCTTGTGCTGGGGGCCCCAGAGCTGGAGGCAGTGGTGCAGGTGGGGGCTGAGCAGAGCAGAGCAGAGGGGCAGAATCCCCTCCCTGTGCTGCTGCTCTCCCTGCTCTGGCTGCAGCTCAGCACTCAGCTGGCTCTGGGCTGCCAGGGACCACTGCTGGCTCCTGGGGACTTTGTCACCAACTGACACCCCCAAATCCTCCTCAAGCCTCCTGTTTCCCCCTAAAAATCAAGACCTAAGCAGACCCAGACTTTAATCTACCCTAGAAAATCCCCTGAGTCACTTCCCTGCTGACAAGAAAGCCAAGACAAAGCCATGGTTTTCATGTGAAGGCAGAGCTGTAACCAGCACACTCCAGAACGAACTCTGATGCTGCTCAGTCAACTTGAACCACTGCCACCTGCTGCTGGTGCAGCTCTTCCCAACATCTCCTCAGTGAATCAATTCTCCCACAGGAGTCACCATTCAAAACAGCCTTCCCAATCCCTGCTTGAACTGTGAAGAGATGGGTTTGTTGGTGCCAAGTGATTCAAGTGCAAAAGTCCTCCTGAAGCACAGCAGCAGCACTCTGGGGCTGCCAGGCTACCCCACGAACGAGAGACCTTGGAGTTGGTGTAGAGAAGGTTTACCTCTGCCACTCAGTTCCACTGACAGGTGACAGCATGAGAGGATGAAAGAGAAAGAATTACACACCAGAGAAACACAGCTGTTGAGAGCTGGGAAGGAAACAGGCTCCAGCACACAACTGGAGGGGATAAACCAAAGCTAAAGACAGGCAAACACCACCCTGCCTGCCCAGCCTGGCTGGAGCTGCTGCAGAGCAGAACCAGGAGCTGCCTCCTCAGCCACTGCCACCTCACAGCATCACAGAATGGTCCAGGCTGGAAGGGACCTCCCAAGGCCATCCAGGCTGACCTCCCCACAGCCAGCAGGGACATCCTCCACCAGACCCAGTGGGACCAGTGTGCCTCGGAGCAGCCGTCCCAGCCTGCCCCACACCCTGCCGGGCAGGGCCCATCTGGAGGCACCGACCCCAGGGTGCCGCCGGCTGCTGTCTCCTTGGGCTCTGCCTGCTGAGGCCTGCTGTCAGCTGCCCCTCCCCAGCACTCACCATGGCCCACTGCCTGGCTTTGATCCTCATCTGGTTGTAGCTGCGCTCCTCGGCGTACAGGGCGCTCATGAAGGCGCCGATGGAGGTGCCGCCGATCATGTCCACCGGGATGCCCGCCTCGATCAGCGCCCGGATGACCCCCACCTGGGAGCAGCCCCTGTGCAGGGACACAACAGCAAGGGCATCATCAGACAAACAGCCACTCACAGAGCACACAGATGGGGTGTGGGCCAGCTGAGGGCCAGGCTATGGCCTGCAGAGCCTCAGGGCCAGGCATGTGGGGATGAGGGATGGGCTGCAGCACAAGCAGCGTGGCCCTGAAGAGCCAGCGAGGGCACTCTGCCCCTCTGCTCTGCCCAGGGGAGACCTCACCTGCAGTGCTGTGTGCAGCTATGGGGCCCCTCCAACACAGGAGAGACCTGCAGCTGGTGGAGCAGGTCCAGAAGAGGCCACAAAGGTGACCAGAGGGCCGGAGAACCTCTCCTACAGACAGGCTGGGAGAGCTGGGGCTGCTCAGCCTGGAGAAGAGAAGGCTCCAGGGGACCTCACAGCTGCATTTCAATAGAAGGAAGGCTGGGGAGGGACTGTTCAGAAGGGCCTGTGGGGATAGGCCAAGGGGCAATGGTTTGAAAGTGGAGCAGGGCAGAGTTAGGTTGGACATCAGGAGGAAGTTCTGCACAGTGAGGCTGGGGAGAGCCTGGCACAGGCTGCCCAGGGAGGTGGCTGAGGCCTCATCCCTGCAGACATTCAAGGTCACATTCAGTGTGGCCCTGGGCAGCCTGATCCAGCTGGAGATGTCCCTGCTGAGTGCAGGGTGTTTGGAAAAGACAACCTCTGAGGCTCCCTTCCAACCTGATGCAATCTGTGACTCTGTGAAATCTGCAACCAGGCTCTCCAAGGAGCCCAGGGAACGTGGCTGACCCAGCCTGGCTTCAGGGAGAAGGGAAACCAAGAGCCAGGAGCCAGTGGAGAAGTCAGTGTGGCTTTAAGGGAGCAGGGCAGCAAAACCAGAATCAACTAAGGTTCCTCCTAAGCAGCCAAAGCCACCTGGATTTCAGAGACCTTTGCACAGGTTTCTTTTTCAGTGATTCTTCAAAGGAACTCAGCCAGCCTGGGGTCATGGGATGGGACCCTGCATGGATTAGTGATGAGTGTGAAGATGGAGAACAAAGAGCAAGAACAGACAAGGAGTGATGAGAAAGGCCTGCAGACAGACCTGGGAGAGGGGCAGATGAGGAAGCAGCACCTGAGGATGAGCCAGATTCCTTCAGGTTAGTTAATGCACTCCTTGCTCCAGGAAGTGCAGAAGGAATCTGGAGCCATGAGGCAGCTGAGTGATAAACAGCAGATGAACCTCAGTGCTGCTGCCCTACAGCAAGGAGCTCTGCACTAGCTGTGCTCACACACAGGTTCTGGAGCCACTGTAGATATCCTCTGACAAGCACTGGCTGAGTGCTCAGTGCAAGTGCTAAAGACCAGGCCAAGGCAGAAGATGGAAGGACACACAGCCAGGATGGACAAACACCTGGAGACCTGCAAGCAAGCACTGAGAAAACATAAGACACCTAGAGTGACAGAGTGGCAGGGGTGGGAAGGGGCCTCTGGAGATCATGGAGACCCCTGACAAAGAAGGGTCTCCCAGCAACACCTCCAGATGGGGCTTGAAAGTCTCCAGAGAAGGAGACTCCACAACCTCTCTGGGCAGCCTGCTCCAGGGCTCCCTCACAGGGAAGAAGTTTCTCCTCATGGTGAGGAGAAATGACACAGAGAAGCACTGGTTAGGCCACACCTTGAGTCCTGTGTCCAGTTCTGGGCTCCTCAGTTCAGGAAGGACATTGAGAGACTTGAAGGTGTCCAGAGAAGGGCAACAAAGCTGGGGAGGGGTCTGGAGCACAGCCCTGGGAGGAGAGGCTGAGGGAGCTGGGGTTGCTTAGCTTGCAGAAGAGGAGGCTCAGGGGAGACCTCATTGCTCTCTACAACTCCCTGAAGGGAGGTTGAAGCCAGGAGGGGGTTGGGCTCTTCTCTCAAGCAACCAGCACCAGAACAAGAGGACACAGTCTCAAGCTGTGCCAGGGGAAGCTTAGGCTGGAGGTGAGGAGAAAGTTCTTCACCGAGAGAGCTGTTAGCCATTGGGATGTGCTGCCCAGGGAGGTGGTGGAGTCCCCATCCCTGGAAGTGCTCAAGAGGGGACTGGATGTGGCACTTGGAGCCATGGTTTAGTCATGAGGTCTGTGGTCCCAGGTTGGACTTGATGATCTTTGAGGTCTCTTCCACCCTTGGTGATACTGTGAAAAGATGACCAGGACATGGAAGCAGCATCACAAGAGAACTCAAACCTGAATCTCTGACTGGGAAGATCATGAGGGATGGGAGACACACAGGGGAGACACCAATGATATCAGCATGCAGGAAGCTTCATGTGAAGGAAGGGATCCACACTCAGACATGTGCAGGGGAAGCACAAACTGGACATGAAAAACTGGGAGTGCAACCTTGTGTTCAGGAAGCTCAGAACCTGTGCAGCATGGCAGAGAGGCAGTACTGAAGCAGCCACTGCTGCCCAGCATCAGAGAGTCATAGAAGCACAGAGTGGTTTGGGTTGGAAGGGATCTCAAAGCTCATCCAGTTCCAGCCCCCTGCCATGGGCAGGGACACCTCCCCCCAACCCAGCTTGCTCAAGGCCTCATCCAGCCTGGCCTGCAACACCTCCAGGCAGGAGGCAGCCACAGCCTCCCTGGGCAGCCTGTGCCAGAGTCTCCCCAGCCTCACTGCAAAGAATTTCTTCCTCATCTCCAGTCTCCATCTCCCCTCTCCCAGCTCAAAGCCATTCCCCCTTGTCCTGGCACTCCCAGCCACTGCTGGAAGTCCCTTCCCAGCTCTAAAGGGGAGCACCTCGAAGGCTGCTCTGAGGTTTCCCTGGATCCTTCTCTTCTCCAGGCTGAACAGCCCCAACTCTCCCAGCCTGGCCCCACAGGGGAGGTTCTCAGCCCTCTGATCATCTCTGTGTCCTCCTCTGGAGCCTCTCCATCAGCTCCAGGTCCTTCTTGTGCTGGGGGGCCCAGAGCTGGAGGCAGTGCTGCAGGTGGGGTCTGAGCAGAGCAGAGCAGAGGGGGAGATCTTATAAACATAAACTGCTCTTATAAGCAGCAAACCCTCCTGGGAGAGAGACCTCCCTGTGCCTGCCCACTCTGCAGCACCCCAGCAGCAACAGAGCAATGAGCACTGGAGGCTGCCTGCCTCCTTGCCATGGCCTCTGCCTTCAACTCCTTTGTCCCTTTAATACCAAACCTGTCAGTCAGTTCACTCCACCTGGACAGATGCTGGGCAGCCTAAGCCAGCCAGCAGTCAAACCTGACCTTTCCCCACCTTCAGCCCATTTCCCTCTTCCCTCCCAGTTTGCTCTATTCCTGTCCTTTTCCCCCTTGCTGTTTACATCTATAAATACTTGCCAGCAGCTGCCCAGCCCACCCCAGGTGGCATCTGCCCAAGCTATGCCTAATGCATTCTTTCCATCTAAATAAATCCTCTCCAGCTGCTGAAATGCTCTGGGACAGGTTCTGGGTTGGAGTGGTGCAGATGACTTCAGTGACAGATCCCTGGCTGGTGTAATCCAAGAGCAGAAAAGGCCTCATTTAGTTTTCCTCTCCAAATTCTCCTTCCCCTACCAGGTGGCCAAGAAGGCCAAGGGCATCCTGGCCTGCAGCAGGAGCAGTGTGGCCAGCAGGAGCAGGGAAGTCCTTGTGCCCTGTGCTCAGCACTGCTTAGGCCACACCTTGAGTCCTGTGGCCAGTTCTGGGCTCCTCAGTTCAGGAAGGACATTGAGAGACTTGAAGGTGTCCAGAGAAAGGCAACAAAGCTGGGGAGGGGTCTGGAGCACAGCCCTGGGAGGAGAGGCTGAGGGAGCTGGGGTTGCTTAGCCTGCAGAAGAGGAGGCTCAGGGGAGACCTTCTTGCTCTCTCCAGCTCCCTGAAGGGAGGTTGGAGCCAGGTGGGGGTTGGTCTCATCTCCCAGGCAGCCAGCAGCAGAACAAGAGGACACAGTCTCAAGCTGTGCCAGGGAAGGTTTAGGCTGGAGGTGAGGAAGATATTCTTCCTATGATCCTAGAGGTCTTTCCAACTAAACCAATCCTGATCCTATTGTTGGACTCCATGATCCTAGAGGTCTTTCCCAGCCAAAACCATCCTATGGTTTGTGACAGAGTTTATTTGGGCAAGCTAAAATCCAGAAGAAAGGGAAATGTGCCCAAACTCCCCCCACTCCCCCCAGTTTCTCTGCTGCAAGTGTGGTCAGGTGTTGGAGCAGGCTGCCCAGGGAGGTGGCGGAGTCACCTTCCCTGGAGGTGCTCAGGGAAAGTGTGGCCATGGCACTTCAGGACATGGTCCAGTGGCCATGGTGGTGTTGGGTTGATGGTTGGACCAGGAGCTCCTGGAGGTCTTTTCCAACCCACCCAGTTCCAGGGCTCTCTGCACCACCCAGGCACCTGAAGGACAGAAATGGTCTTTTCCCCTCCCTACTGCTTTAGGTCATCATTACCCCACAGCATCACTACATGAAACCTTCCAGCTCCTCACAGTTGGTTCTCTGTTGGCCACTCCTTGGCAGCTGCAGCATCCACAAACACAGGCAGGCTGCCAGGGCAGCTGTGTGCCAGGGCCCTGTGCCAGAGCCCTGTGCCAGGGCTGTGCCAGGCAGCACACGGCCGCTGGCACCACAGACAGCTGCTGTGGGCAGCTCTGCTGCTCCAGCTCCAGAGCAAAAGACACTGCAGCCAGGAGTGGGGGTGCAAAAAAACCCCTGGGGTCTTGCACTTGCTGTGACAACAGGGCCAGCTCCAGAGGGGACCTGCCTGCTTGGGGCACATGTGACAAAGGGCAAAGGGGAAAAGGCCCCGGGGGTCCTAGGGGATGGGAGGCTGACCAGGAGTCAGCAATGTGCTCTGGTGGCCAGGAAGGCCAAGGGCATCCTGGGCTGGATTAGAAGGGCTGTGGTTAGTAGGTTAGAGAGGTTCTCCTCCCCCTCTCCTCTGCCCTGCTGAGGCCACATCTGGAAGACTGTGTCCAGATCTGGGCCCCTCAGGTCAAGAAGGACCTCAGTGAGCTGCTTGAGAGAGCCCAGCACAGAGCCACAAAGCTGCTGCAGGCAGTGGAACATCTTCCTCATGAGCAGAGCCTGAGGGAGCTGAGGGCTCTGGAGCTTGGAGAGCAGGAGCCTGAGGGTGAGCTCCTTGCTGTTGCTAAAGCTGTGCAGGGGCAGTGCCCAGAGGCTGGGGCCAGGCTCTGCTGGGGGATGCCCAATGCCAGCACAAGGGGCAGGGGTGGAAGCTGAGGCAGAGGAAGTGCCATGGAAACAGGAGGAAGAATTTTGTCCCTGTGAGGGAGACAGAGCCCTGGAGCAGGCTGCCCAGGGGGGTTGTGGAGTCTCCTTCCCTGGAGATATTCCAAAACCACCTGGCTGTGTTCCTGTGTGAGCTGCTCTGGGTGCTCCTGCTCTGGCAGGGGGTTGGACTGGATGAGCTTTGGAGGTCCCTTCCAGCCCCTGGCATTCTGTGACTGTGAGGAGCAAGAGGAACACAACAGGAGATCACTGAGCCAATGCTGCACATACACACCAGCACCAGAGCTCTCACATGGAGCAGAGGGGGAAACTGGGGAGAATCTCTGGCTACCTGGCTGACACAGAGCTGAAGGTCACTTACTCTGAGGTAAGGAGGACCAGGGGAGCCCATCTGGGTGGGCAGAAGGAGAGTCTCAGGTCAGGGAGGCACAGCGTGCTGCTGGAGCTCACACCTGGCTGGCCCTGCCCCAGAGCTGCCTGAGGGTGCAGCTGGATGGAGAACTTCCCTGGGGAAGGCCTGGCCCTGGGACACTGACCAGAGTCCTGGCACCAAGGAGAAGTGATCCAGAAGATTACTGTCAAACAATCTGCAGCAGGACCTAAAGATTTGCCCAAGAAGGGCAGAGTCTCTCTGTTACAAAACCTCTTTCCTCTTGTACATCACTCCCTAGGACCAGGCTGATGAGTTGGTGCCATCTGCAAGGAGAGCAGAAAAGGCTGCAAGCAGTTGGAGGAAGAGCTGGAAACGAGCCAGGCTCCATCCTCAGCCCTGCCCCTGCCTCACAGCCTGGCCTGAGCAAGGCAAGTCCTGGGCTGCTCTGTACATCAGGTGCCCCAAAGCACCACTGACTGCACACTGCTCAGCAAACTCCTGCTCAGAGTGGTTCCCAAGCCTCCAAAGCAGTGCTGTGCTGCTTAAACTCCAAGCACCATTTCTTCTGTGCTACCAACCACAGAATGGTAGTGGTTGGAAGGTACCTGCAGAAATCATCCAGTCCAACCCCCTGCCAGAGCAGGGTCACCCAGGGCAGGGCACACAGGAACACAGCCAGGTGGGTTTTGAAAGTCTCCAGAGAAGGAGACTCCACAACCTCTCTGGGCAGCCTGCTCCAGGCCTCCAGCACTCTCACAACAAAGAATTATCTTCTCATGTTGAGGTGGAACTCCCTGGGTTCCAGCCTGCATCTGCTGTCCCCTATCCTATCACTGGGCACCACCCCAAAGAGCCTGGCCCCATTAACCCACCACACCCCTTCATCCTGGCCCCTCCCTCCTGTCCCCCACCCCTCAGCTATTGATAGGCATTGATCAGATCCCCTCTCAGCCTTCTCTTCTCCAGACTAAGCAGCCCCAGGGCTCTCAGTCTTTCTTCACAGCAGACATGTTCAATTCATCATCCTCATTAATCATCCTCATTAGTGGTCACAAATAAACACCCACGACCCAGGGAGAGGAGCTGGGGGGGGGTGGGGGGTTGGAGATGTGCTCCCTCAAACTAACCCAACACAGCAGGCAGAGAGCTGAGCCTCTCAGGCAGGAAAATTCCTGCCCCTGAAACAAGCCCTGGCTTCCATCCCTGGGGAAAAGCAGCTGGCATGTGACTGCCACGCAGGAAGGCCAGAGCAGGACTGAGCAAAGGAGAGCTGTGCCCGCAGCCTGCCACGGGCGCGCTCTGCACGTGCCCGCCGCAGCGCCCACGGGACGCAGGGGCTCGGGGCAGGGGGCTGAGGAGAACACAGCTCACACAAAAGCAGCCCCTGCATCCTCAGTTTCCCTGCCAGCCACATTGAGCACATGAACAGGACACTGCCTGTCAGCTGAGAAGGAATAAAGACCATCCCATGGGGGCACGGGGAGGATAGAATAGACCAGACCGGGTTGGGAGAGACCTGCAAGATCATCGAGTCCAACCTATCAACCAATCCAGCACCACCTAATCAACTAACCCATGGCTCCAAGCACCCCATCAAGTCTCCTCCTGAACACCTCCAGGGATGGGGACTCCACCACCTCCCTGGGCAGCACTTTCCCATGGCCAATCTCTCTCTCTGTATAGAACTTCCTATTCACCTCCAGCCTAAACCTCCCCTGGCACAGCTTGAGACTGTGTCTTCTTGTTCTGGGGCTGGCTGCCTGGGAGAAGAGACCAACCCCCAGCCGGCTACAACCTCCCTGCAGGGAGTTGGAGAGAGCAAGAAGGTCTCCCCTGAGCCTCCTCTTCTGCAGGCTAAGCAACCCCAGCTCCCTCAGCCTCTCCTCCCAGGGCTGTGCTCCAGACCCCTCCCCAGCTTTGTTGCCCTTCTCTGGACACCTTCAAGTCTCTCAATGTCCTTCCTGAACTGAGGAGCCCAGAACTGGACACAGGACTCAAGGTGTGGCCTAAGCAGTGCTGAGCACAGGGCACAAGGACTTCCCTGCTCCTGCTGGCCACACTGATGCAGGCCAGGATGCCCTTGGCCTTCTTGGCCACCTGGGCACACTGCTGGCTCCTGTTCAGCTGCTGTCACCCACTACCCCCAGGTCCCTCTCTGCCTGGCTGTGACACTCCTGTCCCCCTGGGACCAGCCCAGCAGTGAGGCTGCAGCTGGATCCTGCTGCACATCTCCAAAGTCCATTTCAGATTCAGAAAGCAAGAGAAAAACACAGCTCAGGCACTCAGCCTCCCCAGCACCCTTCTCTTCTCCTAAGGGCCCCAGTCACCTCTCTGGGCAACCCTTCTTTGCTTAAGAACAGGATTAAGGTCATAGCTGTGGCAGAGCTCTGCCATGTCTGCCGCCACAGCAGGACACAGGGCTTGCTGCAGCCCTTTCTGGGGTAGCAGAGGAGGAAGAAAACCAAAGAAATTGCCAAGGGGACTCAACCAAGCTCCACAAGAGTCTGACAGCCCTGGGTGAAGCCAGCAGCACAACCTGAAAACTCCAAAGAAGCAAAGCTAGACAAACAAACCCAGCTTGGACTCAAAGCACCTTAGGAGCAGGCATCAGATCCCAGATGACTGTGTCCTTGCTAGCTCCACCCCAGGGAAGTGCAGAAGAGGTGTGGGGCAACAGTGTCCCCAACACTGCTCTGAAAGCCCTAGAAACAGGCTGAGAGTGACTGAGCTTCCAGCACAGGGGAATGGAGAGCACATCCTGGAACCACCAGGTATGGGCTGGGGGCTCACCTGCCCTTCTTGGACTGGGACCACAGAACCCCAGCAGGTTGGGGCACCCACAGCAGCTTGCCCAGCAGCACAATGCCCAGGGGGGGTTGGAAGCTCTCCACACAAGGAGACTCCACAACCTCTCTGGGCAGCCTGCTCCAGGCCTCCAGCAGCCTCACACCACAGAAGTTTCTCCTCCTGTTCAGATGGAACCTCCTGGGTTCCAGTTTGTGCCCCCTGCCCTTGTGCTGTCCCTGGGCACCACTGAGCAGAGTCTGGCCCCAGCCTCTTGCCCCCCACAGCTCCTTTAGCTCCTGCTGAGCATTGCTCAGCTCCCCTCTGGGGCTGCTCTTCTCCAGGCTCAACACCCCCAGGGCTCTCAGCCTCTGTTCCTCACAGAGCTGCTCCAGGCCCCTCAGCATCTCTGTGTCCTCCACTGGACTCTCTCAGGTAGTTCCCTGTCTCTCTTGAACTGGGGAGTCCAGAACAGGACCCAGTACTGCAGCTGTGGCCTCACCAGGGCAGTGTAAAGTACTACAGCTAGGAGAGCAGGCAGCACAGCAGCAATCTCTTAGCAGCTTGGGCAGGACAAGAGTGTCCTCTCCCTGGGTACCACTGAGCAGAGTCTGGCCCCATCCTCTCACTCCCCAGCCTTTAGCTAGGGATTATTTCAGTCTTCTCCATGCTAAAAATCTCAATCCTGGCAATCTGCAGACTCAGGGTGGTCACTGGGCCAGTGGGCCTCAGCCTATCAGATGCAGCTGGAGCTGCTGCAGAACTGCTACCTGAATGACATATTGGTGGTGGCAGACTCTTGTCAGAGTCATTCTGGAGCTGCTCACTGTACTGGGCCTTGGGGAAGTGGGATGTCACTGAAGTGAAGTGCCACAGAGAGAGGTATCTGAAATGGGCAATGCAGAGAGCTGTCATCTGTTGTCATTTATTTCAGCAGCACCAGGTTTGGGGTTGTGTTGTGTTGCTGCTGCTGAGTGGCACAGACACAGGCTGAGAAATCAAACCAATGTACAAATTGCAACCCTATTGTTTCCCACTTGGCACCTTCAGTCCTTTGCAGCTGCACCAAGACATGCAAACAGCCCTCTGAAACTCAATCAGACTCTTATCTTGCCAGGGACATCATTGCCCACCTCCCCTGACCATAAAAGCTCCCAGTCTCATCAATCTGCCAGAGTAATGACAGCAACCAGCCTCCTGCATTCCTGCTCCTGCTGCTCTGCCCCTGCACTCAGAAGGAAGTTCCCAATCTGGGCAGTGTTTAACTAGTCAAACCCCATCTCTGAGACAGACAGTGGAAATAATCCCACATTACTGGGTTCTCATCCCAACATCCAACTATCCACAGGGACAGCTGGGCAGAAGCCAACAGGATGGCATTCAACAAGTCCAAGTGCCAGGGGCTGCACTTTGGCCACAGCAACCCCAGGCAGAGCTACAGGCTGGGGGCAGAGTGGCTGAGAGCAGCCAGGCAGAGAGGGACCTGGGGGTGCTGGTGGACAGCAGCTGAACAGGAGCCAGCAGTGTGCCCAGGGGGCCAAGAAGGCCAAGGGCAGCCTGGCCTGCATCAGGAACAGTGTGGCCAGCAGGAGCAGGGAAGTCCTTGTGCTCAGCACTGCTTAGGCCACACCTTGAGTCCTGTGTCCAGTTCTGGGCTCCTCAGGTTAAGAAGGACATTGAGAGACTTGAAGGTGTCCAGAGAAGGGCAACAAAGCTGGGGAGGGGTCTGGAGCACAGCCCTGGGAGGAGAGGCTGAGGGAGCTGGGGTTGCTTAGCCTGCAGAAGAGGAGGCTCAGGGGAGACCTTCTTGCTCTCTCCAACTCCCTGCAGGGAGGTTGTAGCCAGGTGGGGGTTGGTCTCTTCTCCCAGGCAAGCAGCAGCAGAACAAGAGGACACAGTCTCAAGCTGTGCCAGGGGAGGTTTAGGCTGGAGGTGAGCAGAAAGTTCTTCCCAGCAAGAGAGATTGGCCATTGGGATGTGCTGCCTAGGGAGAAGACCCTTGAGATCATCAGGTCCAACCATTAACCCTACTCTACCAAGTTCACCACTAAGCCACATGCCCAAGCACCACATCTAAACAGCCTTTAAACACCTCCAGGGATGGTGACTCAACCACCTTCCTGGGCAGCCTCTTCCAATGCTTGGCCATACTGAGAGTGAAAAAGGGCTCAGCCTAAACCTACCCAGGTGCAGCCTGAGGCCATTCCCTCCTGTGCTATCCCTTGGGGGTTGGAGTAGATGACCTTCAGAGGTCCCTTCCAACCCAAACCATTCTATGATTGTAATTACCTGTGAGAAGAGACCAGCACCTACCTCTCCCTGTTGTCCTTTCAGGTAGTTGTAGAGGGTGATAAGGTCTCCCCTCAGCCTCCTCTTCCTCAAGCTGAAGAGTCCTTCCCAGCAGCTGCCCTGAAGGCAGCTTTCTCCCCTCTACTGCCCCATTTTTAAACCTCTCCTCAAATACTCACAGATGGATCCAGACACTGGATCCTGCCTGCCTGCCCCTCCACCACCAACAGCCTTGTGTCATCCTCCCACTTCCCTTTGCCCTCTCAGCTTCCCACCAGCTCCTGAAGTCAGAGCCCAGAAGTCATTTTCCCTGCAGCTTTGCTCCACATCCAGCCTGTGCAGGCAGAGGGTTTTTTGGCAGAGGAAGCATCTCCCATTTATCACAAGGCCAGTGAAAGCACCTTCCTGTAAGACAATCCAAGCAGAATGTCCCTTTAGTGCTGAGCTTGTTCCTGCTCTGGAGCCTAACTTTGAACAAGCTTTAAACACAGAGGGCTGTGCCTGACACAGAAATAAATCAGCACAAATTACTCAGCCCTTCCAGGGGGGCTGTCAGCTCTACCCAGGCCTGGGGTGTGGGAGGATACAAAAAGCAACTGGAGGGGGAAGAGAGCCACAAAATAAATGCAGAGTAAAAGTAAAGCAGAAAATGGAGCAGGGGGAGTTTGTTTCCTGGTCCCAGCAGCACGCTCTGGCAGGTGCCTGCAGGAGGAGGAAGAGGGGAAGAGAGGCTGAATGGCAGCCTGCACCCTCAGGCACTGGGCTTGGAGACACTGAGCAAGGCCCTGCCTCTTATTCTGAGCCAAGCAGCAGCTCAGCTGTCTGCAGAGAAAGAGGATTGCTGTGGATGACAAATACATCCTCCTTCCCCCAGGGCTTTGGGGAAAGTCTCCCAAGAAGCCACGCTGAGCACAACACCTGGAAGGTGCAGGAGTAAGGCACAGGAGGCTGCAGCTGTGGATTTCACTCACAGCTGGAACACTGCATCCAGTCCTGGAGTCCCCATCACAAGGACATGGAACTGTTGGAGTGAGTCCAGAGGAGGGTCACAAGGATAATACAAGGGCTTGGAGCACCTCTGCTATGAGGACAGGCTGGGGGTGTTCAGCCTGGAGAGAAGGTTCCAGGGAGACCCTAGAGCTGCCTTCCAATACCTGAAAGGACTGGAGAAAGACTTTTCCTAAGGGTGTCTAGGGACAGGCCAAGGGGGAATGGTTCTTAGGAAGAAGTTCTTCAGTGTAAGGCTGGGGAGACTCTGGCACAGGCTGCCCAGGGAGGCTGTGGCTGCCTCCTGCCTGGAGGTGTTCAGGGCCAGGCTGGATGAGGCCTTGAGCAAGCTGGGCTGGGGGGAGGTGTCCCTGCCCATGGCAGGGGCTTGGAACTGGGTGGCCTTCAGGTCCCTTCCAACCTAAACCATTCTGTGAATCTATGAATCTCTGAGGTCCTTTCCAACCCAAGGCCATTCCAGGATTCCCCAGCCACCTCCTTCTTAACAGGGAAGCTCATGCTCCAGAGGAAGTTAGACAGAAGTGTCCCCAAAAGACAGCAACGCAAGAGCCTGGAGCCTGGAGCCCTCCTGCAAGCAGGTGGTTTGCCAACAGAGCACTACAACAGCCACCTGGAAAGTGCTCCCTCCAACTCACAGCTCTGGTTTCTCAGCTGATAAGGACAGCTACAAAACCAGCAACAGACTGAAACCACAGCTCCAGCCTCTCCTCGTTTCACTTCATCTGTCTGTGTTATCAACAAGCGAGTTTGGTGGGATGAAGGCTGGAGATCAGGCCAGGCCAGGCCAAACAAAGGCCTTGCAATTCATTTCTTACATAGAATCACAGAACTGTCAGGGCTGGAAGGGACCTCAAGGCTCAGCCAGTTCCAACCCCCCTGCCATGGGCAGGGACACCTCACACTGCAGCAGGTTGCTCACAGCCACCTCCAGCCTGGCTGCAAACACCTCCAGGCAGGAGGCTTCCACCACCTCCCTGGGCAACCTGTGCCAGGCTCTCACCACCCTCATGGGGAACAACTTCTTCCTAACATCCAATCTCAATCTCCCCATTTCTAGTTCTGCTCCATCCCCCCCAGTCCTATCCCTCCCTGACACCCTCAAAAGTCCCTCACAGCTTTCTTGTAGCCCCATTCAGATACTGGAAGGCCATAATTAGGTCTCCTTGGAGCCTTCTCCTCTCCAGACTGAAGAACCCAAACTCTCTCAGTCTGTCTCATAGCAGAACTTCTTTGTACCATCCAGTCTGGATCTCCCCACTTCTGGTTGTGCTCTTTTCAGTCCTAATGTTAAAGCAGATGACTCCCAAGTTCCCACAGCTTGGAGGATTTGATAGAAGCCATTAAAATCTCCAACCTCCCTGGCAAGAGGAAGAAAAGGAGGAATTAAAGATGGGGAAAAGGAGAATCAGATCATTAAGCTGAGCCACATGAACACAGCTTTTATGTGCCTGTGATGGCCTCACTATTACACAACTCACTGAGCCATTAGAAATACTGCATCAGGAGCAGTGTGACCAGCAGGGGCAGGGAAGTCCTTGTGCTTAGGCCACACCTGGAGTCCTGTGTCCAGTTCTGGGCTCCTCAGTTTAAGAAGGACATTGAGAGACTTGAAGGTGTCCAGAGAAGGGCAACAAAGCTGGGGAGGGGTCTGGAGCACAGCCCTGGGAGGAGAGGCTGAGGGAGCTGGGGTTGCTTAGCCTGGAGAAGAGGAGGCTCAGGGGAGACCTTCTTGCTCTCTCCAGCTCCCTGCAGGGAGGTTGTGGTCAGGTGGGGGTTGGTCTCTTCTCCCAGGCAAGCAGCCCCAGAACAAGAGGACACAGTCTCAAGCTGTGCCAGGGGAGGTTTAGGCTGGAGGTGAGGAGAAAGTTCTTCCCAGAGAGAGTTGTTAGTCATTGGGATGTGCTGCCCAGGGAGGTGGTGGAGTCCCCATCCCTGGAGGTGATCAAGAGAGGATTGGATGTGGCCATGGTTTAGTTGTCAGGAGGTGTTGGGTGACAGGTTGGACTTGATGATCTCTGAGGTCTTTTCCAACCTTATTGGTTCTATGATTGGCATCCAGACCTGGTACAGCCACAGGGCCCTGCCTGTGCTCAGCACAACCTCTGAGCAAACAGAACATGCCCAGGAACAAACAGGAACAAGGCTGAGCTCTGGGGCGCTACACAAGATGCTCTGTCCCTGAAGAAATGAAGGCAAAGCCTCTCAGGAGCAATTAAGTTGCAGCCTACTAGCAACCATCTGCAAACAAAGGCTGAAGCCTTCAGGACAGGTTCAGAGCCAAGGCCCATGGGGCTTTGTCAACAGAAGCAAACACTCAGAACTCAGCATTTTATTTATAGGCCTTGGGTTTTGTTTGCTCAAGCAATATACACCAGGGTTGACTTGGATAAGCCTCTAATTAGGTATCCAAACAGAAGTTATCATCATCTCTTCCAAGGAGGAGATCAGGTTGCTTAGCTTTCTGCTTCAGCCCTTCAAAACAAGGCCAGAATTAAACCACCAAGACAAAGGTGGAATTTTATCTAGAAGGGTAAAGAGTTTAGACTCTTTGCTGTTGTTTTTAGATTCTGGATGCTGCCCTGCACTGCAATCTGCTTTTTGAAAGGCACAGGGAATCCAGGAGCCCACCTGCATGCCTGACACTGGCATTCACAGGATGGGTTGGGTTGGAAGGGACCTCAAAGGTCATCCAGTGCCAAGCCCCTGCCATGGGCAGGGACACCTCCCCCCAGCCCAGCTTGCTCAGGGCCTCATCCAGCCTGGCCTTCAACACCTCCAGGCAGGAGGCAGCCACAGCCTCCCTGGGCAGCCTGTGCCAGAGTCTCCCCAGCCCCACTGCAAAGAATTTCTTCCTCATCTCCAGTCTCAACCTCCCCTCTCCCAGCTCAAACCTCCCTCTTCCTGGCACTCCCAGCCCTTGTCCAAAGTCCCTCCCCAGCTCTCCTGGAGCCCTTCAGGTACTGGAAGGCTGCTCTGAGGTCTCCCTGGAGCCTTCTCTTCTCCAGGCTGAGCAGCCCCAGCTCAGATTTCTCTGATGCTGCCTTACGAACAATAAACACCAGCAGCACAGAGAAGCCCTGCAGAGCCTGGGAGTGCTCAGGGCCCAGCAGCAGCTATTCCAAACCACCCCCTGCTTTCCCCACTTTTCCCTGCAGAGGAAAGACTTCCAGATTTGGGTCTGGTTTGCTCTGCACGTGGTGCTGGATGCTCTGCTCGTGACAAGAGCTCAGGCAGGGCACCAGCCCCTTCTCCACACACCTCCAGGAGTCACTCCGAGCTCTGACACCCTCATACAGCAATCTGAGCTTCAAAAGAGGATACCATAAAGGCAAAATTCACATCTCCAGTGTGCATGAAGCCAGACATCTATCTGCACACACACAGAGAGGTCAGCAAAGAGCTCCCCTGCCTCTGAAAAGCTCCTAGCAGAGCAGGGAGGCAGCCCTGCACGAAGCAGGGTGAGGAGCAAGGGCTGACTAATGCAAAGGTCACCAGGATTAACCTGGGGGCTGCCAGCTTGCTGCCCTTCCAAATGTCAAAAGACAGATTTGGGCTGGTGTACAAAGGGATTACTCTGCAGAAAGGGAGCTGGGGGGAAGTTATTTCAAGCATTCAGGGCTGGGTTTGGTGGTGTTGGCTTCTTTTTTTCCATGACACAGAGCAGGTTCAGTCTCTTCTCCATCATTCTGACACCTCCATCCTGCATCTTGCTTCATCAGCTGTTATTGGCCACTGCCAGGCTGCAGGTGCTGGGTGGTTAACTTCATTCTCCCAGTTGAAAGAAGGGAGGAAGCATTTTTCAGGCTTCTCTCATATTTCAGTTCCATTTGCTGACAGCCTTCACAGCCACAGCAGCACGAGGGATGGGCTGCCTTCAGCAGTGCACATTCTTCAGGACCTGTCTTGCTCCAGCAATGGAAGCAGAGGCCTTGCATGGCACCACAGGGGCTTGAGCAAGCCCTCAGAAAGGAACCATGGGTGCCATGGATTCTGCCTGGGTGCCATGGATTCTGCCTGGGTGCCATGGATTCTGCCTGGGTGCAGCAGGGGCAGAGAAAAAGCAGGAATTGCCAGAACTCCTCACTCTTCTCTTGCGTGAGTAGAAAGCAGGGAACGGTGTCAGCTGAGTGAGCAGAAGCCAGTCACAGAATCACCAAGGTTGGAAGGGACCTCAAAGATCATCAAGTCCAACCTGGCACCACAGACCTCATGACTAAACCATGGCTCCAAGTGCCACATCCAAGCCCCTCTTGAACACCTCCAGGGATGGGGACTCCACCACCTCCCTGGGCAGCACATCCCAATGGCTAACAACTCTCTCTGGGAAGAACTTTCTCCTCACCTCCAGCCTAAACCTCCCCTGGCACAGCTTGAGACTGTGTCCTCTTGTTCTGGTGCTGCTTGCCTGGGAGAAGAGACCAACCCCCACCTGGCTACAACCTCCCTTCAGGTAGTTGGAGAGAGCAAGAAGGTCTCCCCTGAGCCTCCTCTTCTGCAGGCTAAACAACCCCAGCTCCCTCAGCCTCTCCTCCCAGGGCTGTGCTCCAGACCCCTCCCCAGCTTTGTTGCCCTTCTCTGGACACCTTCAAGTCTCTCAATGTCCTTCTTAACCTGAGGAGCCCAGAGCTGGACACAGGACTCCAGGTGTGGCCTGAGCAGTGCTGAGCACAGGGCACAATGACCTCCCTGCTCCTGCTGGCCACACTGTTCCTGCTGCAGGCCAGGATGCCCTTGGCCTTCTGCCCTGGTGAGAGGCAAGGGAGGATCTGCCTCAGACCTGGGACACCCAGGCAATGTCAGGATGAAGCACAGGGGGTTTAGCAGCAATTTTGTTCCCTAATTTACTTCAGAACAAACCTGTTTTTTGGTCAGACTGTGTGCTCTGAGTACCTCAGAGAATCAGAACCTCTGGGCTGGGTTTGTTTGGGGTTTTTTTGGGGGGGGTCCTTTGTTTTTTTTACACATTTTTGCAAGCAGTTTGTTTATGAGAGATCAAAAGTGGAGGGGACTCCAGAAAGAGCAGCATTAGCCACTGCTGTCAATAACCTATTTACAAAGTGCAATGTGGTGCTGAAGCTCACAGCATGAGCTGAGAACTGCTTCAGAGCCAAGTGCATTACTGCCAAGGTGCCAAGGACACCCCTGGGAGGGTTAGAAGCTGTTGTCAAACTACACATTTCGCACTAAGTCTTTGAGAGAAGGCTTGAAAGCAAAGCCTGAGAAAGGAAGTAAAGGGCAGATTTGGGCTCTGAAGAGATGCTGAGGGGCCTGGAGCAGCTCTGTGAGGGGGAAAGGCTGAGAGCCCTGGGGCTGTGGAGCCTGGAGAAGAGCAGCCCCAGAGGGGAGCTGAGCAAGGCTTAGCGAGGGCTTAAGGCTGGGGGCAAGAGGCTGGGGCCAGACTCTGCTCAGTGGTGCCCAGGGACAGCACAAGGGGCACTGGGCACAGACTGGAACCCAGGAGGTTCCATCAGAACAGGAGGAGAAATTTCTTTGGTGTGAGGCTGCTGGAGGCCTGGAGCAGGCTGCCCAGAGAGGTTGTGGAGTCTCCTCTGGAGAGCTTCCAACCCCCCCTGGGCATTGTGCTCCTGGGCAAGCTGCTGTGGGTGCCCTGCTCTAGCAGGGGCATTGGACAGGATGATCTCCAGAGGTCCCTTCCAGCCCCCACCATGCTGGGATGCTGGGATATAAAGAAGCCAAGCAGGAATGAGAGCAGAGTGCAAAGGAGACACAGAACCTGGGTAAGCTCAGGGTTGGGTTGTATCAGGGAAAATGGAGACTCAGAGGACAGAGACATGGCCAGGGGGGGAAAGGAGAAGGGTTAAGAGATTAGATGTGATTTAGATAGCAAAGGAAGCACAGAGAAGACATCAATGAGCAAGATCTGAAGCATTACTTTCATTCTCCAGCCCAAGGAACTTGTAGCCCCAGCATATCCTGGCTCCAAAGATCCCTGTCCCTCACACCCAGGGGGTGCCACTCATGTAAAGATTTGAACCCACCAAAGGAGCTGAAAAACAGTTCCTGTGCTCCAGCTTATGTGAGGAACACCAAGAGACCAGGAGATTCCCATGGGATTTTCTTTCATCCCTTCTATAATCTACATGTTGAGTATGTTTAGGATCCCAGGGGGAACAACAGTGCTCTGTGCTCTTCCTGCGGGGAGCCTGAGTGCACGTCCCCGGAGGCAGCACATTCCTGCATTGCTGCCCTCTCCCCCTGCACGTCCTGAGCACAGCACCAGGCCTGGCTGCCTGTGCCCCTCAGCCACAGCTTTAAAAAGCAACTCCCCTCATGCTTCAGAGGTTCAGAGATTCACAGAATGGGTTGGGTTGGAAGGGACCTCCAAGATCAGCCAGTTCCAAGCCCCTGCCATGGGCAGGGACACCTCCCCCCAGGCCTCATCCAGCCTGGCCTTCAACACCTCCAGGCAGGGGGCAGCCACAGCCTCCCTGGGCAGCCTGTGCCCAGCCTCACTGCAAAGAATTTCTTTCTCATCTCCACTCTCAGTCTCCCCTCTCCCAGCTCAAAGCCATTGTTTCTCATCCTGGCACTCCCAGCCCTTGTCCAAAGTCCCTCCCCAGCTCTCCTGGAGCCCTTCAGGTACTGGAAGGCTGCTCTGAGGTCTGCCTGGAGCCTTCTCTTCTCCAGGCTGAACAACCCCAACTCTCCCAGCCTGGCCCCACAGGGGAGGGGGGTCTCCAGCCCTCTGCTCATCTCTGTGTCCTCCTCCCCAGCAGCTCCAGGTCCTTCCTATGCTGGGGGCAGCAGAACTGGAGGCAGTGGTGCAGGTGGGGGTCTCACCAGAGAGGGGGGAATCACTTCCCTCATCCTGCTGCTCACAGCTTCATTTACTACCCTCTAGCTGAGGTACAGCAACTGATCTTAGGAGCTCACCCCCTGCTCTTCCAGGGCTGCAGCTCTGCAGTGATAGTTTCATCACAGTGCCCATGCAGAGGCTTCTCCCACTGACAGCAGCAAAAAGCCTCTTCTCCTTAGTTATGAGTCTTAGCTGAGGAACAAGAATTAATCTTCCTGAACTGCTGGAAGTGAATCTGAGGCACCTGCACCATAAAACTTCCCACAGCCTCCCCAGGAGGCTCTGTTATGGCCCCAGATTGAACATCAGGGCTTCATAAGCAAGAAGCTGCATCACCAGCACGGCAGGAACAGAAGCTTCAGCATGGGCCATGTCCAAGGACAGCACTTTATCACTGCAAACCTCCAGCTTTGTGTTCCTTGGATCTTTCAGCACACTCTGGAAGCTGGGCTATGAGATGTCAGCTCCACCAGGGAGCTCCCAGCCAAGCTGCTCCAGCCCATGGTGTGTGCCCAAGCCTCAGTGCTGGGCTAAGAGCCTTTACTTCTCTGCACCCTGGAAGAGTCCCTAAGCTCAGACATCTCCTGTGCAGCCTTCCCTGCCTGCAGGGATCACACAGCCATCCCTCAGCTTTTGTACCCTACTTTTCTCTTAACCAAAGAGGGCAGTCCAGAAGAGGTCTCGGGTGCTAGACAACTTACAGGCACAGAACTGTTTGGTTGGAGGAGACCTTTCAGATCACTGAGTCCAACCTTTAACCCAGCACTGCCAGGTCACTGCTAAAACACCTCCCTCAGAACCACATCTATAAGGCTCCAGGGATGGGGACTCCACCACTGCCCTGGGCAGCCTGGGCCAGGGCTTCACAACTGTTTTGGGGAAGAAATTGTTCCTCATGTACAACCTAAACCTCCCCTGCTGCAACTTGAGGCTGTTCCAGCTTGTTTCTTTGCTTGTTAGCTTGCACAACTACAGCTCCCAGCACTCTTCCCCACAGCAGCAGTGCTGGAAGCCAGACCTTCCTGCCTTGCACCTGACCTTGGTCTTTTGGTGGATGATCAGGAGCTTGGAGCACCCTCACTATGGGGCTGAGAGAGTTGGGGCTGTGCAGCCTGGAGAGGATAGAGGAAACGAGGTCAGTTAATGATGAACTCAACAGGAGCTGGCAATGGTCACTTACAGCCCAGAAGGCAACCATGTCCTGGGCTACATCAAATGAAATGTGACCAGCAGAACAAGGGAAGGAATTCTGCCTCTCTGCTCTCCAGGCAGACCTCAGAGCAGCCTTCCAGTACCTGAAGGGGCTCCAGGAGAGCTGGGGAGGGACTTTGGACAAGGGCTGGGAGTGCCAGGATGAGGAACAATGGCTTTGAGCTGGGAGAGGGGAGACTGAGACTGGAGAGGAGGAAGAAATTCATGAGAGTGAGGCTGGGGAGACTCTGGCACAGGCTGCCCAGGGAGGCTGTGGCTGCCTCCTGCCTGGAGGTGTTGAAGGCCAGGCTGGATGAGGCCCTGAACAAGCTGTGCTGGGGGGAGGTGTCCCTGCCCATGGCAGGGGCTTGGAGCTGGACGACCTTTGAGGTCCCTCCCAACCCATTCTGTGATTCTCTGCATCTCCCAAGTTTGCTGAGGTCTCCCTCCTGAAAGAACACAGCTCTCTGGCTTCTTTCCCCTTAAAGCCCCAGAGATTCCCAACCGCTCCTGGCTCATTTCCTCCCCGTAAATTGCAGCTTTCAAGCAGCTTCGCTAAGAGCATCCAACGCCAGAGGCAGGGTGGGCTGCTGGTGGGCCGGCTGAAGGTGAGGAGGCTGAGCTCTGGGCGGGCTGCTGCCTTTGTTGCAGGGGCTGATGTGTCACCGCTCCCTCCCGGCTCCCTTGCAGAGCTGCTCCCTCTCTCAACACAAAGCCACTTCCCTCAAACTCTGGCATGAAGTTAGCACCCAGCACAGGCAAAACGCTGTAATTATAGCACTGTATCACTGGGATTTGTTTTATTTTTGCACTCCCGAGAGAAAGAAAAACCTTTAGCTCCTCTGAGCCTCTTGTCATGACAAACCACAAGGATAATGACTAGGTGAAAGCTCTGGTGAAGGCTCCCCAACCTCCTGTCACTGGGAAGCCAGACAAACACTCCCAAAATAACAACTCAAAGAGTTGGGCTTGGTGGAGTCACAGCACCCTGTGACTGAGCTCCCTGGGGGCTTCATGACCACTGTGACTCATGCTGCTGGCACAAGGTAGGAGGTTGCTTTTTGTAGTAGGAAGTTCTCCTCCCCCCTCTCCCAGTGAGGCCACATCTGGAGTACTGGGTCCAGTTCTGGGCTGCCCACTTCAGCAGAGACAGGGAACTGCTGCAGAGAATCCAGTGGAGGCTGCAAAGCTGCTGGGGGGCCTGGAGAGGCTCTGTGAGGAGCAAAGGCTGAGAGCCCTGGGGCTGAGAGCCTGCAGAAGAGCAGCCCCAGAGGGGAGCTGAGCAATGCTCAGCAAGAGATAAAGGAGCTGTGGGGAGCAGGAGGCTGGGGCCAGACTCTGCTCAGTGGTGCCCAGGGACAGCACAAGGGGCACTGGGCACAAACTGGAACCCAGGAGGTTCCATCTGAACAGAAGGAGAAACTACTTTGGTGTGAGGGTGCTGGAGGCCTGGAGCAGGCTGCCCAGAGAGGTTGTGGAGTCTCCTTGTGTGGAGAGCTTCCAACCCCCCCTGGGCATTGTGCTCCTGGGCAAGGTGCTGTGGGTGCCCTGCTGGAGCAGAGGGTTGGACTGGGTGAGCTCCAAAGGTCCCTTCCAACCACACCATGCTGGGATTCTGTATTACCCAAAGGGTACCAAGAGTCCAAGCAGGACTCATCAAGATGTTTAAACCAGAACAGGCTTTCATCACAGGATGACTCCAAGTACCTAATGCATCATCTCTTGAAGCTCCCCTGGTAGTCCAGAGAGGACTTAACAACTTACATTGACCTTCCAAAGGCAGACTTTTGGAGTTCAGAGTAACTTTGTCCTTTCCCCAGGGTCTTAACAATATTCTCACTTCTAAAGAAAAACCTTTTAAGAAATCCACACCTTTTATCTAACCACAGTTTGGAAGACAACTCAACCACAGCAACAGCATCCTGTACCCTTCCACTGAGAGCACAACGCTCCCAGCAGCCATGGGCCAGCCTCAACCCGAGGAAAACCATTTCAGCCTGTGGCAGAAGTGGGGCTTCAGAGAAGGAAGAATCACAGAATCAGTAAGGTTGGAACAGACCTCAAAGATCATCAAGTCCAACCTATCACCCTGCACCTCATGATCAACTAAACCATGGCTCCAAGTGCCACATCCAATCCCTTCTTGAACACCTCCAGGGATGGGGACTCCACCACCTCCCTGGGCAGCACATCCCCATGGCCAATCTCTCTTGCTGGGAAGAACTTTCTCCTCACCTCCAGCCTAAACCTCCCCTGGCACAGCTTGAGACTGTGTCCTCTTGTTCTGATGCTCGGTGCCTGGGAGAAGAGACCAACCCCCACCTGGCTACAACCTCCCTGCAGGGAGTTGCAGAGAGCAAGAAGGTCTCCCCTGAGCCTCCTCTTCTGCAGGCTAAGCAACCCCAGCTCCCTCAGCCTCTCCTCCCAGGGCTGTGCTCCAGACCCCTCCCCAGCTTTGTTGCCCTTCTCTGGACACCTTCAAGTCTCTCAATGTCCTTCTTGAACTGAGGAGCCCAGAACTGGACACAGGACTCAAGGTGTGGCCTCAGCAGTGCTGAGCACAGGGCACAAGGACTTCCCTGCTCCTGCTGGCCACACTGTTCCTGATGCAGGCCAGGATGCCCTTGGCCTTCTTGACCACCTGGGCACACTGCTGGCTCATGTTTAGGCAGCTGTCAATCAGCAACCCCAGGTCCCTCTCTGCCTGGCAGCTCTCAGCCACTCTGCCCCCAGTCTGTAGCTCTGCCTGGGGTTGTTGTGGCCAAAGTGAAGCCCCTGGCACTTGGACTTGTTAAATGCCATCCTGTTGGCCTCTGCCCATCTGCCCAGCCTGGCAAGGTCCTTCTGCAGAGCCCTTCTGCCCTCTCACAGATCAACTCCTGCCCCCAGTTTGGTGGCATCTGCACATTTACTGCTGATGGACTCAATCTCCTCATCCAGATCATCAATAAAGATATTGAACAGGCTGGGGCCCAGCACTGATCCCTGGGGGACACCACTGGTGCCTGGCTGCCAGCTGGCTGTGGCAGCATTCACCACCACTCTCTGGGCTCAGCCTCCAGCTGGTTCCTAACCCAGCACAGAGTATTGTCTTGATCCAGTCTGCCATTTAATCCTCTTAAAAGTCCTCCACACTGCATGGATGGAGAAATGAGCAAACTCATGGCTGATGGCACGTGGTGACACTGCTGGAGGGGTGATGCACATCCAGAGACCCCACAGCCAACACAGGAGCCGTGCAGTGGCTCAGCCTGGCGGAGGAGGACAACACAGGAGCAACACACGGGCTCAAGAACCCTGCTCTTCCTTACCTCTGCTCTTGAAAGCCAGCAGCTGGGAGCTTGCAAACCAAGTAGTAGAACAAACAAACAACAATAATAAATAAATAAATAGTTTGGCCAAAAAAAAAACCCACAGCAGTGTTTCCAGAAGGAAGAAAGGGAGGGAAGGAGCAAAATGTGCTGCCAGGAGCACAGACGTGCAGACGTTTCAGCACCACACAGAGAAGTCAGAGAGCCTCTAACGAGAACAAATGTTCCTCAGATGCTTTGCACCAGGTGACAAGAAGCCTCCTGAGACACCCAGGTGAAGCAGCAGGTCCCCTCCTCTGGTCTGCAGAGGACAGTGAAGCACTGAAATCATCTCAGGTGGGGAAGACAAAGGGCTCCAGGCGCCTCTGCAGGCGCCCAGACACAGCCCCGGTGCTGCCTGTCCCAGCACCAAGTGACTAACCAGAACAAGCTGTCACCGAGGAGCTCCAACCCTTCCTGCAGCAAACAAAGCACACCCTGGCCCAAAGACAAATCTGTGATATTTGTGTGGCCTTAAGCAGGCAGGCTGTGTGCAAATGAGCTTTCTGCTCCCTCTGGGAGCAGGATTTTGAAGCCCTGCTTGAAAGAAGGGCTTGCAGAAGACGGTGATGAAGACAGCCACCAAGGCAGTGCTCCCTTGAGATGAAGGGCTACCAAATCCTCTCTCAGGATGAAGTCAACATAAACTCTCAAAGTGAAAAAAAAAACAACCCCAAAGCTCAGGAACAATTTCCTGCCAAAGCTCATCAGGAACTTCGAGGGGGTGCAGGACACACCTTGCCCCTCCTGCCTGCAAAAATGCATCTGCCTGTACAGCAAGGCTGTCAGGAACCTGGCCTCTGGGGCATCACAAAGCAGGGAACATCCCCCCGTTAAAGGACTTCATTCCTCTTGCTGCCCCAACTCTGAAGAGCTGGGGGGGGAGGGCCTTGAAATGCTAGAAGGTAAAAACGTTAAGAATCCAGAGGAGAAAGGAAAAAAATCCAGAGGAGAAAGGACAAAACCCAGAGGAGAAAGGACAAAACCCAGAGGAGAAAGGACAAAACCCAGAGGAGAAAGGACAAAACCCAGAGGAGTGACGAATCCCCAGTGCCAGCCAAGGAAAGAAAGAAGTGTCACGTTCAGTGCCCTGGCCACCTCCTGCTATTAAACCCAACGTAGGAGAGGCCTCAGGAGGTGACAACCAGTCCCACCCCTTCTGCAGCAACCCAAGCAGGAAGGCACAGAGCAGCTCAGGGTGGTGTATCACAGCATCAGTCAGGGTTGGAAGGGACCACGAGGACCATCTAGTTCCAGCCCCCCTGCCATGGGCAGGGACACCCCACACTTGGTCAGGCTGGCCAGAGCCTCCTCCAGCCTGGGCTTAAACACCTCCAGGGCTGGGGCCTCAACCACCTCCCTGGACAACCCATTCCAGGGCTTCACCGCTCTCATGGAGGGCAGCAGGGGCAGAATGACCACATCTATAAGGCTCCAGCGCCGCCACAGCCCAGGGAGAGCAGGCTGCAGGGCCTGGCAGCGGTGCCCCCGTGTGCCCAGGGGGGTGCCCGGGGTGGGGGTTGTGCCCTACCTTGCCCCTCCGCCGCCGAGCACCAGCGCGATGGCGTTGCCGGTCAGGACGCGAGCCAGGCGCGAGAAGTCGGAGTGCCGGTCCGGGGGCTTCTGGAACACTCGCTCGTACATCTCGATCTGCAGGGCACAGGCAGGGCTTGGGGCACGCCGCAGGCCGGGCAGAGGCCTCCCTGCCAGCCAGCAGCAGCGCTCCAGCGACCGCGCACACGGGGATGCAGGACCCCGCAGGGCCGGCCCGCAAGCACTCGCCGCTGAGCCACAGGCACCACACTGAAACCGCCGTGAAACACTCCAGGAAGGACTCAACCACCTCCCCGGGCAGCCTCTTCCAATCCCTGACCACTCCTGCAGCAAACAAATTGTTCCTAACCTGGAACAATGAGGTCTCCCCTCAGCCTCCTCCTTCACAGACCAAACACCCCCAGCTCCCTCAGCTGCTCCTCCCCAGCACTGTTCTCCAGACCCTTCCCCCAGCTTGGTTGCTCTTCTCTGGACTCCCTCCAGCCCCTCAATGTCCTTCTTGGAGTGAGGGGCCCAAAACTGAACCCAGTGTGCAAGGTGCAGCCTCACCAGTGCAGCACAGAACTCCATCCCCATCTGAAACCTTCCCTGGTGCAGCCCGAGGCCATTCCCTTTCATTCTATCACCTGGGACAAGAGATCAGCACCTGCCTCTCTATTGTCCTTTCAGGTAGCTCTAGAAGTCTCCCCTCAGCCTCCTCTTCCTCAGATGACACAGTCCCACTTCCCTCAGCTGCTCTCCATCAGACTCATTCTCTAGGCCCTTCACCACCTCAGTTGCTCTTCTTTGCACCCACTCCAGGACCTCAATGTCCCTCTTGTACTGAGGTGCCCCAAACTTCACACAGCACTCAAGGTGTGGCCTAACCAGTGCCAAGCAGAGGGGACAAACACTGCCAGGGGAATCTCCTCCCAGCACTGTTTTTCCTTTGGAGCCATTTCTCTTTCTTGAAAAGGCTCTGAGGTTCCTGGGAAGCAGCCAGGTCAGCTTCCAGCTCTGCTTTAGTCTGTGTGGTCAGCAGGGCCAGGGAGCTGACTCTACCCCTCTGCTCCACTCTGCTGAGACCACAGCTGGAGCTCTGGGGCCAGTTCTGGAGCCTCTGTGCCAGGAAGGATCTGGAGGGGCTGGAAGGTGTCCAGAGAAGGGCCACGAGGATGAGCAGAGGGCTGGAGCTGCTCTGCTATGAGGGCAGACTGAGGGAGTTGGGGTTGTGCAGTCTGGAGAGGAGAAAGCTCTGAGGAAACCTAATTGTGGCCTTCCAGTATCTGAAGGGGGCTACAGGAAAGCTGGGGAGGGAGTTGTGAGGGTGTCAGGGAGTGATAGGACTGGGGGGGATGGAACAAAACTAGGAATGGGGAGATTGAGATTGGATGTGAGGAAGAAGTTGTTCCCCATGAGGGTGGTGAGAGCCTGGCACAGGCTGCCCAGGGAGGTGGTGGAAGCCTCCTGCCTGGAGGTGTTTGCAGCCAGGCTGGATGTGGCTGTGAGCAACCTGCTGCAGTGTGAGGTGTCCCTGGCCATGGCAGGGGGTTGGGACTGGCTGAGCCTTGAGCTCCCTTCCAGCCCTGATAGTTCTGTGATTCTGTAGCATTCCAAGCACGGACAGCATCCCAGTGGAGTCCACTGCACACACCCCTACCAGTGTGACCTCCAGGTGGTGTTGACTGCCTGAGCTGTATCAAAAAGCCAACATGCATCCATACAGAGGCCATGAGCCCCTGCTTTCTGTGTTTCCTCCAGAAATTCAAGGCCAAACAGATTTGATGAGAACTCCACCTGTATGAGTCAGGTGCACATCAGAATATCATGCAACAGCTCAGACTGAGCCTTGGGCTACAGAATCACAGGATCCCAGCATGGTGGGGTTGGAAGGGACCTCTGGAGATCATCTAGAGCCCTGTCAAAGCAGGGCACCCAGGGCAGCTTGCCCAGGAGCACAATGGCCAGCGGGGGCTGGAAGCTCTCCACACAAGGAGACTCCACAACCTCTCTGGGCAGCCTGCTCCAGGCCTCCAGCACCCTCACACCAAACAAGTTTCTCTTCCTGTTCAGATGGAACCTCCTGGGTTCCAGTTTGTGCCCCCTGCCCTTGTCCTGTCCCTGGGTACCACTGAGCAGAGTCTGGCCCCAGCCTCTTACCCCCCAGCCCCCAGCTCTGGCTGAGCATTGCTCAGATCCCTTCTGGGGCTGCTCTTCTCCAGGCTCAGCACCCCCAGGGCTCTCAGCCTTTGCTCCTCACAGAGCTGCTCCAGGCCCCCCAGCATCCCTGTAGCCTCTGTTGGACTCTGTGCAGTAGTTCCCTGTCTCTGCTGAACTGGGGAGCCCAGAACTGGACCCAGTGCTGCCCCTGTGGCCTCCCCAGGGTAGCATCAATTACCACAGCTAGGAGAGCAGGCAGCAGAGCAGGAATCTCTTACCAGCTTGGGCAGGCTTCTTCTGGAGAAGACCCTGCGTGGGCAGTGCAGGTGCAGGTGAGCAGAGCACCAGCTCCTCATGTTGAGCCACTCCACGGTGCGGGAGGGCAGAGGTCCGTCCTCCCTGTGCAGCAGGATCAGCTGCTTCTGGGCACGCACCGCCGTGTTCTCCAGCATCCGCTCCAGCTGCGGCAGGAAACAGACACCACAGCGTGGGACAGGCAGCTCCCTGCTGCTCCTGACCAGGAGCTTGTCCTGAAGGACATGCAGCTGCGTGCATGGATGCACAGAGAATCGTGGAGCCACAGGACGGGTTGGGAAAGCCCTCTGCGATCGCCGAGTCAAAGGATCAGTTCAACCCCACCGTGGCCCCCAAACCCTGGCCCCAAGTGCCATGGCCACACCTTTCTTGAACACCTCCAGGGATGGGGACCCCACCACCTCCCTGGGCAGCCTCTTCCAATCCCTGACCACTCCTGCAGCAAAGAAATTTTTCCTCATCTCCAACCTGGCCCTCCCCTGGCACAATTTCAGGCCAGTTCCTCTCCTATCACCTGAGACTAGGGAGAAGAGACCAACCCTCAGCTCACTGCAACTTCCTCTCAGGGAGCTGTAGAGAGCAAGGAGGTCTCCCCTCAGCCTCCTCTTCTCCAGACTAAACCCCCGCAGCTCCCTCAGCTGCTCCTCCCCAGCCCTGTTCTCCAGACCCTTCCCCAGCTTTGCTGCTCTTCTCTGCACTCCCTCCAGCCCCTCAATGTCCTTCTTGGAGTGAGGGGCCCAGAACTGAACCCAGTGTGCAAGGTGCAGCCTCACCAGTACAGAATCACAGAATCACCAAGGTTGGAAGAGACCTCAAAGATCACCAAGTCCAACCTGGCACCACAGTCCTCATGACAACTAAACCATGGCTCCAAGTGCCACATCCAATCCCCTCTTGAACACCTCCAGGGATGGGGACTCCACAGACCTCCATTCCCACCTGAATCTGCAGACAACTGAGAACCTTCCAGCAAGATTGATTCAGACAACTTGGACTTGATGACCTTAAAGGTGTGTTCCATGCAGTCTATGACTCCAGCCACAACAGTTAGCTGTGGGCTCCTGTGGCACACAGAACTCTCAGATCACACAAAGACTCCAACCTGAGTGCTGAAGAATTAATGTTTGCAACCCACAGCCCAGCCCATGAAATGCACAGCACAGACACAGGCAGCTCAGGCAACACAAGATCACCTCCCAGGCCCTGCTTGAGCCTACAAATGCTCAGCAGGTTTTGTTCTCTCATTCCCAATAGAATGGAATAGAATAGAATAAACCAGGTTGGAAGAGACCCTCAAGATCAAGTCCAACCTATCATCCAGCACCATCTCATCAACTAACCCATGGCACCAAGCACCCTATCAAGTCTCCTCCTGAACACCTCCAATGATGGTGACACCACCACCTCCCTGGGCAGCCCATTCCAATGGCCAATCACTCTCTGTAGAACTTCCTCCTAACCTCCAGCCTAAACCTCCCCTGGTGCAGCTTGTGCAGACTGTGTCCTCTTGTTCTGGTGCTGCTTGCCTGGGAGAAGAGACCAACCTCTGCCTGTCTCTACAGCCCCCCTTAAAGTAGTTGTATACAGCAATAAGGTCAGCCCTGAGTCTCCTTCACTCCAGGCTAAGCAACCCCAGCTCCCTCAGCCTCTCTTCCCAGGGCTGTGCTCCAAACCCTTCCCCAGCCTTGTTGCCCTTCTCCGGACACGCTCCAGCAAGTCAACCTCCTTCCTAACCTGAGGGGCCCAGAACTGGACACAATACTCGAGGTGTGGCCTAACCAGTGCTGAGCACAGGGGCAGAATGACCTCCCTGCTTCCCTGCTCCTGCAGAGACATTGGAATATGCTGCCCAGGGAGGTGCTGGAGTCCCCATCCCTGGAGGTGTTCAAGAGGGGACTGGATGTGGCACTTAGTGCCATGGTCTAGTCATGAGGTCTGTGGTGCCAGCTTGGACTCGATGATCATTGAGGTCTCTTCCAGCCTTGGTGATTCTGTGATTTTTCCCTCCTTGCCTTCCTCAGTTTGCTTTTCCCCTTGTTTTAGGCAGCTGGTGGTGCTTGGCTTTTGCTGTGCTTCCTGCCTCCCACATGCAGCCACGAGGAACCAACACCAGGGAGGCTGCAGATGGTAGCAGTCCTCAGAGGTCAGGCTCAACACTTCACACTTCTAAAAAGCCCAACTTGTGACCTCATTTTTCTGTTGTAAATGTGCCTGGTCAAACAACTTTGGTAATACCAAAAATAAAAACAGATAGCATGGGGATAAAAATACCACTGCCAAGCTGCAACAAGCCCAGGAAATTATTCAGACACTGCATTTTACAGCTACTCTTGCCATAGCTACTTTGTCCCAGGCACACTCCATGAATTCCATCCAGGCAGGCAAGAATTCCTCTCTCTCTCTCTGAAGATCTTGCAAAGAAGTTCTGGACAGGAAGGCAAAGCTTGAAAGCAATTTGCCTTTTGCTTTCCTGTTGGCCGAAATGACTCTTCAGAGGGAAAGGTCTTAGCTGGAAACTCCAAGTGCCAGGGGCTGCACTTTGGCCATAGCAACCCCAGGCAGAGCTACAGGCTGGGGGCAGAGTGGCTGAGAGCAGCCAGGCAGAGAGGGACCTGGGGGTAGTGGTGGACAGCAGCTGAACATGAGGCAGCAGTGTGCCCAGGGGGCCAAGAAGGCCAAGGGCATCCTGGCCTGCATCAGGAACAGTGTGGCCAGCAGGAGCAGGGAAGTCCTTGTGCCCTGTGCTCAGCACTGCTTAGGCCACACCTGGAGTCCTGTGTCCAGTTCTGGGCTCCTCAGGTTAGGAAAGATATTGAGCTGCTGGAAGGTGTCCAGAGAAGGGCAACAAAGCTGGGGAGGGGTCTGGAGCACAGCCCTGGGAGGAGAGGCTGAGGGAGCTGGGGTTGCTTAGCCTGCAGAAGAGGAGGCTCAGGGGAGACCTTCTTGCTCTCTGCAACTCCCTGCAGGGAGGTTGTAGCCAGGTGAGGTTTGGTCTCTTCTCCCAGGCACCCAGCACCAGAACAAGGGGACACAGTATCAAGCTGCACCAGGGGAGGTTTAGGCTGGAGGTGAGGAGAAAGTTCTTCCCAGAGAGAGCTGTTAGCCATTGGGATGTGCTGCCCAGGGAGGTGGTGGAGTCCCCATCCCTGGAGGTGTTCAAGAGGGGATTGGATGTGGCACTTGGTGCCATGGTTTAGTCATGAGGTCTGTGGTGCCAGGTTGGACTCTATGATCTCTGAGGTCTCCTCCAGCCTTGGTGACTCTGTGAAACACCTCTGCATAAAACTTGTCCTTTCAGACCACCCTCATTCAAATCTTTTTCTATTTGTGACAGACATGTCAGAGAGCTGTTGAGCTGGAAGAGACCTTTGAGCTCACCAAGTCCAACCACTCACCCAGAGCTCACAATCCACCACTGCTGCTAAGCCACTGCCACTAAACCACATCCCTCAGCACCACATCCATGAAGCTTTTAAATCCCTCCAGGGATGGGGACTCCACCACCTCCCTGGGCAGCCTCTTCCAGTGCCTGAGAAGCCTTGCTGGGAAGAAATTTTTCCTGATAACCAACCTGATCCTCCCCTGGCAAAACTTGAGGCCATTTCCTCTTGTCCTGTCACTTGTTGCATGTGAGAAGAGCCCAACCCCCAGCTCACTGCAGCCTCCTCCCAGGGAGCTGCAGAGAGCAATGAGGTCTCCCCTCAGCCTCCTCTTCTCCCGACTCAACACCGCCAGCTCCCTCAGCTGCTCCTCCCCAGCTCTGTTCTCCAGACCCTTCCCTACCTTTCTTTGCCCTTCTCTGGACTCCCTCCAGCCTCTCAACATCCTTCTTGGAGTGAAGGGCCCAAAGCTGATCCCAGTACCCAAGGTGTGGCCTCCCCCATGCTGAGCAGAGCACTTCTCAGGAACGCTTTCATTCTTTACACCTCAGTGGGTATTAAACCCAAGGGAAGTGCTGCCTATGACACCTTCCTCTTTGTGTGGGGGGTGGGGGTGGATGGGGGGGAGGCAGGGGCTCTTTGCACACCTCTCCCACGGTGGGCTCCTGGTCCCCCAGGCCCACGATGAGGATGCAGTCGGCCTGGCGGATGCAGCGCTGGGTCCAGGGCGTGAGGCTGCTGTCGGCCTGGTAGAGCACGATGCGGTGGATGTCCTCCTGCTGCCCCAGCCAGCTGGTCAGGCGGTACTCATGGATGCTGGGGCAGGAGAGAGGGCAGAAACCACAGCAAAGGCAGACAGGTTGGCATCACAGCTCTTGCAGAGCACAGAGACATCTTACAAGTCAAGCACAGAGTACAGCAGAATAGAGTACAGCAGAATAGAGTAGAGTAGAATAGAGTAGAGTAGAATAGAGTAGAGTAGACCAGAGTAGAGTAGAATAGACCAGAGTAGAGTAGAACAGAGTAGACCAGAGTAGAGTAGAGTAGACCAGAGTAGAGTAGAGTAGACCAGAGTAGAGTAGAGTAGAATAGACCAGAGTAGAGTAGAATAGAGTAGAATAGACCAGAGTAGAGTAGAATAGACCAGAGTAGAGTAGAACAGAGTAGAGTAGACCAGAGTAGAATAGACCAGAGTAGAGTAGACCAGAGTAGAATAGACCAGAGTAGAGTAGAATAGAGTAGAATAGACCAGAGTAGAGTAGAACAGAGTAGAGTAGAGTAGAGTAGACCAGAGTAGAGTAGAATAGAGTAGAATAGACCAGAGTAGAGTAGAATAGACCAGAGTAGAGTAGACCAGAGTAGAGTAGAATAGAGTAGAATAGACCAGAGTAGAGTAGAATAGACCAGAGTAGAGTAGAACAGAGTAGAGTAGAGTAGAGTAGACCAGAGTAGAGTAGAGTAGAGTAGACCAGAGTAGAGTAGACCAGAGTAGAATAGAGTAGAGTAGGGTAGAATAGAGTAGAGTAGGGTAGAATAGACCAGAGTAGAGTAGAGTAGAACAGAGTAGAGTAGAGTAGAATAGAATAAATCAGGTTGGAAGAGAGCTTTGAGATCATCCAGTCCAACCTATCACCCAGCACCATCTGATCAACTAAACCATGGCACCAAGTACCCCATCCAGGCTCTTCTTAAACACCTCCAGGGATGGGGACTCCACCACCTCCCTGGGCAGCACATTCCAATGGCCAACAACTCTTGCTGGGAAGAATTTCTTCCTGACATCCAACCTAAACCTCCCCTGGCACAGCTTGAGACTGTGTCCTCTTGTTCTGGGGCTGGGTGCTTGGGAGAAGAGCCCAACCCCCACCTGGCTACAACCTCCCTGCAGGGAGTTGGAGAGAGCAGAGCTGAAAAAGCTGAAGGGCATGAGAGATCTGCACTTCTTCCTTGTCCAGCCCAAGAGCCTGACCTGCTCCCAGACCCAGGCCCAGAGGGCCTTTATTTCTCCATTATTTCTCCCATTAGTTAATACACAGAGAGAAAAGAGGATGCAGGGATGGCTAACATCAGTGAGGCTTCCATGGCACCCCTGGTCTAGCTGAGGCTGTCCCTGCTTACTGCAGAGGGGCTTGGACCGGAGGACCACTGGAGGTCCCTTCCAACCCAGACCATTCTGTGACTCTGTGAATGAGCCCCCAGAACCTGGAGCAGTTCAGCTTTTCCACTTTCATGCCATCATGGAATGGCTTGGATTGGAAGGGGCCCTTCAGAGTCACCCAGTCCAACCCCCTGCAATCAGCAGGGACAGCTGCAACTAGAGCAGGCTGCTCAGAGCATCAAACAACCTCACCTGGGGTGGTGCCAGAGATGGGGCAGCTCCACCTCTCACCACCCTCAGCCTCAAACATTTCTGCCTTCTCTCCAGTTTGAATCTCCCTCTTTTAGGTCAAACCATCACCCTTTGTCCTCTCACAACAGGCCCTGAGAAAAGTCTGGCCCCAGCTTTCTGCTCAGCCCTTGAAGCACTGCAAGGCCACCAGAAGGTCTCCCTGGAGCCTTCTCCTCTCCAGGCTGCCCAACCCCAACTCTCTCAGCCTGGCCTCCCAGCAGAGGGCTTCCAGCCCTGCCAGCACTGCTGTGGCCTCCTCTGGCCCTGCTCCAGCAGGTCCCTGCCTGTGCTGAGGGCTCCAGAGCTGCCCCAGCACTGCAGGGGGATCTCAGCAGAGCACAGCAGAGGGGCAGGACCTGCCCTTCCTAAATCCATGCTGGCTGGGCCTGAGCCCTTGGCCATCCTTCAGGTGCAGTGATTGCCCCCAAGATGATCTGCTCCATCACTTTCCCTGGCCCTGAGGTCAGGCTGCCAGGCCTGGAGTTTCCAGGTTCCTCCATCTGCCCCTTCCTGTGGATGGGGATCACACTGGCCTGTTGTCTTTGAGCAGGGGGCCCCTGTGCTGTTTGTTAATTGTCAATGTCTGTAATTATTGCAACTCCTGTGTGCTTTGCCCATGTTCCTTGCAATCCACTGCAGATTGTAGTTCTGCTTGCAAATGCAGCTTCATTTGCTTCCAGCTGAGCTGACCTGGCAAAGTTAATCCTGGAGGGGGGTAAATTTCAACCCACCCCCTGGGTAAACTAATTCTCTCTCTTCTCATCCTCTGCCCTGGCAGGTGCTCCTGCTGGCTGTCCTGACCTTGGCTGCACTGCTTTGCTGTGGCTAGGTGCTAACCAACAACCCTCTGCTCTTCTCTCTCCTCTGGCCTGTATGGGGCAGGGGGAGCAGGGAAGGGGAAGCTATTAGCTGCCCTGGTTTGCCCAGGGGGGTTCTTGTGCTGCTTATCCATTGTAAACACCTGCAAATAGTGCACATTTTGTCCATGTTCATTGCATTCCACTGCAGATTGCAGCTCTGCTTGTAAATGCAGCTTAGAAGAGAATGGAATAGAATAGAAGAGAAGAGAATGGAATAGACTAGAATAGAATAGAGGACAGGACAGAACAGAACAGAGGAGAGGAGAGGTTCGGAGGGGAAGGTTTGGGAAGGTCTGGGAAGGTCAGGGAAGGGAAGGTCAGGGAAGGGAAGGTCTGGGAAGGGAAGGTTTGGGAAGGGAAGGGAAGGTTTGGGAAGGGAAGGTTTGGGAAGGGAAGGTTTGGGAAGGGAAGGGAAGGTTTGGGAAGGGAAGGTTTGGGAAGGGAAGGTTTGGGAAGGGAAGGTTTGGGAAGGGAAGGTTTGGGAAGGGAAGGGAAGGTTTGGGAAGGGAAGGTTTGGGAAGGGAAGGTTTGGGAAGGGAAGGTTTGGGAAGGGAAGGTTTGGGAAGGGAAGGGAAGGTTTGGGAAGGGAAGGTTTGGGAAGGGAAGGTTTGGGAAGGGAAGGTTTGGGAAGGGAAGGGAAGGTTTGGGAAGGGAAGGGAAGGTTTGGGAAGGGAAGGGAATGTTTGGGAAGGAAGGGAAGGGAAGGGAAGGGAGACTGAAAAAAGCTTCATTTGCTTCCAGCTGAGCTGGGCTGGCAAAGTTAATGTTGGGGGTGGAATTTCAACCCAGCACATGTGGGAGCACACCCTGCAGCAGGGCACAGGGTTGTCTCCCCAGCCACTCCTTGCCAGGCCAGCAGAGGAGCTCTGTGCTTCTCTCTGTGTGTGAGGGGGGCAGGTACCTGTCCAGCGCAGCAGACCCAAGCCGCTGCTTGATGTTGTCACTGGTGAGCAGCAAAGCAGGACCTGGAAGAGGAAGGAGAAGTTCCCTGTGTGAGCAGATGCAGCCAGCTCCTGCCCAGCTGCCTGGAGAAACTGCAGCTACAGCAAATGAGCTCCCAAGGTCATGATGGATCCATGCACTGAGCAGAGCTGTGGCACAAAGGCTTCACCAACATTTTCACACTTCTCTAAAGCGGCAGCTTCCCATTCCCCACAGTCCCAGAGCTCTGTTCCTGCACTGCTGGCAGCCTGCAAGGCTCTCTTTTATCCCAGGGCTCAGTGTCAGGTAGGATGAGTTTACTGCAGCTGCCTCATCACAGACACACCACTCAGAACATCAGGCACCTGCTGCAAGCACAGAAAGCCCAGGAATCTGGTTTCCAAGAAAAAAGTCCTGGCACTGACCTACTGAAACAGCTCCTTTGGTCATCCTGCTCTGACCTAGCTCCCCAGGTGAACCCCAAACCTCCCTGCAGCAGTGTAACTTCCTATTCAACACTCCACCAGCAACCTGCAGCACTGCCTCCAGTTCTGGTGCCCCCCAGCACAAGAAGGACCTGCAGCTGCTGGAGTAGGTCCAGAGGAGGCCACAAAGATGATCAGAGGGCTGGAGACTCTCCCCTGGGAGAACAGGCTGAAGGAGTTGGAGCTGTTCAGCCTGGAGAAGAGAAGGCTCCAGAGAGACCTCAGAGCAGCCTTCCAGTACCTGAAAGGGGCTCCAGGAGAGCTGGGGAGGGACTATGGACAAGGGCTGGGAGTGCCAGGATGAGGAACAATGGCTTTGAGCTGGGAGAGGGGAGACTGAGACTGGAGATGAGGAAGGAATTGTTGAGCGTGAGGCTGGGGAGAGCCTGGCACAGGCTGCCCAGGGAGGCTGTGGCTGCCTCCTGCCTGGAGGTGTTCAGGGCCAGGCTGGATGAGTCCTTGAGCAAGCTGGGCTGGGGGGAGGTGTCCCTGCCCATGGCAGGAACTTGGAACTGGCTGATCTTCGAGGTCCCTTCCAACCCAAACCATTCCATGGATCTGTGATTCATTCAGCTGCTTTTGCCTGACTTTGGATGCTGTCATAGGATTAAGAGAGATCTCCCAGAAGCAAAGCTGATGCCACTGCACACGATGGAGATGAGATGGGAGAGGGCAGGGGAGTCTTGAAAGGCTCTGAACAGCAGAGTTCTCATCTGTGTTCATTAAGGTGTCAAAGTTCTCAGCTAAGCAGCAGTGATATGTGGAGCAAATATTCTTGGAGGCTCTGTGACTTGCAAAGCTTTATGAGAGTTGTGGCAGTTCAGCAGGGGAAGATGAAGAGCCAGGAATGCCAAATGAGCTGAGGAATGCAATAAAAATGTCAAGCAAGAAAGACTAATGCTGAGGAGAGCACAGCCTGCTCCACCTCTGCCTTTGCTGTCACCTCCCTGCAGCCTGTCACTGAGGTCCAAGAACGTCGGCAGAGGAGCACCATGCAGGTCTGATGCACTGGGGACCACTCACCCCAGTGTCCCTGCCAGCCAGAACACCTCCAGTGCAAGGGGAGAGGCAGTCTCTGGAGCTGGAGTGCTGGAGTCAAGGTGATGGCTACCTCAGCCACTGAGGTCTGGAAGCACAGAATGGTAGGGGATGGACCAGCACCTTGGGAAATGCAAGCAAGCTCTGACTTCTCACTGAGAAAACCATAACACAGCTAGGAAGTGATGGAATCACAGCAGACAGGGGCTGGAAAGGACCCCCACACATCATCCAGTCCAACCCCCCCGCCAGAGCAGGGTACCCAGGGCAGGGCACACAGGAACACATCCCAGTGGGGCTTGAAAGTCTGGAGAGAAGGAGAGTCCAGCACCTCTCTGGCCAGCCTGTTGCCAAAGAAGTTTCTCCTCCTGTTCAGATGGAACCTGGGTTCCAGTGTGTACCCACTGCCCCTCATCCTGTCACTGGGTATCACTGAGAAGGGACTGGCTCCATCCCCCTGACAGCCACCCCAAGCACGAAAAGAGCCTTGGAGAGGCATCTGGCTTCACAAAGCCACTCCCCTGTTTGGGAAGAAGCAGCTCACAGAAGCTGGCTGAAACAAGGGGTGCAGACAGCCAGGAGTCACCTGCCCAGCATCCCCTCCCTGCCTCACACAGCAAGACAAAGATGCCCAGAGCCTTACTCATCCCCAGCACACAACAGGGTGATGCTTCCACCCAAAGCAGCTCTGCTTTGCTTCAGAAATAACAACCATCTGCTCCATGCTGCCAGCTTGGCACAAGCTCCCAATTAACCAGCAATTAACTAACTCTCCACTAATGCAATCAAGAACACCAACATATGTGTTCTCCTGAAGCAGCAGGACCAAAAGTGAGGCTTGCACTGAGCTGCTGAGCAACAAAGGAAGAGAAGAAACCACTCTCAAGCACATAGCCCTGGAACTGCCACCCCAGCAGGCAGGAGTGGCCAAGAGCAGGTGCTGGTGCCCTTCCTCACACACTCCTGGAACTGCTTTGGTTGGAGAAGCCTTCCAAGGTCATCCAGCCCAACCATCAACTCAGCCCCACCATGGCCACCAAACCCTGGCCCCAGGTGCCATGGCCACAGGTGTCTGGAATGCCTCCAGGGATGGGGACTCCACCACCTCTCTGGGCAGCCTGTGCCATTCCCTGACCACTCTTGCTGCAGACAAATTGTTCCTCATCTCCAACCTAACCCTCCCCTGGCACAACTTCAGGCCATTTCCTCTCTTATCACCTGAGACTAGGGGGAAGAGACCAACCCCCACCTCACTGCAGCCTCCTCTCAGGTTGCTGCAGAGAGCAATGAGGTCTCCTTCAGCCTCCTCTTCTCCTAGCTGAACACCCCCAGCTCCCTCAGCTGCTCCTCCCCAGCCCTGTTCTCCAGACCCTTCCCCAGCTTTGCTGCTCTTCTCTGCACTCCCTCCAGCCCCTCAATGTCCTTCTTGAAGTGAGGGGCCCAGAACTGAACCCAGTGTGCAAGGTGCAGCCTCACCAGTGCAGCACAGCCCTCCATTCCCACCTGAATCTGCAGACAGCTACACACACTGAGAACCTTCCAGCAAGATTGACTTAGACAGCTACACCAGGACCTGATGGCCTTAAAGGTCTCCTCCAACCCAAAGCAGTCTGTGACTCCAGCCTCAACAGTTAGCTGTGGGCTCCTGTGGCACACAGAACTCTCAGATCACACAGAGACTCCAACCTGAGTGCTGAAGGATTAATGTTTGTAACCTGCAGCCCTGCCCATGAGATGCACAGCACAGCCACAGGCAGCTCAGGCAACACAAGATCACCTCCCAGGCCCTGCTTGAGCCTCCAAGCACTCAGCAGCCCAATCACCAGCACCCAGAGATGCTCTCTCCACACCTGACATCAGCCTTGCAGGCAGCTGCAGCTGGCATCAGGGAAACATCCCTCCAGCAGCCCCCTGCACCCCCAGGGGCTGCCCTGCTGCAGCAGGAGCAGGCATGGGGTGAACAGCTCAGAGTTCAGAAGCCAGGAGGAGTGATATGAGGCAACATTAAACATTTAGAGCCTCTCTGGCTGCAAAGAGCAGCAGCTTGCAGGGGAAGAGTCCTAGAGCACGGCAGATGTGATGCCATTCTGCCCCCCTCCAGCAAGCTCAGCTCATGGAATTCTCCTGGCAGATGTGGGGACTTGTAGCAGCCCCCAGGGGATTTATTCTTTCAGTGCACTCATTGGGATTCTGAACCCTGGCTTTTATGTGCTTCAGGGCAGAAAGCTGCATGGCAGCAGCCTCACCCCAGGCACAGAGGATCATGATTCACAGGGAAACCTCATGGAGCATCTCATCTGGCACTCCAGAATCATCTGGTTTACAGTACAGAGCTACAGTTCCATGACAGAGGGGGGAGGGGGGGATGCCAGCAAGTACCAGAGGTTCAGTTCACCTTAGAATCATAGAATCAGTAAGGTTGGAAGAGACCTCAAAGATCATCAAGGCCAAGCTGTCACCCAACACCTCCTGGCAACTAAACCATGGCTCCAAGTGCCACATCCAATCCCCTCTGGAACACCTCCAGGGATGGGGACTCCACCACCTCCCTGGGCAGCACATCCCAATGGCAAATCTCTCTTGCTGGGAAGAACTTTCGGCTCACCTCCAGCTTAAACCTCTCCTGGCACAGCTTGAGACTGTGTCCTCTTGTTCTGGGGCTGGCTACAACCTCCCTGCAGGGAGTTGGAGAGAGCAAGGTCTCCCCTGAGCCTCCTCTTCTGCAGGCTAAGCAACCCCAGCTCCCTCAGCCTCTCCTCCCAGGGCTGTGCTCCAGACCCCTCCCCAGCTTTGTTGCCCTTCTCTGGACACCTTCAAGTCTCTCAATGTCCTTCTTGAGCTGAGGAGCCCAGAACTGGACACAGGACTCAAGGTGTGGCCTAAGCAGTGCTGAGCACAGGGCACAAGGACTTCCCTGCTCCTGCTGGCCACACTGTTCCTGATGCAGGCCAGGATGCCCTTGGCCTTCTTGGCCCCCTGGGCACACTGCTGGCTCATGTTCAGCTGCTGTCACCCACTACCCCCAGGTCCCTCTCTGCCTGGCTGCTCTCAGCCACTCTGCCCCCAGCCTGTAGCTCTGCCTGGGGTTGCTGTGGCCAAAGTGCAGCCCCTGGCACTTGGACTTGTTGAATGCCATCCTGTTGGCCTCTGCCCATCTGCCCAGCCTGGCAAGGTCCCTCTGCAGAGCTCTTCAACCCTCTCACAGATCAACTCCTGCCCCCAGCTTGCTGTCATCTGCACATTTACTGCTGATGGACTCAATCCCCCCCTCCAGATCATCAATAAAGATATTGAACAGGCTGGGGCCCAGCACTGATCCCTGGGGCACACCACTGGTGCCTGGCTGCCAGCTGGCTGTGGCACCATTCACCACCACTCTCTGGGCTCAGCCTCCAGCCAGTTCCTAACCCAGCTCAGAGAGCTGCTGCCCAAGCCAGGGGCTGACAGCTTGGCCAGGAGTTTGCTGTGGGGGATGGTGGCAAAGGCCTTGCTGCGGTCCAGGCAGACCACATCCACAGCCTGCCCCACATCCAGCAGGCAGTCACCTGGGCATGGAAGGAGATCAGGTTGGAGAGGCAGGACCTGCCCTTCCTCAATCCATGCTGGCTGGACCTGAGCCCTTGGCCATCCTTCAGGTGCAGTTATTGCTGCCAGGATAATCTGCTCCATCACTTTCCCTGGCACTGAGGTCAGGCTTCCAGGCCTGGAGTTTCCAGGTTCCTCCATCCATCCCTTCTGGTGGATGGGGACCACACTGGCCAGTTTCCAGTCCTCAGGATAAATGCACTCAGGGAAAGGCTCAAGACTGCCCTTCAGCAAGGCCTCCAAGCTCACATCTGCCCCAGCAAGGAGCCATCAACACCACACCTGAGACACCAAACACTTCCCATGCATGGCACCTGGGTAACTGCTTTTCCACATGACATCAAATTCCTAAGAGGTGCAGGAGTGGGAATGCAGCTGCCTGAGTTCTGATGGTCCACAAAAAGGTGATCAGAGGGCTGGAGCACCTCTGCTATGCAGACAGGCTGGGAGAGCTGGGACTGTTCAGCCCCAGGGAAACACCAGAGCTGCAATTTAATGTGTGAAGGGCACCTACAGGAAGGCTGGGGAGGGACTATGTAGAAGGTCCAGTGGGGACAGGAGGGGCAATGGATGGGGCCAGACTCTTGTCAGTGGTGCTTCATGACAGGACAAGAGGCAGTTGACACAAACTGGAACCCAGGAGGTTGCATCTGAACAGGAGGAGAAACTTCTCTGGCGTGAGGCTGCTGGAGGCCTGGAGCAGGCTGCTCAGAGGAGCTGACAAGTCTCTTTCTCTGGAGAGGCTCCAGACCCAGCTGGACATTGTGACCCTGGGCAAGCTGCTGTGGGTGCCCCTGCTGGAGCAGGGAAGTTGGACTGGATGACCTCCAGAGGCCCCTTCCCAGCCCCACCCTGCTGGGATTCTTTTGAGCCCTAAACAAGAGCACACAGTCTCAAGCTGTGCCAGGGGGACGTTTAGGTTGGATGTTAGGAAGAAATTCTTCCCAGCAAGAGAGATTGGCCATGGGGATGTGCTGCCCAGGGAGGTGGTGGAGTCCCCATCCCTGGAGGTGTTTAAGAAGAGCCTGGCTGAGGCCCTTGGTGCCATGGTTTAGTTGATGAGGTGGTGCTGGGTGAGAGCTTGGACTCCATGATCTCTGAGGTCTTTTCCAACCTGCTCAATTCAGTTCGATTCTAGAGGTCATCCAGGCAGAAGCACAACCAGAAACTCCACCAAATTCTTGCTGGAGGCATCTCAGGGAGCTTTGCAATGCATCCTACATTTAGAGGAATGAAAAGCAAGTTCACATTTAAAAGGCAGAAAGGAAGGAGAGGGAAACAGCTGCTGGATCTGAGGCCCTCTTGAGCTCAGCCTGTGTGACGAGAGGGCTCCTGCAGAAGCCGAACGCAGGCAGCCACGTGCTGGCATTTAGCTGCTCTCAGAACAAGAACAAAATAAACCCCAGCCAGGCAAATCCTGAATGCTGCAGAAGAGCTTTTAGATCAGAGATGCTCTCAGCTCCGCCAGGATGAAGGGGGGGGAAAGTGTTGCTCATCCAAACCGGCACCAGGAAGGCTGAGCAGAACTGCTGAGGGCCCCAGCAGAGCAGCGACTCGCCGGGCGGCACTGCCCTGCGGCCGGGCAGGGAGCAGTCCCCCCCCTGCTGTTGGACACCTCTCTGGCCCACATCCTCTGCAGGCCCACAGGCCAGGGTTCCAAGTGAGGGCTTCCACACTGAGGCATCCAAGGAATTGCAGTGAGGACCCTGGTTCCTCACTGATTGACAGTAGGCTGAACAGGAGCCAGCAGTGTGCCCAGGGGGCCAAGAGGGCCAAGGGCATCCTGGCCTGCATCAGGACCAGTGTGGCCAGCAGGAGCAGGGAAGTCCTTGTGCCCTGTGCTCAGCACTGCTTAGGCCACACCTGGAGTCCTGTGTCCAGTTCTGGGCTCCTCAGGTCAAGAAGGACATTGAGAGACTTGAAGGTGTCCAGAGAAGGGCAACAAAGCTGGGGAGGGGTCTGGAGCACAGCCCTGGGAGGAGAGGCTGAGGGAGCTGGGGTTGCTTAGCCTGCAGAAGAAGAGGCTCAGGGGAGACCTCATTGCTCTCTCCAACTCCCTGCAGGGAGGTTGTAGCCAGGTGGGGGTTGGTCTCTTCTCCCAGGCACCCAGTCCCAGAACAAGAGGACACAGTCTCAAGCTGTGCCAGGGGAGGTTTAGGCTGAAGTTAGGGAGAAAGTTCTTCCCAGCAAGAGAGATTGGCCATGGGAATGTGCTGCCCAGGGAGGTGGTGGAGTCCCCATCCCTGCAGGTGTTTAGGCAGAGCCTGGCTGAGGCACTTGGTGCCATGGTTGAGTTGATCAGATGGTGCTGGGTGCCAGGTTGGACTGGATGATCTCTGAGGTCTTTCCCAACCTGCTTAGTTCTATTCATTTGATGTAGCCCAGGACATGGTTGCCCTCTGGGCTGTAAGTGACCACTGCCAGTGCCTGCTGAGTTTATCATCAACTGACCTCATTTCCTCTATCCTGTCTCCCCCAGCTTGCAGCAGGGGGACTCAAGGCCTCACTGCAATGTTCATCTAAGTCAGCACTGACAGGAAGAGGATGACTTTTCCAAGGCAGCAGACCGAGCTGCAGAAGAAAGCCAAACCCAGCTGCTTGCACCCCACGTACCAAGGCTCCACTCCAGTGGCTCTGGAGCACATTCCAAGCCCAGAGCAACGAAATGAGAGGGATGAGAAGTTCAGCCAAGTGTTAAACCACAACACCTGATCACAACTTCCAAGGCACAAAGAGGTGGTTCTGGGGAAACCAAAAGGCTAAACCACCACCATATGCTAACAGCAGCCAATCCACCCAGCAGAGCCTCTGGTTTCAAGATCAGGAACAAACACACAGGAGGAGACCTCCTTGACAGAAGGATTTTCTCTGGAGCCTCCTCAGGCATTTCAGGAACACCTCTCATTGCCATAACTAGGTTTAAGGTTTGAGCACAGCTCCCACCCCAACCCCAAGTGCTAATTAGCCAGTCTGAAAGGCAGGAGCTGGGAAGTGCTCAGGTGGCAGAGGCAGGGAGCTCCACCACACCAGCTGCTCACCAGGGCCCTGATGCAAAGCCTGGCACAGAAGGTGTCAGAGGTGTCAGCTCCCCCAGACATGGAGAGGCTTCTAAGGGTCAGGTGAACACCAGGGCAGCCTGAAACTAAACTTGAATGTGGCCAAGAAGGCCAATGCCATTCTGGGCTGGATTAGAAGGGTCAGGAGGTTGAGAGAGGTTCTCCTCCCTCTCTATTCTGCCCTGCTGAGGCCACATCTGGAAGATTGTGTCCAGTTCTGGGCTCTCAGTTCAGGAAGGACCTCAGGGAACTGCTTGAGAGAGCCCAGCACAGAGCCACAAAGCTGCTGCAGGCAGTGGAACATCTTCCTCATGAGCAGAGCCTGAGGGAGCTGAGGGCTCTGGAGCTTGGAGAGCAGGAGCCTGAGGGTGACCTCCTTGCTGTTGCTAAAGCTGTGCAGGGGGAGTGCCCAGAGGCTGGGGCCAGGCTCTGCTGGGGGATGCCCAATGCCAGCACAAGGGGCAGTGGTGGGAGCTGAGGCAGAGGAAGTGCCATGGAACCTTGAGGCTTCCACCAGCTCCCTGGGCAACCTGTGCCAGGCTCTCACCACCCTCATGGGGAAGAACTTCTTCCTAACATCCAATCTCAGTCTCCCCATTTCTAGTTTTGTTCCATCCCCCCACTCCTATCCCTCCCTGACACCCTCAAAAGTCCCTCCCCAGCTTTAAAAACCCTGGAGGATTTTAAGCCCAGGCTGGATGAGGCTCTGGGCAGCCTGCTCTAGTGTGGGGTGTCCCTGCCCATGGCAGGGGGGTTGGAGCTGGATGATCCTTGAGGTCCCTTCCAACCCTAACAATTCTGTGATTCTTGGAGCCCCCTGCAGATCCTGGGAAGCCACAATTAGGTCTCCTTGGAGCCTTCTCCTCTCCAGCCTGCACAACCCCAACTCTCTCAGGCTGTCCCCATAGGAGAGCAGCTCCAGCCCTCTGCTCATCCTTGTGGCTCTTCTCTGGACAGAGGCTGAACCAGGCAAAGGCCAAGGGATCCCACCAAAGGCCCTGCATCATCACAGCCTAGCTGCTCTCAGCCAGAGGAGTTATTTTTACCCTGAGCAGTGCTCCTGAAGTCCTCTTTGTTTGTTTACAAGCTGAGAGTGCTGTCAGACAGCAAAACAAGCTGGCAGCAGGCCCTAAGAGGCACCCATCAGCAACAGAGCTGTGGCTGAGTGCTGGGCTGATATGGGTGCACAATTCTGCTGCCTTCTCAGAGTGAGAGGAACCTTCACATGCCCACAAATTCATTCTGGCTGGACCATACCTCCACCATTAGGCTCAGAGAATGGTCCAGGTCAGAAGGCACCTCCAAAGGTCATGCAGTCTGACCTCCCCCCAGTCAGCAGGGACCTCCTCCACCACATCAGGGTGCCCAGGGCCTCACCAAGCCTCACCTTGAATACCCCCAGAGATGGGGCCCCAGCCACCTCCCTGGGCAACCTGTGCCAGTGTTCCAGCACCCTCATAGCAAAGGAATTGTTCCTAACATCCAATCTAGTTCTGCTCTTCACAGAATCACCAAGGTTGGAAGAGACCCCAAAGATCATCAAGCCCAACCTGGCACCACAGACCTCATGACCTTCTCTAGTTTGAAGCCATTGTTCCTCGTCCTGTCACTCCCAGCCCTTGTCCAAAGTCCCTCCCCAGCTCTCCTGGAGCCCCTGCAGGTACTGGAAGGCTGCTCTGAGGTCTCCCTGGAGCCTTCTCTTCTCCAGGCTGAACAGCCCCAACTCTGCACCCAAGTTCATGCCTCAAAGGGTTCAAGAGGCAGCAGCAGCTTCTTCCTGCACCTGCTCCCCTGGAAGAGTTTCTGAGCAGGATGGTGTCAGCTCCAGATACCCAACAAGGTCAGAAAGCACAAAGCCAGGTGGCAGAGGTTCCACCTCCAGCACCATGCACCCTGTGCTTTTCACAACAAGAAGCTAAGAGAGAGCAGACTGACAGCCATGGAAGGGCTGCAGGAGATGGACTTAGGAAGGAGTTCTTCCCCATGAGGGTGGTGAGAGACTGGCACAGGTTGCCCAGGGAGCTGGTGGAAGCCTCCTGTTTCCATGGCACTTCCTCTGCCTCAGCTTCCACCACTGCCCCTTGTGCTGGCATTGGGCATCCCCCAGCAGAGCCTGGCCCCAGCCTCTGGGCACTCCCCCTGCACAGCTTTAGCAACAGCAAGGAGCTCACCCTCAGGCTCCTGCTCTCCAAGCTCCAGAGCCCTCAGCTCCCTCAGGCTCTCCTCCTCAGGGAGGTGGTGGAAGCCTCCTGCCTGGAGGTGTTTGCAGCCAGGCTGGACGTGGCTGTGAGCAACCTGCTGCAGTGTGAGGTGTCCCTGCTTGTGGCAGAGGGGTTGGAACTGGCTGAGCCTTGAGGTCCCTTCCCAGTTGTGTGATTCTATGACTCCAGAGATCTGTGACAGTGCTTGGGGAGGAGCAGAGGCTGTTCAGGGAATGGCAGACCCTGAATGTGCACTGAATCAGGAAGGACTGGCAGGGGCTTGTGAGCAACTGAACTCAGAGCTGCAGCAGAGGATAAAGCACTGTCTGGCTCAGCTGGGAGTTGGGTACATGGCTGTGTGAGCAGGAGACAGACAAACAAGCTGGCAACAAGCAGGGCAGTGATTTGAGACTTCAGTTTGGGCTTCCAGTGCCAACCTGGAGCTCCTCCACAAGCCTCTTCCATCAAGTTTCACATCTACCACTCACTGCAATAAAAACTGAGCAGGGAACCCTTTGCTGGCTGAAGAGGTTCAGCTGAGGAACCCTCACAGAGCCTCCTGTGTCAAAGAGAAAGAATCAGACTCCCAGGCAGGCTCCAGGGGAAGATGCACTGCTGGTGGGATCTGTGCCCTGAAGTGCCTGCAGCACAAGGGGTGCTGATGGCAGCAAGGCAAGAGGCCACACAGGCTGGTTCCTGTCTCTGAGTCATTACAGCCACAGAGTTTTCCACTCAAATGAAATACACCTTGGGGATGTGCAGAGAGAAGCAAGAGGCCATGGGAAGGCTTCTCCTGAGCACTGCTGTACCCCTGCTGCCCTAATGCAGCATCAGTCCACCTGTAACCACCAGCAGCTACCTGCCCACACCTCTCTGAGGAGATGAGCAGCATTTCTGCCTCTGACCAAGTAACACCCAGCTCCCCTTCCCCACACCAGCCTCTAGCACCTCTCTCCAGCCCCCAGCTCCCTTCCCCACACCAGCCCCCAGTTCCCCTTCCCCACACCAGCCCCCAGCTCCCCTTCCCCACAACAGCCTCTAGCACCTCTCTCCAGCCCCCAGCTCCCTTCCCCACACCAGCCCCCAGTTCCCCTTCCCCACACCAGCCCCCAGCTCCCCTTCCCCACACCAGCCCCCAGCACCTCTCTCCACCCCCCAGCTCCCTTCCCCACACCAGCCCCCAGCTCCCCTTCCCCACACCAGCCCCCAGCTCCCCTTCCCCACACCAGCACCCAGCACTTCTCTCCAGCCCCCAGCTCCCTTCCCCACACCAGCACCCAGCACTTCTCTCCAGCCCCCAGCTCCCTTCCCCACACCAGCCCCCAGCTCCCCTTCCCCACACCAGCCCCCAGCTCCCCTTCCCCACACCAGCCCCCAGCACCTCTCTCCAGCCCCCAGCTCCCCTTCCCCACACCAGCCCCCAGCACCTCTCTCCAGCCCCCAGCTCCCTTCCCCACACCAGCCCCCAGCTCCTCTCTCCACCCCCAGCTCTCCTTACCCACAGCACTCAGGGCATGCTTGAGCTCCAGGGTGAAGGCTGTCAGTGGCACCTCCTCAGACACTGGCATGATGGCCACTGTGGAGAGGTTGCTGGCAGGATTTCCAGCATCCCACTTGCTGCTGGAGCTGTGCAGGCCCAGAGGATGACCTGTTGGGAAAGAGCCACTTGTGTCACCAGCTGGCTCCAAAGTCCAGCGCCATTGGTTTGTCTTCAACTGTCAGGCAGCAAGGACAGTGTCACTGATCAAACCAAGAGCAAGGCAACATCCTCCAGAGCACAGCAAAGGGAAGAGTTCCCACATGTTTCATTCTTAAGAGGTTGGAAGGCCTTAGAGCAGCCCTCCAGCAGAGTAGAACAGAACAGAACAGACTAGAGCAGAAGAGGTTGGAAAAGACCTTGGAGATCATCCAGTCCAACCTCTCACCCAGCACCATCTGATCAACTCAACCATGGCACCAAGGGCCTCAGCCAGGCTCCTCCTAAACACCTCCAGGGATGGGGACTCCACCACCTCCCTGGGCAGCACATCCCCATGGCCAATCTCTCTTGCTGGGAAGAATTTCTTCCTAACATCCAACCTAAACCTCCCCTGGCACAGCTTGAGACTGTGTCCTCTTGTTCTGGTGCTGCTTGCCTGGGAGAAGAGCCCAACCCCCACCTGTCTACAACCTCCCTGCAGGGAGTTGGAGAGAGCAAGAAGGTCTCCCCTGAGCCTCCTCTTCTGCAGGCTAAGCAACCCCAGCTCCCTCAGCCTCTCCTCCCAGGGCTGTGCTCCAGACCCCTCCCCAGCTTTGTTGCCCTTCTCTGGACACCTTCAAGTCTCTCAATGTCCTTCTTGAACCAGTGCTGAGCACAGGGCACAAGGACTTCCCTGCTCCTGCTGGCCACACTGTTCCTGCTGCAGGCCAGGATGCCCTTGGCCTTCTTGCCCACCTGGGCACACTGCTGGCTCATGTTTAGGCAGCTGTCAATCAGCACCCCCAGGTCCCTCTCTGCCTGGCTGCTCTCAGCCACTCTGCCCCCAGCCTGTAGCTCTGCCTGGGGTTGCTGTGGCCAAAGTGCAGCCCCTGGCACTTGGACTTGTTGAATGCCATCCTGTTGGCCTCTGCCCATCTGTCCAGCCTGGCAAGGTCCCTCTGCAGAGCCCTTCTGCCCTCTAAGTGACCAACATCTGCTCCCAGCTTGGTGCCATCTGCACATTTGCTGATGACTGACTCAATCCCCTCATCTACCCCAAGGTCATCTACTCCAAGCCCCCTGGGCAGGGATGGATCTCAGCTCGGTGTGGTTGCCCAAGGCCTCATCCAACCTGGCCTTGAGCACCTCCAGGGAGGGGACATCCACAGCCTCTCTGGAAGCAAGATGTCTTCATCCTGTTTCCTAGACAGCTCAGAAGAGGAGAAAATGAGGGAGTGTGCTGCTCCTCAAGCTGTTCCTTCATTCTGATGCCATTTCTTTTCCCAGCCAGCCCTAGCTTTGCAGCTGACACCCAGCTCCAGGTACTCAGTGGCACCTCAGTCAGGATTTAACATCCTGGTTCTCTCCTTTCACCCAGCAAAAGCATTTTGGATTCCTGAGATGGACATATGGAGGTAACCTGACATGAAAACTCCTTCCCAGTGTGGATGTAAGACTGACAGCACACTGCAGGACACAAAGGAACTCATTTCCAGCCCCTAAAATAGCTCTGCACAGAACATTCAATTTCCCTCCCCCCCACCAACTCTTTTCAGTGATCTTCAAGATGATATTTGGAGGTTCAAACAGTTGCACATCACTGCTCAACCCTTTCATCTCCACCAGTCCTTCCCTCCTCAGAACTTCAATGGTGATTCTCTGACTGAGCTCCAGATACTGTCACTGATTTCCTCCCAGATCCATGCTGTCCCATTTCCCTGGCAGTGCAGGCTCTGCCTGAGGGCACAAAGGCTTTTCAGCTGGCACAGAGCCTCAAGGGCCATCATCCCCAGGGGGAATTGGCAGCCAGGGGCTGGGCATGGGGAAGGCAACACTGCTGGGAAACCAGATTGACCTGGAGGACTCACAGGATCCCAGCATGGGGAGGCCAGAAGGGACCTCTGCTGACCATCCAGCCCAAGCCCCTGCTCCAGCAGGGCACCCACAGCAGCTTGCCCAGGGGCACAGTGCCCAGGGGGGGTTGGAAGCTCTCCACACAAGGAGACTCCACAACCTCTCTGGGCAGCCTGCTCCAGGCCTCCAGCAGCCTCACACCACAGAAGTTTCTCCTCCTGTTCAGATGCAACCTCCTGGGTTCCAGTTTGTGTCCAGTGCCCCTTGGCCTGTCCCTGGGCACCACTGAGCAGAGTCTGGCCTCAGCCTCTTGCCCCCAGCCTTTAGCTCTTGCTGAGCATTGAGTTTTGGACTCTGAGTTGCCAGCCCTCAGGGGGTGCAGTGTGCCACCCAGCCCCCAACACTGCCCCCAGCACAGAGGAGCCCCTGCTGCCCTGGGCACTGCTTTCCCAGCAGCAGGCACAACTCCTACCCCCTCTCCCACACAGACCCCAGCACCCCCAGCACGGGGCCAGGGGAGCACAGAGCACTCCCCAGGCACCTGCAGATGCCAAACCCTGATTCCCAGGGGGGCACCCAGGGCCACACAGCCCTCCCAGCCCCCTGGCAAGTGTCTGCTGTGCTCAGCCCTGCATTTGCCAGGCTGCTCCAGCACCACTCCCCAGCCCCACAGACAGACTGCAGCCTCAGGAGCTGGCACTGCCTATTGCTGGGGACCACAGAGAAGAGCCTGGCCCCATCCCCTTGACCACCCCCCACTGTCACACTGACTCCCCAAGACTGCTCCAAAACACAAGAGCTGGCAACCTCATGGGACCATAGAATGCACTGGGTGGGAAGGAACCTTCAAAGGTCAGCCAGTCCAACCCCCCAGCAACAAGCAGGGACTTCTCTGAGCTCACCTTCAGTCCCTGGGGAACTTTGCACAGACAGCAATGAAAGCAAATTAAACCCCCCCCAAGCAACCCAACCCAAACCAACACAACCCCCAGGAAGCCCACAGCCCCCTCAGCACTGCCCCTGTGCTCAGCACTGCTCAGGCCACACTTGGAGTCCTGTGTCCAGTTCTGGGCTCCTCAGTTCAAGAAGGACATTGAGAGACTTGAAGGTGTCCAGAGAAGGGCAACAAAGCTGGGGAGGGGTCTGGGGCACAGCACTGCCAAAGTAGGACCATAGCATCCAACTCAGGTCACACAGAAACACATCCAGATGGGGCTGGAAAAGTCTCCAGAGGAGACTCCAGAGCAGGCTCTCTGGGGAGCCTGCTCCAGGGCTCTGTGAATTGAAGGTGTCCAGAGAAGGGCAACAAAGCTGGGGAGGGGTCTGGAGCACAGCCCTGGGAGGAGAGGCTGAGGGAGCTGGGGTTGCTTAGCCTGCAGAAGAGGAGGCTCAGGGGAGACCTTCTTGCTCTCTGCAACTCCCTGCAGGGAGGCTGTAGCCAGGTGGGGGTTGGTCTCCTCTCCCAGACAAGCAGCACCAGAACAAGAGGACACAGTCTCAAGCTGTGGCAGGGGAGGTTTAGGCTGGAGGTGAGGAGAAAGTTCTTCCCAGAGAGAGTAATTGGCCATGGGAATGTGCTGCCCAGGGAGGTGGTGGAGTCCCCATCCCTGGAGGTGTTTAGGCAGAGCCTGGCTGAGGCACTTGGTGCCATGGTTGAGTTGATCAGATGGTGCTGGGTGAGAGGTTGGACTGGATGATCTTTGAGGTCTTTCCCAACCTATTCTATTCCATTCCATTCCATTCCATTCCATTCCATTCCACTTCATTTTGTCTCTGCCACATACACAGAGCTCCAGACCCCAGCCAGGGCAGAGCCTTTCCCCTCAGCCAGCTCATCAGGACAATGCAAATCTGGACACATGAAGTCAGTCTGCAGGCAGATGCCACCCAGCAGGGCTACCTGAGCCAAGCCAACCTCAGCTGCTATTTCCAGGGCTCCCTTGGAGCCCTTCCCTTGCAAGGCATTCCAAGGAAACTTCCCTGCACATCTGTGGCCTCTCAGTTGCAAAGTGTTCTATTCCCACACTCAATTAACCATGATCCATCTGAAAATAAACCCAAAATAAACCACCAACCCACACCACATTTGTGCACACACAGCTTGACTGCTGAGGTCAGTTCTGGGCACCACAGCACAAGAAAGACTTTGAGGTCCTGCAGGGTGTCCAGAGAAGAGCAATGAGGCTGGGAAGGGGTTTGGAGGGCAGGTCATACAAGGAGGAGATGAGGGAGCTGGGGTGGTTTAGTTTGGAGAAGAAGAGGCTGAGGAGAGACCTCATTGATCTCTACAGCTCCCTGGAAGGAGGTTGGGGTGAGGCTGGTGTTGGCCTCTCTCCCAAGTAACAAGTGCCCAGGGGGCCAAGAAGGCCAAGGGCATCCTGGCCTGCATCAGGAGCAGTGTGGCCAGCAGGAGCAGGGAAGTCCTTGTGCCCTGTGCTCAGCACTGCTTAGGCCACACCTTGAGTCCTGTGCCCAGTTCTGGGCTCCTCAGCTCAAGAAGGACATTGAGAGACTTGAAGGTGTCCAGAGAAGGGCAACAAAGCTGGGGAGGGGTCTGGAGCACAGCCCTGGGAGGAGAGGCTGAGGGAGCCTGGAGAAGAGGAGGCTCAGGGGAGACCTTCTTGCTCTCTCCAACTCCCTGCAGGGAGGTTGTAGCCAGCTGGGGGTTGGTCTCTTCTCCCAGGCAACCAGCACCAGAACAAGAGGACACAGTCTCAAGCTGTGCCAGGGGAGGTTTAGGCTGGAGGTGAGGAGAAAATTCTCCCCAGCAAGTGAGTTTGGCCACTGGGATGTGCTGCCCAGGGAGGTGGTGGAGTCCCCATCCCTGGAGGTGTTCAAGAGGGGATTGGATGTGGCACTTGGAGCCTGGGGTTAGTTGTCAGGAGGTGTTGGGTGAGAGGTTGGACTTGGTGATCTCTGAGGTCTTTTCCAACCTGGTTGATTCTGTGGAATGAGTTAGAGATGAGGAGAAAGCTCTTCCCAGAGAGAGCTGTTGGCCATGGGGATGTGCTGCCCAGGGAGGTGGTGGAGTCCCCATCCCTGGAGGTGTTCCAGAAACCTGTGGCCCTGGCACTTCAGGATACAGTTGAGTGCTCATGGTAGTTGTGTTAGGGCTGCACTCTATGTTCTTAAAGGTCTTTTCCAACCTTAATGATTCTATGATTTAAGTCCAAGTTGTTTGAGGCCCTGAGCAGCCAAGTCTAGCTGAGAGCTGTTCCTGCCCATGGCAGGGAGGCTGGAGCAGAGGATCTGCAAGGCCCCTTCCAACCTGAGCCATTCTGTGAGTCACCACCCCCTCCTGCCAGCAGCTCACCTGTCTGCCCACAAAGGCTCTTTCCAGGCACAGGCTTTCTGGTTCCTGATTTAGCAAGGCAAAGCTGGCTCCAGGGAGGGGAATCCAGCTCCAGGGAGGGGAATAAAGCCCCAAGGAAGGAAATCTGGCTCCAGGGAGCAAAATCCAGCTCCAGAGAGGGGAATCAAGCCCCAAGGAAGGAAATCTGGCTCCAGGGAGGGGAATCAAGCCCCAAGGAAGGAAACCCAGCTCCAGGGAGAGGAAGCCAGCCCCAAGGAAGGAAATCCAAGCCCCAAGGAAGGAAATCCAGGCTCCAGGGAGGGGAAGCCAGGCTCCAGGGAGGGGAAGCCAGCCCCAAGGAAATCCAGCTCCAAGGACACAGCAGCATCAATGGGAGGAGTCCAGGATGAGCCTTACCTCCCTGCTGAAGACTGCCCAGAATCTTCTCCCCCAGCAAATGAATCAGTCTGGTCACAACCTGGCAGTGGGAGAGACAGGAAAGGAAATCAGCATTCAGGCAGCATGCACCAAACTCAGTGCCCTGGGTTGGAGTCTTCCAAGCTCCTGGTATCTCAGGTTGAACCAAAGAGGGACTGGAGCTGAGAGCCAGGGCTGCTCTCCTGGCTGCAGGGTATGCTGGCAGAGCATTTGTCCTCATTTCTTTTACCTTGGGATCTCCTCACAGGCTCACAGGATGTCAGGGGTTGCAGGGGACTCAAAGAGATCATCAAGTCCAACCCCCCCACACCAGAGCAGGAGCACAGAACCCAGCACAGGTCACACAGGAACACATCCAGACAGGGCTGGAAAGGCTCCAGAGAAGGAGACTCCACAGCCTCTCTGGGCAGCCTGCTCCAGGGCTCTGGGAGCCTCACAGTGCAGAAGTTCCTCATGCTGAGCTGGAACCTCCTGGGCTGGAGTTTCTATCCATTGCCCCTTGTCCTATCATGGGGCACAAGTGAGCAGAGCCTGGCCCTGTCCCCTCCCTCCTGACCCCCAGCCCTCAGCTATTGATAGAGATTGATCAGATCCCCTCTCAGCCTTCTCCTCTCCAGACTGAACACCCCCGGGGCTCTCAGCCTCCCCTCACCAGGCAGTGCTGCAGTCCCTTCAGCATCCTTGTATAGAATAGAACAGAACAGAACAGAATAGAGCAGACCAGACCAGGTTGGAAGAGACCTTCAAGATCATCGAGTCCAACCTATCATCCAACACCACCCAACCAACTAACCCATGGCACCAAGCACCCTATCAAGTCTCCTCCTCAACACCTCCAGGGATGGGGACTCCACCACCTCCCTGGGCAGCCCATTCCCATGGCCAATCTCTCTCTCTCTCTGTAGAACTTCTTCCTAACCTCCAGCCTAAACCTCAGCCCTCCCTTGGACCCTCTCCAGCAGATCCCTGCCCCTCTTGAACTGGGGAGCCCAGAGCTGAACACAGTACTCAAGGTGAGGTCTCAACCTTATGTTACACTAAACTGGAAAGCCAAGAAAGCTCCCCAAAGGCCCTACCCAGGCAGGGTTTCAGCTGCTTTGAGAGCAGAAGGACAATCTCAGCATTTTGGGAAACACCAAATTGCCTTTTCAGTCTCCTTGTTCCTCCCTGCAGTGTGCTTGTACCCCAGTGGCCACTGCACATCTCCAGCTTCTGACTGAACAGCTCAAGTCTGTACTCAAACAGAGCCCCCAGATGCCCCCCAGGACCTGGCCACCTGAGCCCCAGGGAGAACACTGACAGGAACCAAATGAAGGCATCTTCAGTAGAAGTGATCACAGAACCACAGAATGGTTTGGGTTGGAAGGAGCCTTAAAGAGCATCCAGTTCCATGGGCAGGGACACTCCCCCCAGCCCAGCTTGCCCAAGGCCTCATCCAGCCTGGCCTGAAAGACCTCCAGGGAGGGGGCAGCCACAGCCTCCCTGGGCAGCCTGTGCCAGAGTCTCCCCAGCCTCACTGCAAAGAATTGCTAACTCATTCCACAGAATCAACCAGGTTGGAAAAGACCTCAGAGCTCATCCAGTCCAACCTCTCCCCCAGCACCATCTGATCAACTCAACCATGGCACCAAGGGCCTCAGACAGGCTCTGCCTAAACACCTCCAGGGATGGGGACTCCACCACCCCCCTGGGCAGCACATTCCCATGGCCAATCTCTCTTGCTGGGGAAAATTTTCTCCTCACCTCCAGCCTAAACCTCCCCTGGCACAGCTTGAGACTGTGTCCTCTTGTTCTGGGGCTGGGTGCCTGGGAGAAGAGACCAACCCCCACCTGGCTACAACCTCCCTGCAGGGAGTTGGAGAGAGCAAGAAGGTCTCCCCTGAGCCTCCTCTTCTCCAGGCTCCCTCAGCCTCTCCTCCCAGGGCTGTGCTCCAGACCCCTCCCCAGCTTTGTTGCCCTTCTCTGGACACCTTCCAGCAGCTCAACATCTTTCCTAACCTGAGGAGCCCAGACCTGGACACAGGACTCCAGGTGTGGCCTCAGCAGTGCTGAGCACAGGGCACAAGGACTTCCCTGCTCCTGCTGGCCACACTCTTCCTGATGCAGGCCAGGATGCCCTTGGCCTTCTTGTCCCCCTGGGCACACTGCTGGCTCATGTTCAGCTGCTGTCCACCAGCACCCCCAGGTCCCTCTCTGCCTGGCTGCTCTCAGCCACTCTGCCCCCAGCCTGTAGCACTGCCTGGGGTTGCTGTGGCCAAAGTGCAGCCCCTGGCACTTGGACTTGTTGAATGCCATCATGTCCAGCCTGTGAAGGTCTCCACTCTCAGTCTCCCCTCTCCCAGCTCAAAGCCATTGTTCCTCAGCCTGGCACTCCCAGCCTTTGGCCAAAGTCCCTCCCCAGCTCTCCTGGAGCCCTTCAGGTACTGGAAGGCTGCTCTGAGGTCTGCCTGGAGCCTTCTCTTCTCCAGGCTGCACAGCCCCAGCTCTCCCAGCCTGTCCCCCCAGGGAAGGCTCTCCCTCCCTCTGATCATCTCTGTGGCCTCCTCTGGACCCTCTCCAGCAGCTCCAGGCCCTTCCTGTGCTGGGGGCACCAGGACTGGAGGCAGTACAACCTGCATGTGCACACCAGGACTTTGCTGAAGCAGCTCTGGCAGGTGTCAGGAGCCTTTGACACCTCTGAAACCCCTCAAATGCTGGAATTGTAATTACTTACTAAACCCATCTCCTGTATTTATAACTTCCCCCTCCCCTCCTTGCCTTCCTGACAGCTGAGCTCCACCTAAGTTGAAAGCCTAATGCCCAAGGTTAATGACAGCCCTAAGTATAGAACCTACTGGTCTCATTTTCCAGTTGGCTGCTCCTATTGCCAGGAACCATCAGTTGTGGAGTTTGCCAGAGCAGATCTTACAGCCTTGGAACCTATAGCTATGGAAATATTATTTCCCTGGTGACTTTGTCAGCCAAGCACATTGCCAACCACAACAGGATGAGTCACTGCTGCAGCCATGGCAACCTGCAGCCATCCTCACTTTGGGATCAGAGCTAAGAGCTGGCCTGACATTGCCATGGGGTCTTACAGCACCAGCCCCAGCCTGTCCCCCAGAGCCAGGCAGTGGTTTCCTCGAGGAGGGACTTGTCCCAGCCCTCTGAGGGAGCAGTCAATGCAAACCAGACCTCTGCAGCCACAGCACCCCCAGGGAGCAACCCACAGCCACTGGAGTGCAGGGAGCCCCAAGCAGCCCCCACGAGTGGAGAGCATCTGGGGTGAACTCCCACCCACAGTGCCACAGGATGGCTTGGGGGGGGGGGAAGGGACCTCAGAGATCAGCTGCTCCAACCTCCCCACCAGGGGCAGGGACACCTCTCAGCTAGCCTCACCCAGCCTGACCTCCAGCACCCCCAGGGAGGGGGCAGCCACAAGCTCCCATTCCAAACCAGCATGGAAGCATCACCCCTCAGGTTTCCAGGCAGCTCTGCTCTAACCCCTCCAGGGACAGGGCATGAGAAGGAGCATCACTGCTCAGTGCAGCCCAAGAGGGTAGGACAAAGAAGCCAGGGGACCCAGGAGTGGACCAGGAGTTGCATGGAGGGGGCTGGCTTAGGGAGGAAGAGGAAGCAAGCAGAGATTAGCTAGGAGGTTTCAGTCAGAGACTGAAGTTAAACTGTGCTTCCCAGCATGCCCAGAGGAGAGGGAGGCAGGAGCAAGGCAGGTGCCTTGCAGCAGACATCTGGGCAGTGATTCAGCAGCCACTCATCATTCCCACCCAAGCTATTTAGCTGTGTGTTGTGGGAAAAGCTCTGGGAACTGGCAGCTGGGCATGGGGAAGGCAGGGACTGTGGCAACACTGCTGGGAAACCAGATTGACCTGGAGGAATCACAGCATCCCAGCATGGGGAGGCCAGAAGGGACCTCTGCAGACCATCCAGCCCAAGCCCCTGCTCCAGCAGGGCACCCACAGCAGCCTGCCCAGGGGCACAGTGGCCAGGGGGGGTTGGAAGCTCTCCACACAAGGAGACTCCACAACCTCTCTGGGCAGCCTGCTCCAGGCCTCCAGCAGCCTCACACCAGAGAAGTTTCTCCTCCTGTTCAGATGCAACCTCCTGGGTTCCAGTTTGTGCCCAGTGCCCCTTGGCCTGTCCCTGGGCACCACTGAGCAGAGTCTGGCCCCAGCCTCTTGCCCCCAGCCTTTAGCTCTTGCTGAGCATTGAGTTTTGGACTCTGAGTTGCCAGCCCTCAGGGGGTGCAGTGTGCCACCCAGCCCCCAACACTGCCCCCAGCACAGAGGAGCCCCTGCTGCCCTGGGCACTGCTTTCCCAGCAGCAGACACAACTCCTACCCCCTCTCCCACACAGACCCCAGCACCCCCAGCACGGGGCCAGGGGAGCACAGAGCACTCCCCAGGCACCTGCAGATGCCAAACCCTGATTCCCAGGGGGGCACCCAGGGCCACACAGCCCTCCCAGCCCCCTGGCAAGTGTCTGCTGTGCTCAGCCCTGCATTTGCCAGGCTGCTCCAGCACCACTCCCCAGCCCCACAGACAGACTGCAGTCTCAGGAGCTGGCACTGCCTTGGGCACTTTGGAGCCAAGGCTGGCAGGAAAATCTGCCCTGCAAAAAGGCAGCAAGCTGCAGCCCAGCCTCAGCCAGCAGCCTTCCAAATTAGCCCAGAGCCATTAAGTAACAGCAAAGTGAATGCTACTCTTTGAAGGCCTGTGCTAGGGCCAGGGCCCAGCTTGGGTCAGGTGTGAGGCAGTTTGGTTTCTCATCCCTCATGATGAGAAGCTGCACTAGCAGCAAGTGGATCCTGCTCAGCTAACCACAGTGAAGCACTAATGGGTCAGGCAGCTCTGCTGTGAGGCCAGGCCTGAGCAGAGCACTGCAAGTGCAGCTTAGACTTCTCCCTGGGACAAGGAGGGCACTTCTCTACCCACTGCTGCCATCTCAAGCTGTGAAATGACACAGAAGGATCTCCAGGCTTCACCAGCAACCTAAATATAGACCTCTGGGACCTCCCAGCACGAGTCTGGACTCTGGAGCCATGGAGTCTGCCTGGGTCATGATGACTGAGTCAACTTCCAAACCAATCCCCAGAGCAAACAAGAATCCACTCTCCTCAGCTCATGCAAAGGACTTCTCAGAGCAGGAGGGAGGAAGCCAACCTTACAGCTCAGAACTGTGCATGCCTCACTCCCCAAAGCTCCTGGGGACTCCAGGGGCATCTGTCCTCTTCTCCCAAAGCCCCCAGGCTCCTCCAGCTCCCACAGACACTACAGCAGTTCAGAACATCTGTCCCACAGCAGGACACTCAGATTTGCCAGGGGAACCCAAAGGTGCTCTTGTTCCTCCCCCCACCCACTCCCCTTCCCAGATGAGCTCAGCAGAGCACTCCTGTGCAGGGCAGAGCAGGCTGAGGAGTGTTGCTCCCTCTCACTTCCCTCTGCACCATCCCACCCCCCTGGCCCTACAGATATGTTGTCTTCCTGCATGCTCCTGCAGCAGCTCCCTGCCCAGTGAGACCTCAGCCAAGCTCTGCCAGCAGCCTCCAGTGGCCCCAGCTCCCTCAGACTGAACATGGAGCTCTGCCTCTGCCACAGCAAAGCCTCTGGGAAGCCATTAATTTCCCCTCTGCTTAACTAATGTTAAATTACTGCACAGACCTGCAGCCTCTGCATTGCAGGGCAGGGACTGAACTTCACCTTCCCAAGGGGACTGTATTGCCCTGCTTTCAGATGACTAATTCCAGCTCCAAAACAAATGTCCTTCAGCAAGGAGGCCAGGCAGGACCTCAGCTCTGCATCAGCTGCTGGGGATGGGGCAGACACCCACTGACTGCTTGGAGACAAACACACACCTCTCACTGACTGCTCCATCCACCCTGGGGATGGGGACACACACCTCACTGACTGCTCCATCCACCCTGGGGCTTGGGGACACACACCTCACTGACTGCTCCATCCACCCTGGGCCTTGGGGACACACACCTCACTGACTGCTCCATCCACCCTGGGGCTTGGGGACAAACACCTCACTGACTGCTCCATCCACCCTGGGGCTTGGGGACACACACCTCACTGACTGCTCCATCCACCCTGGGGACACACACCTCACTGACTGCTCCATCCACCCTGGGGCTTGGGGACACACACCTCACTGACTGCTCCATCCACCCTGGGGCTTGGGGACAAACACCTCACTGACTGCTCCATCCACCCTGGGGCTTGGGGACACACACCTCACTGACTGCTCCATCCACCCTGGGGCTTGGGGACACACACCTCACTGACTGCTCCATCCACCCTGGGGATGGGGACAAACACCTCACTGACTGCTCCATCCACCCTGGGGATGGGGACACACACCTCACTGACTGCTCCATCCACCCTGGGGATGGGGACACACACCTCACTGACTGCTCCATCCACCCTGGGCCTTGGGGACACACACCTCACTGACTGCTCCATCCACCCTGGGGCTTGGGGACAAACACCTCACCGACTGCTCCATCCACCCTGGGGATGGGGACACACACCTCACTGACTGCTCCATCCACCCTGGGGCTTGGGGACAAACACCTCACCGACTGCTCCATCCACCCTGGGGATGGGGACAAACACCTCACTGACTGCTCCATCCACCCTGGGGATGGGGACAAACACCTCACTGACTGCTCCATCCACCTTGGGGACAAACACCTCACTGACTGCTCCATCCACCCTGGGGCTTGGGGACACACACCTCACTGACTGCTCCATCCACCCTGGGCCTTGGGGACACACACCTCACTGACTGCTCCATCCACCCTGGGGCTTGGGGACAAACACCTCACTGACTGCTCCATCCACCCTGGGGCTTGGGGACAAACACCTCACTGACTGCTCCATCCACCCTGGGGATGGGGACACACACCTCACTGACTGCTCCATCCACCCTGGGGCTTGGGGACACACACCTCACTGACTGCTCCATCCACCCTGGGGCTTGGGGACAAACACCTCACTGACTGCTCCATCCACCCTGGGGCTTGGGGACAAACACCTCACTGACTGCTCCATCCACCCTGGGGATGGGGACACACACCTCACTGACTGCTCCATCCACCCTGGGGATGGGGACAAACACCTCACTGACTGCTCCATCCACCTTGGGGACAAACACCTCACTGACTGCTCCATCCACCCTGGGGCTTGGGGACAAACACCTCACTGACTGCTCCATCCACCCTGGGGATGGGGACAAACACCTCACTGACTGCTCCATCCACCTTGGGGACAAACACCTCACTGACTGCTCCATCCACCCTGGGGCTTAGGGACAAACACCTCACTGACTGCTCCATCCACCCTGGGGCTTGGGGACACACACCTCACTGACTGCTCCATCCACCCTGGGGCTTGGGGACAAACACCTCACTGACTGCTCCATCCACCCTGGGGCTTGGGGACAAACACCTCACTGACTGCTCCATCCACCCTGGGCCTTGGGGACAAACACCTCACTGACTGCTCCATCCACCCTGGGCCTTGGGGACACACACCTCACTGACTGCTCCATCCACCTTGGGGACAAACACCTCACTGACTGCTCCATCCACCCTGGGGCTTGGGGACAAACACCTCACTGACTGCTCCATCCACCCTGGGGACAAACACCTCACTGACTGCTCCATCCACCCTGGGGCTTGGGGACAAACACCTCACTGACTGCTCCATCCACCCTGGGGCTTGGGGACACACACCTCACTGACTGCTCCATCCACCCTGGGGCTTGGGGACACACACCTCACTGACTGCTCCATCCACCCTGGGGATGGGGACAAACACCTCACTGACTGCTCCATCCACCCTGGGGCTTGGGGACAAACACCTCACTGACTGCTCCATCCACCCTGGGGCTTGGGGACAAACACCTCACTGACTGCTCCATCCACCCTGGGGCTTGGGGACAAACACCTCACTGCTCCATCCACCCTGGGGATGGGGACAAACACCTCACTGGCTGCTCCATCCACCCTGGGGACAAACACCTCACTGACTGCTCCATCCACCCTGGGCCTTGGGGACAAACACCTCACTGACTGCTCCATCCACCCTGGGGCTTGGGGACAAACACCTCACTGACTGCTCCATCCATCCTGGGGCTTGGGGACAAAAACCTCACTGACCGCTCCATCCACCTTGGGGACAAACACCTCACTGACTGCTCCATCCACCCTGGGGCTTGGGGACAAAAACCTCACTGACTGCTCCATCCACCTTGGGGACAAACACCTCACTGAATGCTCCATCCACCTTGGGGATGGGGACAAACACCTCACTGACTGCTCCATCCACCCTGGGGCTTGGGGACAAACACCTCACTGACTGCTCCATCCACCCTGGGGATGGGGACAAACACCTCACTGACTGCTCCATCCACCCTGGGGATGGGGACACACACCTCACTGACTGCTCCATCCACCCTGGGGCTTGGGGACAAACACCTCACTGACTGCTCCATCCACCCTGGGGCTTGGGGACAAACACCTCACTGACTGCTCCATCCACCCTGGGGATGGGGACAAACACCTCACTGACTGCTCCATCCACCTTGGGGACAAACACCTCACTGACTGCTCCATCCACCTTGGGGACAAACACCTCACTGACTGCTCCATCCACCCTGGGGATGGGGGACACACACCTCACTGACTGCTCCATCCACCTTGGGGATGGGGACAAACACCTCACTGACTGCTCCATCCACCCTGGGGATGGGGACAAACACCTCACTGACTGCTCCATCCACCCTGGGGCTTGGGGACACACACCTCACTGACTGCTCCATCCACCCTGGGGATGGGGACACACACCTCACTGACTGCTCCATCCACCCTGGGGATGGGGACACACACCTCACTGACTGCTCCATCCACCCTGGGGCTTAGGGACACACACCTCACTGACTGCTCCATCCACCCTGGGGCTTAGGGACACACACCTCACTGACTGCTCCATCCACCTTGGAGACAAACACCTCACTGACTGCTCCATCCACCCTGGGCCTTGGGGACACACACCTCACTGACTGCTCCATCCACCCTGGGGATGGGGACAAACACCTCACTGACTGCTCCATCCACCCTGGGGATGGGGACAAACACCTCACTGACTGCTCCATCCACCCTGGGGATGGGGACACACACCTCACTGACTGCTCCATCCACCCTAGGGCTTGGGGACAAACACCTCACTGACTGCTCCATCCACCTTGGGGACACACACCTCACTGACTGCTCCATCCACCCTGGGGATGGGGACAAACACCTCACTGACTGCTCCATCCACCCTGGGGATGGGGACAAACACCTCACTGACTGCTCCATCCACCCTGGGGCTTGGGGACACACACCTCACTGACTGCTCCATCCACCCTGGGCCTTGGGGACACACACCTCACTGACTGCTCCATCCACCCTGGGGCTTGGGGACACACACCTCACTGACTGCTCCATCCACACTGGGGATGGGGACACACACCTCACTGACTGCTCCATCCACCCTGGGGCTTGGGTGTTCTCCTGAGCACCACTCAGTTCACCCCCACAGAATGGTAGGGGTTGGAAGGGAGCTCTGGAGATCAGTCCAAGCCCCCTGCCATGGCAGGTTCACCTGAACAAGGTCCCACAGGAACACATCCAGGCAGGTTTGGAATGTCTCCAGAGATCACAGAATGTCAGAGGTTAGAAGGGACCTCCAGAGAACATCCAGCCCAACCCTCCTGCCAGAGCAGGGGCACCCAGGGCAGGGCACCCAGGAACACATCCAGATGGGGCTTGAAAGTCTCCAGAGGAGTCTCCCCAGCCTCTCTGGGCAGCCTGCTCCAGGCTCCAGCACCCTCACAGGCACAAAGTTTTCCTTCTGTTCCCCTGGCACCTCCTCTGCTCCAGCTGCCCCCAGTGCCCCCTGTGCTGTCCTTGGCCATCCCTGAGCAGAGCCTGGCTCCAGCCCTGCACATCTTTATCAACAGGAATGAAGTCACCCCCGAGGCTCCTCTGCTCCAAGCTCCAAGCCCCAGCTCCCTCAGCCTGTGCTCACAGGGAGATGTTCCACTGCCTGCAGCATCTTTGTGGATCTGTGCTGGACTCTCCCTAGCAGCTCCCTGAGGTCCTTCTTGACCTGAGTGGCCCAGAACTGGACACAATATTCCAGATGGAGCCTCACCAGGGCAGAGTAGAGGGGGTGAAGAACCTCCTTTGACCTGCTAACCACAGCCCTTCTAATCCACCTCAGGATGCCCTGGGGCTGAGTGGCCACAAGGGCACATTGCTGGCTCATGGCTCTCCTGTTGTCCACCAGGACCTCCAGGTCCTTTTCCCTTTTGCTGGGCACCACTAAGCAGAGCCTGGCCCCAGCCTCTTGCTCCCCACAGCTCCTTTAGCTCCTGCTGAGCATTGCTCAGCTCCCCTCTGGGGCTGCTCCTCTCCAGGCTCAACACCCCCAGGGCTCTCAGCCTCTGCTCACAAGACAGATGCAGTCCCCTCAGCATCTTGTGTGACTGGAGATGTGCCACTGAACCTCTTATCACAATGCTACCACAGAAAGAACCTTCTCCAGGGCTCCAGCACCCTCCCAGCAAAGAAGCCTTCCCCAGTGCTGAGCACCAAACCATTCACTCAGTCTCTGAGCAGTATTCTTGTCATGAACGAGAGAGGCTGCAGGTGAGCTCAGGACTTTCTCCAGTGGCTTGGAAGATCCAAAATAAGAACAGCCCAGCCCTCCAAACTTTCTCAGCCACCCAGCAGGCCCCCTTGAAGTCAAATACACTCAACAAGGATTGGCTGGGGCTTCACCGCGGGGTGCTCCGGACCCTCACACACTTCTCTGACTTACAGGAGATATAAAAGGGCTTTCTGGCACACAGGGATCCGAGCCAGAAGGGGAAGCAGAGCTGCCAAGGGCTTTTTATTCTACAAAGGCAATGCAATTGGGGTAAGGCAGCAGTGGCAGAGCCATTTTCCCTCCACGAGCTCCCATAATAGCAGCCTCACTTCTGCAGAGCTCTTCCCAGCAGCGGAGATGATTCTCTACCACTTTGCTGAAGGCTTTCTTTATTTATTTGATGTTTCTGAGGGACAGGGGAGGAGGAGAGCTAAATTAGATCCTCAACTGGAACAAGCCCGTGGTGTTGTTGAAGCTTTGCAGGCCCCAGCTGGGATCAAACACTCTCTGCCTGTCACAGAGGCAGGGGAGCTTAGCGAGGGGGCTCCGGCGAACTCCGGCGAGCGCTGGAGGAGCGCCGTGACGGAGCAGATCTGCACTGCTCACCTGCACAAGCTCTGGCACCTTCACAAAAGCCACCAAAGCGTGCAGGAGAACAGAGGCTTCATCCCCTGGGGCTGCTGGAGCCTCTAATACCTGTGATCAATTGTGCCTCGAAGGAAAACGTCATTCTTGCATCGCTGCTATGACTAAGGGCTCCCTCCTGCCTGCCTGCCTCGTGTCGGGCAGCTACAGTCAGTGGCCAGGCTGCTGCTGAGCATTTCTCTTCTCTCCTTTTCACAGGCCCTTTTCACAGCCATTTCTACACTCATGAGGAAAACTCATTTTAATGGGCCAGGAGAACAAATGCAGACCAATCCAGAAGCATGGCCTCTCCTGACCCCTCGCACAGCGCCACATCAAGCTTGAACGAGGTGACGCACGAGGCGATGGCAGCCTGGAAAGGAGGGCACAGCAGCAGACCCGCTTTGGGAGGCAGACAGCCCTGGGGCAGGCTCCAGCCAGCTCTGAAAAGCTCTGGCTCACATACACTCTGGCTGCAAAGACAGCAGGGCTGCAGGTGCGTGATGGGCTCGGGAGATACCCTTCTCCCTGCCTGCCCTGGGGCTTTTGCAGAGCAAGCTGCAGAGCTCTCTACTTTCTAGCGTGCAAAAAAGGTTGCCTTCCCAGTCCCCTCCCACAGCTCCTGAGCAGCTTCTCCCTGCAACTTCCAGCAGGGCTACATTTCAAGTCAGGATTCTAAAAACAGCCTCAGCTGAGCAGAGGCAAAGCCCAATCCCTGCAGTGTGATCCAAGTTCCACAGCCGCGCTAGAACCTCCCTGGAAGCCGCTCCCAAACCCTGCGCTCCTGCTTCGAAACCGCTCGGCGCTGCCAAAAATCGTGAGCTGAGTCTCTGCCCTACTTTCCAGAACTGAAGGCAGTGATGAAAATAGAGAGAACTGCTTCCCCTCCCCTCCTGCAAGGCTGCAGAGCTGAATTCAAGCAGCAGCAGAGGCAAGCGGCGAGGCTGTGGGAGCAGCCAACGGTCCCCGCTGGCTCAGCGCCCTGCTGCCTGTCCTCAGGCAGGAGCTCCCAGAAAGCAGAGCAGAAGTTTTGCACCGTGGGCAGGTTTCTGTTGGGAATAGCAAGGATGTCTATATCCAGAGTGGCTCGAGGAGGGGGAGCTTCCCTGAGAAGCTACAAGAGGTAGATTTGACATCTAGAGACTGAGCAGGATCTAGAAGTCAAAATCTGTCAGGTTTGGGGCACAAACCCTCAAGCTTTGGCTGTGTCCTCTACCTGAGGTTTATCCCCATCTGCTTTATCCCTCAGAGAACAGGAGCTATAGAGGATCACACCAAAGATCCCTGCAGACCAGTAACCTGCCTCTGACAGGACCAAAGACAGACACTGAGGGCTGGAGCAGGTCCAGAGAAGGGCAACCAAGCTGGGGAAGGGTCTGGAGAGCAGGGCTGGGGAGGAGCAGCTGAGGGACCTTTGCTTGCCCAGCCTGGAGACAAGGAAGCTGAAGGGAGACCTTCTGGTTCTCTACAGCTCCCTGAAAGGAGCCAGCTGGGGGTTTGGTCTCTTCTCCCAGGGAACAAGTGGTAGGATGAGAGAAACCAGCCTCAAGTTCCACCAGGAAAGGTTTAGGTTGGACATTAGGACCAACTCCCTTCCCTGAAAGGGTTGTCAAGCCCTGGCCCAGGCTGCCCAGGGCAGTGGTGGAGGGTCCAGCCCTGAAGAGCTGTGGAGATGTGGTGCTGAGGGCCATGGGTTAGCAGCGACCTGGCAGTGCTGGGGTAAGGGTTGGCCTGGATGGTCCTAGAAACTGTCTTTAAACCAAAATGATTCAATGATTCTGTGCCCAGGGGAGAAGCCAAAACAGAAGACAAGCAGATGGTGCTTCCCCAAGGATCAGCTGTGCCATTCTTCCAGCTCACACCTCACAGCCCCAGGAACCTGAAGTACTGCATGGGCCAACAGAGCATAAGTCCCTGAGGAGCACCACCCACCTTTACCACTTCCTTGCCCATCAGGTAAGGTTTTCTTGTGGTGCATTCCAGAGCTGCAACCCTTTCTGGGTCATCTACAAACACATGGCTGGTGAAGGGCATGCAGGACAGAGTCCCTCCACCAAGTCCTACAAGGTTCTTCACCCTCAACAGGAAACAGCAAAGCTGAAGGATAGCTAAGACTGCTTCAGCCTTGGAACTGCCTGGCCCTTGACTGTGTGGGTGTCAAGAAGAAGGGCCCAGGCTCTTTTGGGTGGTGCCCAGTGATGGGACAAGGAACAACAGGTACAAGCTGGACCCTAGGAGGTTCCACCTCAACATGAGGAGAAACTTCTTTACTGTGAGGGTGCTGGAGCCCTGGAGCAGGCTGCCCAGAGAGGTTGTGGAGTCTCCTTCTGTGGAGGCTTCCAAGACCCATCTGGACACATTGCTGTGGGACCTGCCCAGGGGGATCCTGCTTTGGCAGGGGGTTGTACTCAATGATCTCTGAAGGTCCTTTCCAGCCCCTGACATTCTGTGGTTCTGTGATTTGGGCTCTGTGGAAGCTGCCAAGAGGAACATCAGAAGCAAAGCAGCTCTCCCTGAACCATGAGAGCCTTCCCACCTGACTCAGGGGGCAAGCAGCAGTGTCTGCTCACCACTCCCACAGGGTCCCTCCCCCTCAGCAGGCAGCAGTGGGCAGGAGTTTTGCAGGGGCAGAGCTGCCTTCCCCTTTTCCTGCTTTGCAGAGGACCAAGAGGGAAATCCCCCAGCACACTGCTGAATCACAGCTACCCAGTGAATGATTTCAGAGCTGCTGCACTTGCTGTCCCTTCATTACTTCTGCCTGGATGGGAAAACAACATCCTGACTCCTGTGCCAGAAATCACTCTGCTAGGAGAACACCAGAGCAAACAGCACAGAGAGAACCCACCTGGCCAGTGGTGCTCAGCACTAAGCACTGCCTCAGACAATGTTTTAAGAGGCTATAGAAACAAGCAGGAAGCTTTCAGCCCTTCCAGGGAGTGGAATCAGCTTGTCCTGAACATCCAACTGCTGCCATTTCAGTGCCATTTGCTCTGTCCCAATGTGGAGAGCAGCCTGATGCCCTTCCAGTCAGAAGACAACTTCATACATCCAAAAATAGCTTCCCATGTCTTCCTTTAACCTTTCACAGTCTGCTTGTCTTTATAGGTTAATCTCCCTCCCTACCAGTCACAGCCTCCTTTTTGCCCTTGACTCTCTTCCTCTGGCTTCTTCCCTCAGGCTGGTACTGAAGCTTCTCCAGTGCCAAGGATTTCTGCACTCCCAAACCCATTCTGGTGGCAGAGTTGTGTTTTACTTGCAAGCCACTGTCCAGGCATGGTCAGCTGCTGACCCACCATGAGCTGCACTCTCTAAGAAACAGCTGCCCAGAATCTTTTTGTATGCAATCCATTAGCTTGCAGCTCAAAACCTTCCCTGCAGCATACTCCATTAACTGGAAAGCTGACTTTCTACTTGTCTTCACACTTTCTATCCTACTGCTTTCCTCCATCAATTCTCTCCTTCCTCTATTGCTTTCTTCCATCAATTCTCTCCTTCCTCTATTGCTTTCCTCCACCACTCCAATCCTCTCCTTCCTCTATTGCTTTCCTCCATCACTCCAATCCTCTCCTTCCTCTATTGCTTTCCTCCACCACTCCAATCCTCTCCTTTCTCTATTGTTTTCCTCCACCACTCCAATTCTCTCCTTCCTCTATTGCTTTCCTCCATCACTCCAATCCTCTCCTTCCTCTATTGTTTTCCTCCATCACTCCAATCCTCTCCTTCCTCTATTGCTTTCCTCCATCACTCCAATCCTCTCCTTCCTCTATTGCTTTCCTCCATCACTCCAATCCTCTCCTTCCTCTATTGCTTTCCTCCATCACTCCAATCCTCTCCTTCCTCTATTGCTTTCCTCCATCACTCCAATCCTCTCCTTCCTCTATTGCTTTCCTCCATCACTCCAATCCTCTCCTTCCTCTATTGCTTTCCTCCACCAATTCTCTCTCACTTCTCTCCTTCCTCTATTGCTTTCCTCCATCACTTCAATTCTCTCCTTCCTCTACTGTTTTCCTCCATCACTTCAATTCTCTCCTTCCTCTATTGCTTTCCTCCATCCAATTCTCTCTCACTTCTCTCCTTCCTTTATTACCTGGTGGACCTAGGAAACAAGAAGAGAAGTCACAAGCACTTGGGTATCACATTAAAACACATTTTATCCCAGATGAAGCCAGTCTGAAGGCATTAACTGTATAAATCACCTACTTAAAGTCTGTCCCACACTCCTCTTGCTATTTCTAATGCTGCTCTAAAATATTCCAATAGCAGAAATGGGAGTTCTCACATCTCTTTATATATCATTTTAACATCTATTTAGGACTCTGAGAGCTCAGCAGCAAGAAAGTGAAGCTCTAACAACCATTTTTTGTGCAGCACATTTCCCTGACAGATCTGGTTTAGCATTTTCTTTCCCTGGAACCCATTAGCCAAACTTAGATGCAAGCCTAGAGCAAACTGGTTCCATCTTGGCAAAGGTCAGGAGTTTGATGCTGATAGGCTGCACACTTAGGCAGGGGGAAGGCTTTTGGGGTTGTGCTACAAAGAAATGTTTTGACTTGTGGTATCAGTGCAGCAACTCCAGCTCCACTTCAGCTGCAGAGCAAGAAGCTTCACAGCTCCACTGAGAGAATTCTTCAGGAGAAAGAAACAAAAGTCTGCCAAAGGATAGGAGAGAATCACAGCCCCCCAGAACACAGCTGGTTGGAAGCAACCTCTGAGCTCATCCAGTCCAACCCTCCACCCAGCACTGCAGGCTCAACACTAAACCAGGTCCCTAAGCACCAGCTCCACAGCTGCTTGAACACCCCCAGGGATGGTGGCTCCAGCACTGCCCTGGGCAGAACATTCCAACGTCTCAGAACCCTTCCAGTGAAGAAATATTTCCTAACATCCAGCCTGGACCTCCCCTGCTGCAGCTTGGAGCCATTTCCTCTGCTCCTGTTGCTTGTCACCAAGGAGCAGAGGCTGTCCCCTCCTCACTCCAACCTCCCTGCAGGGCGCTGTAGAGAGCAATGAGGTCTCCCTCAGCCTCCTCTTCTCCAGCCTGAACACCCCCAGCTCCCTCAGCCCCTGCTCATAGCCCAGGTGCTCCAGGCCCTGCTCCAGCCCTACTGCCCTGCTCTGGACAGGCTCCAGCCCCTCAATGACCTTCCTGGAGTGAAGGCCCAGAGCTGAACACAGCACTTGAGGTGTGGCCTCAGCAGTGCTGAGCACAGGGAGATGATCACCTCCTGTCCCTGCTGCCCACCCTGTTTCCAATCCATGCCAGGATGCCTTTGGCTTTCTTGGCCTGGGCACTGCTGGCTCATGGTCAGTCACTGCCAACCAGCACCCTCAGGTCCCTCTCTGAGTCACAGCTTTCCAACCACACATCCCCAGGTCTGGACCTCACTGTGGGGTTGTTGTGACCCAGGTGTAGGACCTGGCCCTTGGCCTTGTTGAACTGCATACAATTAGCCTTGGCCCATGGCTTTCACCTGTCCAGATCCCTCTGCAAAGTTTCCCTACCCTCCAGCAGATGGACACAGCCACCCAGCTGGGTGCCATCTCCAAACTTACTGAGGGTGCCTCAATGACCTCCTCCACACCACTGATAAAGACAATGAAGTGGGCAGGCTCCAGTACTGAACTCTGGGGGACCCCAGTGGTGACTGGGTGCCAGCCAGATTTAGCTCCATTCACCAAGAGCAAAAGGGAAGAGAGAGACAAGAGACACTGAAATCAATTCTTGCCCCAGACTCAAAGGCAGAGCTGGAGCAGAGCCTCTGCCTGCAGCAGTGCTCAAGGCATTGCTGAAGGCTGCATTCTCAGTGCCTAGCAGTCATGCACAGACTAAAGGTCTATCAGCAGTGTATAAAATCATCCCCTGGGGAGGGAGGAAGGTGGTTTAAAGTCCTTCAGGCTCATTTCACCACTTCTTCATTGGTCTTGAGGACAAAGCCATTCAAAAGCTCAACTCAAGACAGGATGCCAGGCTGGGGGTACCCTGCTTGTGGTCAGCACTGCCTCCAGTGCAGACAGCTGGGCAGGAAATCTGTCACATCAGACAAGAACAGACCTGAAGGACTGCTCAAGAGAACAGAAGAGTTTGAACAATCCACTGCAGAAGTTCAGAAACACTTCAAGCAAAAATAGTCATAGAATGGCTGGGGTTGGGAGAGACCTGAGAGTTCTCATGGAGACCTGAAAGACCCCCCCTGGAGTACTGCCTCCAGGTCTGGAGCCCCTAGTACAAGAGGGATCTGGAGGTGCTGGAAGGTGTCCAGAGCAGGGCCAGGAGGATGAGCAGAGGGCTGGAGCACCTCTCCTGTGAGGACAGACTGAAGGAGTTGGGGCTGTTCAGTCTGGAGAAGAGAAGGCTCCAAGGTGACCTCATTGTGGCCTTCCAGTATCTGCAGAGGGCTCCAAGAAGGCTGGGGAGGGACTGCTCAGGCTTTCAGGTAGTGATAGGACTGGGGGGAATGGAATGAAGCTGGAGGTGGGGAGATTCAGGCTGGAGGTGAGGAGGAAGTTCTTCCCCATGAGAGTGGTGAAGCCCTGGAATGGGTTGTCCAGGGAGGTGGTTGAGGCCCCAGCCCTGGAGGTGTTTAAGCCCAGGCTGGATGAGGCTCTGGCCAGGATGATCTAGTGTGGGGTGTCCCTGCCCATGGCAGGGGGGTTGGCACTGGATGATCCTTGTGGTCCCTTCCAACCCTGACTGATACTATGATATCTGGTAGGTTGGACTCGATGATCTCCAAGGTCCTTTCCAACCTGCTCTATTCTATTCTATTCCTATTCTATTCTATTCTATTCCTATTCCTATTCTATTCTATTCTACTCTATTCCTATTCCATTCTATTCCCACACTGCCCTGTCTTGGGCAGGGATACATTCTGTAAGACCTCTCCAGCCTGCCTCTGAACACTCCCAGGCATGAAGCCTCCACAGCATCTCTGGGCAGCCTGTTCCAGGGCCTCACCACCCTCATGAGAAGAATTTCCTCCTCATGTCTAATTTAAATCCAGCTGCTTCCAGTTTGAAGCCACTGCACCTCATCCTCTCACCACCTGCCTGTGTGACAAGTCCCTCCCCAGCTCTCCTGTAGCACCTTTCAAACACTGGAAGACTGCAGCAAGGTGCCCCTGGATCCTTCTCTTCTCCAGAACAAACAACCCCGACCCTGTCAACCTGTCTGGCACAGCAGAGGCTCTCCAGCCCTCTGATCACCTTTGTGGCCTCCTCTGGACCTGCTCCAACAGTTCCATGTCCCTCTTGTGCTGAGGGCTCCAGACTTGGACACAGTGCTGCAGGTGGGGTCCCAGCAGAGGGGCAGAATCCCCTCCCTGCCCCTGCTGCTCACACTGCTGGGGGTCAGCCCAGGACACAGCTGGCTCTGGGCTGGCAGCACTCAGTGCCAGTATATGCTGAGCTTCTCATCACCCAGCACCACCAACTCCTCCTCTTCAGGACTGCTCTGCCCAGCCTGGATCTGTGCTTGTGATTGCCCTAAGCAAGGTGCAGGACCTTGCACTTGGCTCTGTTGAACTTCCTGAGGCTGGCACTGGTTCACCTTTCCAACCTGTTCAGACCCCTCTGGATGGCATCCCTCCAGCACACCGAATACACCACACAGCTGGTGGTGTCAGCAAAGCTGCTGAGGCTGCCTTGATCCCCCCCAGCCAGGTCACCACCACAGATGTCAATGCTTACAGGGCAAGCAGGGAGATGATCAGCAATAGTGTGGCCAGCAGGAGCAAGGAATTCATTGTGCCCTGTGCTCAGCACTGCTGAGGCCACACCTTGAGGCCTGTGTCCAGTTCTGGGCTCCTCAGGTTAGGAAAGATGTTGAGATGCTGGAAGGTGTCCAGAGAAGGGCAACAAAGCTGGGGAGGGGTCTGGAGCACAGCCCTGGGAGGAGAGGCTGAGGGAGCTGGGGTTGCTTAGCCTGCAGAAGAGGAGGCTCAGGGGAGACCTTCTTGCTCTCTGCAACTCACTGCAGGGAGGTTGGAGCCAGGTGGGGGTTGGTCTCTTCTCCCAGGCACCCAGCCCCAGAACAAGAGGACACAGTCTCAAGCTGTGCCAGGGGAGGTTTAGGCTGGAGGTGAGGAGAGAGTTCTTCCCAGCAAGAGAGATTGGCCATGGGAATGTGCTGCCCAGGGGGGTGGTAGAGTCCCCATCCCTGGAGGTGTTCAAGAGCGGATGTGGCACTTGGAGCCATGGCTTAGTTGTCAGGGGGTGTTGGGTGACAGCTTGGACTGGATGAGCTCTGAGGTCTTTTCCAACCTGATTCTATGACACTTCACTGTCAGACCTCCTGAAGGCTGAGGGTGATGCTGAAATGATCCCAAACCCCACAGCTCCTGTAGCAGGAGGCTGCATGAACAGAGGCTCGAAGGAAAGGATCACTTTTTGGATTAGGGCTCCTAGGAAAGCAAAACAAAAGCAGTACTGAAATGAGCTCCCTGGCTTCTGCAGGCTTTGGAAAGAAAAATGTAGCCAAGAAAGTGCAGGGCTGAAAGAAAAGCTAAAAGAAACAGCAGAAATCATTTGAAATTCACCAGAAAAAAAGAGAGAATTGCCTTTAAGAATTGCATTAAGGAATTGCCTTTGAGAGCAGGGCAATGATTTAGTGCTCACTAAAATGTCTCTGATGCACTTAGGGACAAAGGAATTAGATTTCAAGTCCCTCAGTCTCCAGATTTGCAGGAAAGAGGCAGAATGTCAAGTGAATTAAAGCAGATGGATGAGCTGAAGGGTTCAGAGGGAGCAATCGCAGCCTGCAGGACACAGAGCTGGCAGCTGTGGCACCAGCACTGACAGCCTGCACTGCAAACCCAGCCCCCAGATATCCATACCTAGCAATGAGAGTATCACAGAACAGCTCAGGTTGGGAGGCAGCTCAAAGTTCATCTCCTCCAAGCCCCCTGCCATGGGCAGGGAGATCTCTCCATTTGATCTGGATGCCCAAGGCCTCAGCACACATAACCCAGTCCGAGCCTCAGTGAGCAAGGCAGATGAGTAACTACACTTGGAAGTGATTTGAGACTCAAACCTTCACTTCCCACCAACAGCACTGAGTGATTTCCACTTGGCTGACTGTGCATGCCCTGCCCTGAGCAGCAGCTTCTTCCAGGCAGATGGAGGGGCCCTGCCAGAAACCAAGCTACCATTCATCAGCAGGGAGAGGAGGAGAAGCTGCTGGAAGTCTGGGAGAGATCAGAGCAGGGGGACAAAGAGAGCAAAATGTTGCCTCTGGACATATATCAATCACACCAAAACCCCAGAGGACTCAGTGCTAACAAAGAGTTGGAGCTCCTCAGACACCTCTGGAGACAGCCAGAGAACCCTTTGGGTGTTCTTACCTGGGGGAATTTGCGTTTGATGGACGTCAGAGCTCCCTCCGGGAGCTTGGCCAGCTCGGAGTCCCTGACGGCGTGCACGGTGGTGGCTCGAGGCTGGTGGGTCAAGGCCTCTACCTGCAAGAGCAGACAGCCCAAAGGGCAAAGGTAAGCCACAACACAACATGGTGCAAACCCCACAGGTCAGGAGAGAATACAATACAATAGGAATAGAATTAACCAGGCTGGAAAAGACCACAGAGAGCATCAAGTCCAACCTCTCACCCAGCACCTCCTGACAACTAACCCCTGGCTCCAAGTGCCTCAGCCAGGCTCCTCTTAAACACCTCCAGGGATGGGAACTCCACCTCCTCCCTGGGCAGCACATCCCCATGGCCAATCTCTCTTGCTGGGAAGAACTTCTTCCTAACATCCAACCTAAACCTCCCCTGGCACAGCTTGAGACTGTGTCCTCTTGTTCTGGTGCTGCTTGCCTGGGAGAAGAGACCAACCCCCACCTGGCTACAACCTCCCTGCAGGGAGTTGCAGAGAGCAAGAAGGTCTCCCCTGAGCCTCCTCTTCCCCAGGCTAAGCAACCCCAGCTCCCTCAGCCTCTCCTCCCAGGGCTGTGCTCCAGACCCCTCCCCAGCTTTGTTGCCCTTCTCTGGACACCTTCCAGCAGCTCAACATCTTTCCTAACCTGAGGAGCCCAGAACTGGACACAGGACTCCAGGTGTGGCCTAAGCAGTGCTGAGCACAGGGCACAAGGACTTCCCTGCTCCTGCTGGCCACACTGTTCCTGATGCAGGCCAGGATGCCATTGGCCTTCTTGGCCCCCTGGGCACACTGCAGGCTCATGTTCAGCTGCTGTCACTCACTACCCCCAGGTCCCTCTCTGCCTGGCAGCTCTCAGCCACTCTGCCCCCAGCCTGTAGCACTGCCTGGGGTTGCTGTGGCCAAAGTGCAGCCCCTGGCACTTGGATGTGTTCAATCTCCTGCCCTTGGCCTCTGCCCATCTGCCCAGCCTGGCAAGGTCCCTCTGTGGAGCTCTCCTACCCTCTAACAGATCAACTCCTGCCCCCAGCTTGGTGTCATCTGCACATTAACTGAGGATGGACTCAATGCCCTCATCCAGATCATCAATGAAGATATTGAACAGGCTGGGGCCCAGCACTGCTCCCTGGGGCACACCACTGGTGCCTGGCTGCCAGCTGGCTGTGGCACCATTCACCACCACTCTCTGGGCTCAGCCTCCAGCCAGTTCCTAACCCAGCTCAGAGAGCTGCTGCCCAAGCCACAGAGGGAACAGCAGAGACACCAAGCACAGGCCTGGCACACTTGCTGCTCACAGCTGGGAGTGCAGCACTGCTTGCCCTCAGGGCACATCCACCCACAGCAAGGACTGGCAGCCATTGAACCCAGAGCTCTTGGGACACACTCTGCTAGTAGCCAGCTGCAGGTTTGCACAGCACCAGAGCACACAGCACCAGGCAGGACTGAGAGGAAGCTGTGTTTGAGGTTTGCAAGCTCTCCTGCATGGGGCAGCTGCAGAGCGTGGGTCAGAACTGCTTTAGAGGCTTCAGGAAGAAGCAGGAGAGGTTCTCTGTGAGCTCAGCAGCTGCAGCTCTTAACCCAGCACCTTTCATTGTGGGGAAGGAAGTCACCTCAGGCACAGGAAATCCTCACACCTCTACTGCTCTTTTTCTTTCCTCAGTGCTACCCTGACTGACTTACAGAAGCTGACTACTGACAATGTAAAACAGTCCAACACTTCCCAAAGGCTAAAGGCAAGGCTGAGCAGCAGCTCAGCTCCTGGGTTTGGCCACAAGTGAGCTTTGTTTTCCCAGCTGGTTTGGGGCTTTTTGCATATTCATGTGTATCTGTGCCATGACAACAAGAGAGTGTGTGACAGAATGCACCACCCTCCCAGGGAAGAGCTTCTTCCTAATCTCCACCCAGATGCTTCCAGCTCAAAGCCATTGTCCTTCACCCTGGCACTCCCAGCCCTTGTCCCTCCCCAGCTCTCCTGGAGCCCCTTCAGGTACTGGAAGGCTGCTCTGAGGTCTCATTGGAGCCTTCTCTCCAGGCTGACTAACCCCAACTCTCAGCCTGTCCTCACAGCAGAGGAGTTGGGGACCTTGGAGAGGGACCTGGAGCTATCAGTTGATAGTCAACTGAACTTGAGTTCTCAGTGCCCAGGGGGCAAGAAAGCCAATGGCATCCTGGCTTGGATCAGAAACAGGGTGGGCAGCAGGGACAGGAGGTTGGCCACACCTCGAGTGCTGTGTTCAGCTCTGGAGGCCTCACTCCAGGAAGGACATTGAGAGGCTGGAGCCTGTCCAGAGCAGGGCAGTGGGGCTGGAGCAGGGCCTGGAGCAGGGCCTGGAGCACCTGGGCTATGAGCAGGGGCTGAGGGAGCTGGGGGTGATTAGGCTGGAGAAGAGGAGGCTGAGGGAGACCTCATTGCTCTCTGCAGCTCCCTGCAGGGAGGTTGGAGTGAGGAGGGGACAGCCTCTGCTCCTTGGTGTGAAGCAACAGGAGCAGAGGAAATGGCTCCAAGCTGCAGCAGGGGAGGTCCAGGCTGGATGTTAGGAAATATTTCTTCACTGGAAGGGTTGTCAAACATTGGAATGTTCTGCCCAGGGCAGTGCTGGAGCCACCATCCCTAGGGGTGTTCAAGCAGCTGTGGTGCTTAGGGACCTGGTTTAGTGCTGAGCCTGCAGTGCTGGGAGGAGGGCTGGACTGGATGAGCTCAGAGGTTGCTTCCAACCAGATACCAGATGTGAGAGCTGCAACCACAGCCCTCACATCACCTTCACCACCTGCAGAGTGCCCACTCAGAGACATTTCTTCCCTGGAGAACTGAAGCTGACAGCAGAAAATGCTGATGCAGTGAGAATTAACAGAGAGACCTTCTCCTGCCCCCACAGCCCTGGCTGCGGGAGCCTGCTCTGCAGAGCACAGCTGCTGCCCCCTGCCCCCTGCAGAGCACAGCTGCTGCCCCCTGCCGAGCACAGCTGCTGCCCCCTGCCCCCTGCAGAGCACAGCTGCTGCCCCCTGCCCCCTGCAGAGCACAGCTGCTGCCCCCTGCCGAGCACAGCTGCTGCCCCCTGCCCCCTGCAGAGCACAGCTGCTGCCCCCTGCCCCCTGCAGAGCACAGCTGCTGCCCCCTGCAGAGCACAGCTGCTGCCCCCTGCCCCCTGCAGAGCACAGCTGCTGCCCCCTGCCCCCTGCAGAGCACAGCTGCTGCCCCCTGCAGAGCACAGCTGCTGCCCCCTGCCCCCTGCAGGGCCCCGGGCCCGCCGCTGGCCTTGCTTTGAAGGGCAGAACCTCAGCTCCCTGCTGCAATAGCTTCACTGGCTCAATGAGGGAGCTGCGAGGCGTCAGGCAGGGCTCAGGCCTGAGCTCCAGCAGCCGATCGCTTAAGAACAGCCTGGAGCTCAGCTCTGCAGGGCTTCGCACCGGGCAGAGTCTGCTGCCTTTGAAATCCACACCCCCGCCTGGGGGAGAGGGTTGCTGCAGGAGCAGCTGCGAGCAGCCAGGTTAGAACACCACCAGCAGCCCTCAAACACCACCAGCAACCCCCAAACACGACCAGCAGCCCCCCAAACACCACCAGCAGCCCCCCCAAACACCACCAGCAGCACTCCAAACACCACCAGCAGCCCCCAAACACCACCAGCAGCCCCCCAAACACCACCAGCAGCCCCCAACCACCACCAGCAGCCCCCCCAAACACCACCAGCAGCCCCCCAGACACCGCCAGCAGCCCCCCAGACACCGCCAGCAGCCCCCAACCACCACCAGCAGCCCCCCAAACACCACCAGCAGCACTCCAAACACCACCAGCAGCCCCCAAACACCACCAGCAGCCCCCCCAAACACCACCAGCAGCACTCCAAACACCACCAGCAGCACTCCAAACACCACCAGCAGCCCCCAAACACCACCAGCAGCCCCCCAAACACCACCAGCAGCCCCCAAACACCACCAGCAGCCCCCCCAAACACCACCAGCAGCCCCCAAACACCACCAGCAGCCCCCCCAAACACCACCAGCAGCCCCCCAGACACCGCCAGCAGCCCCCAACCACCACCAGCAGCCCCCCAAACACCACCAGCAGCACTCCAAACACCACCAGCAGCCCCCAAACACCACCAGCAGCCCCCCCAGACACCACCAGCAGCCCCCAACCACCACCAGCAGCCCCCCAAACACCACCAGCAGCACTCCAAACACCACCAGCAGCCCCCCAAACATCGCCAGCAGCCCCCCAACTGCAACTCTCAGACACTTAGAGTGAAAGTGGCTTTTAACTTTGGTTTTCCAGTAGAACAAGAAACAAATAACTCAGTAAAGGATGCAGGAGGGAAAGTGTGGCCAGCCGGGCAGGGGAGGTTCTCCTGCCCCTCTGCTCTGCCCTAGGGAGGGCACAGATGTAGTACTGGGTCCAGTTCTGGGCTCCCCAGTTCAACAGAGACAGGGAACTACTGAAGAGGATCCAGCAGAGGCTACAGGGATGCTGAGGGGCCTGGAGCAGCTCTGTGAGGAGCAAAGGCTGAGAGCCCTGGGGCTGAGAGCCTGCAGAAGAGCAGCCCCAGAGGGGAGCTGAGCAATGCTCAGCAAGAGCTAAAGGAGCTGTGGGGGGTAAGAGGCTGGGGCCAGACTCTGCTCAGTGGTGCCCAGGGACAGCACAAGGGGCACTGGGCACAAACTGGAACCCAGGAGGTTCCATCTGAAGCCAAGGAGAAACTTCTTTGGTGTGAGGCTGCTGGAGGCCTGGAACAGGCTGCACAGAGAGGCTGTGGAGTGTCCTCCTCTGGAGACTTTCAAGACCCACCTGGACATTCTCCTGTGTGACTGCCCTGGGTGATCCCACTCTGGCAGGGGGGCAGGACCCCATCTCTGAAGGTTCTTTCCATCCCCATGCTGGGATTCTGTGATCTACTCATCACTTGGCTTGGGTTGTTTGGGGGCTTTGTTTAATTGATTTCTGTTGTGGTTTTGTTCAGAACCTGTTCCCCAGTTTGTCTCCCCAGCACCAGGAGTGCTTTCACCAGAGACTGAGGGGCTCAGGCACAGCACAGCACCTGAAGGGCTCCAGGAGAGCTGGGGAGGGGCTTTGGACAAGGGCTGGGAGTGCCAGGATGAGGAACAATGGCTTTGAGCTGGGAGAGGAGAGACTGAGAGTGGAGAGGAGGAAGAAATCCTTGAGAGTGAGGCTGGGGAGACTCTGGCACAGGCTGCCCAGGGAGGCTGTGGCTGCCTCCTACCTGGAGGTGTTCAGGGCCAGGCTGGATGAGGCCCTGAGCCAGCTGTGCTGGTGGAAGGTGTCCCTGCCCATGGCAGGGGCTTGGAGCTGGCTGATCTTGAAGGGCCCTTCCAACCCAACCCATTCTGTGAGTCTATGACTCTTTGCCCTTACATTTATGCAGACACAGGTCCTCTCCTGGCTCCCCAGTGGTTGTATAACACCAGGTTTATCTCTCTGCCCTGTCATCAGCTATTTATGCCATGCTTAGGCCCTGCAATTTAGCTTCCTCACCCTGCAAGCAGGTTCATGAGTTTCAGCTGTTAAAGGAAACCTTTCCCCTCAGCCAGTCAGCAGCCAATTGAGTTTAATGTGTGTAAAGAAAACCTCTCCAGCTGTCTAACATCTTGCTCCGCTCCTCCCGTGATATATGAGTGCATAACATTAACTGTGCTCCCAAGGCCCTGCCAGGCTCTCAGAAAAGATGTTAAAAAAAGGGAATTAAATTTTAACTGGAAAAGAAAGCCTCAGGGATTGCTCTTCCTCCCCCTCCAAAGTGGGGCTTTGTCTGCCTGAATCCTTCCCCAGGCAGATCAGAGGGGAGATGGAGACCTTTAGGAAGCCTCCTTCACAAGCAGCCATCCCAATCTCCAGAGCCAGTGGCATTTGCAACACCAGCAGTGGCAGTGACCCCCCAGAATTGCAGGGGATAATTGGAATGCAATTGCCAGCAAATTGGATCCTGTAAGACTCTCTCTTACAGCTCCCCACAGCAGCCTTGCCATTAGCTTTGATATTTCCATTCAAATACAGCCTGGAAAAGAGCCAGGACCCAAACACTGCACACCATCAATTCCCCTCTGGGTGTCACCAGCTCAGCTGCCAACCTCTGGTTAGTGATCCCCAACTGTTTGCTACTCAAATTCATTCATAGGAACCTGGAATGGTTAAGGTTGGAAAGGGCCTTCAAGATGCTCCAGTTCCAAGCCCCTGCCATGGCCAGGGACACCTCTCACCAGCCCCAGCTGGCTGAAGGCCTCATCCAGCCTGGCTGCAAACACCTCCAGGCAGGAGGCTTCCACCACCTCCCTGGGCAGCCTGTGCCAGGCTCTCACCACCCTCCTGGGGAACAACTTCTTCCTCACATCCAATCTCAATCTCCCCATTCCTAGTTTTGCTCCATCCCCCCCCAGCCCTATCCCTCCCTGACACCCTCAGAAGTCCCTCCCCAGCTTGTTTGCTATCTTACTGCAGAGCCATAGCATCACTAAGATTGGAGAAGACCTCCAAGACCATAAGGTCCAAACATTAATCCAGGACCTGAAGGACTACAGAATTATGCAGCTAAAACTCTTCCATCTTCCACACCCTCCTTCATGAAAGCCACAATCACCACCTGCCAACTAGCCTGGTATTTGTAGGCTGCAAGCTTGCCCTGCACAGGGTGGCTTGGCAAGCCCCAGCAGCCCAGCTGTGTGCCAGGGAGAGGGGTCAGGTCCAGCCAGGCTTCAGCATGAGCAGCCTCACACCTGACAAAGTGAGAACTCTGATAACAGACAGATCAAAATAGCCAGGAGATGTTTCCTTCCCCTCAGCACAAGTGTAGCTTCCAGCAGCAGCTGCAGTGGAGGGGCTCAGCCTGTCCTGTGCAGGGTGCAGCTCTGCAGGCAGATGCTTCCCAGCATGGCTGTGCTGCTGGGGCTCCCTGCTCCCTCCACACACCTCAGAGGTCCCCCTGCCCAAAATGCCTCCTCTTGGCTCTCTGCTTCCACAACACACCAGGCACTTCCCCAAAGGCTGTGGGGAAGCACCAGCACAGGCCAGAGAAGGGACGAGATGCAGCCCTGCAGGGAAGTGCAGCTGCACCGTGGAGGCAGCAGATGAAATATCAACACTGACATCTGCTGCTAGCTCAGGAGGCTCAGGGAAAGGGGCAGGCAACAGGGCAGGCTGCACAGGTAGCACAGCCACAGCTGGAGGGCCCACACTGGCACTGTGCAGGCACAGACCAGACCCACAGCTGGATGCTCACAGCAGGGTTTTGCTAGACAAGGAATAGAATCACAGCATCAGAATGGTCTGGGCCAGCAGGGACCTCCAAAGCTCATCCAGTCCAACCTCCCTGCAGTCAGCAGGGACATCCCCAACTAGATCAGGCTGCCCAGGGCCTTGTTGAGCCTTACCTGGAATACCTCCAGGGATAGGGTTCCCAACCACCTCCCTGGGCAACCTGTACCAGTGTTCCACCACCCTCATAGTGGAGGAGCTATGCTCATAGTGAAGGGCTTCTCTCCACTCTAAACCTGTCCTGCTCTAGTTTGAAGCCATTGGCCCTGGTCCTGTCCCTGCAGGCCTTTGGCAGCAGTCTCTCTGCAGCCAGAGGACAGGAGGTGCTGCTGCAGCTGAAGGCAGGGATGTGACAGCATCAGGGCTCCATGAAGGGCAGTCAACAACACAAGCAGTGATTTTGGCTCTTCTGGTTTAAACAGGCTGCCCTCAGACCCTGCTCCAGCTCCTGAAGCAGTGGAGGCTGCTGACCTGAGAGGGATTTCCTCCAGAAGGGTCTGAAACGTGCACTTGTTTGTATCAGCAAAGGACAAAGGAGGAGACACTGGAAGCAGTGAATGAGTGGGAAGAGCAAGCAGACAAGCTGCAAATCACTGCTGTTTGTGGGAGCAGTGCCAGGGGATGAGCATGGTACACCATGTACCCTTCAAAGTTGTTCTAACAACCACCTCCTGCAGTCTTCCTGTGCCAAGTTAACCCAGTGACTGAGGACACCCAGCACTTGTGCTGTGCAGGAAGCAAGAATCCAAACCTCCTCTCTCTTAGTTCTCTGTGTCTCAAAACACACAGGAGCCTTCCAGACACACACACACACACCCCAAGGTGGATAGCTCTGTGTGGATAAATAGATGCCAGGATTAAATAAGCCTGAGCTCATGAGCTCATTCTTAACCCTTTTGAAATGCAGGCAGTGGGACTCAGGCTCTCCTGAAAGCACTGAGCCTGCACTTTGGAGCAGTGCAGGGACAGTCCTGTTCCAGCAGGGACTGGCATTAAAGACCAGAAGAGGGGAAGATTCCAGCTGAAGGGACACACAGGAAGGCAACTGCTGCCAGCCCTGCCTCCTGGATTCAAGGTTCACTCCTTGTGCACATCTGGCTGTGGAGCAGCTGGGAAGCTGCACACAGGTTTTACAGACTCACAGACTGCACTGGGTTGGCAGGGAGCCTCAAAGGGCATCTTGTCAAAGGGCATCTTGTCCAAGCCCCCTGCAGGCAGCAGGGACAGCTCCACCTACAGCAGGTTGCCCAGGGCCACAGCAAGTCTGAGCTTGGATGTCTCCCTGGGCAACCTGTCCCAGTGTCTCCCCACCCTGACTGTGCAGGACTTCCTTCTGCTGTCCAACCTAACTCTGCCCTGCCCCAGTTTCAAACCATTGCCTCTCCTCCTATCCCCACAGGCCCTTCTAAAGGGCTCCCTCCCACAAGCCCCCCTGTAGATGCCCTAATCCAGCATTACAGCCCAAACACCACCAAAAAACCACCCAAAAGCTATCTGAAGCCCACACACAGAACACTCCAACCCCTCCAGGCTTCCTGAAGTGTATCTGCACCTGCAGCAGCACAGACAGGCACACAGCAGGCTCCTCTGGGCTGAAATCAGGCCTGGATTTCAACAATGGAGGCAGAGAGAACAGAGCATGATGACCTGCTCAAATACTTCCCAACAAGGGAAGAGATCTGATTGCCTTTGACTCAGCTTCACATCATTACACCAAACCTGGCTGGAACTGCAGCAACAGCCAGCTCTGCCCTAAGGGGACAGGCTGGGAGAGCTGGGGCTGCTCAGGCTGCAGGAGAGAAGGCTCCAGGCAGACCTCAGAGCAGCCTTCCAGCACCTGAAGGGGCTCCAGGAGAGCTGGGGAGGGACTCTGGACAAGGGCTGGGAGTGCAAGGAGAGGAACAATGGCTTTGAGCTGGGAGAGGGAAGACTGAGACTGGAGAGGAGGAAGAAATTCTTAGAGTGAGGCTGGGGAGACTCTGGCACAGGCTGCCCGGGGAGGCTGTGGCTGCCTCCTGCCTGGAGGTGTTGAAGGCCAGGCTGGATGAGGCCTTGAGCACCCTGGGCTGGTGTCTTTGGCCATGGCAGGGGGTTGGAACTGGATGATCTTTGAGGTCCCTTCTTTTGGTACTGTACTACCAAGACAGGCAGTGGAAGAATGGAGAGAGAACTCCTCCCAGAACCATGCCTTCCAGCTCTGTCCTTGGACCTCCTCTGCCTCTAATTAATACAACAGAGTCACAGAATGGGTTGGGTTGGAAAGGACCTCAAAGATCAGCCAGCTCCAAGCCCCTGCCATGGGCAGGGACACCTCCCACCAGCCCAGCTTGCTCAAGGCCTCATCCAGCCTGGCCTTCAACACCTCCAGGCAGGGGGCAGCCACAGCCTCCCTGGGCAGCCTGTGCCAGGGGCTCACTTGCACAGCTAAGGGCTGTGGCACAGAGGGTGGCTGAAGCATCACCAACATGAATTACTTGGGAGTATTTTTTTACCAGCTTAAAGCTTTAGCAAATGAAGCACTCATGGTCTGAAAACATTCCATGAAGTGAGTGGGGAAAGGAAAAAGGCAGGTTTAAACATGGACAAAGGGACTCAGAACTGAGTGGAATTTGGTCATGGTGAGCTTGGCTCTCAAGTGCCAGGGGCTGCACTTTGGCCACAGCAACCCCAGGCAGAGCTACAGGCTGGGGGCAGAGTGGCTGAGAGCAGCCAGGCAGAGAGGGACCTGGGGGTACTGATTGACAGCAGCTGAACATGAGCCAGCAGTGTGCCCAGGGGGCCAAGAAGGCCAAGGGCATCCTGGCCTGCATCAGGAACAGTGTGGCCAGCAGGAGCAGGGAAGTCCTTGTGCCCTGTGCTCAGCACTGCTGAGGCCACACCTTGAGTCTTGTGTCCAGTTCTGGACTCCTCAGGTTAAGAAGGACATTGAGAGACTTGAAGGTGTCCAGAGAAGGGCAACAAAGCTGGGGAGGGGTCTGGAGCACAGCCCTGGGAGGAGAGGCTGAGGGAGCTGGGGTTGCTTAGCCTGCAGAAGAGGAGGCTCAGGGGAGACCTTCTTGCTCTCTCCAACTCCCTGCAGGGAGGCTGTAGCCAGGTGGGGGTTGGTCTCTTCTCCCAGGCAAGCAGCCCCAGAACAAGAGGACACAGTCTCAAGCTGTGCCAGGGGAGATTTAGGCTGGAGGTGAGGAGAAAGTTCTTCCCAGCAAGAGAGATTGGCCATTGGGATGTGCTGCCCAGGGAGGTGGTGGAGTCCCCATCCCTGGAGGTGTTTAGGCAGAGCCTGGCTGAGGCCCTTGGTGCCATGGTTGAGTTGATCAGATGGTGCTGGGTGAGAGGTTGGACTGGGTGGTCTCGAAGGTCTCTTCTGGCCTGGCTTATTCTGCTCTATTCTGCTCTGTTCTAGTCTATTCTCCAGGGGCCCAAGGACACTCCCTGGCCTTGCTCCTGCAAAAGCCAGAGGAGGATGATCACAGGAATCCTGACAGAGAACAAGAGCCTGACAAGTGTAATCCTGATCCTGGTGTTCCCTTTGAGGGTTCCTCAGCAATTAAGGATTCCTAGCAGTCAGGGTTACATCTCCAAAGGACAATGTCCCAAACCCCCAAGGAAATCAGAAGCCATTTACAGATACCTCTTGGGTTTCATCATTTGAGGGGGGGGTGGGGAAAGCTGTGCCCATTAAACTCTGCTAATTAGATAAAGCTTCACATCCAAAATATTCAACATCTCTGCTATTTCCAGAGCATAAAATGGGATTTGTTCTGCAGCAGAACTGGAGAGCTGCAGCCCTGACAGGTGAGTTCCCTCTCTGCAATCTGTCCCCCATGCTGCCCTGCATCAGCACAAACTGCAAGTGCACCAAGGCCCTTCTGCTGCCCCTGAGTGCCTGGGTGCTGGGCAATAGTCACAGAGTGTTAGGGGCTGGAAGGGACCTCCAAAGCTCATCCAGTCCAACCCCCTGCCAGAGCAGGGTCACCCAGGGCAGCTCACACAGGAACACAGCCAGGAGGGTTTGGAATATCCCCAGAGAGGGAGACTCCACAACCCCCCTGGGCAGCCTGCTCCAGGGCTCTGGCACCCTCACAGGGACAAAATTCTTCCTCCTGTTTCCATGGCACTTCCTCTGCCTCAGCTTCCACCCCTGCCCCTTGTGCTGGCATTGGGCATCCCCCAGCAGAGCCTGGCCCCAGCCTCTGGGCACTGCCCTGCACAGCTTTAGCAACAGCAAGGAGCTCACCCTCAGGCTCCTGCTCTCCAAGCTCCAGAGCCCTCAGCTCCCTCAGGCTCTGCTCATGAGGAAGATGTTCCACTGCCTGCAGCAGCTTTGTGGCTCTGTGCTGGACTCTCTCAAGCAGTTCCCTGAGGTCTTTCCTGACCTGAGGGCCCCAGAACTGGACACAATATTCCAGATGTGGCCTCAGCAGGGCAGAGGAGAGGGGGAGGAGAATCTCTTTAACCTACTGACCTCAGCCCTTCCAATCCATCTCAGGCTGCCCTTGGCCTTCTTGGCCACCAGAGCACATTGCTGGCTCCTGGGCAACCTCTCATCCCCTAGGACCCCCCAGGGCCTTTTCCCCTTCACTGTTAATAATCCTGGGGAAGGGTCTGGAGAACTTAGCTGGGGAGGAGCAGCTGAGGGAGCTGGGGGGGTTCAGCCTGGAGAAGAGGAGGCTGAGGGAGACCTCATTGCTCTCTGCAGCTCTCTGAGAGGAGGTTGCAGAGAGGTGGGGGTTGGGCTCTCCTCCCTAGTCTCAGGTGATAGGAGAGGAAATGGACTGGAATCTGATCTGCTCCTACAACAAGCTGACCTGCCCAGTGATGAGGGAAGTGCTGTGGACATTGTCCACCTGCACTTTAGTGCACTCTTTGACACTGTCTCCCACAGCCAAAGGCATCCTGGCTTGAATCAGAAGCAGGGTGGGCAGCAGGGAGAGGAGATGACCATCCCCCTGTGCTCAGCACTGCTGAGGTCACACCACAAGTGCTGTGTTCAGCTCTGGAGCCCTCACTCCAGGAGGGACATTGAGAGGCTGGAGCAGGTCCAGAGCAGGGCAGTGGGGCTGGAGAAGGGCCTGGAGCACCTGGGCTATGAGCAGGGCCTGAGGGAGCTGGGGGTGTTCAGGCTGGAGAAGAGGAGGCTGAGGGAGACCTCATTGCTCTCTGCAGCTCCCTGAAGGGAGGCTGGAGTGAGGAGGGAACAGCCTCTGCTCCTTGGTGTGAAGCAACAGGAGCAGAGGAAATGGCTCCAAGCTGCAGCAGGGGAGGTCCAGGCTGGATGTTAGGAAATAATTCTTCAGTGGAAGGGTTCTGAGACGTTGGAAAAGGCTGCCCAGGGCAGTGCTGGAGCCACCATCCCTGGGGGTGTTCAGGTGCTTAGGGTCATGGATTAGTGTTCACACTGTGAAAGTGGCCAGGGATTGGAGCAGGCTGCCCAGGGGGGTGGAGGAGTCCCCATCCCTGGAGGTGCTCAAGAAACCTGTGGCCATGGCACTGGGGGACATTGCCTAATGGCCAGGGGGGTGTTGGGTCAGTGGCTGGGCTGGATGATCTTAGAGGCTTTTCCAACCCAAGCAATTCTGTGGTCAACAAGGCCAGCAGCAGCTGGCTGCACCCCACCAAGAAAGGCTCTCAGGGGGCAGGAACCACCTTGTCCTGACCTAAATGTCCTTCTCAGGGGGCAGGAACTACCTTGTCCTGACCTAAATGCCCTCCTCAGGGGGCAGGAACCACCTTGTCCTGACCCAAATGTCCTCCTCAGGGGGAAGGAACCACCTTGTCCTGACACAAATGTCCTCCTCAGGGGGCAGGAACTACCTTGTCCTGACCTAAATGTCCTCCTCAGGGGGCAGGAACCACCTTGTCCTGACACAAATGTCCTCCTCAGGGGGCAGGAACCACCTTGTCCTGACACAAATGTCCTCCTCAGGGGGCAGGAACCACCTTGTCCTGACACAAATGCCCTCCTCAGCTCTTCCAGTATCTACATGGGGAAGGCAAGCTTGACTTTCCCACCTGCTCTCATCATCCCCCTGCACTGCCAGCCCCCAGTAACAGATGCCCTTGAGTCAGTCCAAGGAACAAACCAGCTCAAGCCACAAGCTTAGCCTTGGGAGCTCAAAGCTTGAAGAGGAACACCTTGTCTGAGAGCCTTCCTTGTGCAGAGCTCCCCTGCTGCAAGCACCAGAGGCAGCCACTCCTCTCCCATGCAGATGGCACACACAGTATTTCAAGTTCTGGAGTAAAGGCAGCAAACCACCACACTGAAGGCAAGCTTTGTCAGTGGCCACAGTTCCCAATGCCATGGGGGGAGCCTTGGAGGGCTCTGAAGGAGGACCACACCACCACCAGCTGACCAAAATCCCAGCTGCCGACACCAGCTGCCGATTCCTTCCCCTGTAAGCCCCCAGAACCCTCCAGCTGATTCGCACTCAGGTTCAAATAAACCTTGACCCCTACAAGCAAGCCCTGAGAGGTTTGTAACAGATCCTGCAGAAGGGGGCTAAACAAATGCTTTTAAAAGGGAAAAAATGTCATTTCTCTGCTGGCCTCTGTGGAGAGCAGCTCCAGGAATCCTGGCAGCCTTCACACCTCCTCCCCCGTGCTTGCAGAAGGCAACCAGAGCACGGAGCGGCGCTCAACAAATGGCAGCATGACTCAGTGGGCCTGGGAGCTGTGGGCTGCAAGGAGTAGATGGCACCCATGGAGTCACAGAAGCCTTCCAAATGATTCATGTCACAACACAGCTCCAGACATGTGACTTCTGCTGCAGACAGCAGCTCTGTGGGTATCCATGCCTAGGGTCTCGCCAACCGGATGACACTGCTGACAGCAAACACCAACACCACCATCAAAACCCACCCCCAGTCCCATGCCTGGAGCCATCCCAGAGCAGGCTGGACAGGCTCTGAGCAGCCTGAAGATGGACATGTTCCTGGGTGACCTGCCCTGGGCAATCCTGTTTGCAGGGAAGTTGGACTGGATGCTCTCTGGAGGTCCCTTCCAACCCCTGTTGGTCTGTGATTCTGTGTCCCTGCTGAGAGCACAGGTGTTGGGCAGGAGGACCTTGAAAGGTCCCTTCCAACCCCAAGCATTCTGTGTCCCTGCAGTGGGACAGGACTAAATGACCTTGACAGCCCCCTTCCCACCCAAATCATTCTGTGTCCCTGCAGTGGGACAGGACTAGATGACCTTGACAGCCCCCTTCCAACCCAAACCATTCTGTGTCCCTGCAGTGGGACAGGACTAAATGACCTTGAAAGGTCCCTTCCCACCCAAAGCATTCTGTGTCCCTGCAGTGGGACAGGACTAGATGACCTTGACAGCCCCCTTCCCACCCAAAGCATTCTGTGTCCCTGCAGTGGGACAGGACTAGATGACCTTGAAAGGTCCCTTCCCACCCCAAGCATTCTGTGTCCCTGCAGTGGGACAGGACTAAATGACCTGGAAAGGTCCCTTCCCACCCAAATCATTCTGTGTCCCTGCAGTGGGACAGACTAAATGACCTTGACAGCCCCCTTCCAACCCAAAGCATTCTGTGTCCCTGCAGTGGGACAGACTAAATGACCTTGACAGCCCCCTTCCCACCCAAAGCATTCTGTGTCCCTGCAGTGGGACAGGACTAAATGACCTGGAAAGGTCCCTTCCAACCCAAAGCATTCTGTGTCCCTGCAGTGGGACAGACTAAATGACCTTGACAGCCCCCTTCCAACCCAAAGCATTCTGTGTCCCTGCAGTGGGACAGGACTAAATGACCTTGACAGCCCCCTTCCAACCCAAAGCATTCTGTGTCCCTGCAGTGGGACAGGACTAGATGACCTTGAAAGGTCCCTTCCAACCCAAAGCATTCTGTGTCCCTGCAGTGGGACAGGACTAAATGACCTTGACAGCCCCCTTCCAACCCAAAGCATTCTGTGTCCCTGCAGTGGGACAGACTAAATGACCTTGACAGCCCCCTTCCAACCCAAAGCATTCTGTGTCCCTGCAGTGGGACAGACTAAATGACCTTGACAGCCCCCTTCCCACCCAAAGCATTCTGTGTCCCTGCAGTGGGACAGGACTAAATGACCTTGAAAGGTCCCTTCCCACCCAAAGCATTCTGTGTCCCTGCAGTGGGACAGGACTAAATGACCTTGAAAGGTCCCTTCCCACCCAAAGCATTCTGTGTCCCTGCAGTGGGACAGGACTAGATGACCTTGACAGCCCCCTTCCCACCCAAAGCATTCTGTGTCCCTGCAGTGGGACAGGACTAGATGACGTTGAAAGGTCCCTTCCAACCCAAAGCATTCTGTGTCCCTGCAGTGGGACAGGACTAGATGACCTTGACAGCCCCCTTCCAACCCAAAGCATTCTGTGTCCCTGCAGTGGGACAGGACTAGATGACCTTGACAGCCCCCTTCCAACCCAAAGCATTCTGTGTCCCTGCAGTGGGACAGGACTAGATGACCTTGACAGCCCCCTTCCCACCCAAAGCATTCTGTGTCCCTGCTGAGTGCAGTTGGATTGAAGATGACTTTGAAAGGTCCCTTCCCACCCAAAGCACTGCATGATTCTCTTCTAAGGTTCCCCACACCACAAGCAGTTAAGGCAACTCAAAACACTGATTGCACCAAAACTGGCACTAGAGCTCAGCCAGGGAGGTAGAGTCTGGACTGTGGGCTGCACTGCCCCTCAAAGCAGCACTGACCCAGGGGAGCTAATGCTGCCCAGGGGTAACTCCATGGATGTGGTACAGCCACCAGTGACATTCACAGATTGCATCAGGCTGGAAGGGAGCCTCAAAGGGCATCTTGTCCAACCCCCCTGCAGGCAGCAGGGGCACTTCCAACGAGATCAGGCTGCCCAGGGCCACACAAGGCTGATCCTGAATGTGTCTAGAGACAGAGCCTCAACCACCTCCCTGGGCAGCCTGTTCCAGGGCCCCCCCACCCTCACTGCAGAACTTCCTCCTGATGTCCAACCCAGCTCTGCCCTGCTCCAGTTTCAAACCATTGCCCCTTGTCCCATGCCCACAGGCCCTTCTGAACAGTCCCTCCCAGACTGCCTGCAGGTCCCCTGCAGATATTGAACTGCAGCTCTAAGGTCTCCCTGGAGTCTTCTCCAGTCAGCCTGTCCCCACAGGGGAAGTTCTGCAGCCCTCTGATCATCTTTGTGGTCTCCTCTGGACCCTCTCCACCTGCTCCATGTCTCTCTTCTGTTAGAGGTCCCACAGCTGGATGCAGCACTGCAGGTGAGGTCTCCCCAGAGCAGAGCAGAGGAGCAGGATCCCCTCTCACCACCTCTGGCCACTCTGGTTTGGATGCAGCCCAGGCTGTCATTGGCCTTCTGTGCTGCCAGTGCCCATTACAGAATCACCAAGGTTGGAAGAGACCTCAAAGATCACCGAGTCCAACCTGGCACCACAGACCTCATGACTAGACCATGGCACCAAGTGCCACATCCAATCCCCTCTGGAACACCTCCAGGGATGGGGACTCCACCACCTCCCTGGGCAGCACATCCCAATGGCTAACAGCTCTCTCCAGGAAGAACTTTCTCCTCACCTCCAGCCTAAACCTCCCCTGGCACAGCTTGAGACTGTGTCCTCTTGTTCTGGGGCTGGGTGCCTGGGAGAAGAGCCCAACCCCCACCTGGCTACAACCACCTTTCAGGTAGTTGTAGAGGGCAAGAAGGTCTCCCCTGAGCCTCCTCTTCTCCAGGCTAAGCAACCCCAGCTCCCTCAGCCTCTCCTCCCAGGGCTGTGCTCCAGACCCCTCCCCAGCTTTGTTGCCCTTCTCTGGACACCTTCAAGTCTCTCAATGTCCTTCTTAACCTGAGGAGCCCAGAACTGGACACAGGACTCAAGGTGTGGCCTCAGCAGTGCTGAGCACAGGGCACAAGGACTTCCCTGCTGCTGCTGGCCACACTGTTCCTGCTGCAGGCCAGGATGCCCTTGGCCTTCTTGGCCCCCTGGGCACACTGCCAGAAGAGGAGGCTCAGGGGAGACCTTCTTGCTCTTCACAACTCCCTGAAGGGAGGTTGCAGCCAGGTGGGGGTTGGTCTCTTCTCCCAGACACCCAGCACCAGAACAAGAGGACACAGTCTCAAGCTGTGCCAGGGGAGGTTTAGGCTTGAGGTGAGGAGAAAGTTCTCCCTAGCAAGAGAGGTTGGCCACTAGGATGTGCTGCCCAGGGAGGTAGTGGAGTCCCCATCCCTGGAGGTGTTTAGGCAGAGCCTGGCTGAGGCCCTTGGTGCCATGGTTGAGTTGATCAGATGGTGCTGGGTGAGAGGTTGGACTGGATGATCTCTGAGGTCTTTTCCATCCTGGTTAATTCAATTCTATTCCCTTGGTCTCCATGAACAAGACTTTCTTGCCCTAGTACTGCTACCAACTGTGGTGCTGGCTTCATCCAGAGGGCTGCAAACTCTGGCTATAAACAGATTCCACAGGAAATGTTATTTTTCAGCTCAGAAAGCAGGAGAGGGCTGGGACAACAACCTCAGAACTTCAGAAGCCTTCTAATTTTAAACACAAGAGCCCAAGCAAGCCAATGCATATTTATGGTGCAGGACTCCTCTGTCAGCTGCTAACTAGGTCTGAGCTACAAGAAATAAACAGAGCAGAGCAATCCCATGTGGGTAAATACCACGAGCTGGAAACTGAGAGTTGCTGTAAGAGCTTTTAATAACCACACACTCCCTCAACAACCTGAGGCAGCTTGGAAGGCAGCTCTGCAAACTCAGGGGAGTTTGGGCCAGACACTTCCAGGGGGTCCCAGCCAGACTCAACCTTTCCAGGACACCCAGCTCAACCCTGAGGGATTCCTGGGATGGTTCCTGAGCCCTGCTAACAGGCTGCCCTCCTCCCACCAGGAAAGCAACCAACCCACCTCACAAAAGAGCCAGGGGAAGGGCTTTTTGGGCTGGTTGTGACTTGGTTTTGTTCCTTCTCTTTCTTTTTAAACCAAGTTCTACACAGATTCCATTTGGAAGGCATTCTGCATCTCTTCACCTTCTGAAAGCCCTTAGCTAATCCCAGAATGGTTTGGGTTGGAAGGGACTTCAAAGATCATCCAGTTCCAACCCTCCTGCCATGGGCAGGGACACCTCCCGCCAGCCCAGCTTGCTCAAGGCCTCATCCAGCCTGGTCCTGAACACCTCCAAGCAGGAGGCAGCCACAGCCTCCCTGGGCAACCTGTGCCAGAGTCTCCTCCCCAGCCTCACTGCAAAGAATCTCTTCCTTATCTCCAGTCTCAGTCTCCCCTCTCCCAGCTCAAAGCCATTGTTTCTCATCCTGGCACTCCCAGCCCTTGTCCAGAGTCCCTCCCCAGCTCTCCTGGAGCCCTTCAGGTACTGGGAGGCTGCTCTGAGGTCTGCCTGGAGCCTTCTCTTCTCCAGGCTGCACAGCCCCAGCTCTCCCAGCCTGGCCCCACAGGAGGTTCTGCAGCCTCTGATCCTCTCTGTGGCCTCCTCTGGAGCCTCTCCAGCAGCTCCAGGTCCTTCTTGTGCTGGGGGCCCCAGAGCTGGAGGCAGTGCTGCAGGTGGGGGCTGAGCAGAGCAGAGCAGAGGGGCAGAATCCCCTCCCTGTGCTGCTGCTCTCCCTGCTCTGGCTGCAGCTCAGCACTCAGCTGCCTCTGGGCTGCCAGGGCCTGTTGATCCCCAGGGAAGAGCTCTCAGATTAACAACTGATCAGAGCAGGGTTCTGTTGAGTGTGGAGTCAGCAGCAGTGCCTGAGCCAAGCAGCTCCCCCTGGGCTCTGCCTCTTACCACGCCGATGAGGTCCCCCCGGCCGTACTCCCCGGTCAGGTGCTTCTTGCCATCGTCCATGCGGATGACGGAGCGCAGCCGCCCGTTCAGCACGATGTAGGTGCAGTCTGACTTGTCCCCTTGCCTGCAGGGAGAACAAGCCAGCAGCAGCTCAGTCAGGCCTCCTGGCTCAGCACATGCAGCTGGAGCCTTTTGAAGGGGGGAGCAGCCTACCCTCCCTGGCTGGAGGACACAGGGAAGTGTTCGACCGGCGGCGCAAGGGAAGGAGCAAAGCAGGCGCGGAACAGGCGGCTGCTGGAGCTGTGCTTGGGGCTGAAGTGCCCATGCTGGGCACAGCTGGCCAAGGGCAGCTCTGCAAGCAAATGGCCAGGCTGCAGGAGGCTCTAGGACAGACAACAGGCTTGGTACTGGTTACAGTGGGAACTTGTTGTCATTGCAAGCTCAGTATGGATGTGGAGAGAAATCCCAGAACCCCAGCATGGTGCAGGTGGGAAGGGACCTCTGGAGGTCACCCAGTCCAGCCCCCTGCTCCAGCAGGGCACCCACAGCAGCTTGCCCAGGAGCACAATGGCCAGGGGAGACTGAAAGCTCTCCAGAGAAGGAGACTCCACAACCTCTCTGGGCAGCCTGCACACCAAAGAAGTTTCTCCTCCTGTTTTCTGTGTCTCTCCAGAACTGGATGCAATAGAGGAGGCCTCACCAGGGCAGAGTAGAGCAAAAGGAGAACCTCCCTTGGACTGCTGGCCACACTTCTTAATGTAGCCCAGATGACCCCAAGGGCACATTTGAGGCTAATGGGGAACTTGTCCACTGCCAGCACCTCCAGGTCCTTCTCCACAGAGCTGCTTCCCAGCAGGTCACCCTCTCACCTGTACTGGTGCAGGGAGCTGCTCCTCCCCAGGTGCAGAACCTTAAACACTAAGGGCAGTGCCTGATCTCAGTTTACTAAATAAGCTCAGCTGAACTCCCTTGGAGTGGTGGTGTTCATTTTAGAAAGGCTGAAAAGCTCTGAGCAGTGGATGCCCATGCAGAGACAATGCAGAAACTCCCACCAGCAATCCAACTGCCTATGCCCTCATCCATCACAGCACTTTAAAAGCTTGCTGAGAACACAAAGGATGAGGAACAGCAGGGAACAATTTTAATAACAACTGGAAGCAAGCTGAAGCAATGCTGAAGGGAGAAAATAACCTGAAACCCAGCAAGCATCACCCTGGTGGAATGGCTGAAACACAGGATAGGATAGACTGGGATAGAATAGACCTCAGAGCTCATCCAGTCCAACCTCTCACCCAGCACCATCTGATCAACTCAACCATGGCACCAAGGGCCTCAGCCAGGCTCTTCCTAAACACCTCCAGGGATGGGGACTCCACCACCTCCCTGGGCAGCACATTGCCATGGCCAATCTCTCTTGCTATGAAGAACTTTCTCCTCACCTCCAGCCTAAACCCTCCCTGGCACAGCTTGAGACTGTGTCCTCTTGTTCTGGGGCTGGGTGCCTGGGAGAAGAGCCCAACCCCCACCTGGCTACAACCTCCCTGCAGGGAGTTGGAGAGAGCCAGAAGGTCTCCTCTGAGCCTCCTCCTCTCCAGGCTAAGCAACCCCAGCTCCCTCAGCCTCTCCTCACAGGGCTGTGCTCCAGACCCCTCCCCAGCTCTGTTGCCCTTCTCTGGACACCTTCAAGTCTCTCAATGTCCTTCTTAAACTGAGGAGCCCAGAACTGGACACAGGACTCAAGGTGTGGCCTAAGCAGTGCTGAGCAAAGGGCACAAGGACTTCCCTGCTGCTGCTGGCCACACTGCTCCTGAGGCCATTGGCCTTCTGGGCCCCCTGGGCACACTGCTGCCTCATGTTCAGCTGCTATCAACCACTACCCCCAGGTCCCTCTCTGCCTGGCTGCTCTCAGCCACTCTGACCCCAGCCTGGTTTAGAAGGCTGATTTAGAAGACATTTAGAATCCCAGAAAGGGTTGGCTTGGAAGGGACCTTCAAGATCATTCATGCTCCAACCCCCTGCCATGGGCAGGGACACCTCCCCCCAGCACAGCTTGCTCAAGGCCTCATCCAGCCTGGCCTTCAGGGAGGGGGCAGCCACAGCCTCCCTGGGCAGCCTGTGCCAGAGTCTCTCCACCCTCACTCTCAACAATTTCTTCCTCCTCTCCAGTCTCAGTCTCCCCTCCCCCAGCTCAAAGCCATGGTTCCTTGTCCTGTCACTCCCAGCCTTTGTCCAAAGTCCCTCCCCAGCTCTCCTGCAGCCCCTTCCATAACTGGAGTCCAATGAGATTTTTATTGTCAGTATCACCAGGGATCCCAGCTCCTTAGCTCTGGCAGCTCCCCTCCACCAGGCAGCACCACTCTGTCCACACCTCACCTGTAAACAGCTCTTCCAGCCTCCACCTCCATCCAGTCCAGGGCAAAGTCAATCTGCCTGACAAACGGAGACATCCTCTTGACCACGCTGTGGGCCACGCCGAGCACCACGCTGGGCTGCTCCCGCATTATCCTGGGGGAAGGACAGAGGTGATCCAGGGACTGCCCAGGCACAGCAGCCCAGGGCAGCTGGACAGATGCACAGCACACTAACCCAGAAGCTGGCACAGACCCACACACAGGCTCCTCCATCACAACCCTGCTAAAGAGGTTGAGCTGCTGGAAGGTGTCCAGAGAAGGGCAACAAAGCTGGGGAGGGGTCTGGGGCACAGCCCTGGGAGGAGAGGCTGAGGGAGCTGGGGTTGCAAAGATTTTTCTCCCTGTCCATGACCACTTAAGTGAGGGAATAGATTGCACACAGAGCTGTGAAGTCCTCCTCAGCAGTGATCTTTAAGAGCAGCTTAGGCAAACACCTGCCACAAAGGACTTAGCACTACCTGATGGTGCCTTGGGCATGCAGAGAGTGTGGATGACCTCCAAGCAGCCCTTGAAACCCTGCTTTTCTGAGCTGGGGCTACCCTGATTAGTGACTAATGAGCTCAGAAAACAAGGTCACAGACAAGATCCACCCTGCCTAGCATCCTCTCTGCTGAATGGGCAAGACCAGCAACCCCAAATTCCTCCCTTCTGAGGGCAGGAGGCTCCAGGAGGAGAGGCTGAGGGAGCTGGGGTTGCTTAGCCTGCAGAAGAGGAGGCTCAGGGGAGACCTCATTGCTCTCTCCAACTCCCTGCAGGGAGGTTGTAGCCAGGTGGGGGTTGGTCTCTTCTCCCAGGCACCCAGCCCCAGAACAAGAGGACAGAATCTCAAGCTGTGCCAGGGGAGGTTTAGGCTGGAGGTGAGGAGAAATTCTTCCCAGCAAGAGAGATTGGCCTTGGGAATGTGCTGCCCAGGGAGGTGGTGGAGTTTCCATCCCTGGAGGTGTTCAAGAGGGGATTGGATGTGGCACTTGGAGCCATGGTTTAGTTGTCAGGAGGTGTTGGGTGACAGCTTGGACTTGATGCTCTCTGAGGTCTTTTCCAACCTTATTGATTCTATGATTCTAGAAATGGCTCTCACAGCCAGCTGAGAACTGCTCACCAGGGCCTTGTTTCTCATCCTTTCTAGAGCAAAGATCCTCCTGCCACTCCCTGAGCAAGCACTCCAACTGAAGCTCTGCTCCCCAGGAGCCAGCTGAGCACACACAGCTCCAGCTGGTGCACCTCTGAGGATGTCTCAGCCCCTCTGTGCCTGCCCAGCAGCAAGAGCAATTGATGGCAGAGTGCTAGGAGCAGAGTAACTTCACAAGAGGCAGCACAGCTCAGGAAGGGGCAGATGGGTGTATGCAGACCTGGGATGTGAGGAGCACAGAGAGGGGAAGGAGCTGTCACACAGGGACACAAAGCAAAGGAGACATTCTCTTGGATGTCAAAGCTAAGCTCCATGGCCAAGTGCAAGGTCCTGCAGCTGGGTCTGGGCAACCCCAAACACAAATCCAGGCTGGGCAGAGAATGCCTGGAGAGCAGTCTGGAGGAGAAGGCCTTGGGGGTGTCAGCTGGTGACAAACTCCCCAGCAATGATCCCTGGCAGCCCAGAGGCAGCTGAGTGCTGAGCTGCAGCCAGAGCAGGGAGAGCAGCAGCACAGGGAGGGGATTCTGCCCCTCTGCTCTGACCCCACCTGCAGTGCTGGGGCAGCTCTGGCACCCTAACAATGAGAGGGACATAGAACTGTTGGGGAGGGCACAGAACAGACCACGAAGATGATCAGAGGCTGCAGAACCTCCCCTGTGGGGCCAGGCAGGGAGAGTTGGGGCTGCTCAGCCTGGAGAAGAAAAGAAGGCTGCAGGGAGACCTCAGAGCAGCCTTGCAGTACCTGAAGGGCTCCAGGAGAGCTGGGGAGGGACTCTGGACAAGGGCTGGGAGTGCCAGGATGAGGAACAATGGCTTTGAGCTGGGAGAGGGGGGACTGAGAGTGGAGAGGAGGAAGAAATCCTTGAGAGTTGCAGGGGGAGACACTGGCAGAGGTTGCCCAGGGAGGCTGTGGATTCCAGCAGCAGCACAACTGAACAGACAACCCCAGTCCCTCAACACTCAGGAACCATCCAGCCCCAAGCCCCTTCCTAGCTGCACAAAGAAGTTGAATAAATCCCCTGAAAACTCCAGGCTGGTTCAGTTCATTGTTTTTACTCTCCTTGCTTATTTAGCCCCCAAAGTGTCCTCCCACACAGGCTGTCTGCTGTGATCAATAAAAGCCATTTACTCCTTTTTCCTCCCTCAAGATATGTATCTTCATACTTAATGCATTCAACATGCACACTGCCACCAGGCTGCTTTGCCTTCCATCTGGAGCTCTGTTATTTCACTCAGAGCTGTAGAGCTTCCACAAGGGCATGAGCAGAGAAGGTGAAAGCCCACCCAAAGCACAAGAGGGAAGCAGCTTGCCTGGCCCCAGGAGCAGCCAGGTTCTGCCCCTCTCACTTGAGCATTTTTGTCTTTGCTCTGCTGCTTGGCACACCCCTGGGAAAATTCAGAGAGCCCCAGAAGGGTTTGGTTTGGATTGGAAGGGACTTTAAAGCTCAGCCACTTCCAAGCCCCTGCCTCTGGCAGGGACACCTCTCACTAGCCTAGGCTGCTCAAGGCCTCAGCCAGCCTGGCCTGGAACACCTTCAGGCTTAGAGCTTCCAAAACATCTCATTGTAGTCAGGAAGCCTTGGGTGATGGGTTGGACTGGATGATCTTTGAGGTCTTTTCCAAGCTGATTGATTCCATGACCTCTGGGTACCCTGTGCCAGGGCCTCACCACCCTCACTCTCAAGCATTTCTTCCTAATGTCTAATCCAAACCCAGCTGCTTCCAGGTTGAAGCCATCACCCCTTGTCCTGCCACTCCAAGCCTGTGCCTAAAGTCCCTCTCCAGCTCCTCTGTAGGTCCCTTTCAAACACTGGAAGCTGCTCTAAGGTCTCCCTGGAGCCTTCTCCTCTCCAGGCTGCACAACCCCAACTCTCTCAGCCTGGCCTCCCAGCAGAGGGCTTCCAGCCCTGCCAGCACTGCTGTGGCCTCCTCTGGCCCTGCTCCAGCAGGTCCCTGGCTGTGCTGAGGGCTCCAGAGCTGCCCCAGCACTGCAGGGAGGTCTGAGCAGAGCACAGCAGAGGGGCAGAATCCCCTCCCTGCCCCTGCTGCCCACCCTGCTGGGGCTCAGCCCAGGCCAGGCTGGGGCTGGGCTGGCAGCACTCAGTGCTGGCTCATGTTGAGCTTCTCCTCACCCAGCACCCCCAAGCCCTTCTCCTCAGCACTGCTCTCTGTCCATTCACTTCCCAGCCTGGATTTGTGCTTGGGATTGCCTGGGCCCAAGATTAAACCCAAAAGCTCTGTGCTACAGAACCTGCTTCTGAAGGGATCCTGAGCATTCCTTATTAGCTCAGCAAGCATAGCCAGGAAAGGGCTAAGTGAGGGTCTGTGGAAGCCTGGGACTGCCAGGATAGAATAGAATTAACCAGCTTGGAAAAGACCTCAGAGATCATCCAGTCCAACCTATCACCCAACACCATCTGATAAACTAAACCATGGCACCAAGTGCCTCAGCCAGGCTCTTCTTAAACACCTCCAGGGATGGGGACTCCACCACCTCCACAGGCAGCCCATTCCAATTGGCAATCACTCTGCATAGAACTTCCTCTTCACCTCCAGCCTCAACCTCCTGTGGCACAGCTTGAGACTGTGTCCTCTTGTTCTGGTGCTGCTTGCCTGGCAGAAGAGACCAACCCCCACCTGGCTACAACCTCCCTTCAGGGAGTTGGAGACAGCAAGAAGGTCTCCCCTGAGCCTCCTCTTCCCCAGGCTAAGCAACCCCAGCTCCCTCAGCCTCTCCTCCCAGGGCTGTGCTCCAGACCCCTCCCCAGCTTTGTTGCCCTTCTCTGGACACCTTCAAGTCTCTCAATGTCCTTCTTGAGCTGAGGAGCCCAGAACTGGACACAGGACTCAAGGTGTGGCCTCAGCAGTGCTGAGCACAGGGCACAATGACCTCCCTGCTCCTGCTGGCCACACTGTTCCTGATCCAGGCCAGGATGCCCTTGGCCTTCTTGGCCCCCTGGGCACACTGCTGCCTCCTGTTCAGCTGCTGTCACCCACCACCCCCAGGTCCCTCTCTGCCTGGGATGCAGCCTGATCTTCAGCTCGGTTAGCAGCACCTAACCAAAAGCAAAGCATGCCTGCCTCCCTGGCAAGTGCATGTGATCAAGACTCCAAAGTGTGCAATGTAGTGAAGCAGCAAATGTGAGAGAGGCTCCAGCACTGCAGAGCCCCTCCAGGGCCTGCTGACAACTTGATTACAGCGTTGGGCAGGAGACACCAACAGTTGCAGCGTAGGCACTGCACACTTTGTACAGCACCCCAGCACAACAGCAAAGCATTTAAGGTCTGTAACAGAGAATGAGCTCCTGCCACCCCTGTACTGCAGCCCCCCACTTCCAGAGACCTATTTAGCCATGTTAGTGGCACAAAAAAAGGCTCCTGCCCTGAGCCTGCAGTGAGTTTAATCTCCTGCCCAGCCTCCAACATGCAGTTCCAGACCCAGGGCTGCTTCCATCCCTGTGCTCTTTGCCTAATGGCAGCTATCGACCACACTCTGTCTGCTTCGCCTCCTCATTCATTAGTGAGAATGAAAACCACACAGTGTTCCAGGAGAGCACAAAGGAAAAGAGCAAAGGACCTGACAAGAGTGGAAGAAAGGAGTTTGGGAGAGAATAATGGAGGCTCTCTTCACGTTTAGATGAAGCTTTCTCTGCTCAAGTTCATGCCCATTACCTCTTGCCTTGGCACTGGGGACCACTGACAAGAGCCTGGTCTCATCCCCCTGCCACCCACTCCTTAGATCTTTGTAAGCACTGAGAAGATCCTCAGCCTCCAGGCTAAGCAGCCCCAGCCCTCAGCCTCTCCTCATGAGAGCTGTTCCTGTGCCCTCAGCACCTCCCTGGCCCTGTGCTGGACTCTCTCCAGTAGCTCTTTGTCCTTCTTGAGCTGGGGAGCCCAGGACTGGACACAGTACTCCAGATGTGGTCTCACCAGGGCAGAGTAGAGGAGAAGGAGAACCTCCCTTGCCCTGCTGGCCACACTCCTCTTCATGCACCCCAGGATGCCCTTGGCCTTCTTAGCCACAGGGCACATTGCTGTCCCATGGCCATCCTGTTGTCCACCAGCACTCCCAGGTCCTTTCCCCCAGAGCTGCTCCCCAACAGATCAGCCCCCAGCCTGCCCTGATCCATGGGGTTATTCTTGCCCACATGCAGGGCTCCACACTTGCCCTGGTTGAACTCCCCTGGGTTTCTCCCCACTCAGCTCTCCAGCACAGCAGCACAGCCTCCTGGTGTGCCAGTCACTCCTGCCAGTTTGCTGTCAACAGCAAGCTGGCAGAGGGTACAACTCCATCCATTTGTCCAGCCTGGGCTGTGTTTGGAAACAGAACTGGGAGGGGGGAGTTCTGCAGCAAAAAGAAATCCTCAACCTAAAAGAAAGGGCCTGGCAAAGCAGCCTCCAACCTGGCAGGGCACAGCCTCTGGCCAGGCTTTGCCATTTGCATCACAAAGTGTGTGAGCCTTGGGTCATCAGTCACACCCACGGGGTTAAGAGCTCTCTAATCCTGGGACAAAGGAGGTATCACCTCTTAAAACACAGAGGTATCTCACAGTGCTTTGGGTTGGAAGGGACCTTCAAGATCACCCAGTGCCACCCCCCTGCCATGGGCAGGGACACCTCCCACCAGCCCAGCTTGCTCAAGGCCTCATCCAGACTGGCCTTCAACACCTCCAGGGAGGTGTTGAGCCTCCCTGGGCAACCTGTGCCACAGTCTCCCCACCCTCACTGCAAAGAATCTCTTCCTCCTCTCCAGTCTCAGTCTCCCCTCTCCCAGCTCAAAGCCATTGTTCCTCATCCTGGCACTCCCAGCCCTTGCCCAAAGTCCCTCCCAGCTCTCCTGGAGCCCTTCAGCTACTGGAAGGCTGCTCTGAGGTCTCCCTGGACCCTTCTCCTCAACAGCTCAAACTCTCCCAGCCTGTCCCCACAGGGAAGGTTCTGCAGCCCTCTCATCCTCTCCTCTGGACCTGCTCCAACAGCTCCAGGTCCTGGGGGTACCACAAGTGGAAGCAGTGCTGCAGCTGGAGTCTCATGAGAGCAGAGCAGAGGGGCAGAATCCTCTCCCTCATCCTGCTGGCCATGACACACATCACCATGGTCCCTGCACTACCTCTGGCTGGAGACAGACAGCTCAGAGCTCATCTGGGTGCTTTAAACCCTCCCATAAACTGCAGGGTGTGCTCAGGAGGTGCTGCAGCAGTTCTGCACCATGCATCCATCCACTGCTCCCTGAAAGGGCCATGAAAACTTTAACCCTCCCCCAAAATGAAAGTAGCCTTGAGGGGGGGCAGAACTCACTCATAGAAATGGGACTTGGAAATGGAGAGGAAGCTGCAGTCTCGATTGGCCTTGATGGTGAAGATCAGTGGCTCCCCAGTCAGCACAGCCAGCTGGCCTACAAGCTCCCCTGGGTGGGTGATGAACAGGCAGGTGTCCTCCTCTGAGTCTATCTTCCTTTGGTACACATGAAGCATCCCAGAGACCACAAAGCAAACATTAACATCCTGCAGGAGGTGGAAGAAGAGCTCAGTGAAACCTCTCGAGGCTCTCAAAGCACTGAGCACAGTGCCAGGACTACCCTGCCCCGAGCAGCTGCTTTCCAGGAAGCTCCCTGCAGCTCTGGGACAATTAGGTGGGGGGAAAAAATAAGCCACAAGAGTGAATTATTAAAAGCAGGTGATGAATATTTCAAGCTGAACAGCCACAACCCTGACAAACCTGCTCCCCTTTGGGTGGGGATGGACAAGGGAGGCAGCACCTGCAAGAGGCATGACAATGGACCTGCAGATGGAGCTGAGCGGGTAACAGCAGCAGAGGGTGAGGGATATGGCCTGGAGTGATAGGGCAAGGGGCAATGGCTTGAAATGAGAGCAGAGCAGATTGAGATTGGATGATAGCAACAAGTTCTGCACCATCAGGCTGCTGGAACACTGCAGCAGGTTGCCCAGGGAGGTGGCTGAGGTCCCATCCCTGCAGATATTCAAGGTGAGGCTCAGTAAGGCTTTGAGCAATCTGATGGAGAGGGGCCAGTAAATGCTCAGGGGGTTGGAGCAGCTCTGCTCTGAGGACAAGCTGAGGGAGCTGGGGGTGTTCAGCCTGGATGAATATTTCAAGCTGAACAGCCACAACCCTGACAAACCTGCTCCTCTTTGGGTGGGGATGGACAAGGGAGGCAGCACCTGCAAGAGGCATGACAATGGACCTGCAGATGGAGCTGAGCGGGTAACAGCAGCAGAGGGTGAGGGATATGGCCTGGAGTGATAGGGCAAGGGGCAATGGCTTGAAATGAGAGCAGAGCAGATTGAGATTGGATGATAGCAACAAGCCCTGCACCAGGAGGCTGCTGGAACACTGCAGCAGGTTGCCCAGGGAGGTGGCTGAGGTCCCATCCCTGCAGATATTCAAGGTGAGGCTCAATAAGGCTTTGAGCAATCTGATGGAGAGGGGCCAGTAAATGCTCAGGGGGTTGGAGCAGCTCTGCTCTGAGGACAGGCTGAGGGAGCTGGGGGTGCTCAGCCTGGAGAGGAGAAGGCTCTAGGGAGACCTCATAGCAGCCTGAAGGGGGCTACAGGAAGGCTGCAGAGAGACTGTTTGCAAAGGCCTGCAGGGACAGGACCAGGGGCAATGGCTTCAAACTAGAGCAGAGCAGATTGAGATTGGCTGTCAGGAAGAAGTTTAGCACCATGAGGGTGGTGGAACACTGGAACAGGTTGCCCAGGGAGGTGGTTGAGGCTCCATCCCTGGAGATATTCAAGGTGAGGCTCAATAAGGCTTTGAGCAACCTGCTCCAGTGGAGGATGTCCCTGCTGACTGCAGGGGGGGTTGGACTGGATGAGCTTTGGAGGTCCCTCCCAACCCAAAGCATTCTATGGCAGCTCAGCAGAGCAGAAGGTGGCAGCACTGTCAGTGGAGCTGCCCCTCAGCAGCTTGGCAGAGGCTGGGCTGTTTACACAGCACTGTTACAAATGAGCTTCATTAGATCCTAACTGCTCCTTGCCAGAAACAAATACACTGACTGCTGCTGGCTGGGGGGAAAAGTACTGCAAGTGAGGGCCAGCAGCAAAACCCTGCAGTGTGGGCTGGGAGAAGAGGCTGAGCCAGGCTGCAGACCTCCCCAGCAAGTGTTAAGGTGTGGTACTGCAGACCTCCTCCTCAAGGCACAGGAGAGCTGAACACAGACAGGTACCAGATGGCCCCTCTGGCTCCACTGCTACTGCAGCTGCTGAGTGGTGCAATCCATGTGCCAGAGGCAGGGGACATCACCACAGGGACATGGACAAGCTCAGGAAGTGAGCCTCAGGAAGCTGAACAGAAACAACTGCAAGGTCCTGCTCCTGGGTCAGGGCAATCCCAAACACAAACCCAGACTGAATGGAGGATGGATGGAGAGCAGTGCTGAGGGGAGAGGCTTGGGGGTGCTGGGTGAGAAGCTCAGCCTTGCCCCAGCCTCTCTCTGGGGAGACCTTAGAGCAGCCTCCCAGTACCCAAAGCAGCTCCAGGAGAACTGGGAAGGGACTTTGGACAAGGCCTTGAGCTGACAGGACAAGGGACAATGGCTTTGAGCTGGGAGAGGGCAGATTGAGACTGGAGATGAGGAAGAAATTCTTTACAGTGAGGGTGGAAAGACTCTGGCACAGGTTGCCCAGGGAGGCTGTGGCTGCCTCCTGCCTGGAGGTGTTCAAGACCAGGTTGGATGAGCTTGCAGCGCAGAGCCAGCCCTGTCCTGGGCTGAGCCCCAGCAGTGTGGGCAGCAGGGGCAGGGAGGGGATTCTGCCCCTCTGCTGTGCTCTGCTGAGACCTCCCTGCAGTGCTGGGGCAGCTCTGGAGCCCTCAGCACAGCCAGGGACCTGTTGGAGCAGGGCCAGAGGAGGCCACAGCAGTGCTGGCAGGGCTGGAAGCCCTCTGCTCTGAGGCCAGGCTGTGTTCAACAGGGAGAAGGCTCCAGGGAGACCTTCTGGTGGTCTTTCAGGAACTAAAGGGGTGAGTCAGCAGCTGGGGACAGACTTCTCCTGAGGGCCTGTTGTGACAGGACAGAGGGGCATGGTCTGAAACTAAAAGAGGGGGATTCAGACTGGGGAGAAGGAAGCAATGTTTGGCACTGAGGGTGGTGAGAGCCTGGCTTGGGTTGCCCAGAGGGGTGGCAGATGCTCCATCCCTGGAACCATTTGGAGCTCTGAGCAACCTGCTGCAGTTGCAGATGTCCCTGCTCACCATGGGGGTGCTGGGCCAGCTAACCTTTTCAGGTCCTTCCCAAGCCAAAGCCTTCTGTTTCATGGGCACAGGCAGGCTGAGAGCTGGGACTGTTTCACCTCAAGAACAGAAGGCTGGGAGGGGAATTTTCAGTTAATCACCAGGGTGTATAAATACCTTGTGGGGGGCAAGACAAAGCCTGAGCCAGCTCTGTCTGCCCCCAGCTGATGCTCACTCACCTGATCTCCTTGCCTGGACAGCACAGTCCCAGCAGTAACCTGGTGCAGGGTCACTTTGCCATTCAACAAGGAAGGATCCTGGGGGAGAGAGGGGGAGAGAGGATTCACTGAGCTTGTAAGAGGCAGGAAGGGGAGGAAGCAGCCACAGCATGCAAAGGAAGAGAATTCCCACAGAGGACTTCACAAGGACTTGAATCTCTTTCAAAGGTGGGGGGGGGGAATTGTTATCTTTCCCTACCCAACAGCTCCAGAAGCAAGCTGCAGCTGCATTTGCTGTAGCTGACCACACTTCAGGTGAAGGATTCCCTGTCAGCTCAGCCCCCTAGAGCTTAAGGGCTCACTAATGACAACACAACTGCAGCAGCTGGCACAGAATCATGGACTCAACCAGGCTGGGAAAGACCTCAGAGATCAGCAAGTCCTCCCTGTCACCCAGCACCTCCTGACAACCAAACCATGGCTCCAAGTGCCACATCCAATCCCCTCTGGAACACCTCCAGGGATGGGGACTCCACCACCTCCCTGGGCAGCACATCCCAATGGCCAATCTCTCTTGCTGGGAAGAACTTTCTCCTCACCTCCAGCCTAAACCTCCCCTGGCACAGCTTGAGACTGTGTCCTCTTGTTCTGGTGCTGCTTGCCTGGGAGAAGAGACCAACCCCCACCTGGATACAGCCTCCCTGCAGGGAGTTGGAGAGAGCAAGGAGGTCTCCCCTGAGCCTCCTCTTCTGCAGGCTAAGCAACCCCAGCTCCCTCAGCCTCTCCTCCCAGGGCTGTGCTCCAGACCCCTCCCCAGCTTTGTTGCCCTTCTCTGGACACCTTCCAGCAGCTCAACCTCTTTCCTAACCTGAGGAGCCCAGAACTGGACACAGGACTCCAGGTGTGGCCTCAGCAGTGCTGAGCACAGGGCACAAGGACTTCCCTGCTCCTGCTGGCCACACTCTTCCTGATGCAGGCCAGGATGTCCTTGGCCTTCTTGGCCCCCTGGGCACACTGCTGGCTCCTGCTCAGCTGCTGTCCACCAGCACCCCCAGGTCCCTCTCTGCCTGGCTGCTCTCAGTCACTCTGCCCCCAGCCTGTAGCACTGCCTGGGGTTGCTGTGGCCAAAGTGCAGCTCCTGGCACTTGGACTTGTTGGCCTCTGCCCAGGGAGTGTAGCACTGCCTGGGGTTGCTGTGTAGAACCTGGCACTTGGGCAGAACAAGTGCAATCATCTGAATTTCTCTGTACACCTACAGCTGATGAAAAGCACACAGACCTCCATGGGAGAAGAAGTGGTTTAATGCAATCAGGCTGCTTGATGGGAACACATCCAGTGCACAGAACCTGACAAGCACCTGTCAAAATATTTCACTTCAGCAATATCAACTCCACTAATTTCTGGGCTATTTCCTCCCTCTGCATCCAGCTCTGGCTGTACAGCACCACCCAGGCTCACAGACAAAGCCTTAATGAAGGAAACCTCACAGCAAGGACAGGCTGAGGGAGCTGGAGCTGCTGAGCCTGAAGAAGAGAAGGCTCCAGGCAGACCTCAGAGCAGCCTTCCAGTACCTGAAGGGCTCCAGGAGAGCTGGGGAGGGACTTTGGACAAGGGCTGGGAGAGCCAGGATGAGGAACAATGGCTTTGAGCTGGGAGAGGGGAGACTGAGAGTGGAGATGAGGAAGGAATTCTTTGCAGTGAGACTGGGCAGAGCCTGGCACAGGTTGCCCAGGGAGGCTGTGGACTCCAGCAGCAGCACAACTAAACAGACAACCTCACAACACACACAAACCACCCAGCCCCAGATCCCTCCTGAGCTGCACAAGGAAGTTAAATAAATCCCCTGAGAAGCCCAGAGTGGTGCAGTTCAGTGTCTGACAGGAGCAGGGGCAATGGTTTGAAATGAGAGCAGAGCAGATGGAGATCGGATGTGAGGAACAAGTCCTGCACCAGGAGGCTGCTGGAACACTGCAGCAGGTTGCCCAGGGAGGTGGCTGAGGCCCCAGCTCTGGAGATGTTCAAGGTGAGGCTGGACAGGGCTGTGGGCAGCCTGATCCAGTGGAGGATGTCCCTGCTGCCTGCAGAAGGGGTTGGACTGGAGGAGCTTTGGAGCTCCCTTCCAAGCAAACCCATTCTATGTTCACAAGCCCCCCAGTGAGCTGCACAGATCATCAGCTGCTTCTGCCTTCATTAGCTCAAACAGCAGTTGTGGCAAAGATTTTCCTCCCTAAGGCCACTTAAGTGAGGGAATAGATTGCACACAGAGCTCTGAAGTCCTCCTCAGCAGTGATCTTTAAGAGCAGCTTAGGCAAACACCTGCCACAAAGGACTTAGCACTACCTGATGCTGCACTGGGCATGCAGAGAGAGTGGATGACCTCCAAGCAGCCCTTGAAACCCTGCTTTTCTGAGCTGGGGCTACCCTGATTAGTGACTAATGGGCTCAGAAAACAAGGTCACAGACAAGATCCACCCTGCCTAGCATCCTCTCTGCTGAATGGGCAAGACCAGCAACCCCAAATTCCTCCCTTCTGAGGGCAGGAGGCTCCAGGAGGAGAGGCTGAGGGAGCTGGGGTTGCTTAGCCTGCAGAAGAGGAGGCTCAGGGGAGACCTTCTTGCTCTCTGCAACTCCCTGAAGGGAGGTTGTAGCCAGGTGGGGGTTGGTCTCTTCTCCCAGGCAAGCAGCACCAGAACAAGAGGACACAGTCTCAAGCTGTGCCAGGGGAAGTTTAGACTTGATCTTAGAAAAATTCTTCCCAGCAAGAGAGATTGGCCATGGGAATGTGCTGCCCAGGGAGGTGGTGGAGTCCCCATCCCTGGAGGTGTTTAGGAAGAGCCTGGCTGAGGCCCTTGGTGCCATGGTTGAGTTGATCAGGTGGTGCTGGGTGAGAGGTTGGACTGGATGAGCTCTGAGGTCTTTTCCAACCTGCTCAATTCTGTATTCTAATATCAGCCTTCCTGTAGCTGCAAAGGGCTACAGGAAGGATGGAGACTGTTTACAAAGGCCTGCAAAGACAAGATGAGAGACAATGGCTTCAAACTAGAGCAGAGCAGCTATAGATTGAATGTTAGGAACAAGTTCTTTGCTATGAGGGTGCTGGAACACGGCAACAGGTTGCCCAGGGAGGTGGTTGGGGACCCATCCCGGGAGATACTCAAGGTGAGGCTCAACAGAGCTCTGGCCAAGCTGATCTAGTGGAGGATGTCCCTGCTGACTGCAGTGGGATCAGACTGGATGCCCTTTGGAGGTCCCTTGCAGCTCAGACCATTCTATGATTCCATGACAGGCTGAGGGAGCTTGGGGCTCTTGAGCTCGGAGCAGAGGAGCCTGAGGAGTGTCCTCACACAGAATCACACACAGGATCACAAAGGTTGGAAGAGACCTCAAAGCTAATCGAGTCCAACCTGGCACCACAGACCTCAGGACTCAACCACAGCACCAAGTGCCACATCCAATGCCCTCTGGAACACCTCCAGGGATGGGGACTCCACCACCTCCCTGGGCAGCACATTCCCATGGCCAACAACTCTCTGGGAAGAACTTTCTCCTCACCTCCAGCCTAAACCTCCCCTGGCACAGCTTGAGACTGTGTCCTCTTGTTCTGGTGCTGCTTGCCTGGCAGAAGAGACCAACCCCCACCTGGCTACAACCTCCCTGCAGGGAGTTGCAGAGAGCAAGAAGGTCTCCCCTGAGCCTCCTCTTCTCCAGGCTAAGCAACCCCAGCTCCCTCAGCCTCTCCTCCCAGGGCTGTGCTCCAGACCCCTCCCCAGCTCTGTTGCCCTTCTCTGGACACCTTCCAGCAGCTCAACATCTTTCCTAACCTGAGGAGCCCAGGACTCAAGGTGTGGCCTAAGCAGTGCTGAGCACAGGGCACAAGGACTTCCCTGCTCCTGCTGGCCACACTGTTCCTGATGCAGGCCAGGATGCCCTTGGCCTTCTTGGCCACCTGGGCACACTGCTGGCTCCTGTTCAGCTGCTGTCACCCACTACCCCCAGGTCCCTCTCTGCCTGGCGGCTCTCAGCCACTCTGCCCCCAGCCTGTAGCTCTGCCTGGGGTTGTTGTGGCCATTGCTGGTGATAAAGATGTGCAGGGCAGTGTGGGGAGGACAGGGCCAGGCTCTGCTCAGGGATGGCCAAGGACAGCACAAGGGGCACTGGGTGCCAGCTGGAGCAGAGGAGGTGCCAGGGGAACAGAAAGGAAAACTCTGTCCCTGTGAGGGTGCTGGAGCCTGGAGCAGGCTGCCCAGAGAGGTTGGGGAGTCTCCTGCTCTGGACACTTTCAAGCCCCACCTGGATGTGTTCTGTGTGCCCTGCCCTGGTGCCCCTGCTCTGGCAGGGGGGTTGGACTGGGTGCTCTCCCTTCCAACCTGCACTGCTCTGTGAGTCTGTGAAATTTGGCACTGCACAGTTACAGGATCTGAGCTAAATAGCTGCTGATTCCTCCAGGCATGAGCTCTGAGTAAAAGAAGTCACTGCACAAGCTCCATGATCCCCTGAGGTCCCTTCCAGCCTCAGAATCACCACTCTGTGATTCTGTCAATGCACAGCAAGTAACAATCTGTGTTACTACAACAGATAATAAATTAGCAGGGGGTGGTGATGCAGCACTGAAAGCAGCAACAATTTATGAGCAAGAAGAGCTGCAATTAACTGGGCCAGCCAAAGGAGTCTTCACCAAAGGAAATTCCCTTACAGCTCAGACAGTTGTGCCCTGCACTGATGTTTAACTCCCAGATCACAACTGCAGGTCAAGCTGGAAAGATAGAAGAGAATCAACCAGGTTGGAAAAGACCTCAGAGATCATCCAGTCCAACCTCTCACCCAGCACCATCTGATCAACTAAACTATGGTGCCAAGGGCCTCAGCCAGGCTCTTCCTAAACACCTCCAGGGATGGGGACTCCACCTCCTCCCTGGGCAGCACATTCCAATGGCCAATCTCTCTTGCTGGGAAGAACTTTCTCCTCACCTCCAGCCTAAACCTCCCCTGGCACAGCTTGAGACTGTGTCCTCTTGTTCTGGGGCTGGGTGCCTGGGAGAAGAGACCAACCCCCACCTGGCTACAACCTCCCTGCAGGGAGTTGGAGAGAGCAAGAAGGTCTCTCCTGAGCCTCCTCTTCCCCAGGCTAAGCAACCCCAGCTCCCTCAGCCTCTCCTCCCAGGGCTGTGCTCCAGACCCCTCCCCAGCTTTGTTGCCCTTCTCTGGACACCTTCAAGTCTCTCAATGTCCTTCTTAAATTGAGGAGCCCAGAACTGGACACAGGACTCAAGGTGTGGCCTAAGCAGTGCTGAGCACAGGGCACAATGACCTCCCTGCTCCTGCTGGCCACACTGGTCCTGATGCAGGCCAGGATGCCCTTGGCCTTCTTGGCCCCCTGGGCACACTGCTGGCTCATGTTCAGCTGCTGTCACCCACTACCCCCAGGTGTCTCTCTGCCTGGCTGCTCTCAGCCACTCTGCCCCCAGCCTGTAGCTCTGCCTGGGGTTGCTGTGGCCAAAGTGCAGCCCCTGGCACTTGGACTTGTTGAATGCCATCCTGTTGGCCTCTGCCCATCTGCCCAGCCTGGCAAGGTCCCTCTGCAGAGCTCTCCAACCCTCTCACAGATCAACTCCTGCCCCCAGCTTGCTGTCATCTGCACATTTACTGCTGATGGACTCAATGCCCTCATCCAGATCATCAATGAAGATATTGAACAGGCTGGGGCCCAGCACTGATCCCTGGGGCACACCACTGGTGCCTGGCTGCCAGCTGGCTGTGGCACCATTCACCACCACTCTCTGGGCTCAGCCTCCAGCCAGTTCCTAACCCAGCTCAGAGAGCTGCTGCCCAAGCCAGGGGCTGCCAGCTTGGCCAGGAGTTTGCTGTGGGGGATGGTGTCCAAGTTGTATGAGATTGTTTTAAATAGTTTGGAATTCCTTGGGTCCCTCCCATGAAAGTTTTCATTCTCAGGGCAGACACCTGAAGTGCTGTTGAAATCACACTGCCCAGTAACCAACTTCCTCCCCCCTCCAGCTCCTACAGACTCATGAAACAACCCAACAAGCAACCAACAAAAAACCAAAGCCCCAAAACATCAGCATTTGTCATCCCAACATCTTGATCTTAGTCACACTGCCTGGCTGCTCTGAGAAATGGCAACTTCAGCCAGCCAAGCAATAAATGACCTGAGGTAGCACTCTGAAGAGGAGAGCTCACAGAATTCCTTCTCTGATTGATGGCAGCAGCACTGAACCCAAGATCTTAAACACCACAAGGTGCTTCTCCCACTTCTGCTCTCTTGCCCAGAAGGAATGAATATTGACCTTCAGATCAGGGTTCTGCCTGCAGGCTACACTCTGGCAGATCCTTATTTGCCTGTGAAAACCAAGTTGCTGCAATATCCAAGTTTTGAAGAGCCTAGCTCAGTTCAGAGGATGAGAGGGAATGGGCTGAGGCTTGGGGAGGGCAGACCTAGACTGTGGAAGGGATGTTACAGCAGCACAGGCAGGAGCCTCCTCTTTCTTTATGGTTGATTTAGGAAACACAAGGAGGGATGATCCTGAAGGTCTCTTCCAACCTGGTTTATTCTATTCTGTTCTATAGGCCAAGGGGCAGTGGATAGAAACTCCAGCACAGGAGGTTCCAGCTCAGCATGAGGAGGAACTTCTGCACTGTGAGGCTCCCAGAGCCCTGGAGCAGGCTGCCCAGAGAGGTTGTGGAGTCTCCTTCTCTGGAGCCTTTCCAGCCCCATCTGGCTGTGTTCTGTGTGCCCTGTGCTGAGTTCTGTGGTCCTGCTCTGGCAGGGGGGTTGGACTCAATCTCCAGAGGTCCCTTCCAACCCCTAACATCCTCTGATCATTTGCAGCTACTTCATTAAACTGCAGTAGTGGCTGCCTCTTCCAGGGGCAGCCCTGCACAGGGCAGTGCAACTCTTCCCCTTAACTCATTCCCTGGTGCAGAAGAATGCTCAGTTTATGATTCTGCCCCTCTGCTCTGCTCTCACCCCACCTGCAGCACTGCCTCCAGCTCTGGGGCCCCCAGCACAAGAAGGACCTGGAGCTGCTGGAGAGAGGAGGAGGCCACCAAATGATCAGAAGGCTGAAGAACCTCCCCTGGCAGAACAGGCTGGGAGAGCTGGGGCTGTGCAGCCTGGAGAAGAGAAGGCTCCAGGCAGACCTCAGATCAGCCTTGCAGGACCTGAAGGGGCTCCAGGGGAGCTGGGGAGGGACTTTGGACAAGAGCTGGGAGTGCCAGGATGAGGAACAATGGCTTTGAGCTGGGAGAGGGAGACTGAGTGAGAGTGGAGAGGAGGAAGAAATTATTGAGAGTGAGGGTGGGGAGACTCTGGCACAGGCTGCCCAGGGAGGCTGTGGCTGCCTCCTCCCTAGGGATGTTCATTTCCAGGCTGGATGAGGCCCTGAGCAAGCTGTGCTGGTGGGAGGTGTCCCTGCCCATGGCAGGGGCTTGGAGCTGGATCTTCTTGAAGGTCTCTTCCATCCCAAACCATTCTGTGAATCTGTGAACCTGTTCAGATGTTTATGCCAAAACACTGCCTACTGCATGCTGCATCCTAAGGACCCTGATCCAATTAACTTCAAGTCTAACATGTTGACTTGGTAATTACTGAGAAATTTGCTCTGGGGTCAAAACACTAAATAAATCAACAAGAAATAGTGCTGCAGGCAGCAGGGATTTGCTGCAGTGATCTGGGAACTGTCACTGCTGATCAGGTAGGTGTGAAATGAAGACACCAGTGGTGAACTGAATACAAACCTCTGCCCCTGCAGGGCCAGAGGTCAAAGTGCCTACTCCTGCTTCACTCCTCCTGCAACAGGAGTTTCACCTAAGATGCTCTGGAGCCTTTCATGAGCTATAAATGAGTCCAGAGGAGGCCACAAGGATGATCCAAGGGCTGGAGCAGCAGGCTGAGGGAGCTGGGGATGTTCAGTCTGGAGAGAACAAGATTGTTGTTTAGCCTGGAGAAGAGGAGGCTCAGGAGTGACCTCATTGCTCTCTCCAACTCCCTGAAGGGAGGTTGTAGCCAAGTGGGGGTTGGTCTCTTCTCTCTAGCAACCAGCACCAGAACAAGAGGACACAGCCTCAAGCTGTGCCAGGGGAAGTTTAGGCTGGAGGTGAGGAGAAAGTTTTTCCCAGAGAGAGTTGTTGGCCATTGGGATGTGCTGCCCAGGGAGGTGGTGGAGTCCCCATCCCTGGAGGGGTTCAAGAGGGGATTGGATGTGGCACTTGGAGCCATGGTCTAGTCATGAGGTCTGTGGTGACAGGTTGGGCTTGATGATCTTTGAGGTCTCTTCCAACCTTGTGAAGATTCTGGAGGGAACTTAGAGCTGCCCTCCAGCACCTGAAGGGATCCTACAGGAAGGCTGCAGAGGGACTTTTCCTGAGGGTGTCTAGAGACAGGATATGGGACAATGGTTTCAAGCTGAGGGAGAAGTTCTTCAGTACAGGGGTGGTGAGACTATGGAATAGGCAGCCTAGAGACATTGTGGCTGCCTCCTCCCTGGGGGTAAAGGCCAGGCTGGATGAGGCCTGGAGCAAGCTGGGCTGGGGGGAGGTGTCCCTGCCCATGGCAGGGGGCTGGAACTGGATGATCCTGAAGGTTCCTTCCAACCCAACCCATTCTGTGAACCTATAAATGTCTGGGAAAAACTGAACCTGAACCCAAGAGAGCTCAGACTCCTGCAGACTGACAGAAGTGCTGCACTGCTTTGTTAAGCAACAAGACAGAGCTCATCTCTCCAGCCTCACTGCTGGCAGGTGCAGGATCATGACCAAGAGTTTGAAGCTGCAAGAGGAATAATTTGGAAGTCAGCAGGGAATGTTAAAATCCAAAAGTCTGGGGCTGAGAGCCTGCAGAAGAGCAGCCCCAGAGGGGAGCTGAGCAATGATCAGCAAGAGCTGAAGGAGCTGTGGGGGGCAAGAGGCTGGGGCCAGACTCTGCTCAGTGGTGCCCAGGGACAGGACAAGGGGCAATGGATACAAACTGGAACCCAGGAGGTTCCATCTGAACAGGAGGAGAAACTTGTTTGGTGTGAGGCTGCTGGAGGCCTGGAGCAGGCTGCCCAGAGAGGTTGTGGAGTCTCCTCTGGAGAGCTTTCAACCTGCCCTGGGCATTGTGCTCCTGGGCAAGCTGCAGTGGGTGCCCAGCTGGAGCAGAGGGGCTGGACTGGGTGAGCTCCAGAGCTACCCTCGAGCCCCCAGCATGCTGGAATTGTGGTAAGTAAAATCTTTCAGGTTCCAGCAGGTGCTGTTTGCTGAGAGCTCTGCAAGCAGAGGAGGAGGAGGCTGCAGCAGCTGTGCCCAGGCCTCTGGCAGCAGCAGCAGCCTGGAGCTGTTGCAGTGTGAGCTGTAATCAAGCAAGGAGATCTGTGGCTGATGTGGCCAGATGGAGAATTTCTCTGAAGTGCCTGAGGAGCTGCATGAGCAGACACAGCTCTAGAATGAAGTGCAGCTGGAAGCAGAGGAACTATGAGAACAAAACATTTTCATTGCTTCTGACAAGGGGAAGGTGCTAAGCAGGGGCTGAGCTCAGTGGTGACTGCCAGGGCTCCAGCATTTCCCTTGGAACAGGCAGGGCACAGTCACTCAGCTGTGAAACCCACTCAGAGCCCCTGGCCAAAGAGAGAATCACTTCCAGAAGCCAAACAAGGCTCCTGGATGCTCTGCCAACAGGATGAATGGACTCAGCAATCACCTGCAGGCTTCCCAGAGCTTCCAGCACACAGCCTGTGAGAGCAGGGAATGACAAGGCAGCAGGAATTGCAGTTTGCTTCTCCCAGGGATGAATTTGTGCCCCTGCAGAGAAGATTCCTGCAGTGCAGCTCAGAACAGCCTCTTCCAAAGGCAGCATAATTCAGACTGATTTCAGCCCTGCTAAAATAACTTCAACACAGAACAAAACACTCAGCTGTCTGCAGACCACCAGGTAGACAACTTACACTTCAGTGCCTGGCAGGAGAGGAAAAAGCAAACCCAAAGCCATTTCTTCTTGCAAGAACAAGGTCCTGCATCTGGGTTGGGCCAAGCCCAGGCACAAATCCAGGCTGGGTGCAGAGGGGGTTGAGAGCAGCCCTGAAGAAAAAGCCTTGGGGGTGTTGGGTGCTGAGCAGCTCCCCAGGAGCCAGCAGTGCCCTCCTGCAGCCCAGCAGGCAGCTGTGTGCTGGGCTGCAGCCAGAGCAGGGTGGGCAGCAGGGCAGCAGAGGGGATTCTGCCCCTGGGCTCTGCTGAGACCTCACCTCCAATCCTGCCTCCAGTTCTGGTGTCCCCAGCAGAAGCAGGACACAGAACTGTTGAAGTGAGTCCAGAGGAGGCCACAGAGATGATCCAAGGGCTGGAGCAGCTCTGCTGTGAGGACAGGCTGAGGGAGCTGGGGCTGTTCAGCCTGGAAATGAGAAGAGCCTGAGGGGACCTCAGAGCTGCTGCCAGTACCTGAAGGGAGCCTGCAGGAAGGCTGCAGAGGGAGTTTTCCTGAGGGTGTCTGGAGACAGGGCAAGGGGGAATGGTTTGAAGCTGAGGCAGAGCAGGGTCAGACTGGAGCTGAGGAAGAAGTTCTTCAGTGTGAGGGTGGTGAGACTCTGGCACAGGCTGCCCAGGGAGGCTGTGGCTGCCTCCTCCCTGGAGCTGTTCAAGGCCAGGTAGGATGAGACCTTGAGCAGCTGAGTCTAGTGGTCCCTGCCCATGGCAAGGGGGTTGGAGCAGATGACCTCTGAAGTCCCTCCCACCCAAAGCCATCCCATGGTTCTGTGGACTTACATCAAGCTTCATCAAGGCTGAAAGGTCCTTCTTGGCTGCTTCAAAGATGGCATCAATGTGTTTGCTGTTACAGGAATCCTGCACAGCACTGTAGTGGAAAACTGCTGAAGGAGTTCCTGTCACTGTCACAGTCTTCTTCAGTATGGACTGCAAAGAAGAGAAACACAACAGGCATCAGTCTCAGTGCTGGGCTTGGCACCCACCCAGCAAATGCTTGCCAGATCATCTGTGCTCCCTGCCCACCACAACTGGAGGCCTGCAAAAGCAGAAAGCAAAGCTTCCCAAAAAGCACCAGCCTGGTACCTTCCTTATCCTTGGGTTTCTCTGCAAAGCTCACACCCAAGTCAAACTAAGTTACTCATCACAGCTTGAGAGAGGGGAGAACAAGAGGCTCTGCAGAAACTGGGCAGCTGCCAGCCTGGTAGAGCTAGAGCCTGCTCAGCACAGCATGTGAGGCTGGAGGGAAAGGGGAAATGGCCATGGAGAAGAGAAGGCTGAGGGGAGACCTTACTGCCATGGAGCAGGACAGAAAGGGTGGCTGCCAGCAGGATGGAGACTCCCTCTTCACAAGCAGTCCCAGGGAGAAGCCAAGGGGAGATGGGGACAAGTTCCTGCTGGGGACAGTCCCAGTGGGCTCCAGAAGGAAATGTTTCCCTGTGGGAACAGTTGGAGACTTCTCCCAAGGGCAGCAGTGGAGTCCTCTCCACTGGGCAGCTTAAGACTCATCTTGCCAGGGTGCTGAGCCAGCTCATTGCACCACCTGTGACCTGAAAAGGTTGGAGCAGCTTGAGTCCTGTGTCCAGTTCTGGGCTCCTCAGCTTAGGAAAGATGTTGAGCTGCTGGAAGGTGTCCAGAGAAGGGCAACAAAGCTGGGGAGGGGTCTGGAGCACAGCCCTGGGAGGAGAGGCTGAGGGAGCTGGGGTTGCTTAGCCTGGAGAAGAGGAGGCTCAGGGGAGACCTTCTTGCTCTCTGCAACTCCCTGAAGGGAGGTTGTAGCCAGGTGGGGGTTGGTCTCTTCTCCCAGGCAAGCAGCACCAGAACAAGAGGACACAGTCTCAAGCTGTGCCAGGGGAGGGTTAGGCTGCAGGTGAAGAAGAAATTCTTCCCAGCAAGAGAGATTGGCCATGGGAATGTGCTGTCCAGGGAGGTGGTGGAGTCCCCATCCCTGCAGGTGTTTAGGCAGAGCCTGGCTGAGGCACTTGGTGCCATGGTTTAGTTGATCAGATGGTGTTGGGTGAGAGGTTGGACTGTCTGATCTCTGAGGTCTTTTCCAAGCTGGTTAATTCTATTCTATTCTATCCTTGGGGTCCCTTCAAGCTGGCATTCTAGGATTCTGGGATTTTTGGCTTGCAGTTTCACATTTCAAGAGCATTTTGATGCTCTTAACTTCCAGGTCTTCATAAAAAGCAGACCACAAAAAGAAGAAGAGGTTCATAACTCCTGACTGGAAGTTCACAGGCTGAAACAAGTTCTTAATTCCTTGCTGCAAAGTGGTCCTGACAAATGAAGCATGGCCTGACTGGAGAAAAGGCAGCTCTGGGGAGAGCTTGGAGCAGCCTTCCAGTACCCAAAGGGGATCCAGGAGAGCTGGGAAGGGACTTTGGACAAGGGCTGGGAGTGCCAGGATGAGGAACAATGGCTTTGAGCTGGGAGAGGGGAGACTGAGACTGGAGAGGAGGAAGAAATTCTTTACAGTGAGGCTGGGGAGACTCTGGCACAGGCTGCCCAAGGAGGCTGTGGCTGCCTCCTGCCTGGAGGTGCTGAAGGCCAGGTTGGATGAGCTTGCAGCTCAGAGCCAGCCCTGTCCTGGGCTGAGCCCCAGCAGTGTGGGCAGCAGGGGCAGGGAGGGGATTCTCCCCCTGTGCTGTGCTCTGCTGAGACCTCCCTGCAGTGCTGGGGCAGCTCTGGAGCCCTCAGCACAGCACAGCCAGGGACCTGTTGGAGCAGGGTCAGAGGAGGCCACAGCAGTGCTGGCAGGGCTGGAAGCCCTCTGCAGGGAGGCCAGGCTGAGAGAGTTGGGCTCTGGAGCAGAAAAGGCTCCAGGGAGACCTTAGAGCAGCCTTCCAGGGTTTGAAGGGGGCTACAAGAAAGCTGGGAGGGACCTTTCACGGTGGCAAGGCAGTGACAGGACAAGGGGTGATGGCTTCAAACTGCAAGAAGCTCCATTTAGATTAGTTGTTAGGAGCAAATGTTTCCCCAGGAGGGTGGTGAGACTCTGGCACAGGTTGCCCAGGGAAGCTGTGGAGGCTCTGAGCCTGGAGGTGTTTCAGGCCAGGTTGGATGAGGCCTTGAGCAGCCTGGGCTGGTGGGAGGTGTCCCTGCCCACGGCAGGGGGGTTGGAACTGGCTGAGCTTGAAGGTTTCCAACCCAACCCATTCTGTGCCTATGAAATGCCACAACTCACACTGAGCTGCACAGACATCACTTGGAAGGAAGGGAGGAAACACTCCACTCACTGAAGGAATGAATGCTGTAAGGAAGTGCAGGGGAAGCAGCAGGCTGGGCTCTGCAGAGGACAGGACCTACCTTGCCCACCACAGGGCTGCTGGCAGCATCCTCTGAGCCAAAGTGCACTCTGGCCCTTTCATAGGCCATGTCCATGTCTGACTTGGCACCACTGCAGTTACCTACAAGCAACAGAAGAGCCTTTATTAAGCACCTCCTTGATTACAGTTTCCCAGCCCACCAGCTCCCTCCTGGGTGGCTTTTTGGTTTGCAGTGGCCTCTCCATACTCTTATTTATTTCCCTAGCATCCTTTGACCTGGAAGATCTGCTGAGACCTTCACCTCTTCCCAACATGGCCCCAAACTGCCCCATTCGCTCCTGTACACACAACAATTATTCCTTCAGGGCAGACAAAACAGAGCCAGTTTGAGCTGAAGGTCCTCAGGAAGAGGCAAATCCCCCAGATTTTCCTCAGTGCTTAAAGGAAATCACAGAATCACAGCATGCCAGGGGCTGGAAGGGACCCCAAAGCTCAGCCAGGCCAACCCCCTGCCACAGCAGGGTCACCCAGAGCAGCTCACACAGGAACACAGCCAGGAGGGTTTGGAATATCCCCAGAGAGGAGACTCCACAACCCCCCTGGGCAGCCTGCTCCAGGGCTCTGGCACCTCACAGGGACAAAATTCTTCCTCCTGTTTCCATGGCACTTCCTCTGCCTCAGCTTCCACCCCTGCCCCTTGTGCTGGCATTGGGCATCCCCCAGCAGAGCCTGGCCCCAGCCTCTGGGCACTGCCCCTGCACAGCTTTAGCAACAGCAAGGAGGTCACCCTCAGGCTCCTGCTCTCCAAGCTCCAGAGCCCTCAGCTCCCTCAGGCTCTGCTCATGAGGAAGATGTTCCACTGCCTGCAGCAGCTCTGTGCCTCTGGCCTGGACTCTCTCAAGCAGTTCCTTGTTCCTCCTAAACTGAGAGGCCCAGAACTGGACACAATATTCCAAATGCAGCCTCAGCAGGGCAGAGGAGAGAGGGAGCAGAACCTCTCTCAGCCTACTAACCACAGCCCTTCTAATCCAGCCCAGGATGCCCTTGGCCTTCCTGGCCACCAGAGCACATTGCTGGCTCCTGGGCAACCTCCCATCCCCTAGGACCCCCCAGGGCCTTTTCCCCTTCACTGCTCTCCAGCAGGTCATTGTTTCCCTCAACTCCACCAAACCAAAGTAGGTCTTTTGTCCCTGCTGCACTGCAACAGCTCTCACAGGGAGAACAAAGCCCTCTGCAAGTCTCACTCCCTCCATACAAAACAGCCCCCAGCAAAGCCTGAAAGCATTTCAGACCTTTTCCACAAGTTCCCTGGGTTTTCCATGCTCATGAATCAGAGAATGCCAGAATGCCAGCTTGGAAGAGACCCCAAGGATCATCTGCTCCAATCTTTATAGGTCACAGGAGGTGCAATGAGCTGGCTCAGCACCCTGGTAAGATGAGCCTTAAGCTGCCCAGTGGAGGGGACTCCACTGCTGCCCTTGGGAGATGATTCCAACCTCCAACTGTTCCCACAGGGAAACATTTCCTTCTGGAGCCCACTGGGACTCTCCCCAGCAGGAGCTTGTCCCCATCTCCCCTTGGCTTCTCCCTGGCACTCTTTGTGAAGAGGGAGTCTCCATCCTGCTGGCAGCCACCCTTTCTGTCCTACTCCATGCCAGAAAGGTCTCCCCTAAGCCTTCTCTTCTCCAGGCTGACCAAGCCCAGCTCTCAGCCTTTCCTCACATGGAAATTCACCATGCTGGGCTTCTGTGGCACACAGGACATGAAGAAATCTGCAGAGGGACCTCGACTGACTGGACAGATGGGCAGAGGCCAACAGGATGGCATTCAACAAGTCCAAGTGCCAGGGGCTGCACTTTGGCCACAGCAACCCCAGGCAGAGCTACAGGCTGGGGGCAGAGTGGCTGAGAGCAGCCAGGCAGAGAGGGACCTGGGGGTGCTGAGTGACAGCAGCTGAACATGAGCCAGCAGTGTGCCCAGGAGGCCAAGAAGGCCAAGGGCATCCTGGCCTGCATCAGGAACAGTGTGGCCAGCAGGAGCAGGGAAGTCCTTGTGCCCTGTGCTCAGCACTGCTTGGGCCACACCTTGAGTCCAGAGAAGGGCAACAAAGCTGGGGAGGGGTCTGGAGCACAGCCCTGTGAGGAGAGGCTGAGGGAGCTGGGGTTGCTTAGCCTGGAGAAGAGGAGGCTCAGGGGAGACCTTCTTGCTCTCTGCAACTCCCTGAAGGGAGGTTGTAGCCAGCTGGGGGTTGGTCTCTTCTCCCAGGCAAGCAGCACCAGAACAAGAGGACACAGTCTCAAGCTGTGCCAGGGGAGGTTTAGGCTGGAGGGGAGGAGAAAGTTCTTCCCAGCAAGAGAGATTGGCCATGGGAATGTGCTGCCCAGGGAGGTGGTGGAGTCCCCATCCCTGGAGGTGTTCAAGAGGGGATTGGATGTGGCACTTGGAGCCATGGCTTAGTTGCCAGGAGGTGCTGGGTGACAGCTTGGACTTGCTGATCTCTGAGGTCTTTCCCAACCTTGTTGATTCCATGAAAAGCATCCTCTGCCCAGAGAGGGGACAGGAGGCATTCTAAGAGTGGAAGCTTCTGTCTACTAGACTTCTATTCAAAGCAGAAGTCTTCCTCAGCCACAGCTCTGAGCTTCCCACACAGTGATTAATTAAACTGTCTTGTTGCTCAAATGGGAGGCAGAAAGGAAACAGCAGAACGAGCTCTAAGTGGAACTGTTGAGTCAAAAGAACAGAAGGCAGTGGGAAACTCAAGAGTGGAAGGCAATGCTCCTGGGGGAACACATGCTCTGCTATCCCACACACTGCTGGGCTGAAAGTCACTGCACAAACAATGGCATCTGACGTGGGCCCTGGCAGGGGCTCAGCTGCCTCTTACCTCCACAGAGTGCTCTTGCTTGGAAGAGACTTTGGAGTTCACCTCCCTTCTCTGCTGTCTGCTGCTAAGCCATGGCCCCCAGCACCACAGCTCTGCCTCTCTGAAACACCTCCAGGGATGGGAATCCAGCCCCCTCCCCTGGGCAGCCTGGGCCAGTGCCTGACAAGCCTTCCAGTGAAGAAGTTTCTTCTCATGACCAACCTAAACCTCCCCTGCTGCAACCTGAGGCAGCTCCCTCTTGTCCTGTCACTTGTTGCTTAGAAGAGCCCAACCCCCACCTCAATCCAGCCTCTTATATGAGCAATGAGGTCTCCCCTCAGCCTCCTCTTCTCCAGGCTGAACATCCCCAGCTCCCTCAGCTGCTCCTCCCCAGCCCTGCTCTCCAGACCCTTCCCCAGCTTGGTTGCCCTTCTCTGGACCTGCTCCAGCCCCTCAGTGTCCTTCTTGGAGTGAGAGGCCCAAACCTGAACCCAATACTCAAGGTGTGGCCTCCCCAGTGCCCAGCACAGGGGCAAGATCACCTCCCTGCTCCTGCTGGCCACACCACTGCTGATCAGGGCCAGGCTGCTGGTGGCCTTCTGTCCACCTGGGCACCCCCTGGCTCATCTTCAGCACCCCCTGGCTCATCTTCAGCACCCCCAGATCCTCCTATGCTGGGCAGATTCCAGCCTCTTCCACAAGCCTGGAGCATTCATGGGGTTGTGGTGATCAAAGTGCAGGACCCAGCACTTGGCCTCATCTTTGGAGCACAGCCCTGGGAGGAGAGGCTGAGGGAGCTGGGGTTGCTTAGCCTGCAGAAGAGAAGGCTCAGGGGAGACCTTCTTGCTCTCTCCAGCTCCCTGCAGGGAGGTTGGAGCCAGCTGGGGATTGGTCTCCTCTCCCAGGAAGAGCCTGGCTGAGGCCCTTGGTGCCATGGTTGAGCTGATCAGATGGTGCTGGGTGAGAGGTTGGACTGGATGATGTCAAAGGTCTTTTCCAAGCTGGTTAATTCTATTCTATCTCATGCAATTAACCTAAGCCCTCAGTCCAGCCTGGCCAGGGCTCTCTGCAGAGCCTTCCAAGTCTCAGCTGCTGCACTCCCTGTTGCTTTCCCCAACAGGGCCAGCCCTGTGCTCCTGCACATTTGCTGCAGGGCACCAAGGCTTCAGTTCTGAGGAAAGAAAAGCAGATCCCTTTAACCCTGGAAAACATCCCAAGACAGTAAGCAATGAAAGGTAGCTGCTGTCCAACCTTAAAAGCATTGAGTTGGGAGCACTTACTTCCAGGAACCTGTTGCTGTATTTCTTTCAGCTAATGAAGTGTGGCCTAAAGCAGGGAGAGCAGCAGCACAGGGAGGGGATTCTGCCCCTCTGCTCTGCTCTGCTCAGCCCCCACCTGCAGCACTGCCTCCAGCTCTGGGGCCCCCAGCACAAGAAGGACCTGGAGCTGCTGGAGAGGCTCCAGAGGAGGCCACAAAGATGATCAGAGGCTGCAGAACCTCCCCTGTGGGGACAGGCTGGGAGAGCTGGGGCTGTGCAGCCTGGAGAAGAGAAGGCTCCAGGCAGACCTCAGAGCAGTCTTGCAGGACCTGAAGGGCTCCAGGAGAGCTGGGAAGGGACTCTGGACAAGGGCTGGGAGTGCCAGGATGAGGAACAATGGCTTTGAGCTGGGAGAGGGGAGACAGAGTGGAGAGGAGGAAGAAATTGTTGAGAGTGAGGCTGGGGAGACTCTGGCACAGGCTGCCCAGGGAGGCTGTGGCTGCCTCCTGCCTGGGGGTGTTGAAGGCCAGGCTGGATGAGGCCCTGAGCAAGCTGGGCTGGGGGGAGGGGTCCCTGCCCATGGCAGGGGGTTGGAGCTGGATGACCTTTGAGGTCCCTTCCAACCCAACCCCAATGCTTCTGTCCACCAGCTGAGATGCTCCACATGACTTCATTCCATCTCTCCCCTCACAGGGTTAATATCCTGCACAGGCAGAGCAGCCCAAGCCAGCTGGGTTGTATTTCCTCACCTACACAACTGCTCTGCTCCAAGGCAGACAGCTACACAGCAAAACCAGCTGAAAGCACACCCCAGCCCCTGCAGCAAGGGAAGAAGAAAGCTTTCCCTGAAACCATTTGCAGCAGTTTTGGCTCATTCTGGGAAGCCAGGCTGAGCTGACAGCACCTGCATGGCTCTAATAACAGACAGCTCTCCTGCCTCTGAGTAACAGACACAATCAATATGCCCATGGGCTCTGAACACACAGGAAGGTAGGGCAGAGAACCTGAAGCAAGATCCTCATCTTTTCAATAGAGACACCAAGGTGGTGTCTGGGTGAGCTGAAGAGGGACTTGAAACCTCTAGGCAGTGAGCAGGGATCAGCTCCTTTCACTGAGGCAACCCATAATTACCCAATTGGATGTGCTCCTTCTGGCAGGGAAAAATCCTTTTCTCCCTCTGGTGAGCTCTGTGCACCCTGACATAACTCCCACAGCACAGAGAAGGGGAAAGGAAGGACAGATGGATGCAGGCTCTGCTAACTTGCAGAGATCCTTCCACATCCAACCTAAGAACACACAGGGACTGGACCACAGGAGTGTAAGAGGGCTGCCTGGGCAGATCACAGCAGCCTGGCATGGGGGGGTTGGAAGTGACCTCTGGAGATAGAATAGAATAGAATAGAACAGAATAGAACAGAATAGAACAGAACAGAACAGAACAGAACAGAACAGAACAGAACAGAACAGAACAGAATTAACCAGGTTGGAAGGGACCTCAGAGATCATCCAGTCCAACCTATCACCCAGCACCATCTGATCAACTCAACCATGGCACCAAGTGCCTCAGCCAGGCTCTTCCTAAACACCTCCAGGGATGGGGACTCCACCACCTCCCTGGGCAGCACATTCCCATGGCCAATCTCTCTTGCTGGGAAGAACTTCTTCCTAACATCCAGCCTGAACCTCCCCTGGCACAGCTTGAGACTGTGTCCTCTTGTTCTGGTGCTGGGTGCCTGGGAGAAGAGACCAACCCCCACCTGGCTACAACCTCCCTTCAGGGAGTTGGAGAGAGCAAGAAGGTCTCCCCTGAGCCTCCTCTTCCCCAGGCTAAGCAACCCCAGCTCCCTCAGCCTCTCCTCACAGGGCTGTGCTCCAGACCCCTCCCCAGCTTTGTTGCCCTTCTCTGGACACCTTCAAGTCTCTCAATGTCCTTCTTAAGCTGAGGAGCCCAGAACTGGACACAGGACTCCAGGTGTGGCCTCAGCAGTGCTGAGCACAGGGCACAAGGACTTCCCTGCTCCTGCTGGCCACACTGCTCCTGATGCAGGCCAAACCCGTTCTAAAGCAAAGCACCCACAGCACCTTGCCCAGGAGCACAATGCCCAGTGGGGGTTGGAAGCTCTCCACACAAGGAGACTCCACAACCTCTCTGGGCAGCCTGCTCCAGGCCTCCAGCACCCTCACAAAAAAGAAGTTTCTCCTCCTGTTCAGATGCAACCTCCTGGGTTCCACTTTGTGCCCAGTGCCCCTTGGCCTGTCCCTGGGCACCACTGAGCAGAGTCTGGCCCCAGCCTCTTGCCCCCCACAGCTCCTTTAGCTCTTGCTGAGCATTGCTCAGCTCCCCTCTGGGGCTGCTCTTCTCCAGGCTCAGCACCCCCAGGGCTCTCAACCTTTGCTCCTCACAGAGCTGCTCCAAGCCCCTCAGCATCAGAGTGAGATGGTTATGGGGGGGATGTCTGGCAGAGTACAGTGTGCCCAGCAGGAGTAGGGCAGTGATGGTGCTCACAGCTGTACTCAGCTCTGGTGAGGCCACAGCTTGAGTGCTGGGTTCAGTTCTGGGCACTACAGCATAGGAAAGCACCAGAACAAGAGGACACAGTCTCCAGCTGTGCCAGGGGAAGTTTAGGCTGGAGGTGAGGAGAAAGTTCTTCCCAGAGAGAGTTGTTAGCCATTGGGATGTGCTGCCCAGGGAGGTGGTGGAGTCCCCATCCCTGGAGGTGTTCAAGAGGGGATTGGATGTGGCACTTGGTGCCATGGTTTAGTCATGAGGTCTGTGGTACCAGGTTGGACTGGATGATCTTTGAGGTCTCTTCCAACCTTGGTGATTCTGTGACAGACATTGAGGGTCTGAAGGGTGTCCAGAGGAGAGCAATGAGGCTGGGGAAGGGTTTGGAGGCCAGGTCATATGAGGAGCAGCTGAGGGAGCTGGGGTGGTTTAGTTTGGAGAAGAGGAAGCTGAGGAGAGACCTCATTGCTCTCTACAGCTCCCAGAAGGGAGGCTGGGGTGAGGCTGGTGCTGGCCTCTTCTCCCAAGTGATAGGATGAGAGGAAATGGACATAAGCTGTGCCAGGGGAGGGTTAGGTTAGAGACTGGGAAAAATTTCTCTGCTGCAAGAGTGGTCAGGGATTGGCACAGGCTGCCCAGGGAGGTGGTGGAGTCCCCATCCCTGGAGGGCTTCCAGAAGCTGCAGATGTGATGCTTCAGGATATGGTTTAGCAGTCATGGCAGTTGGGTTATGGTTGGACTCCATGACCTCAAAAGGTCTTTTCCACCCTTAATGATTTTATGATTCTGCTTCTGCACCCACAGCCACTCCAGCTCCCCCAAGAAGTTCCAGTTTCTCTCTGGCTGGCTCATTAATCTGCCCCTAACCAACTGGATCAGATGGGGATGCACGTGGTGGGGGAGGTGGCTGAAGTTCACCAAAAGGAAGAGCAAAAGAGCTCAGCCTCATAAAGGTCTCATCAGAGCACTCCCTGACAAATCATCCTCATTACCCATTCACAAACCATTCCTCTAAAAGCAACAGAGCCATCTAATGTGCTCTCTGGGACAATCAGCCAAGCTGGAATCCTGTGTCATCCTGTGCATGAAAGATGAGAGCAGAGCAGCTTAGCTCCCTCGCTTCCACTTGGATCAATTAATAAAGCTCTTCAATTGCAGCCCTCTTAGTAGCCAAATTGCTGCCTGTTCCCCACTGCTACTACAGGCAGCAAGGGAATGCTCTCTGCTAACAGCCCATTTGTCACTTCAGAACAGCAATCTCTGACAAATGAGTTAGGGAGCAGCACTAGTGGCAGGTGATTATCCAAGCTCATCTCCCTGCTTCTCTAACCCAGTGCTCCCAGGCTGTGCCTTGCCCCCCCTTGATTACACACATTATGTGCTGCCCAGCATTTTCACTGAGCACCACTTACCAGCAGGCTCAGCAGAGCCAGCACAGGGGGGTGAGGAAAGGCTTCTTCTGAACACGTGCTCGGAGCTCTCCGGGCCAGAAGCCTTCAGCGAGTCTGAAAGGCAGAAGCAGAAGTTACACGAGGGTCAGGGACCGCCCAGGGGGCTCCCTCATGCTCAGCAGGGGGAAGAGAAGGCTCCAGGCAGACCTCAGAGCAGCCTTCCAGCACCTGAAAGGGCTGCAGGAGAGCTGGGGAGGGACTTTGGACAAGGGCTGGGAGTGCCAGGAAAGGAACAATGGCTTTGAGCTGGGAGAGGGGAGACTGAGAGTGGAGATGAAGAAATTCTTTCCAGTGAGGGTAGAACAAGTTGCCCAGGGAGGCTGTGGCTGCCCCCTCCCTGGAGGTGTTGAAAGCCAGGCTGGATGAGGCCTTGAGCAAGCTGGGCTGGTGGGAGGTATCTGGGCTGGTTGGATCTGGCTGGTCTTTAAGGTCCCTTCCAAGCCAACCCAATCTGTGACCCCATGAAATCCTCACTCCCCACTTTTAACACTCACTCCAGGCTGTGTGCAGGGTTTGGGAGCCCCAATGTCAAACACTGTTTAAACCTCCTTGCTGCTTTTAATTTCATCCAAAAGAATCCTCAGGCTTAGAGACTAAGTTCACCTCAATTCACTTTCCCAGCTGTAGCCTCCCCACAGCCCCCTCCACACCCAGCAACTCTTCTGCTGCTACCTGGAGTGCAGAGCTTTCACAGCTCCTACTGCAAAGCCAACAGGAGGAGCTTCTTGCTGTGCCTCCCCCACCCCAACACCATGACCAACCCTAATCCCTTCCTGCTAAGGCCCAGGAGTACCAAAGGCTTCAGCCCTGACACTGATTTAAGGCAATCCCTGACTCCTCTGATCCAATGAACAGCCTCTGATCAATAGCACCACAGCTGCAGGGCAGCACCAGGGACACTGCCAGAGCCTTACCCATTTCCAGAGCCTCTCCAGGCTTCTCCAGCTTCTCTCCACGATCCTCCTCAGCCACATTCAGCAGCTGCCTTCTGACTGCTTTGCTTGAGCTGCCTCCAGCTGTGACACTGCTGACAGAGGTGGGGGGGGGGGCTTGGCTCTGCTGCACGAGGCAAGGAGAAAAGGCAAACATCAACCTGGGCTGGTTTGAGGCTGGGCCTTTAAAACTCAGTCACAGGTTTCAAGCAGAACAGCAGAAAAGTATAAATCAATCACTCCTGGGTGTAAAAAGTGGCTGAGAGCAGCCAGGCAGAGAGGGATCTGGGGATGCAGGGTGATAGTAGGCTGAACAGGAGCCAGCAGTGTGCCCAGGGGGCCAAGAAGGCCAAGGGCATCCTGGCCTGCATCAGGAACAGTGTGGCCAGCAGGAGCAGGGAAGTCCTTGTGCCCTGTGCTCAGCACTGCTTAGGCCACACCTGAGTCCTGTGTCCAGTTCTGGGCTCCTCACTTTAAGAAGGACATTGAGAGACTTGAAGGTGTCCAGAGAAGGGCAACAGAGCTGGGGAGGGGTCTGGAGCACAGCCCTGGGAGGAGAGGCTGAGGGAGCTGGGGTTGCTTAGCCTGCAGAAGAGGAGGCTCAGGGGAGACCTTCTTGCTCTCTGCAACTCCCTGCAGGGAGGTTGGAGCCAGGTGGGGGTTGGTCTCTTCTCCCAGGCACCCAGCACCAGAACAAGAGGACACAGACTCAAGCTGTGCCAGGGGAGGTTCAGGCTGGATGTTAGGAAGAAATTCTTCCCAGCAAGAGAGATTGGCCATGGGAATGTGCTGCCCAGGGAGGTGGTGGAGTCCCCATCCCTGGAGGTGTTTAAGAGGAGCCTGGCTGAGGCACTTGGTGCCATGGTTGAGTTGCTCAGATGGTGCTGGGTGCCAGGTTGGACTGGATGATCTCTGAGGTCTTTTCCAAGCTGGTCAATTCTATTCTATTCTAAAAGATTATTCTAAGCAAATCCCTTGGGTAAGTACCAGGAATGAGAGGAGCTGCACCATAACAATTCCTCCCTTTTTCCTCTTCCTTTCTGAGCTCTGGCTGTTTGGCTCCACTCAGGAGAGAGAAGCTGCTTACCAGCTGCCTTTGGCTAAGTCTTACTTCTCTGCTCCTTTCTCTTGTCCCTTTTGCACAGGGGGGGAAGGAGAGGTGGGAGAAGGAGTAGCTTCCCCTAGTCCTTGGCCAGGGGGTTCCTTGTGCTGTTTGTTAACTGCAACTATCTGTATGATATTGTAGCTCCTGGAGAGTTTGTACACGCTGCATTCCGTTGCAGAGTGCAGCTTCTGCTTGTAAATGCAGCTTCATTTGCTGCCAGCTGAGCTGGGCTGGCAAAGTTAATGCTGGGGAGAAAACTTAACCCACCACACAACCACACTCCTGCATGGGGAACAGGACTGGGCCCTGGGGTGACCCCAGAGTACTCCTCCCAGCTGTGGAGGCCTTGCAGTGCCATCTGCCAGCTCCCTCAGCACCCCTAGGGACATCCCATCACAACCCATGCAATTAAGGCCAGTTTCTTACACACTGCCTGACCTGATCCTGCCCCACATCATCCTTTGAACTGTCACAAGTGGCAGTGACTCAGGATCATTACCCTGTGTGCAGACTGGAGAGCTGCATCCTTTCAGCCCTTCAGAGCAGTGTGCCCTCATGGCCAAGAAGGCCAATGGTCACCTGGGGTGCATGCAGAAGACCATGCCCAGGAGGGTCTCCTCCAGCTCTGCTCTGCCCTGGTGAGGCCTCATCTGGAATACTGGGTCCCCAGATCAAGAGAAACAGCTACTGGAGAGAGTCCAGCAGAGGCTACAGAGCTGCTGAGGGGCCTGGAGCAGCTCTGTGAGGAGCAAAGGCTGAGAGCCTGCAGAAGAGCAGCCCCAGAGGGGAGCTGAGCAATGCTCAGCAAGAGCTAAAGGAGCTGTGGGGAGCAAGAGGCTGGGGCCAGACTCTGCTCAGTGGTGCCCAGGGACAGCACAAGGGGCAGGGGGCACAAACTGGAAGCCAGGAGGTTGCATCTGAACAGGAGGAGAAACTTCTGTGGTGTGAGGCTGCTGGAGGCCTGGAGCAGGCTGCCCAGAGAGGTTGTGGAGTCTCCTTCTCTGGAGAGCTTCCAACCCCCCCTGGGCACTGTGCTCCTGGGCAGGCTGCTGTGGGTGCCCTGCTGGAGCAGGGGGGTTGGACTGGGTGAGCTCCAGAGGTCCCTTCCAACCCCACCCTGCCAGGCTGCTGTGATGTGCTCAGGCAGCCCTCTTACACTCCTGTGGTCGAGTCCCTGGGTGTTCTTGGGTTTGCTGTGGAAGGATCTGTGGGCAGGGTGCTGTGGGTGCCCTACTTTAGAGGTGGGGGTTGGACTGGGTGAGGTCCCAGTCCCTCCTAGCCCTAACCATGCTGGGATTCAGTAAAGTTCTGTTTCTCTCCCACCTCCTGAGCCATCAGCACAAGGCAGATATTCTGGGCTGCTGTACCAGTTCTTTGCTCCTCAAGCACTGCCACCACTGCTTGGCCATGGAACAGCTGGATTGTGACCCTGTGAAACAAGGAGATCCTCCCTGTGCCCAGTCAGGGCCAGGCTGCACAGGAAGAGCAGATCAAAGGTAGCCCAGGACTTACATAGCTGAAGAGCTCAGTAGTCAGCCCAAGGTAGTTGTGCAGGGCGAGGAAGGTCACTCTCTGCAGCCTCACCATGATGATCTGCAGGTGGGAAACCAAGAAGCAAGAGGGATGGAGTCAGCACTCTCCTTCCTGCATTGCCCTTCAGTGATGGAGCAGAGCCCCTGCAGCCACTCCATGCAATGCAGACTGCCCTCAGCTGAACCCTTTCTAACAGCTGAGAAACTGAGGCACAGACAGACTCAGGTGAGTCAGCCAAGGCTTCACACTCACCTGGCAGCACAGGAAGCCAAAGGCCTCCTCCCAAACACCAAGTAATGCTTTTGGCTGTCTGGAAACATTAATAAACATGCCTTGAAAGCAAAGTCATTCATTCTGATTACTCCTCCTCCTGAATGCAATGATGCCACTGCTCCCCAGGCACAGCCTCTGCCCTCCAAGCACTCCAACCTGACATCACTGCCTCCCAACCCTCCTCTGCCCTGGCAGCTCATTCCCACTCTCAAGCCCTCCTCCTCCTCCTGTGGATCAGCTCCCATGGAACTAATGACAGGTTGGACTTGATGATCTCTGAGGTCTTTTCCAACCTTGTTGGTTCTATGATTCTAATGAGCTCTGTGCAATGATTTGATCTCCTCAGCCACCGGCACTGGGAGCTCCCTGTGGTGCTCCCAGGTCAGCCACACACCACAACAGTTTGCAAGGGCAGAAAGGTCTGAAGGGGCAGCACAGCAAGAGGCCAGGGAGGGCAGAATGCCTCAGCAGGCCACCTGCCCCCATGGCCTGGGGCACCTGTGGGACCACCTGGCAAGCTGTCAGGCTCAACTTGTCCATGCCCCAGTCCCTGCAGTGGCTCCTGCCTGCAGGACACATTGCTGTGCTCACCCGAGAGCTCCCTGAGCTCCTGCAGGGCCAGGGGAGGTGATCCAGGTGAAGGGCTACAAGAGGAGGGGATTAAAACAACTCCCTGCTGAGGAGAGACTCAGAGAACTGGGGCTTCACAGTCTGCAAAAGGGCAGCCTGAGGGGGAGCTCATCAGTGCTGATCACCACTTCAAGGGGGGCTGTCAGGAGGATGGGGCCAGGCTGTGTTCAGGGGTGCCCAGTGACAGCACAGGGGGCAGTGGGCACCAAGTGGAACACCAGAATTCATCTCAGCATGAGGAGGAACTTCTTTAATTCAGAACAGGCTGCCCAGAGAGGTTCTGGAGTCTCCCTGGAGACATTCAAGATCCACCTGGACCTATTCCTGCGTGGCCTTCTCCAGGTGACTGTCTTGGCAAGGGGGTTGGACTCAGTCTCCAGGGGTCCCTTCCAACCCCTACCCCTTTGTGATTCTGTGACCTTAAAGCTAAGGCTGAGCACAGCTCCCTCCTGGCAATTCCTTCTGAGCTGGCAATTGACAGGGCAGTCTGAACTCTGGGAGCTGGACACAGCATCACCTCCCCACAGCCAGCTGCTGAGGGCACCTCAGGCCTCTCAGACTGAGCAGCAGTGCTGGCCATGTTCTGAGGTATCCTGGAGCCTCCCTGGGGCAGAGCCAACACCAGCACATTCTGCCCCAGCAGGGCAGGTCAAGAGGCCATCACAGGCAGACACTGATGCAGTGGCTACAGAATTATTTCTTCCTGCACCTGACTCAGGCTGAGATGACTGAGCCTGTGGCTCCTGCACCTGACTCAGGCTGGGATGACTGAGCCTGGGGCTCCTGCACCTGACTCAGGCTGGGATGACTGAGCCTGGGGCTCCTGCACCTGATTCAGGCTGAGATGACTGAGCCTGGGGCTCCTGCACCTGACTCAGGCTGAGATGACTGAGCCTGGGGCTCCTGGCACCTGACTCAGGCTGGGATGACTGAGCCTGGGGCTCCTGCACCTGACTCAGGCTGAGATGACTGAGCCTGGGGCTCCTGGCACCTGACTCAGGCTGAGATGACTGAGCCTGGGGCTCCTGGCACCTGACTCAGGCTGAGATGACTGAGCCTGGGGCTCCTGGCACCTGACTCAGGCTGAGATGACTGAGCCTGGGGCTCCTGGCACCTGACTCAGGCTGGGATGACTGAGCCTGGGGCTCCTGGCACCTGACTCAGGCTGAGATGACTGAGCCTGGGGCTCCTGCACCTGATTCAGGCTGAGATGACCGAGCCTGGGGCTCCTGGCACCTGATTCAGGCTGAGATGACTGAGCCTGGGGCTCCTGCACCTGACTCAGGCTGAGATTTCTTAGTCTGGCTCCTGCACATCATTCAGGCTGAGATTACTTAGCCTGGCTCCTGCACATGATTCATGCTGGGATTTCTTAGTCTGGCTCCTGCACAACATTCAGGCTGAGATTACTTAGTCTGGGGCTCCAAGAGCGAGAGGAAAAGCAGAACCAGTCCAGACCTTGCAGAGAGGCTGCACTGAGCAGCTCCTTATCTGCAAAAGGATGATGAAACTGTGCTGAACTTCTACATCCTCCTCCTAGCTGTGACCTGAGAGCGATTCCTGCCCCCCACCCCCACTTCCAGTCCCCAGCAAGGCTGACCTGCACCATCCTGACGAGGGTCTCAGGGTATTTGTTGAAGACATCTTGGAAGGCACTGGCTGGCAGTCGCAGGATGGTGGAGGGAGAGCCTGCTCGGGCTGAGACGGTTTTATAGGGAGCAGGGTGGCCCTAGGAAGAGAACAGAATAGAATAAACCAGGTTGGAAGAGACCTTCAAGATCATCAAGTCCAACCTATCATCCAACACCACCTACCCATGGCATCCAACACCACTACTAACCCATGGCACCAAGCACCCCACCAAGTCTCCTCCTGAACACCTCCAGTGATGGTGACTCCACCACCTCCCCAGGCAGCACATCCCAATGGGCAATCACTCTCTCTGTGTAAAACTTCCTCCTAACCTCCAGCCTAAACCTCCCCTGGAGCAGCCTGAGACTGTGTCCTCTTGTTCTGGTGCTGAGTGCCTGCGAGAAGAGCCCAACCCCCACCTGGCTACAACCTCCCTGCAGGGAGTTGGAGAGAGCAAGAAGGTCTCCCCTGAGTCTCCTCCTCTCCAGGCTAAACAACCCCAGCTCCCTCAGCCTCTCCTCACAGGGCTGTGCTCCAAGCCCCTCACCAACTTTGTTGCCCTTCTCTGGACACCTTCCAGCAGCTCAACCTCTTTCCTGACCTGAGGAGCCCAGAACTGGACACAGGACTCGAGGTGTGGCCTCAGCAGTGCAGTGTACAGGGGCAGAATGACCTCCCTGCTCCTGCTGGCCACACTGTTCCTGATGCAGGCCAGGATGCCATTGGCCCTCTTGGCTTCCTGGGCACACTGCTGGCTCCTGTTCAGCTGCTGTCCACCAGCACCCCCAGGTCCCTCTCTGCCTGGCTGCTCTCAGCCACTCTGCCCCCAGCCTGTAGCTCTGCCTGGGGTTGCTGTGGCCAAAGTGCAGAACCTGGCACTTGGATGTGTTCAATCTCCTGCCCTTGGCCTCTGCCCATCTGCCCAGCCTGTCCAGGTCCCTCTGCAGAGCCTCTCTACCCTCCAGCAGATCAACTCCTGCCCCCAGCTTGCTGTCAGCTGCACATTCACTGCTGATGGACTCAATGCCCTCATCCAGATCATCAATGAAGATGTTAAAGAGCATGGGGCCCAGCACTGATCCTCGGGGCACACCACTGGTGCCTGGCTGCCAGCTGGCTGTGGCACCATAGGAGAGAGTTGCAGAGCCACAAGGTGAAGCCAGCCCATGCCCTTCGAGCCCCCTTCCCACCCAAAGCATCCTGTGCATCTGTAGGACACCTCCTGCCTAACTGCCTCATCCCCTCTGGGAACCAAAGCTCCAGCTCTGCCTGCCTGCTGCTCTGGCAGTCACCACAACACAGGGCCTGAAATCAAATTAAGTTAATTGGAACCAATTTCTTAATTACAGCCTCTTCAGCTAAGCTGTTTAGAGGCTCTGGGGCTGCCATTAATAGCTTGGATCTTGGGCTTCCTGAGGGAGCTGCACTCTGAAACATCTCTGTGACCTGCAGTGCAAAGCCAGCAGGTGCCCTCAGCTCTCCTGAGCTCCCTTTAAGTCAAGAAGCTAACAAATGTCAGCTCTCTGCTTCTCCTCTGCCCCAAAACAGAAGCAGCATTCCCCTGCTGCAGGTCAGACTGAAGCCTGGCTTCATCTGGGCTTCAACTCACACTCAGATGTACAAGAGGCTGCAGCCAGCCTGCTGTAAGCACCCAGAGCAGCACACCTCCCACAAGCCCTGCTGCCTCCCCAGCTCCACACCCAAGACACAGAGGGGCTTGGCTCACAAGGGACCATCCAAGCTCATCTAGTTCAACCCCCCTGCAGCCAGCAGGGACAGCTGCAACTGGAGCAGGTTGCTCAGAACCCCAACCAACCTCACCTGAAACCACTTCAGGGATGGGGCATCCCCCACCCCTCTGAGTGCTTCTCCCTTCTCTCCAGTCTGAGTCTCTCTTTTATGTCAAACCATCCCCCCTTGGCCTCTCACAACAGGCCCTGAGAAAAAGTCTGTCCCCAGCTTTCTGCTCAGCCCTTGAAGCACTGCAAGGCCACCAGAAGGTCTCCCTGGAGCCTTCTCTCCTCCAGGCTGCACAACCCCAACTCTCTCAGCCTGGCCTCCCAGCAGAGGGCTTCCAGCCCTGCCAGCACTGCTGTGGCCTCCTCTGGCCCTGCTGCAGCAGGTCCCTGGCTGTGCTGAGGGCTCCAGAGCTGCCCCAGCACTGCAGGGAGGTCTCAGCAGAGCACAGCAGAGGGGCAGAATCCCCTCCCTGCCCCTGCTGCCCACCCTGCTGGGGCTCAGCCCAGGCCAGGCTGGGGCTGGGCTGGCAGCACTCAGTGCCAGTGAAAAACAAAGTGAGAAACTACAGACATGTGTTCAAACTTCAGTCCCTGGCCCAAGGATGAGCAGGAAGTTGCACAGTGCTCTAAACCCCTTCCTGGAAAGGGCAGAACAAGCCCCATGTGTCACACTCAGGGGGGCTGTTTGGGTTGCTTCCTGAGCAGTGCTTGCCTGAGGAGAATCCAACACCAAGAGCCTCTCAGCAAAGCAGCTGGAGGCCAGCAAGGGCTAATGATGCAGCAGCCTCTCTCCCTCCAAAGAGCAGCCCAGGCCTTCATTTTCCAGTGTGCCATTTCCCCTTTTTCCAGGCCCTTCTCCACTTCTGCAAGCCCCACCTCTAGCTGGCTGGGAACATGCTAGAAGCTGTCAGAGGGAGGTGAGGAGGAAATGCTCTGTAATTGTCAGCTCTCAGCTGCTATCAGCAGCACAGGGAGCACCCCCTGCTCCAATTACTCTGCTCAGGCAGCACACTGAGGGCACCAGCAGCTATAATCAGGAGTGAGGCAGGGGGGCTGCAACACAGAACTTTGTGTTCTGAAGGCAGGTAACTGCTGTGTCCTGTCCTGCAGAGCAATTACCTGCTGCAGGTGACAGATGGCACAGCTGAAGCAGCAGCTGAAGCCAGGTGACAGCTAATGGCCAAATCCCAGTGAGCTTGGGGGAGAAAGCTGCCACAAGAGGTGCAGCTGCCTCATGTTCTTCCCCCTCCAGTGGCAACTCCTCTTTGCATCCAGAAATCTGGCACATTCTCCCTGCCCCACTGCTTGGGTTTTGTCTTCCTCCCCCCCTGCCTTCCTCCCTCCCCAAGTTCTGCAGCATCTCTATGAGGAGCAGAGCCTGAGGGCCCTGGGGCTGTTGAGCCTGAAGAAGAGCAGCCCCAGAGAGGATCTGAGCAAGGCTTAGTGAGGCTAAAGGGCCTGTAGTGGGGCAAGAGGCTGGGGCCAGGGACAGCACAAGGGGCAAGGGGCACAAACTGGAACCCAGGAGGTTCCACCTGAACAGGAGGAGAAATTCCTTTGGTGTGAGGGTGCTGGAGGCCTGGAGCAGGCTGCCCAGAGAGGTTGTGGAGTCTCCTTCTCTGGAGAGCTTTGAGCTGGAAGAGGCAAGATTTAGGCTGCAGATGAGGAAGAAATTCTTTATAGTGAGGGTGGGGAGACAGCAGAACAGGGAGGTTGTGGCTGCCCCCTCCCTGGAGCTGTGCAAGACCAGGCTGGATGAGGCCCTGAGCAAGCTGAGCTGGTGGGAGGTGTCCCTGCCCATGGCAGGGGCTTGGATCTGGATGAGTTTTAAGGTCCCTTCCAAGCCAACCCATTCTGTGGTTTCTTCTTATTGATTCACCAAGCAAACAGGAAAGGAAGAGGAGAGGTGGGGATGCTGCTGTCCTCCTCCCCCTCACAATGGTTTCATTACTGATGGAAGTAACAGGGGCAGAGACACCTCTGACCCTGCTCTCACTTGAACTGGACAGCAAGAGCTAGGCCTGGACAGTCCCAGCTTATTTTCATATCCTTTCTCTCAACAGAGGAAATGGTGACCAAGCCTCAAAACTGTTCATCACTTGCAGTAAGTTTCATGGCAATCACCCAGACAGATGTCTGCCTGCTGCTGAAAGGGGCAAGGGAAACTCCCCAGAATCATTGTGCCCATTGGGATGTGCTGCCCAGGGAGGTGGTGGAGTCCCCATCCCTGGAGGTGTTTAGGCAGAGCCTGGCTGAGGCACTTGGTGCCATGGTTGAGTTGATCAGATGGTGCTGGGTGATAGCTTGGACTGGATGATCTCTGAGGTCTTTTCCAACCTGGTTAATTCTATCCTATTCAAGCTCCTGGCACCAAACAGCAGCTCCTTGTGATGAGCAGAGACAGCCAAGAGCACAGGAAACACAACAGAAGGTCAGCTACAAACCTGTGGGTGCTTCACTGGGTTAAGTACTGGCTGATGGCTGAGCCCAGAGTGTGGTGGGGAATGGAGTTCAATCCAACTGGCAGCTGGTCACCAGGGCTGCTCCCCAGGGCTCAGTGCTGGGGATCTCTGTATCAGTGGTCTGGACAAGGGAATTGATTGCAGCCACAGAAAGTGGCAGTGTTGGGCTGCTGGAGGGTAGGAAGGCTCAGCAAAGGGACCTGGCCAGGCTGGATCCATGGGACAAGATCCCATGAGGTGCAACAAAGCCAAGTGCTGGGTGCTGTACTTGGGTCACATGAACACTCCAGGCTGGGGGCAGAGTGGCTGGGAACTGCCCAGTGAAAAAAAGGACCTGGTGGGGGTTGGCTGACAGTGGCTAAGGATGAGCCAGGGGGTGCCCAGGAAAGCCATCAGCAGCATGGCCTGGATCAGCAATGGTGTGGCCAGCAGGGCAGGGATTGTCCTCCTGCACTGGGCACTGGCAAGGCCAAACCTCAACCACTGGGGGCAGTTTTGGGTCCCTCACTCCCAAGAAGGACATTGAGGGCTGGAGCAGGTCCAGAGAAGGGCAACCAAGCTGGGGAAGGGTCTGGAGAACAGGGCTGGGGAGGAGCAGCTGAGGGAGCTGGGGGTGTTCAGTCTGGAGGAGACTGAGGGAGACCTCATTGCCCTCTGCAGCTCCCTGAGAGGAGGCTGGAGCCAGGGGGGGGTTGGGCTCTTATCCCTAGCCTCAGGTGATAGAATTTCAGCCCTGAAATTGTGCCAGGGGAGGGTTAGATTGGAGCTGAGGAAAAACAACTTTGCTGCAAGAGTGGTCAGGGACTGGAAGAGGCTGCCCAGGGAGGTGGTGGAGTCCCCATGCCTGAAGGTGCTCAAGAAAGGTGTGGCCATGGCACCTGGGGCCCTGGTGGGGGGGGGAGGGGGGGCTGGGGGTGTTCAAGCAACCTGTGACCACAGCACAGTGCCCTCCAAATCCTACAGCCTGTCAGGAACAGGCAGTGCTCCACTGCCAAGCACACACATTTCACAGCCACCTTACACACCACACAGCTAAGTTTAGAGCTGTTGAGACCATGTGGGAGAAGAGGAACTGGTCAAAGAAAGAGTTTGCATTCTGCTTCCTCCCTGGCAATGTGCAAGGTCTACCTCAGAGGCTGTGTGCCACAGAGCAGCACTGCAGGGGAGCTGCAGCTGCAGCACTTACCGTGATGACATCCAGGATGCTCAGCAGGCTGTGGACACTGTCTCCTGCCAGCACTTCCTTCACAACCATCTCTGTTCCATCCTGCAAGTGGAGGACAGAAGATTACTGCAGGCTCACAGCTGCACATTTGGCACAGAGAGAGCAGCATTTGAGAGGGCTGAACTTGCACTCACTCTGCCACACATCCTGAGCAGCCCTGACAGAGATGGATCCCCAGTGGACCTCCCAGGATGTGATGTGAGGAGGAAGTTCTTCCCCATGAGAGTGGTGAAGCCCTAGCATGGGCTGTCCAGGGAGGTGGTTGAGGCCCTGTCCCTGGAGGTGTCTAAGCCCAGGCTGGCTGAGGCTCTGAGCAGCCTGATCTAGTGTGGGGTGTCCCTGCCCATGGCAGGGGGGTTGGAACTAAATGATCCTTGTGGTCCCTTCCAACCCTGACTGATTCTATGTTAGGGGCTGGAAAGGACCTCTGGAGATCTTAAAGCCCAACTCCCCTGCCAGAGCAGGGCCACAGAATCCAGCACAGGAACACATCCAGACAGGGCTGGAAAGTCTCCAGAGATGGAGATTCCACCACCTCTCTGGGGAGCCTGTACCTGGCTGCTTGTTTTCTGTCTGCTCTGCTGGAAATGTGCTAACTCAAACACCAAAGTTTTCAACCAGTCTTCTCAAAGGGATAAAGTAAAAGACAGAAACTAAAAGCTCAGCACTGAGGAGGCCACACCTCAAATCCTGGGGTCAGTTTGGGTCCCTCACTCCAAGGAGGATATTGAGGGGCAGGAGCAGGGCCAGAGAAGGGCAAAGATGGTGAAGACCCTGGAGAACAGGGCTGGGGAGGAGCAGCTGAGGGAGCTGGGGGTGTTCAGCCTGGAGAAGAGATCACCTACATGGGCAGAAGGGCTCCTCAGGGCTAACACTCAACATTTTAAGGCTCACTTCTCATTTCTTCCCTCTGTCTACCCAAAAGTGAGTTGGAATTTTCCACCTCCCAGCTAAACTCTCTACCTACCACCCCAACACATTATGAAGTGTTTTGGCCTCCCCCTGCTGTGTGCATCCAATCACTTGATATAACTCCCATCCCAAAGGGGAGGAGGCTGGGGGGAAAGCTTCTCAGTGCTTACAAATATCTAAGGGGTTGGTGTCAGGAGGATGGGGACAGACTCTCCTCAGTGGTCCCCAGTGACAGAACTGGGGCATGAACTTGAACCTAAAAAGTTCCATCTTAACATGAGGAGGAACTTCTTTACTGTGGGGGTGGCAGAGCACTGGAGCAGGCTGCCCAGAGAGGTGGTGGAGTCCCCATCTCTGGACATGTTGCTGTGTGATCTGCTTCAGGTGACCCTGCTCCAGCAGAGGAGTTGGACTCAATGATCTTCAGAGGTCCCTTCCAACCCCTCCCATTCTGTAACTCTGGGAATGTTTCCAAGGCTATGCCAAGCCCACCTTGCACCCTCCCCTCCCTAACTGTGCAACTAGAGGGCATGAGGGCACCAGAAGGCCTGCTCAGCACTGTGGTTTACTCCCTTATCTAAGATGGGGAAGGACCACAGCTAAGAACCTTGATCTTCATAAAGATCATGGCCCTCAAAGATTGGCAGTAATCCTTTCTAAACCACTCTGATTCAAATATACAGAATTAACCAGGTTGGAAAAGACCTCAGAGATCACCAAGTCCAACTTCTCACCCAGCACCATCTGATCAACTCAACCATGGCACCAAGTGCCTCAGCCAGGCTCTTCCTAAACACCTCCAGGGATGGGGACTCCACCACCTCCCTGGGCAGCACATTCCCATGGCCAATCTCTCTTGCTGGGAAGAATTTCTTCCTAACATCCAGCCTAAACCTCCCCTGGCACAGCTTGAGACTATGTCCTCTTGTTCTGGTGCTGGGTGCCTGGGAGAAGAGACCAACCCCCACCTGGCTACAACCTCCCTGCAGGGAGTTGCAGAGAGCAAGAAGGTCTCCCCTGAGCCTCCTCTCCTGCAGGCTAAGCAACCCCAGCTCCCTCAGCCTCTCCTCACAGGGCTGTGCTCCAGACCCCTCCCCAGCTTTGTTGCCCTTCTCTGGACACCTTCAAGTCTCTCAATGTCCTTCTTGACCTGAGGAGCCCAGAACTGGACACAGGACTCAAGGTGTGGCCTAAGCAGTGCTGAGCACAGGGCACAAGGACTTCCCTGCTCCTGCTGGCCACACTGCTCCTGATGCAGGCCAGGATGCCCTTGGCCTTCTTGGCCCCCTGGGCACACTGCTGGCTCCTGTTCAGCCTACTATCAACCACTACCCCCAGGCAGCATCCAACCTAAACCTCCCCTGGCGCAGCTTGAGACTGTGTCCTCCTGTATCTGAGCTTAATGAATGCTTCCTGATTCATGCCAACAGACTGAGCTCAGCAGCCACAGAGGAGCTGGTTTTCCTTACACTCTCTTGGATGCAGACTTCCAGCTTGCCATCCTGCACCACGTAGATGCTGTTGTCCAGCTGCCCGGGACGGAAGATGTATTCCCCTTCGTGCAGCTGCACAAAAACCATGTGCTTGCACAGCTCCAGGAAAAGAGGCTTCTCAAAGTGGCCAAGGACCCTGCAGGAAAGGAAATGCAGAGGGATGGAAACAGTGAAACAAATCACCACTGCCTTGGAAACATCCTCCCTAGATCAGCCAAGCCCCCCGGGAGCCACCGGCAGGGGAAGGCCAGCGGCAGGCAGGAGGAGCGCAACGCCCCAGGGCAGAGCTGAGGGGACTGAAATGCTGCAGCTCCTTCCTGAGCAGCATTCAGAGCAATGCCACCAGGTTCAGGAGGTGGAGAGGTACTGGAACAGGTTGCCCAGAGAAGTTAAGGAGAATCATAGAATCAGTGAGGTTGGAAAGGACCTCAGAGATCATCAAGTCCAAGCTCTCACCCAGCACCATCTGATCAACTCAACCATGGCTCCAAGGGCCTCAGCCAGGCTCCTCCTAAACACCTCCAGGGATGGGGACTCCACCACCTCCCTGGGCAGCACATTCCCATGGCCAGTCTCTCTTGCTGGGAAGAACTTTCTCCTCACCTCCAGCCTAAACCTCCCCTGGCACAGCTTGAGACTGTGTCCTCTTGTTCTGGCGCTGCTTGACTGGGAGAAGAGCCCAACCCCCACCTGGCTACAACCTCCCTGCAGGGAGTTGTAGAGAGCAAGGTGGTCTGCCCTGAGCCTCCTCTTCTCCAGGAGGCCCCAACCCTGGAGGTGTTGAAGGCCAGGCTGGAGGAGGCCTTGAGCAGCCTGGGCTGGTGGGAGGTGTCCCTGCCCATGGGGGGTTGGAGCTGGATGACCTTTAGGCTCCCTTCCAACCCAACCCATTCTGTCGTTCTATCAAACTGGACTTCCTCACTACTGAAACAGCTCAGCCACTGCCAGGCAGACAGAAATATGCATCTTACAGCCCAGCATGCTGTGCACAGCAGCAGCAGGACCCTCCCCACAGCTCCCTGAGCTCCAACAGGATCAATTAATCCAATTTTGCTCACAGGAGATCATCATTCCACAGCAGAAAGTTTAGATGCCTTACAGAGCAGCTTTATCAGAGTGCCTGTGACCTTCAGACTGAATGATAGCAGAACTGGGAGGAAAATGAACATACAGAAGCAAAACTGAAGCTGCAGGGTTGGACAAGCTCCTCCTCTTTGCTGTCTCAGCACATTTAACCCCTGGCTGATCAGGCACAAGGACCTTCCCTTCTTCTCAACCTGCCAAGGAGCTGCAGGGAATTAACCTAACCTGGAGTCCATTGGCAGCCTGTTGAGGCAGAGCAGTCAAAGATGCTGCAGCTGGGAGGGTTGTCAGTGTGGTGTCTAATGGAGAGTCAACCACAGAATGTTAGGGGTTGGAAGGGACCTCCAGAGATCACCCAGGCCAAGCCCCTGCCAGAGCAGGGTCACCCAGGGCAGGGCACACAGGAGCACAGCCAGGTGGCTTTGAAGCTCTCCAGAGCAGGAGACTCCACAGCCTCTCTGGGTAGCCTGCTCCAGGCTCCAGCAGCCTCACAGGGACAAAGTTTCCCCTCCTCTTCCCCTGGCACCTTCTCTGCTCCAGCTTGCCCCCAGTGCCCCTTGTGCTGTCCTTGGCCATCCCTGAGCAGAGCCTGGCTCCAGCCCTGCACATCTTTATCCCCAGCACTGAGGGCAGCCCTCAGGCTCCTCTGCTCCAAGCCCCAAGCCCTCAGCCTGTCCTCACAGGAGATGTTCTGCTGCCTGCAGCAACTCTGTGGCTCTGTGCTGGACTCTCCCTAGCAGTTCCCTGAGGACCTTCTTAAACTGAGGGCCCAGAACTGGACACAGTATTCCAGGTGCAGCCTCACCAGGGCAGAGGAGAGGGGGAGGAGAACTTCTCTGACCTACTAACCACAGCCCTTCTAATCCAGCCCAGGATGCCCTTGGCCTTCTTGGCCACCAGAGCACATTGCTGGCTCCTGGGCACCCTCCCACCCACTAGGACCCCCCAGGCCCTTTTCTCCTTCACTGCTCTCCAGCAGGTCAGTGCCCAACCTATCCTGATCCCTGGGGTTGTTCCTTCCCAGGTGCAAGACTCTGCACTTTTATTCCTTCCTCATGCTCAGATGAGTTTCCAATCAACTGCCTAAAGATGCTGACCATGCAGAGATGAAGTTTAAGGCTCGGCCCAAGCTACCAAACCTTCAGCTCCCTTGAAAACCAAAACTCCAGAGACTTCCCTTGGACATTACCTAACATTTTTAAGCATGTAGAGAACTTCTGATGGCAAATGGGAATTCTTCACATCAAATTCAGTCAGGTCTGCCTCCAGGAGGGAGGGAGGGGGCTCCTTGGGCTGCAGAGTTGGACTTTCCTTCTTAATGCGCAGGATCCTGAGGAGAAAAATGCAAGTCAGGAAGCTCAGGAAGCTCCTCATTTGCTCAGGCCCTGGCTGCATGCTGACACCAGGCTGAGTGCAGCACCACAGGCACACCAAGCCAGCTTCAAACACTACCAGAACCTTAGAATGGGTTGGCTTGGAAGGGACCTCAAAGCTCATCCAGTTCCAAGCCCCTGCCATGGGCAGGGACACCTCCCCCCAGCCCAGCTTGCTCAAGGCCTCATCCAGCCTGGCCTTCAACACCTCCAGGCAGGAGGCAGCCACAGCCTCCCTGGGCAGCCTGTGCCAGAGTCTCCCCAGCCACCCTCTCAACAATTTCTTCCTCCTCTCCAGTCTCAGTCTCTCCTCTCCCAGCTCAAAGCCATTGTTCCTCCTCCTGGCACTCCCAGCCCTTGTCCAAAGTCCCTCCCCAGCTCCTCTGCAGCCCTGTTCAGCTACTGGAAGGCTGCTCTGAGGTCTCCCTGGAGCCTTCTCTTCTCCAGGCTGAACAGCCCCAGCTCTCCCAGCCTGTCCCCACAGGGGAGGGTCTGCAGCCCTCTATCAAAGCCTCTGGCTTGCTCCAAGCTCCCCATAGGCAGACACAGGCACTTGGCAAACCCCCTCCCAGGAAGCCCCAGCACACTCCTGGGCTGCAGGACCAGCTGGTTCCCCATTATCAGCCAAATCAGCCAGCACCATTCCACCCTCCCTCCAGCCTCTCTGCAGCAAATCCAGAGCCAGCACTGCCTGCAGAAAGCTCTGCACTGAGCAAAGCTCCCAGGAGGACACCAGGAACACCTCCTGGCAGAGCACCTCCCAGCAGCTCTGTGAGCTTTCAAGTGCACTGCTGGGGATAAGGTTCTCCAGCACTAACAACCCCCCACCACACCACCCTCCTAGCCATGGACTCCCCCAGCCCCAACCCCCTCCCCAAGTACCTTTTAGCCAAAGACAAAACCTTGGCCCTCTTGCGCATCCTTTGGCGAGGCAGAGTGTTCCCCACCAGGGAGTTGGGAAGAGTTGTGACCTAGGAGGGAGTCAGGAACACAAACAAACATTCAGCAAAGGCCAAACATACCAAAAGTCCAACCCTGCAAAGGCTCCAACTCAGCTGACAAGTCACAGGAGGTCAAGGGTTGGAAGGGACCTCCAAAAGTCATCGAGTGCAACCCCCCTGCCAGAGCAGGAGCACAGAACCCAGCACAGGGCACACAGGAACACAGCCAGCTGGGGCTGGAAAGGCTCCAGAGAAGGAGACTCCACAACCTCTCTGGGCAGCCTGCTCCAGGGCTCTGGGAGCCTCACAGGGAAGGAGCTCTTCCTCATGTTGAAGTGGAACCTCCTGTGCTGGAGTTTATATCCATTGCCCCTTGTCCTACCCCAGGGTGCAACTAAGCAGAGGCTGTCCCTGCCCCCTCCCTCCTGGCCCTCAGCTATGGATAGACATTGATCAGATCCCCTCTCAGCCTTCTCCTTTCCAGACTGAACAGCCCCAGGGCTCTCAGCCTCTCCTCAGCAGGGAGTCTCCAGTCCCTTCATCATCCTGGTAGCCCTCCCTTGGACTCCCTCCAGCATACCCCTGTCCCTCTTGAACTGGGGCTCCCCAAACTGGACACAATATTCCAGGTGAAGTCTCACCAGGGAAGTCATTAGAACATGAGCAGAGGGAAGCACTCATGGAAGAAGACCTTGGAGGACTGAAACATCTACTCCAAGAGCACTTTCTTTCTCCCAAGCAAGTACAGTGCCCCTTGTAGCAACTCCTCCAGTGGTAAGGGATGGCAGAGGGGAAAACAGCTCTCAGCTCTACAGTCTTGAGGCAGAACACTCAGCATCAGGCACACCAGCAGCTTCCAAAGCTCCACTGCTCCTCCAGCAGCCTGTGCTGCTGACAGACTGGGTCATGAGGCAGTGTGAGCCTGGGTGGCCACGAGGGCAAACAGCATCCTGGCTTTGAACAGCAATAGGGTGGCCAGCAGGACTCTCTGCTCTGCACTGGGGAAGCCACACCCTGAATACCAGGGTCAGTTTTGGGTCCACTCACTCCAAGGAGGACATTTAGGGACTGGAGCAGGTCCAGAGGAAGGGCAACAAAGCTGGGGAAGGGTCTGGAGAACAGGGCTGGGGAGGAGCAGCTGAGGGAGCTGGGGGTGCTCAGTCTGGAGAAGGGGAGGCTGAGGGAGACCTCATTGCTCTCTGCAGCTCCTTGAAAGGAGGCTGAAGAGAGGTGGGGGTTGGGCTCTGCTCCCTAGTGATAGAGGTTCCCCACTTGGCCCAAACTTCCATTGGCTGGAGGTGAGGAGGTTCTGTCACTGCAATTGCTCCAGGTGAGGTTTAGGTTGGAGAGGAGGAAGAATTTCTTTGCCGCAAGAGTGGTCAGGGACTGGAAGAGGCTGCCCAGGGAGGTGGTGGAGTCCCCATGGCTGGAGGTGTTTAAAAGCTCTGCAGATGCGTGCCTCGGGGCTATGGCTTAGCGGCGGACTCGGCACAGCAGGGTGAATGGCTGCGCTCAATCCTGAAGCTCTTTCCCAACCCCAGCGGCGCTGCGATTGCGGCCAGCGAAACAGAGCCGCAGGGAGGCTTCGGCTGGTCCTTAATGGCTGCTGAGCGCCACCCTCTGGCCAAATGCTGCAACTGCACGGCCAGCGCCGCCGCAGGGCCCTCAAAAACAGAGCTGGAACAGAACGGAACAGAACGGAACGGAACGGAACAGAACGGAACAGAACGGAACAGAACGGAACAGAACGGAACAGAACGGAACAGACCAGGCTGGAAAAGACCCTCAAAGGTCATCTTGTCCAACCCCCCCGCAGGCAGCAGGGGCACTTCCAACTAGATCAGGCTGCCCAGGGCCACATAGAGTCTGACTTTCAATGCCTGCAGGGACAGGGCCTCAACCACATCTCTAGCCAACCTGTTCCAGTATTTCACCACTCTCACTGTACAGAGCTTCCTCCTGATGTCCAAGTTCAATCCATCCACTCCCTGCCCACTCATCTAAGCCACACTTCCTAAGCTAACCTACAAGGATGCCATGGGAGACAGTGTCTGAAGCCTTAAAGTGGAGGTAGAAGATACCCACTGCTCTCCCCTCACCTTCCCAGCTGATCCCACCACCAGGGAAGGCTATCAGAACGCTCAAGCAGGATTTCCCTTGGGTGAATCCACACTGACTGCTCCTCATCATCTCCTCTTCCTCCACAATATCCTTGGAAAAGCCAAGGTTTGACCAGAAAGAGACTCTGATGGTGATGTTGTGGGGAGGACAGGGCCAGGCTCTGCTCAGGGATGTCCAAGGACAGCACAAGGGGCACTGGGGGCAAGCTGGAGCAGAGGAGGTGCCAGGGGAACAGGAGGGGAAACTTTGTCCCTGTGAGGGTGCTGGAGCCAGAGAGGTTGTGGAGACTTCTTCTCTGGAGACTTTCAAGCTCCATCTGGATGTGTTCCTGGGTGAGCTGCCCTGGGTGCTCCTGCTCTGGACTGGATGATCTCTGGGGGTCCCTCCCAACCCCTGCCATGCAGATTCTGTGGTGCTGTTCCCTCAGCACCTCAGGCAGAGCTGCACAGCCCTAAAGACCCCACTGACACACCACCAAAAGCCCTGGGGCCAGGCTGAGCAAGTGAAGCACTGCAGAGTTTACAGCACCTCCCAAAGTGGGCTCTTGCCCTCCCCTGCCCCCCCTGCAGCAGGTCCTCACCTTCCTCATGATCTTCCTCCCGTAGAACATCACCTTGTCTCTCTTGCGGAACCTGTACTGAGGCACATGGGGCTGAAGTTGCTCTGCAACAGAGAAGCATCCATCAGAAACCAGCTGCAGCTCTGTGCCAAGGGAACACACACTCAGCACAGCTTGGTTCCACCTCCTCAGCACCAGCTCTGACTCCCCTCTACTAAGCAGCCAGCTCCTGTGGTCAGAGACCTCCTTATCCAAGCCTGGTGAGCCAAGGGAAGAGCCTGAGGCTCCACACACTCACTGCAGGAGGTAAAAAGGCTCTCCAAACAGATACAAGCACCAGATCATTTTCACCTCACCAAGGAAACCTCTAATTCACCCACTTCTCATCACTCTAACAGTGAGCCATACAAGCTTAGAGCCACAGAATCAGTTTGGTTGGAAAAGCCTTTTAAAACCCCTGAGCTAAACCCTTTTCTAACTCCACCAAGGCTGGGGCTAAGCCATGGCCCCCAGCACCACATCCCTGCCTCTTTTCAACACCCCCAAGGATGGGGACTCAACCACCTCCCAGGGAAGCTGTTCCAGTCTGAGAACCCTTTCAGTGAAGAAGCTTCTTCTACAATGCAACCCAAAGCTCCCCTGGTGCAGCCAGAGGCCATTTCCTCTTGGCTAGTGCTAGGAAAGAGAGACATGGGGGTTGGTGTCTCCAACCTCTTATCAGGGGGGTGCTGAGGTCCAGAAAAACAGAAGTCTCCCCCCAGCCTCCTTTCCCCCAGGCTAAACAACCCCAGTTCCTTCAGTGGCTCCTCACAAGATTTGTTCTCCACTCCCTTCACCAACTTGAGGGCCCTGCTCTGGACCTGTTCCAGCCTTGAAACACTGAGGACATCCCAGCTGAAATGCTTTGCACTGGAACACTGAGGACATCCCAGCTGAAAAGCTTTGCACTGGGAACACTGAGGACATCCCAGATGAGATGCTTTGCACTGGAACACTGAGGACATCCCAGCTGAAAAGCTTTGCACTGGAACACTGAGGACATCCCAGCTGAAAAGCTTTGCACTGGGAACACTGAGGACATCCCAGCTGAAATGCTCTGCACTGGGAACACTGAGGACATCCCAGCTGAAATGCTCTGCACTGGAACACTGAGGACATCCCAGCTGAAATGCTCTGCACTGGGAACACTGAGGACATCCCAGCTGAAATGCTCTGCACTGGGAACACTGAGGACATCCCAGCTGAAATGCTCTGCACTGGAACACTGAGGACATCCCAGCTGAAATGCTCTGCACTGGGAACACTGAGGACATCCCAGCTGAAAAGCTTTGCACTGGGAACACTGAGGACATCCCAGCTGAAAAGCTTTGCACTGGGAACACTGAGGACATCCCAGCTGAGATGCTTTGCACTGGAACACTGAGGACATCCCAGCTGAAATGCTCTGCACTGGGAACACTGAGGACATCCCAGCTGAAATGCTTTGCACTGGGAACACTGAGGACATCCCAGCTGAGATGCTCTGCACTGGGAACACTGAGGACATCCCAGCTGAAATGCTCTGCACTGGGAACACTGAGGACATCCCAGCTGAAATGCTCTGCACTGGAACACTGAGGACATCCCAGCTGAGATGCTTTGCACTGAAACACTGAGGACATCCCAGCTGAAATGCTCTGCACTGGGAACACTGAGGACATCCCAGCTGAAATGCTCTGCACTGGAACACTGAGGACATCCCAGCTGAAATGCTTTGCATCAAACACTGAGGACATCCCAGCTGAAAAGCTTTGCATCAAACACTGAGGACATCCCAGCTGAAATGCTCTGCACTGGGAACACTGAGGACATCCCAGCTGAAATGCTTTGCATCAAACACTGAGGACATCCCAGCTGAAATGCTTTGCACTGGGAACACTGAGGACATCCCAGCTGAAATGCTTTGCATCAAACACTGAGGACATCCCAGCTGAAATGCTCTGCACTAACACTGAGGACATCCCAGCTGAAATGCTTTGCATCAAACACTGAGGACATCCCAGCTGAAATGCTTTGCATGCCGACAGAGTTCTGGAGCCCCTATTACAAGAGGGATCTGGAGGTGCTGGAAGGTGTCCAGAGCAGGGCCAGGAGGATGAGCAGAGGGCTGGAGCTGCTCTCCTGTGAGGACAGACTGAAGGAGTTGGGGCTGTTCAGTCTGGAGAAGAGAAGGCTCTGAGGTGACCTCATTGTGGCCTTCCAGGATCTGAAGGGGGCTCCAAGAAGGCTGGGGAGGGACTGCTCAGGCTCTCAGGCAGTGATAGGACTGGGGGGAATGGAATGAAGCTGGGGAGATTGAGGCTGGAGGTGAGGAGGAAGTTCTTCCCCATGAGAGTGGTGAAGCCCTGGAATGGGTTGTCCAGGGAGGTGGTTGAGACCCCAGCCCTGGAGGTCTTTAAGCCCAGGCTGGATGAGGCTCTGGCCAGCCTGATCTAGTTGGGGTGTCCCTGCCCATGGCAGGGGGGTTGGAACTAGATGATCCTTGTGGTCCCTTCCAACCCTGACTGATTCTATGACACTAAGGCTCTCACCCAGCAGAGGAATAAAACCCTGCAAGCATCCTGCAGGTGAGAGCTGTGAATTCCCTGCCCAGCACCACAAAACTCTTCACCCTCCCTACAGCTGCTTTCCTGCAAGCAGGGGTTGCAGACCCCACCACCCCTCCTTGCCAAAACACTGCAGGCAGCTGTGAGCAGGGAGCTTGCAAAGAGCTGCTGAGTACTTACTGGATCGTTTCACTCTTCTGTACACAACAAACACCACCACGGCTATGAGCAGCAAGGCCACGGCGGCTCCAATCACCATCCCAGTCAGCTGAGAAGAGGCATTGGGGGAGGAGAGGAGTTAGCAAACTTTCTAACAGAGCAAACCAAGCCCTTCCTGGAGGGCTGAAGAACACTTGGCTCAGAAAGAAGTTCACAGCATTCCCAAGTGCTCCCTTTGTAACCACCTCACATCCCCGCCCTGCAAGGAGTTTAACCCACACGGGTGTCTCCCTCACAAAACCCTTTCTCTCCCCCCAAAGATCAACTCCATGCACGGGGGATGAAGGCTCAGGAACTCATGCACAGCAAAGGAGCAACCCCTCAGGCTTCCTGACTCAGCAGAGCTCAGGAGCAGCTCCCCCCACCCCGTGCACCCCCCCTGGCACCCACTCTACCTTACCATCGTGGTCTGGATTCTGTCTTCCACAAACTGCACAATTGGCATTCCCAGTGCTGAGACAGCCTAGCACCAAAAAGAAGGTGAAATGAGTTCCTCACCACCACCACCACCTGGCAAAAAGCCTCCATAAAAGTATCTCAGTGCCTGGTCTGCAAAAGGACTTGAGGGTGCTGGGGGACAGGAGCCAGCAATGGGCACTGGCAGCACAGAAGGCCAAGGGCAGCCCTTTGGGCTGCCCTTGGCCTTCTGTGCTGCCAGTGCCCATTGCCAGAGATGGAGAGAGAGGATCCTGCCCCCTCTGCTCTGCTCTGGGGAGACCTCACCTGCAGGGCTGTGTACAGATATGGGGCCCCCCAAACAGAAAAAGGACATGGACCTGATGGAGAGAGTTCCAGAGGAGGCCACAAAGGTGATCAGAGGGCAGCAGAACCTCTGCTACAGCAACAGGCTGGGAGAGTTGGGGCTGTTCAGCCTGGAGAAGGCTCCAGGGAGCCCTCAGAGCAGCCTTCCAGTAGCTGAAAGGCTGGAGAGGGACTGTTCCCAAAGGCCTGCAGGGGCAGTGGCTCAAACTGAGAGCAGAGCAGATTGAGATTGGATGTGAGGAACAAGTTCTGCAGCAGGAGGCTGCTGGAACACTGCAGCAGGTTGCCCAGGGAGGTGGCTGAGGCTCCAGCTCTTCAAGGTGAGGCTCCACAGGGCTCTGAGCAACCTGATCTGGAGGAGGATGTCCCTGCTAGATGACCTTTGGAGGCCCCTTCCAAGCCAAACCATGCTCTGACTCCATGATTTTTCCTTCCTTGCCACTCCAGCACACTTTGCCAACACAAAACATTCAGTGAAGGGGGAGCTCTGCTTTGGTGCTTGTTTAACACAGTCCTGAAGAGTCCTAAACCAGGGCCAAAGAGGGAGGTGATAACTTCCTTTGATGACTCTGTGTTACTCAGAGCAGCAAGGACAAGGAACTTCATGCACAGGGCTTTATCAGACTGAGACAGCAAGTCATAAATCAGCAGATTAAATTAACCACACCAAGAAAACTACGCACAGGGGGGAGGTGGGGGGAGAGCTCTAACCTCAGGAAGCTGTCCTGGGATGGGGGCCAACTATTGCTGCCCAGGAAAAAACATCTGGCAGTTAAAATCTCACACATGCCAGCTCAAAACAGAGCACAAGGGGAGGAGAAAGCCTTCAGCAAGAACAACAACAAGAAAGGAACAAACAAGAAACAAGCTGAGTACAAGGACAGATAGCTCCCCCTCTAAGGCTTGAGCCTGACAAGTGCTTGACTGTGCCCCCAGCACAAGAAGGACATGGAGCTGCTGGAGAGGGTCCAGAGGAGGCCACAGAGAGCAGAGGGCTGCAGAACCTCCCCTGTGGGGCCAGGCTGGGAGAGCTGGGGCTGTGCAGCCTGGAGAAGAGAAGGCTCCATGCAGACCTCAGAGCAGCCTTGGAGAAGCTGAAAAGGGCTCCAAGAGAGCTGGGGAGGGACTTTGGACAAGGGCTGGGAGTGCCAGGATGAGGAACAATGGCTTTGAGCTGGGAGAGGGAAGGTTGAGCCTGGAGATGAGGAAGAAATTGTTGAGAGTGAGGGTGGGGAGACTCTGGCACAGGCTGCCCAGGGAGGCTGTGGCTGCCTCCTGCCTGGAGGTGTTGAAGGCCAGGCTGGATGAGGCCTTGAGCAAGCTGGGCTGGGGGGAGGTGTCCCTGCCCATGGCAGGGGCTTGGAGCTGGATGAGCTTTAAAGTTCCTTCCAAGGCAAAGCATTCTGTGATTCTATGGAGTGAGAGTGTTCTCAGGGCTGTTCTCTGTGTGTTTTGTAGCCCAGAATTGTTTGGGAGCTGTGTAAGGCATGTGTGAAGTCCTTGAACTTCACTGTTGGCTGTCACCCTCCTGTGAGAGCTCCTGCAGGCCTGGGGTGCAGAGCTGATGACTTCACCATGGCCTCACATCTCTCTCAGGTGCTGTCATCTTAGCAATAACTACAGAGGCCTGGCAGAGCTGCCCTGGGAGGAAGGGCTGAGAGCTGGGCTTGCTCAGCCTGGAGAAGGCTTAGGGGAGACCTTATAGCCATGGAGCAGGACAGAAAGGGTGGCTGCCAGCAGGATGGAGACTCCCTCTTCACAAGCAGTCCCAGGGAGAAGCCAAGGGGAGATGGGGACAAGCTCCTGCTGGGGACAGTCCCAGTGGGCTCCAGAAGGAAATGTTTCCCTGTGGGAACAGTTGGAGACTTCTCCCAAGGGCAGCAGTGGAGTCCTCTCCACTGGGCAGTGTAAGGCTCAGCTTGCCAGGCTGCTGGGCCAGCTCCTTTCAGCTCTGCTGTGACCTGGAAGGGTTGGAGCAGATGATCCTTGGGGTCCCTTCCAAGCTGGCAGTCTGTGTCCTGCTTCTGTGTCTCAAGTGTCTGTGTGGCTGCAGCCTGCCTGCTCTCCCTGCTGTCCCAGAGGGGTTGTCAGTGCTTGGCAAGTCCCCCCCAGAGTCAGTGGGGGGCTGTCATGTTTTCACTGCTGCTTCTGAGGAGCCTTGCAAGAACCTCCCAGCTTTTCTTGGAGGTCTGAATTTCCTTCCCTCATCATCCTTCTGTACTGAGGCCCTGAGGGCTCAGCCTGTGCCTCTGTGTGGGTTTTGCTCATCAGTTCCTGCCCCATGTGTAGCACCAATGTGACTGGCAGTTGGCAACTACTATTTTGGATGTTACTTGAGAGGACACAGACCTGGGTAGGAGCAGAACCCTGCTTGACTGTGGCCCTGTCAAGGGGAAATAAGTGACTACAATAGGCTTACAACCAGGAGCTTGCAGCTGCCTGTGTGCAGTTTGCTGCTCACAGAGGTGCAGCTTTGCTTTTCCAAACCCCTGTGACTTCCCCCCAAGGAGAGTCTGCTGAGAGCAGTGGTGAGGGCAGCAAAGCTGAGGAGGGGTCTGGAGCACAGCCCTGTGAGGAGAGGCTGAGGGAGCTGGGGTTGCTTAGCCTGCAGAAGAGGAGGCTCAGGGGAGACCTTCTTGCTCTCTCCAACTCCCTGAAGGAAGGTTGTAGCCAGGTGGGGGTTGGTCTCTTCTCCCTGGCAAGCAGCACCAGAACAAGAGGACACAGTCTCAAGCTGTGCCAGGGGAGGTTTAGACTTTATCTTAGAAAAGTTCTTCCCAGCAAGAGAGATTGGCCATGGGAATGTGCTGCCCAGGGAGGTGGTGGAGTCCCCATCCCTGGAGGTGTTTAGGAAGAGCCTGGCTGAGGCACTTGGTGCCATGGTTGAGTTGATCAGATGGTGCTGGGGGAGAGGTTGGACTTGATGATCTCTGAGGTCTTTTTCAAGCTGGAACAACTGAGCTGGAAGCTCAGTTGTTGCTGTGCTGTGTGAGAGCAGCCTCAGAGGACAGACTGAGTGGACTGGTCAGGCAGGAGTTTTGTTTGCACTGGAGAACTGGAATGAATTCCATGAGAGAGAGAGACAGACTGGTTTGGTGACTTCATTTCCCTCTCGGTGGCAAAGCTAAACTCAGAGGTGATGCAGATCTGGAATCAAGGGCAGAAACTGGGACCTGAACCACAGTTAGAATCACAGAATGGTTTGGGTTGGAAGGGACCTTCAAGATCATTCACTTCCAACCCCCTGCCATGGGCACAAACCCCTCCCCCACCAGCACAGCTTGCTCAAGGCCTCATCCAGCCTGGCCTTCAACACCTCCAGGCAGGAGGCAGCCACAGCCCCCCTGGGCAACCTGTGCCAGAGTCTCCCCAGCCTTGTGTTGAAGAACTTCTTCCTAAATCTAGTTTAGATTAGTAGAGAGTAGATTAGTCTAAATCTACTCTCCCTCAGCTTAAACCCCTTGTCCTGTCTCTACAGACCCTTATGGAAAGTCTCTCTCCAGCCCTCCTGTAGGATTCCATCAGGTATTGGAAGGCAACTCTAAGGTGTGTCCCCCAGAGCCTTCTCTTCTCCAGGCTGAACAACCCCAGCTCCCTCAGCCTATCCTAGTGACAAGACCAAGGGGTCAATGGAGCAGTGATGCACTAAGAGGCTGAAAACTCATGAAGAGAGTGGGAGTTAAAAGTAATTAACAGAAAGAGAACTTGACAAATACTTCTCATGCTCCTCCAGGGCAACAAGCACAGGGCAGCAGAGGGTTTAACAACTTCCCCCTGCAGCCACAGGCAAACAGGGAGATATTCCCCACTCAGGGAGGGCTGGCAACATTCATCAGTGCCAGACAGCAAGGCCTTAGACCCAGGGCTGCCCAAAGCAGCAGACTGCCTGGGAGCTCAGGAGCAGCCAGCTCTGCAGCCCTGTGTTTGGACTGCAGACCCTGGATTCTCACACCACTTCTAGCAAGCAGTGGCTTGTGCTGTGTTTTTCAGTTCTGAGAACTACTTCCAGCCATGGGCTTTTATCTTTCATGGCTATGAAAAGCACCATGAGCCAGGCTGGACTGAGCTTCATGAAGAAACAGAGCAGGAGGAACCCTCTCCCCATGTCCCAGGTTCTGCCTGCTGCCACTCATGGGGCTGGAAAGGCTGCTCAGAGAAGGGCTTGGACTTGGACTCTGTGCCAGAGGATGCTGCAGCTCTTCCACCTCTAGGCTAAAAGCACACTGCTGAAGCAAGAGTAACTTAAAAATCACATCATCCTGTGTGAGAGACTAAATCTTGTCTCTCTTGATGTGACAGAACAAAGGTAAAATCACCTGTGCTGCTTGCCACCTTTGCTGCTGGCCCAGACAATAGCTGTACTGGGCAGAGGCCACTGGGTAAGGACTCTGGAATGTGCAAAGGACAATGAATTCACCACCTGCACACACAGCCCTACAAAACTGTATAAAAGATCTGAGCAACTGCCTCAGGGGAAGGAAAAGACCTGGGCAAAGCTGCTCTGAAGAAAACAAAGAATACCAGAGAGAAAAGGACAGGCACAGGAGAGAGAGACAGCCTGGAAGAAACAGAGCAGGAGGAACCCCCTCCCCATGTCCTAAGTTCCACCTGCTGCAACTCATGGAGCTGAAGAGGCTGCTCAGAGAAGGGCTTGGACTTGGACTTTGGGGTCTCTCCCTCCCCTCTGCCAGTAGAGGACAGCACAGCCAACAAGGATGACCTCTCCTCCACCCCAAAGCTGCAGCTCCCTTCCTCCACAGACCCAACATCTCCTCCAGCCCAAAGCTGCAGCAGCCTTCCTCCACAGACCCAACATCTCCTCCACCCCAAAGCTGCAGCAGCCTTCCTCCAGACACCCAACATCTCCTCCAGCCCAAAGCTGCAGCTCCCTTCCTCCACAGACCCAACATCTCCTCCAGCCCAAAGCTGCAGCTCCCTTCCTCCACAGACCCAACATCTCCTCCAGCCCAAAGCTGCAGCTCCCTTCCTCCACAGACCCAACATCTCCTCCAGCCCAAAGCTGCAGCTCCCTTCCTCCACAGACCCAACATCTCCTCCACCCCAAAGCTGCAGCTCTCTTCCTCCACAGACCCACCATCTCCTCCAGCCCAAAGCTGCAGCTCCCTTCCTCCACAGACCCAACATCTCCTCCAGCCCAAAGCTGCAGCTCCCTTCCTCCACAGACCCAACATCTCCTCCAGCCCAAAGCTGTAGCTCCCTTCCTCCACAGACCCAACATCTCCTCCAGCCCAAAGCTGCAGCTCTCTTCCTCCACAGACCCACCATCTCCTCCAGCCCAAAGCTGCAGCAGCCTTCCTCCAGACACCCAACATCTCCTCCAGCCCAAAGCTGCAGCTCTCTTCCTCCACAGACCCAACATCTCCTCCAGCCCAAAGCTGCAGCTCCCTTCCTCCACAGACCCAACATCTCCTCCAGCCCAAAGCTGCAGCTCTCTTCCTCCACAGACCCAACATCTCCTCCAGCCCAAAGCTGCAGCTCCCTTCCTCCACAGACCCAACATCTCCTCCACCCCAAAGCTGCAGCTCTCTTCCTCCACAGACCCACCATCTCCTCCAGCCCAAAGCTGCAGCTCCCTTCCTCCACAGACCCAACATCTCCTCCAGCCCAAAGCTGCAGCTCCCTTCCTCCACAGACCCAACATCTCCTCCAGCCCAAAGCTGCAGCAGCCTTCCTCCAGACACCCAACATCTCCTCCAGCCCAAAGCTGCAGCTCCCTTCCTCCACAGACCCAACATCTCCTCCACCCCAAAGCTACAGCTCCCTTCCTCCACAGACCCAACATCTCCTCCACCCCAAAGCTACAGCTCCCTTCCTCCACAGACCCAACCTGTCTTGGGGGTGAGGGGTGTGGTAATACAATTCCTTTCCTCTTCTCTCTCTCCTTCTGATCCATGCACTCTATTCTGTTAATAAATAGCCTCAAGAGCTGTTGGTGTTTTGTCCTCCTTTGTGCCTCTAATTTCATAACAGGGGAATATTCAAAAGAACTGAGTCTCTTTCCCTCTCTGGATCAATACATCCTGCTACCAGCTTAAAGCATGAATCATAGAATCACAGCACACCAGGGGTTGGAAGGGACCTCCAGAGGTCATTGAGTCCAACTTCCCTGTTCAAGCAGGGTCACCCAGGGACACATCCAGAAGGGGCTTGAAAGTCTCCAGAGAAAGAGACTCCCCAACCTCTCTGGGCAGCCTGCTCCAGGGCTCTGTGACCCTCACACCAAAGAAGTTTCTCCTCACGTTGAGGTGGAACTTGCTGGGTTTCAGGAAGCAGAGAGTAAATGCTTTGTGGTGATAAACAAAACACATAACAACCTCAAAACACTAAAGAGTCAGAAAACCATCCACACACAAAAAGGTGGCACCAAGCTGGACGTTTGTGGAGGGATCAGAGACCCTCCCAAGTGGAAGTGGCACACCTGAAGGCATCACCCAAAAGTTGTCAGCTTTAGGTGCCACAGCTTCCAGCTTCTGGAAGCACTAATGGGGAAACAAATAGGTCCAAAACCAATAGCACAGCAGATCTTACCTCAAGGCTGGTGCTGTTGCTGTTGCTCTCTTCAGCCATCTCTGGAGGTACAGCAGGAACGAAAACAAACAACAAAGAGGAGATTAAGGCAAGAGGTGACCACACTTTACAACCCCACAACTCAAGGCGTTGTCCCTGCGGTGCTCTTCCACAGCAAGGCCAATCAAGGGAACAAAAAAGTTGTCCCTTTTTCTTTGCGTTGAGCAACAAAGCCCAGCAAGAGTTCAAGGAGGAGCAGAGTTAGAGCCAAGAGAGCCGAAGAAGACCCTGGGCAGCGGCAGCGCAGGGCTCAGCTCCCAGAGCTGCCTCTCTGCTCCTCCTTAACGAAAGCTCCGCGGGACACGGGGACGCCGAAACCCTCTCGGGACCGACGCCGGCAGGCACCCACACCCGGGCGCCCCGCCAGGCAGGCTCGGGGTTACAGGCTCCTTCACGGGAACGCGAAACACCGGAGCCCACGGACCGACACGGGGACCCTCACCGGCACCCACTGCCCAGGGGACATCCCTCACACGACAAGAGGCAGCCCTGCCGCAGGTCGGGACAGACCCCAGGCCCGCCGCCGGTCAGCCTCCTTTGCTGCCGCACGGCTCCGCTTCTCCCCTTTCACGGAACGCGGACTTTAAAAACAACCTCCGGCCCGGGCCACCGGCGCCTCCCGAGCCGCGGCAAGAGCCGGCGAGGCTTGTCCCCCCACCGCCGCCGCCCCCCGGGCAGCCAGGGCCGGGCCGCTGCCAACGCTCCGTACCGCACGCCGGGTCCGGTCGCGTCCCCTCGCTCGCCGCCGTTGCCGCCCCCCGAGCCGGCTCCGGACTCAGCCCCGCGCAGGGGGCGAAGGTCGCCCCAGGAAGCGCCGCCCGCTGCCTCCTGCCGGGGGAAAGAGGCAAGCCCCGCCCACACCTGCAGCTCCTCTCTGCTGATTGGTGGGCGAGTCCCTACCCCCCCGCCGAATGGTTCGCGTCCCCTGCAGGGTACGATCGGCGCTGCGGATTGGCTGGCGCGTCTGAGCCAATGGGAGCGGGCGGTGTTGGAGGGCGCGGAGGTCGCGGCGGGCCCGGGTGAGGTGAGGCTGTCAGGGCCGGGCCACGGCGTGAGGGGAACGAGGGATCGGCTCCGGCCGCGGCTTTGCCGTGCCCCCAAGAGCCCGCAGGTGCCCGGCATGGGGCTGCTGACCGAGCTGGCCCGCGGACTGGTGCGGGGAGCCGACCGCATGTCCCCGTTCACCAGCAAGCGCGGCCCGCGGACCTACAACAAGGGCCGAGGGGCCAAGAGGCCGGGCGTGCTCACCGCCAACAAGAAGTTCATCTTAATCAAGGAGATGGTGCCCGAGTTCGTCGTCCCCGACCTGAAGGGCTTCAAGCTCAAACCTTACGTGTCGTACCGCGCCCCCGAGGGCTCCGAGCCGCCCATGACGGCCAAGCAGCTCTTCAACGAGGTGGTGGCTCCCCTGATCGAGAAGGACGTGAAGGAAGGCACCTTCGACCCCAACAACCTGGAGAAGTACGGCTTCGAGCCCACGCAGGAGGGCAAGCTCTTCCAGCTCTTCCCCAAGAACTATGTGCGGTAGGGAGCGAGCCCCGGGGCCGCCGCACCGCGCCGGGCAGAGCGTCGCTGATGGGTGAGCCACCACCGGCGCCTGCGGGGCACCTTCGGGGGGTGAGCCACCACCGGCGCCTGCGGGACACCTTCGGGGGGTGAGCCACCACCGGCGCCTGCGGGACACCTTCGGGCACTGGCCATTAAATCAAATCCACCCCCTCTGGCTTTCTGCAATGTCTGATTTGAATTGTCGGCCGCTAAGGGAAGCGGCGCTTGTGTGTGTGGTTGTGTTGTGTGAGCCTGCCGGGGGCCTGCCCGGACCGGAGCCGATGGACCAGGCGCTGGTAAGTAGCGGCAGGCGGTTCCTCTTTGGGTTGCTGAAGCATCATTGATCCCTTCCGGGAAGGAATTCCTGCCTCTGGGAACAAGGGAGGGCAGGTCTTATCTCGTTGGGAGAGTCTGAGGTTTCCAGCGGTGGAGAGCAGGATGCTGCAAGCCGAACAGTGTCGCCTCCCTCAGAGTACTGCTGCTCGCCCCCAGCGGCAGCCGCAGCCACCGAGGGGACTCCTCGATGGATCTACCCCAGTGAAGTGTTCCATAGACATGGAGTGAGATCCCTAACAGGCAGAACCAAGCCTGCACCCTGAGCTTTCTGAGACCTGTAGCTTATGTTGAATGCCTCCATTCTGCCAGATTTGCCTAAGCCTTCAGACTGGACAGCCCCAACTCTCCCAGCCTGTTCCTGTAGCAGGGGTTCTCCAGCCCTCTGATCAGCTTTGTGGCCTCCTCTGGACCCTCTCCATCAGGGACATTCGATGTCTGTTCCTTTGTGAAGCTGCTTGAAGGTGTAAGAAAGCTATTTCTATCTCAAACATACCATGAGAGTTGTTGCTTTTAGACATCTGTTCTCAGAGGAGCAGTGTCTTCCTGCTCAGCAAATGAAAAGGATGCAAGTGTAGCTTGCATCCTCTGACACTTAGACAGATGTGTGCAGGTGTTTGAAGTGGTTGCAGATGTTTTCTCTGGCACCTGCTGTTGTTGTTGAGAAGATCATTGCAGCTGTGTCTGCACAGGGCCCTCCCAGGAGGCTGTCTAGATGCAAACAACTGCAACACTTAAGCAGCAAAGTTAAATCAGGATTGGCATGTTCAGTGGGGGAGACAGGAGGCATTTTTGCTGTGTTCTTGCTGCAAGGACTAAGGAATGAGTCTTTCAAGTGCTGTTAAGGAACACCTACTTTCAGAGCTATGAGGAGGGGATGCTGCACTGGCTTCCCCTGCTCACTGCTGCAGCTCCAGGGAACCACCAGTGAAGGAGGAGCTGTTGGCACAGAGGGAAGAGTTGTCACATCCACTCATAGAATCACAGAAAGGTTTGGGTTGGAAGGGATCATCTACTCCAGCCCCTTGCCATGAGCAGGGATGTCTCTTACCTGGACTTGGTTAGCTAAGGCCTCATGCAGCCTGGCCTTGAACAGCTCCAGGGAGGAGGCAGCCACAACCTCCCTGGGTAACCTGTGCCATTGTCTCCCCACCCTCTTCCTAATCTCCAGTCTCAGTCTCCCCTCTCCCAGCTTCAGTCCATTCCCTCTCATTCCATCACAAGCCCTTGTAACAAACCCCTTCCCATTCCTCCAGCCCTCGTGGGGCTGAGGGAAGATGGAGGTTTTCTGGTTAGAACCCAACCTGCATTCTTCAGCCCAGAATAACTGCTGCACACAAACAGCAGGCTCCTGCCTTCAGCTCTGGCTGCTGGTGCTGTGGGCAGAGGTGCTGCTTTGCTCCCTCCTTTCAGAGGTGCCCTGTTCCTGGGCTCCACCTCATCTTTCCAGAAAGGACTCAGGTGGTTGCAGTGGGAGAGAGGGGAGGGAGGGAGGGGAGGAGGGAGGGAGGGGAGGAGGGAGGGAGGGAGGGGAGGAGGGAGGGAGGGAGGGAGGGAGGGAGGGAGGGAGGGGAGGAGGGAGAGAGGGAAAAGGTCAACTCAAGGCTGAAGAGCAGGAAATCCTGCACTGTGGGCTAGGTACCCCCTGTGATGTTCTTACCAGTCTGGCCTTGAGCAGGTCACCCCTTCCCCACATGAAGGCAGCTTCTGAGACTCCTTATTTCTCAGGGCAGAGCAAGGACCAGCCCAGTGCATAAATCCAGTGCCCCAGTCTGGTCACACCCTGTGACACCACTCCAGCTCTGCTGGGCTCAGCCTGGCTCCTCTCCATGTCAGAGGCAATAAAACATGCAGTAAAACATGCAGTAAAACATGCCTGTAAAGTGGCAGGCAGAGGCAGCAGCTGTGTCACTGCAGGGAGCCTCCCTTGCTCATCTCCCTGAGGCAACTTGAGATTGCCTGCTCTGGCTCCTGAGGAGCATTCAACACCCTCCCAGCTTGCCTCAGTTTGGAAGGGACCCTCAGAGGTCATCTTGCCCAGACCCCTGCAGTCAGCAGGGAGACGTCCAACTAGAGCAGGTTACTCAGAGCCACATGAAGTCTGACCTTGACTGGCTCCAGGGATGAGGCCTCAACCACATCCATGAGCAGCCTGTTCCAGTGCCTCCCCAGCCTCACTGTGCAGAGCTTCCTTCTGATGTCCAACCTCACTCTGCCCTGCTCCACTTCCAAACCACTGCCTCTCATCCTGTCCCCACAGGCCCTTCTGAGCCAGTCCCTCCCCAGCCTGCCTGCAGGTCCCTTTCAGATGCTAAAATGCAGCTCTGAGGTCTGCTTGGAGCCTTTGCCTCTCCAGGTTGAACACCACCAGTTCTTCCCAGCCTGTCTTCACTGGAGAGGTTCTGCAGCCCTCTGATCATTGTGGCCTCCTCTGGAGCCTCTCCACCTGCTCCATGTCTCTCTTCTGCTGGGGGTCCCACAGCTGGACACAGCCCTGCAGGTGAGGTCTGAGCAGAGCAGAGGGGCAGGATCCTCTCTCTCACTCTCTGGCAATGGGCACTGGCAGCACAGAAGGCCAAGGGCAGCCCAAAGGGCTGCCCTTGGCCTTCTGTGCTGCCAGTGCCCATTGCTGCCTCCTGTCCAGCTTCTCCCCCACCAAGTCCTTCTCTGCAGGGCTGCTCTCAAGTTCATCATCCTCCAGCCTGGATTCTTGTCAGGAATTGCCCCCCACCTAGGTGCAGGACCTTGTGCTTTGCCACACTGAACCTCCTGAGATTCTGCTCAGCCACTTCTGCAGCCTGTCCAGGTCCTTCTGGCTGCCAGCCTGTCCAGGTCCTTCTGGCTGCCAGCCTGCCCAGGTCCCTCTGGCTGCCACCCTGTCCAGGTGCCTCTGGCTGCCACCCTGTCCAGGAGCCTCTGGCTGCCAGCCTGTCCAGGTCCTTCTGGCTGCCAGCCTGCCCAGGTCCTTCTGGCTGCCAGCCTGTCCAGGTCCCTCTGGCTGCCAGCCTGCCCAGGTCCCTCTGGCTGCCAGCCTGTCCAGGTCCCTCTGGCTGCCAGCCTGCCCAGGTCCCTCTGGCTGCCAGCCTGTCCAGGAGCCTCTGGCTGCCAGCCTGTCCAGGTGCCTCTGGCTGCCAGCCTGTCCAGGTCCCTCTGCCTGCCAGCCTGTCCTTCACTCTTCCCAACAGCACCACCCAGCTTGCTGTCACCCTGCAGACTTGCTGGGGGTGCAATCTCACTGCCTATGGCATTGCTGAAGACACCAAACAGCACTCTGGAGTCTGAGCCACACAAGGCAGAAGCAGAAGCTCCTCCCAAGGACTGCCTGTGAGGGAGGCACCTCCTCAAATCAAACCAAGCAAGGAGGAGCCATCACTTATCTTGATTTTATTGTAGAAACATCCAAAAATAGGGTGGCTTTGTTTAACAAAAGCTCTTGGTCACTACACTCAGTGTGACTCTGCCTGTAACAAGTGCTCAAGACACACTCACCCTTGAGAAAGGAGCTTCAGAGCAGCTCAGTCCTTCCCTGCTGGCCCTGCCAGGTGCAGCACTGTTACAGGTACCTGTTGCTGGTGTTTCTGTCCCTCCAAGACAGCTGATTCTCGAGGGCCCTCCCCCAGAGGGAAAGCATGCAAGCTGGAAGTCACTTGCCTAGTTGAAGCTGGTTTGTTGTTGTTTCTAGGAAGATACTAAAGTGTTCCAGAGACACTCTTCCTGCTGCTGAGCTCTCACAGTGAAGAGAAAACCAACCCAGAAAGCTAATGGAGCAACCATGAGGAAGTTCTGCAGCCATTCCTGGAGGTAGTTTGGGCAATGTTGGTAAGGTTTTGGTTTCTGCACTTCAAAGGTGGCAGCAAGCACTGCTCACACTTCTTTTTTGGGGAGGTTTTGAGCTTAAAGCTGCTCACCTTTGGAAAACACCACCACAAGAACAGGACAGATCTGACTTTGGACCTTAAAGGTTTGTGTGGAGAGCAGAAAGCAGCAGCTGGATACCAAGAGGGGATGGGGTGGGGGGAGTGTGGGATCATGGAATGGTTTGGGTGGGAAAGGGCCTCTAAAAGTCATCTAGTCCAGTGCCCCCCCTCCCCCAGTCAGCAGGGACATCTGCAGCTACAGAGCTCCAAGCAAGCTGGCCTGGGATGGTTCCAGGGATGGGGCAGCTCCCATCCCTCTGGGCAACCTGGGCCAGGGCCTCCCCCCAGACCATGGCAGGGCTCATGACATGAGTTATGCCAAACCAGGCTGTGCTGAGCTGGGCAATGATGAAGTCAGACTGCAGTGAGGAGTTGTGATGGAGAATGAAGCTGTGCAAAGAGAGCAGAATCCCTCCAAGGAAGGCCCTGCTCAGAACAAGGCTTTCCACCACCCAAGTGCTGCCTGTCACTCTGGGTCTCCTCAGGAGGAGCTGCTCTCCACACCACAAGCACTGCACTGGCACAGGATGGCCTGGCTTGGAAGGCATCTCAGTGATCATCTGCTCCAACCTCCCCCCCATGGGCAGGGATGCCTCCCCACTAGACCTGGCTGTTCAGTGCCTCATCCCAGCTGGCCTTGACCACCTCCACTGTCCCAAGTGTCTCCTCAAGGTCCCTCCTCTTTCACACAAGAAGCTACACACAGAGCTAGGCCTCTGCTCACAGCCCTTCCTCGATGTGCTGGGAAGCTCTGAGCAGCTGCTGGCTGGCTGGCTGGCTGCAGCAAGCAGCACAGACAAGCCTGGGCTGTGAGGGAAGGAGAACAGGCTTAAGAGACCAGCCATGAAACAGCAAGGCAGCCTGGCAGGGATTCAGCTGCAAGGTACAGAGAGCAGCCTTGGCCAGGCAGAGCTGTCCTGCTCTCCAGTGGTACAGGAAGGGAAAGCTAAGGAACTGTGCCTGAGCACAGCCCCCAGAGCAAAGGCTTTGCTCAGTGCTGGCAACAAACCACCAGAGTCCATCAGTGTCAGCCTTGAAAGACTCAGCAAGCTCAGTAAGACAACCTGGAGAGTGCCAAGGGAAACGAGAGGGGCCCTGAGCTCAGGAGGCTTGCCCACAGGGTGATCCTGGCCCCTCTCCCCTGGAGCACTCAATGCAAGTCTGCAGCTGCTCTTTCAGAGGGAGATCCAGCAGTGGGGGTCTCTGAAGGGGTCCCCAGGCTCATCTCCCACTTCCAGACATGCAGGATGTTGTCATAGAAAGAGCAAGTGGCCACAATGCTGACTGCCCTGGGGCTCTCTGAGGCCCTGGCTGCAGCCCCTGGGCCCGTGCCCTTGGGCCTCTCAGCTCCTGACTCACCCCCACTGGCTGAGCTGGGGTCTCCCCCTTGGCCAGGACCCCCAGCCAAGCCACAGCTGCCCTGCACAGCAGCACCCCCAGGCAGCTTGGCTCCCCTCTCTGCTTGGAGGGGCAAGGCAGGGCTCTCGCTCTCCTCATCCCAGATTACATCAAAAGTAGCTGTAGGAGATTCATAAACTATCTTCAGGTTCTGGACCTGCAAGTTCAGTCTCTCATCTGCTTCCTCTGATCTTCCACCAGGCTCCTCTGAGCACTGGCATGGAGCAGCAGCCTCCTGGGTGGCAGTCAAGGAGTCCCTTGGGCACAGCCTTGACCAGTCAGCCCCGTAGGCCAGGGAGTTGTGCAGGACATAGGAGGAGAGGATGATGCACTCCTCCATGTTCTCAGCTTCAAAACATGAAAAGCACCATCAGAGAGCCCCAGGATGGCTTGGCTTGCAAAAGCCCTCTTGAGATCACCCAGTCCAACCCTCAGCCCAACCCCACCGTGGCCACCAACCCATGGCCACACAGTTCTTGATCCCTTCCAGGGCTGGAGACTCCACCACCTCCCTGGGCAGCCTCTGCCAATCCCTGGCCACCCCTGCAGCAAATTGTTCATCTCCAACCTAACCCTCCCCTGGCACAAGTTCAGCACATTTCCTCTCCTTCTGTCACCTGAGACTAGGGAGAAGAGCCCAACCCCCAGCTCACCTCCCCTCAGGGAGCTGCAGAGAGCAATGAGGTCTCCCTCAGCCTCCTCCAGGCTGAACCCCCCCAGCTCCCTCAGCTGCTCCTCCCCAGCCCTGTTCTCCAGACCCTTCCCCAGCTTGGTTGCCCTTCCCTGGACCTGCTCCAGCCCCTCAGTGCCTTTGCTGTAGTGTGGGCCCCAACACTGCCTCCAGCACTCAAGCTGTGGCCTCCCCAGTGCAGAGTCCAGGGGAACAATCCCTGCCCTGCTCCTGCTGCCCACCACTGCTGATCCAGGCCAGGCTGCTGGGGCCCTTCTGGGGCCACCTGGGCTGGGGGCAGCAGGCTGTGCTCTGGAGCCCCTGCAGCCAGGCTGGGGGCAGCAGGCCGTGCTCTGGAGCCCCTGCAGCCAGGCTGGGGGCAGCAGGCTCAGAGCTGGAGCCCCTGCAGCCAGGCTGGGGGCAGCAGGCTGTGCTCTGGAGCCCCTGCAGCCAGGCTGGGGGCAGCAGGCTGTGCTCTGGAGCCCCTGCAGCCAGGCTGGGGGCAGCAGGCTGTGCTCTGGAGCCCCTGCAGCCAGGCTGGGGGCAGCAGGCTGTGCTCTGGAGCCCCTGCAGCCAGGCTGGGGGCAGCAGGCCGTGCTCTGGAGCCCCTGCAGCCAGGCTGGGGGCAGCAGGCCGTGCTCTGGAGCCCCTGCAGCCAGGCTGGGGGCAGCAGGCTGTGCTCTGGAGCCCCTGCAGCCAGGCTGGGGGCAGCAGGCTGTGCTCTGGAGCCCCTGCAGCCAGGCTGGGGGCAGCAGGCCGTGCTCTGGAGCCCCTGCAGCCAGGCTGGGGGCAGCAGGCTGTGCTCTGGAGCCCCTGCAGCCAGGCTGGGGGCAGCAGGCCGTGCTCTGGAGCCCCTGCAGCCAGGCTGGGGGCAGCAGGCCGTGCTCTGGAGCCCCTGCAGCCAGGCTGGGGGCAGCAGGCTGTGCTCTGGAGCCCCTGCAGCCAGGCTGGGGGCAGCAGGCTGTGTGCTGGAGCCCCTGCAGCCAGGCTGGGGGCAGCAGGCTGTGCTCTGGAGCCCCTGCAGCCAGGCTGGGGGCAGCAGGCTGTGCTCTGGAGCCCCTGCAGCCAGGCTGGGGGCAGCAGGCTGTGCTCTGGAGCCCCTGCAGCCAGGCTGGGGGCAGCAGGCTGTGCTCTGGAGCCCCTGCAGCCAGGCTGGGGGCAGCAGGCCGTGCTCTGGAGCCCCTGCAGCCAGGCTGGGGGCAGCAGGCTGTGAGCTGGAGCCCCTGCAGCCAGGCTGGGGGCAGCAGGCCGTGCTCTGGAGCCCCTGCAGCCAGGCTGGGGGCAGCAGGCTGTGCTCTGGAGCCCCTGCAGCCAGGCTGGGGGCAGCAGGCTGTGAGCTGGAGCCCCTGCAGCCAGGCTGGGGGCAGCAGGCCGTGCTCTGGAGCCCCTGCAGCCAGGCTGGGGGCAGCAGGCTGTGCTCTGGAGCCCCTGCAGCCAGGCTGGGGGCAGCAGGCTGTGTGCTGGAGCCCCTGCAGCCAGGCTGGGGGCAGCAGGCTGTGCTCTGGAGCCCCTGCAGCCAGGCTGGGGGCAGCAGGCTGTGCTCTGGAGCCCCTGCAGCCAGGCTGGGGGCAGCAGGCTCAGAGCTGGAGCCCCTGCAGCCAGGCTGGGGGCAGCAGGCTCAGAGCTGGAGCCCCTGCAGCCAGGCTGGGGGCAGCAGGCTCAGAGCTGGAGCCCCTGCAGCCAGGCTGGGGGCAGCAGGCTGTGCTCTGGAGCCCCTGCAGCCAGGCTGGGGGCAGCAGGCTGTGCTCTGGAGCCCCTGCAGCCAGGCTGGGGGCAGCAGGCTCAGAGCTGGAGCCCCTGCAGCCAGGCTGGGGGCAGCAGGCCGTGCTCTGGAGCCCCTGCAGCCAGGCTGGGGGCAGCAGGCCGTGCTCTGGAGCCCCTGCAGCCAGGCTGGGGGCAGCAGGCTCAGAGCTGGAGCCCCTGCAGCCAGGCTGGGGGCAGCAGGCTCAGAGCTGGAGCCCCTGCAGCCAGGCTGGGGGCAGCAGGCTCAGAGCTGGAGCCCCTGCAGCCAGGCTGGGGGCAGCAGGCTCAGAGCTGGAGCCCCTGCAGCCAGGCTGGGGGCAGCAGGCTGTGCTCTGGAGCCCCTGCAGCCAGGCTGGGGGCAGCAGGCTGTGCTCTGGAGCCCCTGCAGCCAGGCTGGGGGCAGCAGGCCGTGCTCTGGAGCCCCTGCAGCCAGGCTGGGGGCAGCAGGCCGTGCTCTGGAGCCCCTGCAGCCAGGCTGGGGGCAGCAGGCCGTGCTCTGGAGCCCCTGCAGCCAGGCTGGGGGCAGCAGGCTGTGCTCTGGAGCCCCTGCAGCCAGGCTGGGGGCAGCAGGGCAGCCCTGGGGCAGCTCTCTCCCACCCCGCACTCACCCATGCTGCCGCTGCAGTCCAGGATCTTGAAGCCACTCTGCATGCAGGCTGCCAGCAGCACAAAGTCACAGCTTGGATGCCACTTCAGCCTCCACACTCCACCCTCCACGTGGGTGTCTGCCAGGGGCTGCCTCATGTTCCTGGTGTCCCACAGCAGCACGTGCTCGTCGTAGCTGGGGACAGGGCGCAAGGGAAGAGGCAGCCGGGCTGAGCCGGCGTGCCAAGGAGAGAGGCCAGGCAGGGAGGGGGCCTGCAGGGCAGGGCTGCAGACACCACACCTGCAGCAGCATGCCTGAAGTACCAGGGGAGGCTGTGGAGTCATGCCATCAGTTTGGTTGGTCATCAAGCCCAACCATAACCCCAGCACTAGGTCACCACTAACCCACGGCCCTCAGCGCCACAGCCACGCAGCTCTGAACCCCCCCCAGGGATGGGGACTTCCCCCCTGCCCTGGGCAGCCTTTGGGGGAAGAAATTGTTTCTAAAGTCCAAGCTAAACCTCCCCTGGTATAAGTTGAGGCCACATCCTCTTGGCTGATTGCTTGTCACCTGGGAGTAGAGCCCAACCCCCATCTGGTTCCAGCCTCCCTTCAGGCAGTTGTAGAGAGCCAGAAGGTCTCTCCTCAGCCTCCTCCAGGCTGAACACCCCCAGCTCCCTCAGCTGCTCCTCCCCAGCCCTGTGCTCCAGACCCTTCCCCAGCTTGCTTGCTTTTCTCTGGCCCCCCTCCAGCCCCTCAATGTCCTTCTTGGAGCGAGGGGCCCAAGCCTGACCCCAACAGCCAAGCAGTGAGAAGGGATTTACCTGCCAGTGGCCAGCAGATTCTCCCTGTGGGGACTGCACTGGATGCTGCACACACCCATGGAGTGTCTGCAATGAGCAACAGGGAGAGGGGCATCAGACAGCAGTGTGGGAGCTCAGCAGGGAGTCCTCCTTGAATTTCAGCATTTGGGGGGGGTCACTTAAGATGTGGAGACTCCTCCTAAGCTCCACATCAAGGTGTCTCAGGAAGAACAGAATGAACCAGGTTGGAAAAGACCTCAGAGCTCATCCAGTCCAACCTCTCACCCAGCTCCATCTGATCAACTCAACCATGGCTCCAAGGGCCTCAGCCAGGCTCTGCCTAAACACCTCCAGGGATGGGGACTGCACCACCTCCCTGGGCAGCACATCCCCATGGCCAATCTCTCTTGCTGGGAAGAATTTCTTCCTAACATCCAGCCTAAACCTCCCCTGGCACAGCTTGAGACTGTGTCCTCTTGTTCTGGGGCTGGGTGCCTGGGAGAAGAGCACAACCCCCACCTGGCTCCAACCTCCCTGCAGGGAGTTGCAGAGAGCAAGAAGGTCTCCCCTGAGCCTCCTCTTCTGCAGGCTAAGCAACCCCAGCTCCCTCAGCCTCTCCTCCCAGGGCTGTGCTCCAGACCCCTCCCCAGCTTTGTTGCCCTTCTCTGGACACCTTCAAGTCTCTCAATGTCCTTCTTGACCTGAGGAGCCCAGAACTGGACACAGGACTCCAGGTGTGGCCTAAGCAGTGCTGGGCACAGGGCACAAGGACTTCCCTGCTCCTGCTGGCCACAGAGCAGAGACAACCAGGTGAACTCAAAGTGAGCTCCCAGAGCCAGAGCACCACCTGCAGAACCCAACAGCATTTCCAGATCCAAACTTCTCCTCACACAGCTCCTCAGCACCAACACTTCCTGGGACTGGCTGTAGCACAAAGTGGTGCTCAGGGCCTGTGAGTACTCCAGCACAGCAGCTCCATTCCCACGAGCCTTTACTCCCAGTATGAACATTTCCAGTCACAAGCCCCAGTGGATTTTCAAGCCACAGCTAGAATCTCACTGGGGAGCTGTGGGGATTGGTCCAATCACATTCCAAAAGGTAGCTGATGCCTCCAGAAGCAGCAGATTGCTTCCAGTGAGGCCAGAGGGACACAGGCAGCTCACTTTCACATACACAGACATTCCCCAATTAGAAGTGGAACTCAGCATCCTTCTGTGAGAAGCAACCAGCACCTTCATGGAGTCACAGCATGGCAGGGGCTGGAAGGGACCTCCAGAGATCATCCAGGCCAACCCCCTGCCAGAGCAGGGTCACTCAGGGCAGGGCACACAGCAACACAGCCAGGTGGGGCTTGAAAGTCTCCAGAGGAGACTCCACAAGCTCTCTGGGCAGCCTGCTCCAGGCCTCCAGCAGCCTCACACCAAAGAAGTTTCTCCTCATGTTGAGATGGAACCTCCTGGGTTCCAGCTTGTCCCTGTTGTTCCCTGTCCTGTCACTGGGCACCACCCAAAAGCCTGGCCCCTTCCTCCTGACCCCCAGCCCCCAGCTATTGATAGACATTGATCAGATCCCTCTCAGCCTTCTCTTCTCCAGACCAAACAGCCCCAGGGCTCTCAGCCTTCTTCCCAGGAGAGATGTTCCAGTCCCTTCATCATCCTCCTGGCTCTCCCTTGGACTCTCTCCAGCAGGTCTCTGTCTCTCCTGAACTGGGGAGCCCAGAGCTGGACACAGGATTGCAGCTGTGGTCTCAGCAGGGCAGAGCAGAGGGGGAGCAGAACCTCCCCAGCCCTGCTGGCCACACTTCCCTTCCTGCACCCCAGGATGCCCTTGGCTCTCTTGGCCACCAGGGCACATTGCTGTCCCATGCAGAACCTGCTGCCCACCAGCACTCCAAGGTCTTTCTCCATGGAGCTGCTTTGCAGCAGGACAACTTCTGCTCTGTGCTGGTGCCTGGTGTTACCCCTCCCCACATGAAGCACTTCACATTGTCCTTACTGAACCTCATGAGGTGGAAGCAAGCTGCTGGTTTGTTATGTTGAAGGACACAAGGAAGTTTCAACCTGAGGCTGTCCTCAGCAAAAAACATCTAATAGAGGCCTCCATGTCCCAGGGGAGGCAGGAACAGGACTCCACTGCCTGGCTGTGAGCTGCAGGGGCTGGGAAGGGGCACAGCAGCACCCTGTGTGCACAGGTGGGAGCTGCAGGGAGCAGCTGCAGCCCTGCCTTGCTTACCTCCTGCTGGTGAAGACTGGAGCCTCAGGACTGCACCTGGTGTCCCAGCCCTTGAGCAGGCTGTCATCTCCTCCTGCACAAAGACACAACCTGGTCACCCTGAGCACCACCCCACTGGCCAGCACAGGGCATGAAGGCCATGCAAGAGCCTCACAGCAGCTGCACAGGAACAGACTGAACCACCCAGGGCTACTAAATGTTTGGCAGCTGCAGGATCTCACAGCACATGCTGAAAGAAGTGGACAGGCTGGGAGAGCTGGGGCTGCTCAGCCTGGAGAGGAGAAGGCTCCAGGGAGCCCTCAGAGCTGCACTGCAGTATCTGAAGGGGACCTGCAGGCAGGCTGGGGAGGGACTGTTCAGAAGGGGCAGTGGGGATAGGCCAAGGGGCAGTGGGGATAGGCCAAGGGGCAGTGGGGATAGGCCAAGGGGCAGTGGGGATAGGCCAAGGGGCAGTGGGGACCGGCCAAGGGGCAGTGGGGACCGGCCAAGGGGCAGTGGGGACCGGCCAAGGGGCAGTGGGGACCGGCCAAGGGGCAGTGGTTTGAAACTGGAGCAGGGCAGAGTTAGGTTGGACACCAGGAGGAAGTTCTGCACAGTGAGGGTGATGAAACCCTGGGACAGGTTGCCCAGGGAGGTGGTAGAGGCCCTGTCCCTGAAGACATTCAAGCTGAGACTGGATGTGGCCCTGTGTGAGCAGCCTGCTGCAGTTGGAGGTGTCCCTGCTGCCTGCAGGGGGCTGGGCAGGATGACCTTCCAGGGTCCCTCCCAACCCAGTGCAGTCTGTGACTACCAGACAGCATCTGAGGCTCACAGAGGAGCCATTCATTAGCAACATCCTCACTGCCAAGCAAGAAAAGAATGAGAAGAGGGAAAGCCTGGACTCCAGCAGCTCTCTGCTCTCTCCTGCACACCACAAGGGCTTAACATCTTTTTTACCAGCAGCCAAAGCAGCATTTGAAAGCCATAGCTGCTCCTAACTCCAAGCACTCCCCACAATCAAGAAGCCTCTTCCCCACAGCAGATCCCCCAGCTCCTAGAAGGAGATGTGATGCAAGCAGCCAAAGTCAACCCTGGGAAACCAAAGCCCAAGGAATGCACATCCCTGAAGAAGCAGCCCCCTCCTCAGCAGCCCTGGAGGGCACTCCCAGCCCTTGCTGACCTGAATACACAATGTCAGTGTCCCAGTAATTGAAAGCAGCAATCCAGGCCTCGAATCTGTGAGCTTCCCACTGGTTCAGGACATGCACAGAAGGAGCAGACTCATCTATGGAGAAAAGATTGAGCTTCCCCTCTGAGTCACTGCTGATCACTCTCAAGGGACAGCCACTGCAGCAGAACACAGAGGAAACATCAGGAACCACTGAGGCTTCTGTCCTGAGCAGCTGGGAGATTCACAAATGGCTGCCAGAGGACAGAGAGACAGCACAAGGTAACAGCAGGAGTGTCTGATCCAACAGAACACTGGCAGCAACAGGCTGTGCAGGGGAAGAAAGAATGAGAAAGCCAGGGAGGGACTTCTGACAAGGCCTTGGAGAGCCAGGACAAGGGACAATGGCTTGGAGCTGGGAGAGAGGAGATTGGGACTGGGGATGAGGAAGGAATTCTTTGCAGTGAGGCTGGGGAGACTCTGGCACAGGCTGCCCAGGGAGGCTGTGGCTGCCTCCTGCCTGGAGGTGTTCCAGGCCAGGCTGGATGAGGCCTTGAGCAAGCTGTGCTGGGGGGAGGTGTCCCTGCCCATGGCAGGGGGTTGGAACTGGCTGATCCTTAAGGTCCCTTCCAGCCCAACCCATTCCATGGATCTGTGAAGGAATTCCCATATTGATTCTGTTCTGCCCAGCTCCAGCCCATCCCCTCTTAAAATCAGCTACACCACCCATGCCTCCCTGACCTGACAGAGGGAGAGCACCCTCCTGCTCACATGAGGGGAAGCAAGCCATCCTTGGGCCTTCCTTTCTGCTAGATGCAGAACATGCCCTGCCCCATGCTTGCTGGTACACATGAAGGGGGATTTTGTTTTCCCCCAGGTCAGGCTGACAAGGGCCTCCCAGAGTCTCTTCCCTCTCCTGGTCTGCAAAGCAGGAGGCTGAGGGCAGACCTCAGTGCAGAGGAGAGGAAGGAGCCATTTCCACATTGATTCTCTCCAAGCCATCTTTAAGCTCCCTCCACAAGCTGCTGTAGCTCTTAACTCCACACAAACACTTCAGCCACTCAAAGAGCAGCTGGAGGCAGTGGCTGCATCTGCATCCCACTCTGCTCTTTCCTCTTAGCAAAGGCAACAGAGGATGTGTCCCTGGCTCACCTGCTGCCAGCTCACCACAGCACAGCCTCCCATCTGCTGCTGCTTTACTCTCTCACACTGGCCCTGCTGTGCCTTCCCCCTCCTCTGCTGCCCTTGCTCTGGGAAAAGGAACTTCTAGAGAAGCTGCAGCTGAGACCAAGAAAGCCTTAAGCTACCTCACAAAAAGCCACCACAGGTCCATTATTAAATCCTCAGCCTGTGCATAGAATAAACCAGGTTGGAAGAGACCTTTGAGATCATCCAGTCCAACCTACCATCCAACACCATCTGATCAACTCAACCATGGCACCAAGGGCCTCAGCCAGGCTCTTCCTAAACACCTCCAGGGATGGGGACTCCACCACCTCCCTGGGCAGCACATTCCCATGGCCAATCTCTCTTGCTGGGAAGAATTTCTTCCTAACATCCAGCCTGAACCTCCCCTGCCACAGCTTGAGACTGTGTCCTCTTGTTCTGGTGCTGCTTGCCTGGCAGAAGAGCCCAACCCCCACCTGGCTACAACCTCCCTGCAGGGAGTAGGAGAGAGCAAGAAGGTCTCCCCTGAGCCTCCTCTTCTGCAGGCTAAGCAACCCCAGCTCCCTCAGCCTCTCCTCCCAGGGCTGTGCTCCAGACCCCTCCCCAGCTTTGTTGCCCTTCTCTGGACACCTTCCAGCATCTCAACATCTTTCCTGAACTGAGGAGCCCAGAGCTGGACACAGGGCTCAAGGTGTGGCCTGTGGCTGAGAGCTGTCACATGCAGCATGGCCTCCAGCACCTCCTCCTCTCCTGTCCTCACCATTGCTCTCGGCCTGTGGACCAGTCCAACGACAAGGCCAGGCGCTGCGCCCCCAGGTCAACCCTGAAGCATGGCTCCAACATGCAGCTGTTCTTCTACTGGAAAGAAAAGCAGTGGGTTAAGGCTGGCAAGGCAGCTGGCAAGCTGGCACCACCAGCAAGTGTGCAGATGACACCAAGCTGTGTGGTGCTGTCAACACAGCAGAGGGACAGGAGGGCATCCAGAGGGACCTGGACAGGCTGGCGAGGTGGTGCCCAGGTGAACCCTGTGGGTTCAACAAGAGCAAGCACAGGGCTCTGCACCTGGGCTGGAACAATCCTCACTCTCAATACAGAGGGAGGGAGGAGGTGATAGAAAGCAGCCCTGTGGAACAGGACTTGGGGTGCTGGTGGGTGAGAAGCTGGCCAGGAGCAGGCAGTGTGAGCTTGCAGCACAGAAGGCAAATCACATCCTGGGCTGCATCCAAAGATGTGCTGCCAGCACATCCAGAGAGGTGATTCTGCCACTTTGCTCTGCTCTGGGGAGACCTCACCTGGAGGTCTGGAGCCCTCAATACAGGAGGGGCATGGACCTGATGGAGAGGGTCCAGAGGAGGACCATGAAAATGCTCAGGGGGTTGGAGCAGCTGTGCTGTAAGGACAGGCTGAGGGAGCTGGGGGTGCTCAGCCTGGAGAGAAGGCTCTGAGAAGACCTAATACCTGCCAGTATCTGAAGGGGGCTACAAGAAGGATGCAGAGAGACTGCTTACAAAGGCTTGCAGGGACAGGACCAGGGGCAATGGCTTCAAACCAGGGCAGAGCAGATTTAGACTGGATGTTAGGAACAAGTTCTTTACTATGAGGGTGGTGGAACACTGGAACAGGCTGCCCAGGGAGGTGGTTGAGGCTCCATCCCTGGAGATATCCAAGGTGAGGCTCAGCAAGGCCCTGGGCAGCCTGCTCTAGTGCAGGATGTCCCTGCTGACTGTGGGGAGGTCAGACTGGATGAGCTCTGGAGGTCCCTTCCAGCCCAGCCCATTCTCTGGTTCTCTGACAGCAGGTACTAACACCCCCAGTACTGCTCACACCCACAGCAGCTGCTCTCCAGACTGATGAGCAGATCAGGTCCCACACTACAGAAGAGATCCCACAGAAACCTGCAGTCACTTAGTGCCAGCTGAAGGACAAACATCCACCCACAGGATCCCCTCTCTTCTGCTACCCATCTCCCACCACATCCCCCTCAGGCCTGGAGAAGTGATGGCCTGGCTGCTGAAGTCCCTTCCAGACTGGCTTCCACTTTCTCCACTCTGTGGGAATGGTTCTGGTGATTCCTCCCTCCTCTCACCTTCCACCTTCCTCCCTCCTCCCACCTTCCACCTTCCTCCCTCCTTCCACCTTCCTCCCTCCTCTCACCTTCCTCCCACCTTCCTCCCTCCTTCCACCTTCCTCCCTCCTCTCACCTTCCTCCCTCCTTCCTCCCTCCTCCCACCTTCCTCCCTCCTCCCTCCTTCCTCCCTCCTTCCACCTTCCTCCCTCCTCCCTCCTTCCACCTTCCTCCCTCCTCTCACCTTCCTCTCACCTTCCTCCCTCCTCCCACCTTCCTCCCTCCTTCCACCTTCCTCCCTCCTTCCTCCCTCCTTCCACCTTCCTCCCTCCTCCCTCCTTCCACCTTCCTCCCTCCTCCCTCCTTCCACCTTCCTCCCTCCTCTCACCTTCCTCTCACCTTCCTCCCTCCTCCCACCTTCCTCCCTCCTCCCACCTTCCTCCCTCCTCCCACCTTCTTCCCACCTTCCTCCCTCCTCCCACCTTCCTCCCACCTTCCTCCCTCCTCCCACCTTCCTCCCTCCTTCCTCCCTCCTCTCACCTTCCTCCCTCCTCCCACCTTCCTCCCTCCTCCCACCTTCCTCCCTCCTCTCACCAACCAGGGGAAGCCCCTCTCCAAAGTTCTTGCCTGGTTTTAACCCCTTTGCCCCTTCTGCTGTGTCCCCCCAGTGCATCCATAGCTATTCTGAAGTGCCAGTCTCCAGGGCTTGCTTCTGGTCTCCTCGTGCCCTCACTCCCCACACTCTGCAGGTGGGCAGAGCCCAGGCAGTCTCTGCTGCCACAACAAATTTGGGGGATTCAGGAGAAATATTATCAGAACCACAGAATGCACTGGGTTGGAAGGGACCCTCAAAGGTCAGCTTGTCCTACTCCCTGCAGTCAGCAGGGACACCTCCAACTGGGTCAGGCTGCCCAGGCCTAAAGAAGTATTTAAATGACAAAATCATAGAATCACAGAGCTGTCAGGGCTGGAAGGGACCTCAAGGCTCAGCCAGCTCCAACCCCCCTGCCATGGGCAGGGACACCTCACACTGCAGCAGGTTGCTCACAGCCACCTCCAGCCTGGCTGCAAACACCTCCAGGCAGGAGGCTTCCACCACCTCCCTGGGCAGCCTGTGCCAGGCTCTCACCACCCTCATGGGGAACAACTTCTTCCTGACATCCAATCTCAATCTCCCCACTTCTAGTTTTACTCCATCCCCCCCAGTCCTATCCCTCCCTGACACCCTCAAAAGTCCCTCCCCAGCTTTCTTGGAGCCCCCTTCAGATCCTGGAAGGCCACAATTAGGTCTCCTGGGAGCCTTCCCCTCTCCAGCCTGCACAACCCCAACTCTCTCAGTCTGCCTCCACAGCAGAGCAGCTCCAGCCCTCTGCTCCTCCTCTGGACACCTTCCAGCCCCTCCAGCTCCTTCCTGGAGCAGAGGAGATCAACTCATACTGCTTCCCTACGTGCCTCTGAGCGGTGCTGATCAATCCAGAGAGGTCTTAACTGTGGGTGAAGCACAGCCCCAGGCAGCAGAGGCTGTCACAGGCACCTACCTCGCTCCCAGTCAGGCGGCAGAACTCCACGGCGCCTGTCGAGTTGGCGATGCCAACCATGGGATGCTCTGCAACAGGAATGTGGCACCTGAAAGAATCAGGTCAAACAGGTCCTGAAGCTCTCGGTTTCCCTCTGCTTGAGGAGGAGAGCAAAGGCACAGCTTCTGCTGTGAGACCCACAAGGCACTTGACCACAACCAAAAAAGCTCACGAAGGAAAGCTAAGGCTCCTCAAGCGGCCACAAACCTGCGTGGAGGGAGCGACATAGAGGGGACAGCTCCTGTTGGTCAATAAATGAGGAGCACAGCCATGGACCTGCTGCTCCTAAGTAACCAGAAGAGCATAAGAGAAGTGAGCACAGCCTTTGTGCACTGGGGAATATGGACACAGCACTGGACTACTGCATCCAGCTCAGGAGCCCTCAGCACAAGCAGGGCAGGGAACTGTTGGTGGCCACGAAGATGATCAGAGGGCTGCAGAACCTCCCCTGTGGGGACAGGCTGGGAGGGTTGAGGATGCCCAGTCTGGAGAAGGCTCCAGAGAGACCTCAGAGCAGCCTTCCAGTACCTGAAGGGGCTACAGGAGAGGTGGGCAGGGACTACTGACAAAGGGCTGGGAGTGACAGAATGAGGAACAATGGCTTTGAGCTGGGAGAGAGGAGACTAAGGCTGGAGATGAGGAAGAAATTGTTGAGAGTGAGGCTGGGGAGACTCTGGCACAGGCTGCCCAGGGAGGCTGTGGCTGCCCTCTCCCTGGAGGTGTTCAAGACCAGGCAGGATGAGGCCTTGAGCAAGCTGGGCCAGTGAAAGGTGTCCCTGCCCAAGGCAGGGGGATTTGAACTGGTTGATGTTGAAGGTCCCTTCCAACCCAAACCATTCCCTGATCTCCCTCCAAGAAGCCAGGCACAGTCAGCATTGCTGATGCTGCCACACCAACAGCTAACAAAGACGCCCAGAAGAGCAGACCAGGCTGCTGTGGGCTCCAAACCTCCGGAGCCCAGCATTACCACTTGATGTCCAGGATGGCAGCAGTGTCAATCCTCTGGATTTCGGTCAGTGGGCTGTAAGGCTGCTCCTCGTTGTAGTGATAGAGGTAGAGGCGCCCGGTCCGCTCACAGGCAGCGCTGCCGCCTCGGGAGTCAGCCTGCAGCGAGAAATGGGAGCGCAGCGAGGAGGTTCAGCAGCGTTTGTACCTCCCCAGATCCCTCCCCACCCGAGACCTCGCCAGGAGCAGCCGGCAGCAGCACAGCAGAGGGATCCCACTGGCCAAGTGCCCCCACGGAGCCGCCGCAGCCCCCCCAGAGCCAGCCAGGCTCCCCCGCGGGGTCCATCCAGCCCCACACGCCGCAGCCCCCCCAGAGCCAGCCAGGCTCCCCCGCGGGGTCCATCCAGCCCCACACGCCGCAGCCCCCCCAGAGCCAGCCAGGCTCCCCCGCGGGGTCCATCCAGCCCCACACGCCGCAGCCCCCCCAGAGCCAGCCAGGCTCCCCCGCGGGGTCCATCCAGCCCCACACGCCGCAGCCCCCCCAGAGCCAGCCAGGCTCCCCCGCGGGGTCCATCCAGCCCCACACGCCGCGGCCACCCCAGAGCCAGGCAGGCTCCCCCGCGGGGTCCATCCAGCCCCACACGCCGCAGCCCCCCCAGAGCCAGCCAGGCTCCCCCGCGGGGTCCATCCAGCCCCACACGCCGCGGCCACCCCAAGGCACATGGCACGGAGGCACTGCCGGCGCCGGGCAGGGCTGGGGCGGTGCGCGAAGGCCGGGAAAGCACCCCCGGGTCCGGCCAAGCCGCCCGAGGGCACCCCCGGCCCGGCCGAAAGGCAAAGCCTCGCCGCGCCCGGGCGGGGCAGAAGCGAGCGGCGGAGCGGCGCCGGGCGGGCAGGCTCACCGGGCGCAGGTGGTAGGTGCCGCAGGCCAGGATGCTGTGCCAGCCCTCCACCGGGCACCACTCCACGGCGTCGGCGCTGAACTCCGTGTCCACCACCTGCAGCGTCCGCGTCCGGCACGGCGCCGCCATCTCAGGGCGGGCTCATGCCGCGGGCACGGCGGCGCCGGGCAGCGCAGCGCCGGGCAGCGGAACCGCCGCACGTCTGCTTCCCGGTCAGGGGCGGCGCGGGGCGGGCTCGGCGCGGCTCGGCTCGGCTCGGCGCGGCTCGGCTCGGCTCGGCTCGGCTCGGCTCGGCTCGGCTCGGCGCGGCTCGGCTCGGCTCGGCGCGGCTCGGCTCGGCTCGGCTCGGCTCGGCTCGGCTCGGCGCGGCTCGGCTCGGCTCGGGCTCGGCTCGGCTCGGCGCGGCTCGGCGCGGCTCGGCTCGGCTCGGCTCGGCTCGGGCTCGGCTCGGCTCGGCCTCGGCTCGGCTCGGCTCGGCTCGGCTCGGCTCGGCGCGGCTCGGCGCGGCTCGGCTCGGCTCGGCTCGGCTCGGCTCGGGCTCGGCTCGGCTCGGCCTCGGCTCGGCTCGGGCTCGGCTCGGCTCGGCTCGGCTCGGCTCGGCGCGGCTCGGCGCGGCTCGGCTCGGCTCGGCTCGGCTCGGGCTCGGCTCGGCTCGGCTCGGCCTCGGCTCGGCTCGGCTCGGCTCGGCTCGGCTCGGCTCGGCTCGGCTCGGCTCGGCGCGGCGCGGCTCGGCTCGGCTCGGCTCGGCTCGGCTCGGCTCGGCTCGGCTCGGCTCGGCTCGGGCTCGGCTCGCCTCGGCTCGGGCTGCCGGCGGCTCCGCGGCCGCTGCTGCCCCGGCCCGGGCCGCCCAGCCGGAGCGGGCTGAGGCCGCGCCGCTGCCCGGCATGGAGGAGCTGCCAGGTGGCCGTGGCCGGGCTTGTGGGCAGCAGAAGGTCTGGGCCGTGCCGAGCTCCGTCCCCAGCTGCCCTCGGGCGAGGGAGCCTGCCGTGAGCTCGCTCTGTTCAATCGCAGCCCAGCATCACCCCCCGCATGCTGCGGAAAGGAGCCTGCAGCTCAGACCTCGGAGAGGTGCCAGGGTGCTGCTCCTTAGAGACAACCCAGCATCGGTGTCCCGGTGGCATCTGCCCTCTGCCACTTCTGAAGACTTTCCTCATATCCCTGTAACTCCGTTTTCCAGATCAGAGACCTCTGAGGAGCAAAGGCTGAGAGCCCTGGGGCTGTTGCACCTGGAGAAGAGCAGCCCCAGAGGGGATCTGGGCAATGCTCAGCAAGAACGAAAGGCTGGGGGGCAAGAGGATGGGGCCAGTGCCAGGACAAGGGCAGAGGGCACAAACTGGAACCCAGGAGGTTGCATCTGAATAGGAGGAGAAACTTCTTTGGTGTGAGGCTGCTGGAGGCCTGGAGCAGGCTGCCCAGAGAGGCTGTGGAGTCTCCTCTGGAGAGCTTCCAGCCCCCTTGGCCATTGTGATCCTGAGCAAGCTGCTGTGGGTGCCCTGCTTTAGTAAGGGGGTTGGACTGGGTGGTCTCCAGAGGTCCCTTCCAACCCTCACCATTCTGTGGCACACATAGCTGTGCCTTTGCAGAAGCTGTCCCAGCCCACAGGGGGATTCTGGTTCCTGCCCTGCGCCTTCCCCCTTTCCTCGCAGTCCTTTCCAAGACGGAGGGCGAGATCTGCACGCTCAGGATGCAGCTCACAGCCAGCTGATGCCATGATGCTGGGCTCCGCTCTCCTGTCCTTCCCTTGAGCCTTCTTTGCTTGCTCCCCAGGCAGCAATGTCTGCAGGCCTGTTTCACAACCCAAAGGACTCAATGCTTAGTGAAAACAGTCAGCCAGGGGCTCATCTTCTGATGGCTTCCCACAAGCTAACACCACATTTATTGACACTGAACTTCATCTGCCAGTCTCTCTTGTAAGACCCTCCTGCAATTCTTCACTCAGCCTGTATTATATCCTTAGAATCACAATGAATTATGTCAGCCAGTGGATGTTGTCACCCTCCTGCTTCACTACTTCTCCTCAATTCTCTTTCAACACATTTGGCACCCAACTGTTGACTTCCCTCCACCACCAAACCCTTTAACTCTTCCTTTCCTGTCTCTGACACAGTTGTTTGTCCACGTGGTGACAGCCCCTGTTTTCCCTTTCTTCATTACATGCCTGGAGCAAAAACCATGATGGAGTAAAACCATGATGGAGTTTGGAGGCACAAGTGGACAGCAGATCCTCAAGCAGCTTCCCAGGCATCACAGCTTAGAGAAAGATGGCTGAAAAGGGGGTGTGGAGGTGCAGAACTCTGCTCCAAACCCACTGCTCTCATTCTCTCTCCATACACTTCCCAGCCCAGCAAGCATGCCCACATTACTCCCCAGAAGTCCCCTGCAGCTCCTCTTCCAAACAGATGTTTCTATCTAGGAAACCTCATTCATTAGGCCTTGCTTTGGTGCCAGGTGATTCAGGGGTGTGTGCAAACAAAGAGCACTTCCTGCTTCAGAGAACCAAGGCATCAAAGACAGAGGTACAGGAAAGAGATGGAGAGTGTCTCCATGAGCATAAAGGAGTTGGCTCCTTGGAAACACCTTAGATGGAGAGTGTCTCCATGAGCATAGAGGAGTTGGCTCCTTGGAAACACCTTAGATGGAGAGTGTCTCCATGAGCATAGAGGAGTTGGCTCCTTGGAAACACCTTAGATGCAGAGTGTCTCCATGAGCATAGAGGAGTTGGCTCCTTGGAAACACCTTAGGATGGAGAGTGTCTCCATGAGCATAGAGGAGTTGGCTCCTTGGAAACACCTTAGGATGGAGAGTGTCTCCATGAGCATAGAGGAGTTGGCTCCTTGGAAACATTTAGATGGAGAGTGTCTCCATGAGAAGAGTACTGCAGAGGCCTGCTGCAAGAACATGGCCCATGTGAGGGCAGCCATGTTAGCCTGCTTTAAGAGGGGAAAGGAGGCTACTTCTGAGAGCTTCATCCTCTGAAGGGCCATACAGGTCATAAGAAGCAGGGCTGCCATGGCCAAGTGTAGCTGGTTCCCCTCAGACACACCTCACACAAAGGGAAGACCTCCAAGTTACAGCTGTGGCAGATCTTGGCTCAGCCAACCTCCCACAGCAATGAGCAAGTTCTGCAGGTGGGGACATGTCTGCTGCAGTCCCTGGGACCTTTCTGAGAGCCACAGTCCCTGCAGCCACTTCCCTCCTCTGGCACAAGGGCAGCCTGGACTCAAAAGGTACAGGCTGAAGGCAGAACCTGGGCAGCCTCACCAAGCCCCCTCTGGAGGCCACTTCTCATTGGGCTGATGGTCTAACAGACCTACAACTAGGGATCATCTTCCCTCCCTGCCTGCTTCACCCCTGACCCCCACCCCCTACCCTACCTCATTCACTGGGATCAGGATTGCCCTAAGCACCTAGTTTTGGGGACTCCTGACCTGGAGCCTCACCTTTCTGCTGCTCTGTTGCCCCATGCAGTCTTAGTCCTCACTGCAGCAGCACAGCACAGATGAGGACTGAGGCTTCTCCCTGCTCAGGGCTGCAGAAGTGTTTAACCCCTGCACTTCAGGCTGGTGACCCTGGGGGTAAAAGAAGGGAAAAGAGGGACTGAAAAAGGTGAGCAAAGAGCCAACATTTCTGCCCTTTCCCCTGGATTACCTCAAACAACAAACAAGGAAATCCTTCTGTCCTGTTTTCTGTCCATCCAAAGCAGTTCAATGTTTCCCCTTTAAGGGGAAAAAAAAAATTGATTAGGTTCTGCTCAGCTCCTTCCTACTTCAGGACATTTTAGGCTGCCTAAAAAACTTTCAGTATGGCCAGGAGCTAGGAGCTGCAGCTTGCCAGGGTGCCCACCAAGGGCATTCCCAGCAGGGAGCTTCAGGAGCTCTTTGTTATTTCCTAAGATGCTTCAAGCCAAAAACCTCTCCCAAATGTTAATTATTAAGAACTTCCTGTGCAGATATTGGGAACTGAACATTGGAAGTCCCCAGCAGCTCCCTTTCCTACCCAACTGAATGCAGACAAGCCCAGCGCTGCAGCCTGAGGTGGCAAAGGGCTGGGAAGGGTTAGATTCTTACAGCTTTGTACTAAAAATATTAGAACTAAATTCTTATTTCAGTGAAGGACTCCAAGAAGGGCTCTGCCTCGAGCACTGTGGAGTAAGGCTACCACCTGGCACTGAAATGATCCATTCAGTTCCTCAGGAAAAGGCCTTGAGGGTGCTGGGGGAGGAGAAGCTCAGCAGAAGCCAGCAGGGAGCACTTGCAGCCCAGAGAGCCAAGCAGAGCCTGGGCTGCAGCAAGAGAAGTGTGGCCAGCAGGGCCAGGGAGGGGATTCTGCCCCTCTGCTCCACTCTGCTGAGACCACAGCTGCAGCTCTGGGGCCAGCTCTGGAGCCTCTGCTCCAGGAAGGATCTGGAGGTGCTGGAAGGTGTCCAGAGAAGGGCCATGAGGAGGAGCAGAGGGCTGGAGCTGCTCTGCTCTGGAGACAGCCTGAGAGAGTTGGGGTTGTGCAGGCTGGAGAGGAGAAGGCTCCAAGAGGACCTAATTGTGGCCTTCCAGGATCTGAAGAGGGCTACAAGAAAGCTGGGGAGGGACTTTTGAGGGTGTCAGGGAGGGATAGGACTGGGGGGGATGGAGCAATACAAGAAATGGAGAGATTGAGATTGGATGTTAGGAAGAAGTTGTTCCCCATGAGGGTGGTGAGAGCCTGGCACAGGTTGCCCAGGGAGGTGGTGGCAGCCTCCTGCCTGGAGGTGTTTGCAGCCAGGCTGGAGGTGGCTGTGAGCAACCTGCTGCAGTGTGAGGTGTCCCTGCCCATGGCAGGGGGGTTGGAACTGGCTGAGCCTTGGGGTCCCTTCCAACCCTGACAGTTCTGTGAGTCTGTGAACCACCACTGCTGTTCCTTGCACAGGTAAGGTAAAAAGGGAGAAAGCAAAAGCATTCAGACTGTGCACAATGGCTGAAAAGAAGCCCAGGGATGTGCTCTGCAGGACAAATCCTCTCCCTGCAGTACTTTGACTCATTACTGTATAAAAAAACCCCTGAAAGGTGAGGCTTGGGCTGAGGACCTCTCATCAAAAACTGTCTAACTACCCCAAATGCCAAATGTTAGCTCTTTGAAACAGCTCACACTGGCTGTCTATGGAGAAGCCATCAAGGCTGCCATATTGCCACAGCTGAGGACCTGAGCTCCCCCACAACAGATTTACACAGCAACTTTCACCCCAAGAAAGCCAAATCAGCTCAAAAACCAGATCAAGCAGGGACCCCCAGCAGGCCCTCTCTGAAGGCAGCCACAGGCCCCAGATGCTCCCTACCCTGTGCTCCACTTACTGCTGCACTGCTTCCTGCTGAGCATTCCCAACAGCTTCTGCTGCACTGCTCCCTGCTGAGCATTCCCAACAGTTTCTGCTGCACTGCTTCCTGCTGAGCATTCCCAACAGCTTCTGCTGCACTGCTTCCTGCTGAGCATTCCCAACAGCTTCTGCTGCACTGCTTCCTGCTGAGCATTCCCAACAGCTTCTGCTGCACTGCTCCCTGCTGAGCATTCCCAACAGCTTCTGCTGCACTGCTCCCTGCTGAGCATTCCCAACAGCTTCTGCTGCACTGCTTCCTGCTGAGCATTCCCAACAGCTTCTGCTGCACTGCTGCCTACTGAGCATTCCCAACAGCTTCTGCTGCACTGCTCCCTGCTGAGCATTCCCAACAGCTTCTGCTGCACTGCTTCCTGCTGAGCATTCCCAACAGCTTCTGCTGCACTGCTTCCTGCTGAGCATTCCCAACAGCTTCTGCTGCACTGCTTCCTGCTGAGCATTCCCAACAGCTTCTGCTGCACTGCTCCCTACTGAGCATTCCCAACAGCTTCTGCTGCACTGCTCCCTGCTGAGCATTCCCAACAGCTTCTGCTGCACTGCTTCCTGCTGAGCATTCCCAACAGCTTCTGCTGCACTGCTCCCTGCTGAGCATTCCCAACAGCTTCTGCTGCACTGCTTCCTGCTGAGCATTCCCAACAGCTTCTGCTGCACTGCTTCCTGCTGAGCATTCCCAACAGCTTCTGCTGCACTGCTTCCTGCTGAGCATTCCCAACAGTTTCTGCTGCACTGCTTCCTGCTGAGCATTCCCAACAGTTTCTGCTGCACTGCTTCCTGCTGAGCATTCCCAACAGCTTCTGCTGCACTGCTTCCTACTGAGCTTCTCCAACAGCTTCTGCTGCACTGCTCCCTGCTGAGCATTCCCAACAGCTTCTGCTGCACTGCTTCCTACTGAGCATTCCCAACAGCTTCTGCTGCACTGCTCCCTGCTGAGCATTCCCAACAGCTTCTGCTGCACTGCTTCCTACTGAGCATTCCCAACAGCTTCTGCTGCACTGCTTCCTGCTGAGCATTCCCAACAGTTTCTGCTGCACTGCTTCCTGCTGAGCATTCCCAACAGCTTCTGCTGCACTGCTTCCTGCTGAGCATTCCCAACAGCTTCTGCTGCACTGCTTCCTGCTGAGCATTCCCAACAGCTTCTGCTGCACTGCTTCCTACTGAGCTTCTCCAACAGCTTCTGCTGCACTGCTCCCTGCTGAGCATTCCCAACAGCTTCTGCTGCACTGCTTCCTGCTGAGCATTCCCAACAGCTTCTGCTGCACTGCTTCCTACTGAGCTTCTCCAACAGCTTCTGCTGCACTGCTCCCTACTGAGCATTCCCAACAGCTTCTGCTGCACTGCTCCCTACTGAGCATTCCCAACAGCTTCTGCTGCACTGCTTCCTGCTGAGCATTCCCAACAGCTTCTGCTGCACTGCTTCCTGCTGAGCATTCCCAACAGCTTCTGCTGCACTGCTTCCTGCTGAGCATTCCCAACAGCTTCTGCTGCACTGCTCCCTGCTGAGCATTCCCAACAGCTTCTGCTGCACTGCTCCCTGCTGAGCATTCCCAACAGCTTCTGCTGCACTGCTCCCTGCTGAGCATTCCCAACAGCTTCTGCTGCACTGCTCCCTACTGAGCATTCCCAACAGCTTCTGCTGCACTGCTCCCTGCTGAGCATTCCCAACAGCTTCTGCTGCACTGCTTCCTACTGAGCATTCCCAACAGCTTCTGCTGCACTGCTTCCTACTGAGCTTCCCCCACAGTTTCTGCTGCACTGCTTCCTGCTGAGCATTCCCAACAGCTTCTGCTGCACTACTTCCTACTGAGCTTCCCTGTTTCTGCAGCACTGCTTCCTTCTGAGCCTCTCCAACAACTTCTGCTGCACTGCTTCCTCCTGAGCTTCCCCAACAGTTTCTGCTGCACTGCTTCCTGCTGAGCATTCCCAACAGCTTCTGCTGCACTGCTTCCTACTGAGCATTCCCAACAGCTTCTGCTGCACTGCTTCCTCCTGAGCTTCCCCAACAGTTTCTGCTGCACTGCTTCCTGCTGAGCATTCCCAACAGCTTCTGCTGCACTGCTTCCTGCTGAGCATTCCCAACAGCTTCTGCTGCACTGCTTCCTGCTGAACATTCCCAACAGCTTCTGCTGCACTGCTTCCTACTGAGCTTCCCCCACAGTTTCTGCTGCACTGCTTCCTGCTGAGCATTCCCAACAGCTTCTGCTGCACTACTTCCTACTGAGCTTCCCTGTTTCTGCAGCACTGCTTCCTTCTGAGCCTCTCCAACAACTTCTGCTGCACTGCTTCCTCCTGAGCTTCCCCAACAGTTTCTGCTGCACTGCTTCCTGCTGAACATTCCCAACAGCTTCTGCTGCACTGCTTCCTGCTGAGCATTCCCAACAGCTTCTGCTGCACTGCTCCCTGCTGAGCATTCCCAACAGCTTCTGCTGCACTGCTTCCTGCTGAGCATTCCCAACAGCTTCTGCTGCACTGCTTCCTGCTGAGCATTCCCAACAGCTTCTGCTGCACTGCTTCCTGCTGAGCATTCCCAACAGCTTCTGCTGCACTGCTTCCTCCTGAGCTTCCCCAACAGTTTCTGCTGCACTGCTCCCTGCTGAGCCTCTCCAACAGCTTCTGCTGCACTGCTTCCTGCTGAGCTTTTCCCAGCCCCCAGTGTGACTGTGCTCTGGAAGCAGCTGGAAGGGAACAGAAGCAGACAAGGATTCATTCCAACCTTTACTTTGTTTCCCCCTTTTTGCCCTGTGTGTGGATTGTTTGCTTGCTGTCAAATGAAACTTCCATGCAGAGTTCTGCAGACTTAACTGCTGAGGCCAGAGCCTTGCCTTCAGGCCTTGCCCCTGCCACAGACACTTCTAGAAAGCCACAAAGGAGGGAAAGCTTTTGCTACATGAGTCTTGGTTTGGTTTTTTTGGGGTTTTTTTTTCATTTGTTTGCAACTTTTGAAGCCACCAACAGTGTTCTCACCTGAACAGTACAGTCAATGAGTCCTAGCAGGAAAGAAAGAGAAACCAACAACAAAAAAAGAACTGTACATGAGTTTACAAAGGTATTAACATATAAATAAGGAGAAGCTTCCTGCCTGGAGCCTCCACAGTAGTCTTTTTGCTTGAGAATATAATACTGGAAGGGTAGACCCAAAGCCCCTTTCCACAGCACCAGTCCAAGCCGTTCTGCTCAAGCATCACAGGGGTTGGTTTGTGTTTTTCTCTTCAGTGCCTCCGGCTCCGACGAGCAGTCCGTCGTTACTGTGCAAACGCAAGAGTCCCAAGGGCCGGGGGGAAGGAGCGCCGCCCGCCGGGGCCCCGCGCCGCCCGCCGGAGCCCCGCGCCGCCCGCCGGAGCCCCGCGCCGCCCGCCGGAGCCCCGCGCCGCCCGCCGGGGCCCCGCGCCGCCCGGCTCCCGCGGGCAGCCGCGCTCCGCCCGGTCACCGCTCGGGGCCCAGCTCCTGCTGGCAGCTGCGCTTCTTCTCCCGGCAGTGCTTCTTGTGGGCAGGCCAATCCTTCTGCTGGCACTGCGAGCCGCAGTACCTGGCCACCTGGCAGCGCCCGCAGATGTTGAACTCGCGCAGCTGGGGAGGACAGGAGAGACCGTTAGGGAGCCTGGCAAGGGCCCCGCTGCTGCCCCGGGCGCCGCCGCTGCGGGCTGCACGGCGGCCAGCAGGGTGCCCAGGCGGCCAAGAAGGCAGCCTGGCCTGCATCAGGAACAGTGTGGCCAGCAGGAGCAGGGAGGTCATTGTGCCCTGTGCTCAGCACTGCTTAGGCCACACCTGGAGTCCTGTGTCCAGTTCTGGGCTCCTCAGGTTAAGAAGGACATTGAGAGACTTGAAGGTGTCCAGAGAAGGGCAACAAAGCTGGGGAGGGGTCTGGAGCACAGCCCTGGGAGGAGAGGCTGAGGGAGCTGGGGTTGCTTAGCCTGCAGAAGAGGAGGCTCAGGGGAGACCTTCTTGCTCTCTGCAACTCCCTGAAGGGAGGTTGTAGCCAGGTGGGGGTTGGGCTCTTCTCCCAGGCACCCAGCACCAGAACAAGAGGACACAGTCTCAAGCTGTGCCAGGGGAGGTTTAGGCTGGATGTTAGGAAGTTCTTCCCAGAAAGAGTTATTTGCCACTGGAATGTGCTGCCCAGGGAGGTGGTGGAGTCCCCATCCCTGGAGGTGTTCAAGAGGGGATTGGATGTGGCACTTGGAGCCATGGTTTAGCTGTCAGGAGGTGTTGGGTGACAGATTGGACTTGATGATCTTTCAGGGCTTTTCCAACCTTATTGATTCTATGATCATCAGCATCAGGCCTTCTGCACCCACCACAAATAACATCTTGCTCATGGTGGGTGGTTGGGGCTCCATCCCTGGAGATATTCAGGGTGAAGCTGGACAGGGCTCTGGGCAACCTGATCTAGTGGAGGATGTCCCTGCTGACTGCAGAGGGGGTTGGATGAGCCTCAGAGGTCTCTTCCAACCCAGACCACTCCATGATTCTATGATCTGGAGAGGGTCCAGGGTAAGACATAAACATGATCAGAGGGCTGGAGAACCTCCTACATAGGGACAGGCTGAGAGAGTTGGGGCTGTTCAGCCTGGAGAAGGCTCCAGGGAGACCTTAGAGCAGCCTTCCAGTACCTGAAGGGGCTGTAAGAGAGCTGGGGAGGGACTTTTGTCAAGGGCTTGGAGTGACAGGACAAGGGACAATGGCTTTGAGCTGGGAGAGGGGAGACTGAGACTAGAGATGAGGAAGAAATTCTTTGCAGTGAGTGTGTTGAGAAACCAGAACAGGCTGCCCAGGGAGGTTGTGGATGTCCCCTCCCTGGAGGTGCTGAAGACCAGGCTGGATGAGGCCTTGAGCAACCTGTGCTGGTGGGAGGTTGTGGGGGACTGTGATGAATCTGTGGACCTTCTGAAGAGCTCTGGTGAGGAGTTCAATATTGAACTCCACAGATTCATCACAGTCCCCTACAGGAGGTGTCCCTGCCCATGGCAGGGGGCTGGAAGTGGATGATCCTTAAGGTCCCTTCCAACCCAAAGCATTCTGTGATTCTATGTCTGTCTGTCAAGGAAGCAGAGTCTTTGGACAACTCATTCTCTGACTATATTTTCTTGCATCTACCCACTGTGAAGAAGCAGAGGGGCTCAGGAGAGCAGCCACTCAAGTTCACCCTTGTCTCAGGACAGGTTACGATGTCCTGTTTGGAGTACACTGCCCTCAAAACCTCTTACAACGCTTTCTCCGGTCTCACACAGCTGCCTGTTCATTCCAGCACAGGGTCCCCAGAGGAATACTTCCACCTGCCTTTTTGTACACTCTGCAAATGTCACTCCTTCCTCTAAACCCCAAGGTCACCCACTGCTCCAGCTCACAGCCACATTCCCTCAGAAAATGGTCAGAGGGGCTGAAGATTGCTGCCAAAGGAAACCTGAGCTAAAAGGGAGGCCTGCTCCTAGTGGCTGCGTGGCACTTGTAAAGCTTTAGGTGGCAAGGACAAACCCCTGGTGGCCAGGGCAGCCTGAGGCACTGCCTGCTCCCTGGCAGCTCTTGGGGCCATACCTGCTTTTCAATCATTGTGCAGGGGGGGTAGTGACATTCATAGTAAGTGCAGGAGTTCTCCTCCTCCTCCACCACGTCCCCGTTGGCGTTGTAGTAGCGCGTCACATTCAGCACGGGGAACTGCTCCTCGATGGGGTCTGTGGGGAGCTGCTGGATTGCCAGCCAGTACAGGCTCTGTTCCCTGGCAAAGACAAGGACAAACTGGCTCCAGACACTCACAGCAAGCATGCAGGGACATTCATTCCAGATCAGTTAATAAGGTAAGCAGGGTAACCATTGCATTTCGCCTCTGGAGTCTCAGGCTACTCCACACACAAATGTTAGACTCACCTGCCCCAAAACATCTGCAACCAGGCAAAGCCCTGTACACATGGCCTGAACTCTGGTTCTGGAGCTCCCAGAATCATCTGGAGCACGAGAGCATATTTAGACTGGAGATTAGGAAGAAACTCTTGAGAGTGAGGCTGGGGAGACTCTGGCACAGGCTGCCCAGGGAGGCTGTGGCTGTCGCCTCCCTGGAGGAGCTCAAGGCCAGGTTGGATGAGGCCTTGAGCAAGCTGTGCTGGGGGGAGGTGTCCCTGCCCAAGGCAGGATGCAAACTCAAGGTCCCTCCCAACCCAAACTGTTCAGTCAGTCTCTGGCATTCAGTGCAGCTTCTCAAAAGCAGTTTAATAAGCCCTGAGCATCCCTGCTTGTGGGTTTCCAGAGCAGTGTCTTGGGGGATGTTGACTCCAAGAGCCTCCACCAGGAATGACCAGGCCTGTGTCACAGCCTGGATTCACCAAATCCATCCTGACACAGAGCCTGATGTGCTCTGAGCACTGACATCAGTGCAACACAGCAAGGGAGCCCACAAGGGCTGGCTGCTGATCCCAGGAACTCAGCTGGGTTTCACAAAGTGCAAGCACTTAGCAGCTGCAGGCTTCTATGGCTTGTGTCAGAATTTCACTGCCTGATGACAGTCACAAGCCAGTAAAACCTGCAGACTTAACAGCCTGCCCAGATGCCACCAGGAACTGGAAGGGAACAGAAGATTCCTGTTCCACAGCAGTGACATCTGGCACAGCAGGACCCCTACACAACACTGCTGTGGGGTTGGATGGTCCCTTCACAGCTCACACCAGCAGTGAGCTTTAACTCTGCCCCCACAAGAGAGGAAGCCAAGGTGTGTAGTGCAGGTGACACCACAAAAGGTTCTGCCAAGATGAGAACTGCCAGCAGTGCTCAGGTGGCCAAGAAGGCCACCAGCAGCCTGGCCTGGATCAGCAGTGGTGTGGCCAGGAGGAGCAGGGCAGTGACCATGCCCCTGTGCTGAGCACTGTGAGGCCACACCTTGAGTACTGGGCTCAGATTTGAGGGCCTCACTGCAAGGACATTGAGAGGCTGGAGCAGGTCCAGAGAAGGGCAACAAAGCTGGGGGGGAAGGGGGCTGGGGGGGAAGGGGCTGGGGGGGAAGGGGGCTGGGGTTGTTAAGTCTGGAGAGGAGGAGGCTGAGGGGAGACCTCATTGCTCTCTACAGCTCCCTGCAAGGAGGCTGGAGCCAGGTGAGGTTGGTCTCTTCTCCCTAGTAACAAGTGACAGGATGAGAGGACATGGCCTCAAGTTGGACCAGGGGAGGTTTAGGTTGGGTATTATGCACTGAAATGGTTCTCCAAGACTGGGACAGGCTCCCCAGGGAGGTGGTGGAGTCCCCACCCCTGGAGGTGCTTTTCAGAGGCAGGGATGTGGCTCTGAGGGCCACAGCTTCGCACCAGCCTCGGCAGAGTCACAGAACGGTTGGACTGGGTGGTCATAAAGGTCTTTTCCGACCAAAGCAATTCCAGAACTCTCACCACCACTCCAGGAAGGAGACAACCCATTTTTTGATGCCCCTCCCTGCCAGCCCTTGCCATACCTTTGCTTGCTGGAGATTTCTTCAGCTTTGGGCTTCCACCCCCAAGGAACCAGGCGCAGATTGTCCAGGCGGTTGTCCACGGTCACCGAGTTCAGATGCACCACCTGGAAGCCAGGGGCGATGCCTCCCCGGTGCCTCTCCCTGCAGGAGACCAAACCAACCTCAAGGTGAGCCATGGGCAAGACTCCAAAGCCAAGAACCCCCCCCAATTCCAAAAGGCTGGATGTATCCCAGCCTGCTGCAAACAGCTGAGACTGAACCAGACACAGGGAAACCTGGATGCCTACAGCGGCTGCTGTGGCTTCCTCAGCTCCCAGGAGGAAGAGCCTTGTTCCAGGAGCTTGTTTCCATTCCAAAGGGGTTGAATCAAAAGGCAATCAAGGTCTGCTCAAGTTGCAGGCACACTGCAAAGCTCCTGCAAGGGCAGCCAGGCAGTGCTGTGTCCCCCAGAGCAGAGCTGCTTGACTGTTTGAAGAGGAAATGCTGCCAGGCAGCTGGGCTGGGGTGTGAAGTCAGAGTGTGGCGCTCAGGGAGAAAGGGCTCTTCACAAGCCACAGGCTTCATCGAGTGTGCAAATGATTGTTAGACTCTAATGGCACAAAGCCTGCCATGACTGACCAAGAGCCATCTGAAACTTGCTCAAAACCAGCACAGGACTGTTGGCAAGGAGGCTGGGTGCACACTGAGTCTCGCTGCAAGCCTGCCCTACTGCCTCCTAGCAGTTTCCACTGCCCATTCCACCTCCTTATCATCAGTCCTTGCTCTGTTTCATGAAGTAGCAAGTTCATTGATTCACAGAATGGGTTGGGTTGGAAGGGACCTTAAGGATGATCCAGTTCCAACCTCCCTGCCATGGGCAGGGACACCTCCCACCAGCCCAGGCTGCTCAAGGCCTCATCCAGGCTGGCCTTGAATGTCTCCAGGAATGGGGCTGCCACAAGAACCAAGAACAAAGTGCAGAGGGGGAAAGGGAGGAAAGAAGGCTGAGATCAAGTTAAGAAACATTTCAGAGATGGGTTAGACAATGATAGTTTCAGGAAGGTTGGAGCTGGGGAGAGAGGACTGCTCATGACACCAGGAAAACACAGCAGAGTGGCACAGAGCCTGGCAAGCCTAACTCTGCACCCACAACCCCATCAGCAAACAAACCCCCCAGCCCCTGAGCCCCTCTGCCTCATGCTGGACAAGCCCTTGTCCACACCACTGTCAGCTCCTACTCCTTCCAGTGACAAAGGACAAAACAGAAGGAGGAATCTGGGCCTGGCTGATGACTGCTGAGAGTCAACACAACCCCACCTGACTGAGGTGCCACAGTTGGTACTGGCATGCTAAGGGTGGTTCCTTGTCTCCAGACAAGGAAGCAGCCTCTGACTGCACAAGCATGCACCACTCCTTCCCCTAGATCCACACTGTGAAAGCAGGCAGCATGGACCATCTCCAGAAGCTGATCAGGAATGTGCAGGGAAGCACAGGCTCCTGGAAGAACCTGCCTGCTCCCTTGCAGAAAGGCACAGAGAAGAGGCAGCCTCACTGCCCCCAGAATGCTTTGGGTTGGGAGGGACTTAAAGACTATCTAGTCCCAACTCCCCTAGTCCCATCTTCCACTAGCCCAGGCTGCTCAGAACCCCATCCAGCCTGACCTGGGAGTGTTCCAGGGACAGGGCATCCACAGCTCCTGTGGGCAGCCTGCTGCACCCTCACAGTGAGGAATGCAGCCAGCTCTCCTGCAGAGGTGTAGCTTCTACCTCTCCCACCAGATGCCAGGCAAAACATGTAACCCAACACATCCCAGAGGCTTCCCTGGATACTGGCACTTTCATTTTCCAGCAGCTCCCTTGGGAGGCAGGGCCCCTAACAGAACTGCTGAGCACACCCAGTGGCAAGCCCAGGCCACTGAGCAGCTTTTAGGCAGAAATCAGCTCTTGGAGCTCTCTGAAGATGCAGTTAGTGATACTCATGACTAATCTGCTGATGCTGCAGCCATGTTCCCAACTGCACTGCACCCATCCAGAACACAGCCAGCTGGGATTTCTAGACAGGGAGCAGGGCAAGGAAAAGGTGGCAGGCTTACTTTGCTGGTGCCTAGCCAGAGACACTCAAATCCTGCTCTGAAGGAGCTAACAGCCCACCCTGGAAGCACAGGGAGCACAAGCAAGGCTGCAGGGAGGTCTGCTTTGAGCTTGTCACAGAACACCAGCAGGGGGAGGGCTGGAAGGGACCTCTGGAGCTCACCCAGTCCAAGCCCCTACTAAAGCAGGGCACCCACAGCAGCTTGCCCAGGAGCACAATGGCCAGAGGGGGTTGGAAGCTCTGCAGAGGAGACTCCACAAGCTCTCAGGGCAGCCTGCTCCAGGGCTCCAGCACCCCCAAAGCTGCAGCCAGCCTGGGCATTTTCCTGATCCTGCTTCCCATCTAGTGCCTCAGTTCACCTTCTGCAGAGATCAGAAGGGATGGACTTTGGAGGAGGAGCAGGAGAAGCTCCTGAAGCTGCAGCAGCTTCCAGCTGCTACCAGCTCTCTGTTGCAAGTGAACAAAGGGAGCTGCTGATTTAAGAACAATTCTAAATCTGCTTCAGCTGCAATAGCACCCAACAGGAGCCCACTCACTCCACCTGACCCAGAAGCACACAATCCATCAGGGGCATTGTGGTCGTTTGAGGCTGTGCCTTTAAGAACAAACACTGCTGGAACACACTGGCTAATGTTTTTGGTACTAGAACCAAAACATTCTGATATTCTAAACGAATTTCATTGGTTGATAAACAAAAATTCAGCTTTAGATTGTGAAGCGGTTGGAAAATTTTTTCCTCAGTTCAGTTGGGTTTGGGAGTTGGGGGAGTTTGGTGTTTCAGCCTGTTCTCCCTGCCTGCTTCTTCTGCGAACTGCTGGACTTGGCCTTCAGATAAGCAAACACTAATCCTGCATGGGCTTTTGAAGCTTGCTAACAACTCTTTTCCTTAGTAACTTGCCTTTCTCTCTCTCTAACCCCTTTTTGGGGAAAAAGGGAGGTAAGGGGGGGAGAGAGGGGGTTCCAAAGAGGGGATCCCTCCCTGAGGGAGGGATTTTTGTTGTGTTATTTGTCTTTGCTGTGTATTTCTGTGTATATATTGTAAATACCTGTATATATTGTGTTATATATAACCTGCTTTCCATATATGCTTGTAAATATATAGCTTTTGCTCTTCGACTGAGTTAGCTGTGGTTTCTTACTCTGTGGAGGAGGGAGAGCTAAGCCCTCTCTCAACCTACCACATTTATTGGCTGCCCAACTCGGGGTTTGGTGACAAATTAGTTTGATTTATTGCTTGCTTAAGTCGAACGAGCAAACATGAAGGTGTTTTGGCTTTTTGAGCGTCTGTTCTTCTCGGTCTTTGGTGTATTGATCTACAAGTATTGCCTGGGTATGATTATCGATAAGATAGGTAAATATATAATGCAAAAATTATATTTGTGGTTTAAGTGCAAGATTCGGCTTCTGTATGATCAGTGCCTGGAATTCTTTTATGTTAAAAAGTGCAGGAATGTTACATCTAGCACACTCCCTATTGAGATAAAAGAGTTTAAGATTCCGCTCGGTGAAAGGGTAATTTTAAGTGATGGCTGGGATCCAAAGCTGATTTTCTTGATGTGTGTAGTCCTGCTGATGATGATAATTAATGTGTATTTGTTGGTAGCACTGTACCGGGAGAAAAAAGTGTCCAAGGCATGTTTTGTTATAAAACGGAGGGTTAAGAGACGAAAACGCCACCCTAGCTCTGTTTCAGGAACATCCAGTGAGGATGATAATGGAGAATCTGTGTCAGTTAAAGATAAAGCTAAAAAGTCAATCGGCAAGGCAGCTCTGAATAGCAATGGTGATGATTCTGACAAGCAGCCAGGGGCTACAGTAGCCCCAAACATGGCGGCTCCTGTGTCCCAGGCAGCCACCATTAACGAGGCAAAGTCATTTCCTCCTTCTTCCATGGCAGGAGCGGAAGCGTCCTCCAAAGCAACTAATCTGTCTCAAAGCTTATCAGCTTCTGATAATAAGGCAGCTGGAAACCCAAACACAGCTCCAGTAAAGCAAGTAGCAGTTTTAACAACAAGGAAGGGTAAGACTAAAGCTGATTCAGGAGCTGACGGGGATGCACAGCAAGGTTCTTCTGCTGGGGAGGAAGAGAAAATCTGTCTTAAAAATATAGCTGAGTTATTGAGATCATCAGAGGATCGAGATGCATCTCTTGGTAGGACAGCAGCTAGTGGTGGTGCCTCTCAGCTTAAAGGGATCCTTGAGAGAGTGACAGAAAGGTTGCTTGGACCACAAGTTGAGGAAGAGGAGGCAGAAGAGCAACAAGATGACATAACCGACTGCTCTTCACCCCGGGAGGAGCTTAGAAATGTAAGAAAAGACTATCTCAGAGCAGATAAGGAGCCAGTTCTCGCTTGGCTTGGTAGATGCTATGATACAGGTGCTCCAGCTCTAATGGTTGGAGACAAGTCAGCAGCCCAGCTAGGAACTCTCTCAAAGGATAATGGAATAGATAGACATCTAGGCAAGGCTCTCGGTAAGGTTAATCTGTGGATACGCCTTCTAATGGCGGTTCTCATGAGATACCCTTCCCGAGATGATCTTCCATGGAATCCTAAGCCCTGGACTACCATAGATGAGGGAATCAAGCGTCTGAGAGAATTTGCTGTTAGAGAGGTACTCTATGGTGAACATGAATCTCTGAATCCTGATGATGTTCCTGTAGGAAATGGTCTTACTAAAAAGCTCATCAAGCTTGCTCCTTCCAATTATGCAAACATTCTGGCAAGCAGAATTGTAGCAAGAAATTATGGTGGAGCTCCTCTTACGGTTGGCCAATTCACTGATCAATTGAGACAATTGGATGATAGCATGACACGTGTTTCTTTGGTTTCAGCCATTGAAACTCTGTCTGGAAAACTGGAGAATTGCATGAAAGAGCTGAAGGATGAATTTAAAAACACCATCTCCCAATTGGCACAAAGAGATGATTCCAATTCTTCCTCCAGGTGGGTACAGGTTTCATCTGTGAGGAATAGACATCCTCCAAGGAGGTCATTCCAAAACAGATCAAACCAAAACAGACCACCAAGGCAGTCACGTAGGACTATTTGGATTACCCTGCGTGATCAGTTTGGTGAGAACATGAACAGGTGGGATGGTCAACCAACTTCTAATCTTTTCAGGAGACTGAGAGAACTGCAAAGTGGCAGAACCCGAGGTAGCAATACCAGAAGGGTAGCTGTTACTTCTACAGTTCCCCAGGACAACTCTAGTAGCTCCAACAGTGACTCCAGTTCTAACACTGCACAGTGTGCTCGTTGCACCTGTGGACATGTTCCCCATAACTAGGGGTGCCCTGCCTCCCGCCAGGGGGAGGAGAGGGGTAATACAGATAACAGAATCTATTGGGATGTGTACATCCAGTGGCCTGGCACTTCACACTTTCAGAAGTACAGGGCCTTGGTTGACACAGGAGCTCAGTGCACCATATTGCCATCAAATTATCAGGGATCAGAGTCTATAACTATTCTGGGAGTCACTGGTGGATCTCAAGAGTTAAGTAAAGTGGAGGTTAATATAAGCTTAACTGGTAAACAATGGAAAAAGCATACAGTTGTGACCGGACCTGATGCACCTTGTATTTTGGGAATTGATTTTCTGAGAGAAGGGCGTTTCAAAGACCCTAAAGGTTACAAATGGGCTTTTGGAGTAGCTTCTGTAGAAATTGATGGACAAAAACTGAAGCTGTCTGCTAGACCTGAGCTTTCTGATGAATCTGCAGTTGTGGGACAACACAAGATTCAGGACATTAAGTTGCCGGTTGCTTCTCGGACTGTGCATCACAGACAATACAGAACCAACCGTGACTCTTTGTTGCCCATTCAGAATCTGATTCGTCAGTTGGAGAGTCAGAAAGTCATCAGCAAAACTCATTCACCTTTCAACAGTCCAGTGTGGCCTGTGCGAAAGCCGAATGGAGACTGGCGTCTGACAGTGGACTACCGAGCCCTGAATGAAGTAACTCCGCCTATGAGTGCAGCAGTACCAGACATGATGGAACTCCAGTATGAGCTGGAATCCAAAGAGGCCAAATGGTATGCTACCATAGACATTGCTAATGCCTTCTTCTCTATTCCCATAGCAGAGGAATGCAGGCCTCAGTTTGCTTTCACCTGGAGAGGAATCCAGTACACTTTCAACAGACTGCCAATGGGCTGGATCCACAGCTCCAGCATCTGTCATGCAGTAATCCATGATGCTCTGGAGGAAGGTGGTGCTCCAGAACACATCCAGTTCATCGATGATATCATCGTCTGGGGTAAAACCGCTGAGGAAGTCTTCGAGAAAGGTAACAAAATCATGGACATTCTCCTGAATGCAGGTTTTGCCATCAAGAGAGACAAAGTGAAAGGTCCTACCACAGAGATCCAGTTTCTGGGAGTGCAGTGGCAGGATGGACGCCGACACATTCCAGTGGATGTGGTAAATAGAGTCTCTACCATGGCAAATCCCACGAACAAGCAAGAAACTCTACGTTTCTTGGGGATAGTGGGATTTTGGAGACTACACATTCCTGGATACAGTCAGATTGTGAAACCTCTGTATGATGTGACTCGAAAGAGGAACAGTTTCCACTGGGGACCTGAGCAACAAGCAGCCTTTGACCAGATAAAGCAAGAAGTAGTCCAAGCAGTGGGTCTGGGACCTGTGCGAGATGGTCCAGACATTAAGAACATTTTGTACACGGCTGCAGGTGACAATGGTCCAACCTGGTGCTTGTGGCAAAAAGCTCCAGGTGAGACACGTGGACGACCTCTTGGTTTCTGGAGTCGAGGTTACAGAGGTTCAGAGGCTAATTACACTCCAACAGAGAAAGAGATTCTAGCTGCCTATGAAGGAGTGAAAGCAGCTTCTGAAGTAATTGGAACTGAGTCACAACTTCTCTTAGCTCCCAGATTGCCAGTTTTGAATTGGATGTTCAAAGGCAAAGGTTCCACACCACATCATGCCACAGATTCCACCTGGTCTAAGTGGATGGCCCTGATAACACAGAGAGCTCGAATGGGAAATCTTGAAAGACCTGGTCTGGTGGAAGTGATCTCGAGTTGGCCTGAAGGTACCAACTGTGCTAAACCTCCAGAGGAGAGAGTAACTCGTGCTGAGGAAGCTCCTCCTTACAATGACCTTTCTGATGATGAGAAGAAATATGCTTTGTTCACAGACGGCTCCTGTCGTCTCGTCGGGAACAAGCGAAGGTGGAAGTCTGCCGTGTGGAGTCCAACACGCCGAGTTGCAGAGGCGAAGGATGGAGAAGGAGAATCCAGTCAGTTTGCAGAGGTAAAAGCTGTCCAGCTAGCTCTCAACGTAGCTGAACGTGAGAGATGGCCAAAGCTTTATCTCTACACCGACTCATGGATGGTAGCCAATGCTCTATGGGGTTGGCTAAAGAACTGGAAGAAGAATGGCTGGCAGAGGAAAGGAAAACCCATCTGGGCAGCCGACCTGTGGCAAGACATTGCTGATCGAATCGAGAGAATTCCAGTGAAAGTGAGACACATTGATGCTCACATTCCCAAGAGCAAAGCTACTGAGGAACAGCAGCACAACCATCAGGCAGATCTAGCTGCAAGAGTTTCTCAAGTAGACAAGGACTCTGAACTTGATCTCGACTGGAAACACCGAGGTGAGATATTCTTAGCTCGGTGGGCTCACGATTCATCAGGACATCAAGGCAGAGATGCAACATACCAGTGGGCTCGTGACAGATCCATAGACATTTCCATGGATGCTATCACACAAGTCATCCATGACTGTGACATTTGTGCTGCTATCAAGCAGGCAAAGCGAATTAAGCCCTTGTGGTATGGTGACAGATGGTCCAAGTACAGGTATGGTGAAGCTTGGCAGATTGACTACATCACTTTACCACGTTCTCGTTCTGGTAAGCAGTACGTGCTTACTATGGTAGAGGCAAACACTGGATGGCTGGAAACTTACGCAGTCCCACATGCAACTGCACGCAACACCATTCTCGGTCTGGAGAGACAGATCCTGTGGAGACACGGAACTCCAGAGAGGATTGAATCAGACAACGGAACTCATTTCAAGAACAACCTTGTAAAGAGCTGGGCAAAAGAGCACGGTATTGAGTGGATTTTCCACATTCCTTACTATGCACCAGCTGCAGGGAAGATTGAACGCTACAACGGTTTGTTGAAGACCACTCTCAAAGCCATGGGAGGTGGATCTTTGAAAAACTGGGAAAAGCATTTAGCACAAGCAACCTGGCTGGTGAATAGTAGAGGTTCAGTGAACCGAGCTGGACCAGCACATTCAGATCTGCTACGGAGAGTAGAAGGTGATAGAGTTCCTGTTGTTAGGGAAAAGAATCTGTTAAGTAAAACTGTTTGGGTATTTTCGCCCTCAGGAGAGGCTAAACCTGTCCGAGGGGTGGTTTCAGCAGAAGGTCCGGGTCACACTTATTGGGTAATGCAAGAGAATGGTGAAATTCAGTGTATTCCACAAAGAGATTTAACTTTAGCTGAGAGAGTTTAATTTCAGAATGTTGTACAGCTACAGCGCGTCCAAAGGAAAGAGTCCCTGAGGAATCTACGGTGCACGAACCCTGAGAACCCTGAGAGCCCTGAGTCAACTGAGAGTCCCTGAGTCCCTGTTTCCCTTTTTCTTCGCTTCGTCTGCGGAGAGACAAACTGTTTTCCATTTTCTTGATTTTGGATTTTCTTGGACTTCTGAATCATCTACATCTGAGTATAGCCAGAATGGACGATGAACTTAACTTACGAACTGTAAATATTGTTCTGGATTGGATGGACAGTACGAACAGCCAATGAAATTGTTTAGAAAGGGGTGGACTGTGGTCGTTTGAGGCTGTGCCTTTAAGAACAAACACTGCTGGAACACACTGGCTAATGTTTTTGGTACTAGAACCAAAACATTCTGATATTCTAAACGAATTTCATTGGTTGATAAACAAAAATTCAGCTTTAGATTGTGAAGCGGTTGGAAAATTTTTTCCTCAGTTCAGTTGGGTTTGGGAGTTGGGGGAGTTTGGTGTTTCAGCCTGTTCTCCCTGCCTGCTTCTTCTGCGAACTGCTGGACTTGGCCTTCAGATAAGCAAACACTAATCCTGCATGGGCTTTTGAAGCTTGCTAACAACTCTTTTCCTTAGTAACTTGCCTTTCTCTCTCTCTAACCCCTTTTTGGGGAAAAAGGGAGGTAAGGGGGGGAGAGAGGGGGTTCCAAAGAGGGGATCCCTCCCTGAGGGAGGGATTTTTGTTGTGTTATTTGTCTTTGCTGTGTATTTCTGTGTATATATTGTAAATACCTGTATATATTGTGTTATATATAACCTGCTTTCCATATATGCTTGTAAATATATAGCTTTTGCTCTTCGACTGAGTTAGCTGTGGTTTCTTACTCTGTGGAGGAGGGAGAGCTAAGCCCTCTCTCAACCTACCACAGGCATCTTTGCAGACAGAGAGGATTTTTCTTGGGCTATGTCTGCAGGGCTGGAGCTGCTCTCCTATGGAGACAGCCTGAGAGAGTGGGGGTTGTGCAGGCTGGAGAGGAGAAGGCTCCCAGGAGACCTTACTGTGGCCTTCCAGTATCTGAAGAGGGCTACAAGAAAGCTGGGGAGGGACTTTGGAGGGTGTCAGGGAGGGATAGGACTCGGGGGGATGGAGCAAGACTAGAAGTGGGGAGATTGAGATTGGCTGTCAGGAAGAAGTTTTTCCCCATGAGGGTGGTGAGAGCCTGGCACAGGCTGCCCAGGGAGGTGGTGGAAGCCTCATGCCTGGAGGTGTTTGCAGCCAGGCTGGAGGTGGCTGTGAGCAACCTGCTGTAGTGTGAGGTGTCTCTGGCCATGGCAGGGGGGTTGAGAACTGGCTGAGCCTTGAGGTCCCTTCCAACCCTGACAGCTCTGTGATTCCATGATCTGCCACTGGCTGGTTGGTTTTCAAAGCAGTCCCCAGTGCAGACAAGCACAAGTGATCTGTTCAGGAGCAGCAGCTGTTCCACAGCACCTGTAGCCAAAGGACTCCCTGAAGGCAGCTGGAGGCTCAGTCACAAAGATCTACTGACCTGTCCTGTGTCAGCTTGTCATTAAAGATCACAGCAAAGTGTACTCCCTCACAGGGAGCAAACCAAGCCCTCAGAAAGTTGAAGTAGTCCTCATTTCCTAGCTGCAGAATTGCAATGCTCCTCATCTTCTAGTTGTAGTATTTGCCTTAGCAGCTCTGCTGCCAGGCAGCTCATACCTCACCCCTGTGACTTCCAGAGACCCCTATGCTCAGGCATTTTTGTTCCAGCAGGGCAAAGGGGAGTGACACAACTTGAACTGCCTAACTGAGCACCTTAGAATTATTCCCTAATTTCAGTCAAACCACCCAGAAGAGGCTGGGGCTGCACAATGAGCAAAGAGCAGGGCTGGCATCACCTGCACAGCCTCCAACAGTCAGCTGGAGCAATGTGGAGGTGATGTTGGGCTCTGCTTAGAGAGCACCATGCTGACTGTGTGAGGTTCAGTTAGCAGGAGCTGAGAGTGATTTGCCCCACACACTGCAGCCAGCCTTGCAATGATTTTTTGCCCTAGCTGTATGTGCAACAGGATTAAACATTAACAGATGAGGTTAAAATCCACATTTAATGAGCAGATTGTAAATAACAACAATAATAATAGGCTCTGATATTCTTCCTGTCTCCCAGAGACTAGTTGGGGGAATAAAAGTGACCTGGCAGCATAAAGAAAGCTCAGCCAGATGTTTGGTACTGTAATATTTAAGTGTAGTTTAGAGCTTATAAAGTGAAGTCAGAACAGAGGTGGAGAAGGGTCTGGGGAGACCTCAGAGCAGCCTACCAGTACCTGAAGGAGGCTCCAGGAGAGCTAGGGAGGGACTTTTGCCAAGGGCTGGGAGTGCCAGGATGAGGAACAATGGCTTTGAGCTGGGAGAGAGGAGATTGAGACTGGAGATGAGGAAGAAATTGCTGAGAGTAAAGGTGGGGAGACTCTGGCACAGGTTTGCCCAGGGAGGCTGTGGCTGCCTCCTCCCTGGAGGTACTCAAGACCAGGTTGGATGAGGCCTTGAGCAGCCTGGGCTGATGGGAGGTGTCCCTGCCCATGGCAGGGGGGTGGAACTAGATGGAACTTTAAGGTCCTTTCCAACCCAACCCATTCTAGGACTCCTCTGGTTTAAACACAACCATACTCACCTCTCACTGCTCTCCCCAGGAATAGCATTTTTAGGGAGACACAGCTGTTGGAAGGCTCAGTGCAAAACCAAACCACAGTCAGAGCCATGAGCAAGCCCTGTGCTGGGTTTCCAGCTGAGTAGTTGGAAGTCCCCTGAGAGGACTTAAACTATTACAGGCAGAGAAGTCAACAACACAGGAGATGGTGGCAGCAAAGCTGGGGAGGGGTCTGGAGCACAGCCCTGGGAGGAGAGGCTGAGGGAGCTGGGGTTGCTTAGCCTGCAGAAGAGGAGGCTCAGGGGAGACCTTCTTGCTCTCTGCAACTCCCTGAAGGGAGGCTGTAGCCAGGTGGGGGTTGGTCTCTTCTCCCAGGCACCCAGCACCAGAACAAGAGGACACAGTCTCAAGCTGTGCCAGGGGAGGTTTAGGCTGGAGGTGAGGAGAAAGTTCTTCCCAGCAAGAGAGATTGGCCTTGGGAATGTGCTGCCCAGGGAGGTGGTGGAGTCCCCATCCCTGGAGGTGTTTAGGCAGAGCCTGGCTGAGGCCCTTGGTGCCATGGTTGAGTTGATCAGATGGTGCTGGGTGATAGGTTGGACTGGATGAGCTCAAAGGTCTTTTCCCACCTGGTGAATTCTACTCTCTTGAGACTCCACCTGAGAGAAGGCCTCGGGGGTGGCTCCCTGGGGGTACCCACCAGAGCAGCTCGTGCAGCAGCCGGCCGGAGCCCCGTCCGCGGTTCTTGTCGAAGGCGTACGCGAATATCTTAGCACCATTGCCGTCGGCATCGACCTCCATCCGAGCCTGGCGAGAGGACAAGGCTGTCAGCACGCCCACAGCCCAGCAGCAGGGCACAGGTCTTCCCCTGGAAGGACCCAATTTAAGGCTTGCTCCTAGAGGTCACTCGACCTTAATGGAGTTGGAGCTGCTTCAAGAGGACCCAAGCAGCTCTGCTATTGTTCCTCAAGATGGAAAGGGAGGAAGGGAGCAGCAGGAGTCCTGCCCGGACAAAGGACAGCAGCCACCCAGTTGTGAGCTGCAGGGGCAGGATCCATTCTCTGCTCTGGCACAGACCCATCACCAAGGCTTTCACTCCAGTGTTGCTTTACACTAATTAATTAGGGGCTGCCAGTGACAGCAGTGCTGCTTCCTCCTTTGCTCCACCCGGCCACTTGGGGCTGGCACCAACACTCGGCAACTACACTGAGGACTGGGCAAACTTTGGCTGCTCTCAGGTGTCAGCACCCTCAGTGACCACACAAGCTTATGGTGAGCTTCCACAGAGGAGCAAGGGGCAGCCAGGGTGGACTCTGGGAGCAGCACTGCCACAGCACTTCAACTGAGAGCGGCTCTGGAGCACCCACTGAGCTGTGGGCACTGGGCAAAGGAGAGATGGCTCCCAGGAGACCTTACTGTGGCCTTCCAGTATCTGAAGAGGGCTACAAGAAAACTGGGGAAGGACTTTTGAGGGTGTCAGGGAAGGATAGGACTGGGAGGGATGGAGCAAAACTAGAAATGGGGAGATTGAGATTGGATGTTAGGAAGTTGGTCCCCATGAGGGTGGTGAGAGCCTGGCACAGGTTGCCCAGGGAGGTGGTGGAAGCCTCATCCCTGGAGGTTTTCACAGCCAGGCTGGAGGTGGCTGTGAGCAACCTGCTGCAGTGTGAGGTGTCCCTGCCCATGGCAGGGGGCTTGGAACTGGATGATCTTTGAGGTCCCTTCCTATCCTAACAATTCTATGATTCTATGGCCCCTGCTCCAGAAAAGTCTCAGGTTTAGAGGATTTTAGTGGATTCTTGCCACTGAGAATTCTTTCTTTCAAAGCTTGGGGCTTGCAGGACTGAAGCTCTCCAGAGCTCCTTTCCAACCCCTATCATCCTGTGACCCTCTGCCAGGGGATGTTAAGGGACATTTTTTTCCTCTGCTCCCACATTCACCGACAATAAAATGAGGTTTTCCCAGCCCAGACTGTGTGTGAGGTGAACATCTGCAATGTCTGCCAACCCCTAAAGGAGGGAAAACAAACTAACGGTTGTCAAAAAGCATACAAACCGAAAACTGGAGACAAAAACACTCTCTATCCATTAATTAATTCGTTCAAATAAGGCTCGTTTAAAACAACAAACCCAACGGGGCTTTTCCTGCCGGGATTTCCATGCCGGAGCGGCGCTGCCGGCCGTGCCGCACCGAACCCAAAGCCCTCGGCCGCGGCTGGCTGCCACCTCCGCCGCCGAGCGCCGGCCCCGCGGCAGACCCCGCGCAGGCACCGCCGAGCCGGGAGGCGACGGCAACCAGGCCCGCGGAGCAGAGCGGAGAGACTCGGTACCCCGAGACCAGAAAGAAGCGAAACGAAACAACTGCCGGCAGCCAGGAGCGGCGGAGCGCGGGCAGAGCGCGGGCGGGACGCGGCCGGCCCCCGGGGAAGCGGCAGCGAGAGAGCGGCAGGCACCGAGCGGGGCGGGGAGCGGCGGGGGTAGCGGGGCCGGGGCCGCTCACCTCGAAGGAGTAGCTCTCCACCAGCGGGATGTCCTGCTCGTCGATCAGCGTGTACTTGGTCTGAAACACACCGCGGCCGCACGCCGTCAGCGCGGCCGCACGGCCCGGCACGGCCCGCCCTCCTCCCCTCCCCTCCCCTTCCCTCCCCTCCTGGCGGCACCGGCCGAACCGCCCGCGCCGCCCGCTCCCTCCCACCCCACCCCGACCACAGCGGCGACGGGGCCCGTCAGCCCCGCTCCCGCCCCGACCCCCGACCCCGCCGCGCCGCTCCGCCCGGCGCGGGCCGAGCCCGGCCCGCAGCACCCGGCCGCGCCCCCCCCGCGGCGCCCTCAGGCCGCGGCCACGCCGCGCTCACCTTGCCGGCCACCCGGCCGAGCCGCACGATGCCCAGCTTGAAGTCGGTCATGGCGGGGCCGGGGCCCGGGCCGGCGCGGGCCGGGGTGGCGGCGCCGCGCGCTCCCCTCAGCGCCCGCCGGCGGGACCCGCCGCTGCCACGCGCCGCCGCCTCGCGCACACCCGGGGGAGGGGGGCGGGGCGCCGCACCACCTCCCACCCGCCGGCGCTCGGCCAATGGCGGCCCGCGTCGCCGCCGCGTCGCTCTTACTACGCCGCCGGCTCGGCCAATCGCGGTGCGGCGCGGCGGAGGGTCACGTGGGGAAAAGGGGAGGGGAGGGAGGGGGGAGGCTGGAGAGGCCGTCGCGCGCGGGCGAGGGTCTCGGGAGCGGGAGAGAGGAGGCGCGGGCGGTGACGTCACGTTCGCGGGAAGCTTTGTGCCACCAGCACCGGGGCGCGCGAGCCGGGGGGGCAGGGCTTAAAGGTGCCGCGGGGCCCGGAGCGGAGGCGCCCGGAGCAGGGGTACCCCGGCGCCGCAGAGCTCCGGGGCTGCGGGTCCCCCAGGGGCAGCGTGTCCCGGGGCCGGGGTTCTGTGGGAGCGGGGTGCCCCAGAGCCTCGGATGGGTATCTCCCAGGGCCGGGGATCCCCAGAGCCAGGGTTCTTTACGACCAGAGATCCGCAGTGCCGTGTCCGCACTTACTGAACACCTCTAGGGACGGGGACTCCACCACCTCCCTGGGCAGCCTGCTCCAGTGCCCGACTCAGGGAATTCGGTGCCTCCCCGGCCCTTGCGTGAGCAGGGTGATGTGCTTTTAATTACTTCCATCATCGAATAGCCACCAACACCTACATGACAATAAAAGTTGTTAACGCCTTGAAGTTAAATCATCTGTTCACAAAACTCGGGGAAAGAGCTCTTGAGAGCCTTCCCTCCCAGGGGCTCTGCAGCTGGAGCCCAGCATGTGAGGGCAGAGGCTTGGAGGTCTTCCAACAGGAATACAGAATTAACCAGGTTGGAAAAGACCTTCAGGGTCATCGAGTCCAACCTATCAGCACCATCTGATCAACTCAACCATGGCACCGAACGCCTCATCTAGGCTCTTAAACACCTCCAGGGATGGGGACTCCACCACCTCCCTGGGCAGCACATTCCCATGGCCAATCTCTCTGTCTTGGAAGAATTTCTTCCTAACATCCAACCTAAACCTCTCCTGATCTGCTGTCTTTTCCTGATGGACAACCTCAGCTTCTTTGGCCAACACCTGGAAGCTTTAACAGAGGGTATTCAAAGTGCAAATCAATGGAGAAAGCAGGCAAAGGAGGGTTGATAAAGAAGCTTCCCAGGTACAAACTCACCAGCCTCAAACAACAGGACAGCTGTGTCCTGGAGAACACAAACCCCCAGGAGGGGGAGTTTAACCCAACGCTGGCAGCATCTAACCGAGGCAAATGTTACCTGTGGAAAGCTTTTCTGACTCTTCCAGCTGACAGCAACCCCACAGAAGAGGTTCACCTTCAGGTGTGATGGCGGTGCAGGGGAATTAAACACAGAGGGCTGTGTCCAGTTCTGGGACCCACAGAACTGAAAGGACATGGAACTGTTGGAGAGGGTCCAGAGGAGGCCATGAAGATGATCAGAGGGCTGGAGAACCTCCCCTGTGGCAACTGGCTGGGAGAGCTGGGGCTGTTCAGCCTGGAGAGGAGAAGGCTCCAGGCAGACCTCAGAGCAGCCTTCCAGTACCTGAAGGGGCTCCAGGAGAGCTGGGGAGGGACTCTGGACAAGGGCTGGGAGTGCCAGGATGAGGAACAATGGCTTTGAGCTGGGAGAGGGGAGACCGAGAGTGGAGAGGAGGAAGAAATTGTTGAGAGTGAGGCTGGGGAGACTCTGGCACAGGCTGCCCAGGGAGGCTGTGGCTGCCCTCTCCCTGGAGGTGTTCAAGGCCAGGCTGGACGAGGCCCTGAGCAACCTGAGGGGCTGGCTGGTGTCCCCTGTGGGGTTGGAGCTGGATGATCTTTAAGACCTCTTCCACCCCAAACCATTCTATGATTCCATGTTTTGGAGCAGGGCCCAAATTCTGCAGCCTGGGCACAGTCCTGACCTCTCCTCTGTCACCACAGTGGAAGAGAGGACTGAGCCCTCCCAAGGGGACAGGCAAAAACCACTCTGGTTGGTGACAAAGGAACTCAGTCACTGACTTTGGACCAGAACACCACGATGGTGAAAGGGATGTTCTGCTTCTCAGAGAATCTTTTAGGGGAAAAACAAGCAACCAAACAGCCCAAATTCCTAATAAAGTAAATTATGAACAGGCAAGGGAAGCGTGGTGCAGGGAAGGAATGACTTGGTCTATCAGGGGGATCGCTGCAGGGCTGATGATTGTGGGGCTTGATGGCTGTGGCCAGACATCTGAAAGGGAACCAAGAATACATCAAGCCCCTGTGGTGCTGCTGTGCTTGATGTGGAGCACCCAGGGTCCCCACTCAGGGTGGCTGGAGCTCTGGTTCCCCAGGGCAATGCTCTGTTGTGTGGTTTGCAGACACCGAGCTGAAGTCAGGGCTTTGTTACTCTGTGGATGGGGTGAGGAGATGGGGTCAGGGAGAAAATCAGAGTGGTGCTGGTGTGCTCTGGGCTTTGCCTGGGGGCAATTAAGGAGGCCCCAGGTGTGGGCCATGGTGCCCAAACTCACTGTGCCTTCCCTGTCTAAGGAAGGTGACCAAACCCCACCTGTGGTGGGAGCCCTGGGGGACCACAACCCGCACAAACCACTGCTGTGAGCTCACCCCCTGGTGAAGAGATGCCCCTGTACACTGCACTGGTTAGGCCACACCTTGAGTCCAGGGTCCAGTTCTGGGCCCCTCAGTTTAGGAAGGAGGTTGACCTACTGGAAGGTGTCCAGAGAAGGGCAACAAAGCTGGGGAGGGGTCTGGAGCACAGCCCTGTGAGGAGAGGCTGAGGGAGCTGGGGTTGCTTAGCCTGCAGAAGAGGAGGCTCAGGGGAGACCTTCTTGCTCTCTGCAACTCCCTGAAGGGAGGTTGTAGCCATGTGGGGGTTGGGCTCTTCTCCCAGGCAAGCAGCACCAGAACAAGAGGACACAGTCTCAAGCTGTGCCAGGGGAGGTTTAGGCTGGATGTTAGGAAGAAGTTCTACACAGAGTGATTGCCCATTGGGATGTGCTGCCCAGGGAGTGGTGGAGTCCCCATCCCTGGAGGTGTTTAGGAGGGGGCTTGATAGGGTGCTTGGTGCCATGGTTTAGCTGATTAGGTGGTGTTGGATAATAGGTTGGACACAATGATCTTGAAGGTCTCTTCCAACCTGGTCTATTCTATTCTATTCTATTCTATTCTATTCTATTCTATTCTATTCCATTCCATTCCATTCCATTCCATTCCATTCCATTCCATTCCCATGGGAGCAGTTCACCGTCAGCCCTTCCAGCACTGGGGGTTACATGGGGCTGTGCATGGGCATGTGAGGGCACTGCAGCAATGTGGGGGTCACAATTTCAGCCCAGGGGAATTCTCTGCATGTTCCTTCCCACAAAACTCCACAAGGCTTGTGGGATTCCCTCTGCATTGGAAGTCTGCTGTTGGCACTGCTTGCCTTTAGCCCCTGCAGGGACACCAACCTGCCTGACTCCTGGGAAGGCTGATGAGGCAGTGGGTGCTGCTCCTCCAGATGTTATGATCCTCTGATTTGCTGCAACTTGAGACCCTTTGAGAGGTGGGAAGGGGGCAGGTTACAGAGCATGAGGAACCACAGCTGCCCACGCCTCAGGGAACTGCCCAGCAGTGTTTGTAGCTTGAAACACGATCAACTCCAAGCCAGGAAGAGTCTGGAATTTCAACCTTCTCTCTGTTTTATTCCCTGGCTGCCTCAGAAGAAGGCCTTTGCAAACAGCAGGAGATACAGCAAGTGAAAGAGTAAAACCACAAACTGTCCTGGTTCCTGCTTCTGCCAGCTGAGGAGGCTGCACAAATCCTGCACTGCCTGTGTGCAGAGCCTGGGGTGGGCATGGGGCTGGGAGAGGCCAGCGAGGGCCTGGGCTCCAGGCAGAGCTGCCCCAGGCACAGCCATGCTCCAAGAACAGAGATCAGTAACAGTTTGTGGGCAAAACCTCTCCAGTTCTGCAGGGAACTGCAGTTTCTGGGACACTTGGGTCAGGGCTTGGTCCCTCTTGCTTTAGGAACCATAGAATCATTAAGGTTGGAAAAGGCTTTTAAGGTCGTTGAGTCCAACCCAACTACCATGAGCACTGAAATATATCCTGGAGCACCACAGCCACAGCTGCCTGAACCCCTCCAGGCATGGGGACTCCACCACCTCCCTGGGCAGCCTGTGCCAACCCCTGACCACTCTTGCAGCAGAGAAATTTTTCCTCATCTCCAATCTAAACCCTCCCCTGGCACAACTTGTGTCCATTTCCTCTCATCCTGTCACCTGGGAGAAGAGACCAACACCAGCCTCACTCCAACCTCCTTTCAGGGAGCTGTAGAGAGCAACTAGGACTCTCCTCAGCCTCCTCTTCTCCAGACTAAACCACCCCAGCTCCCTCAGCCTTTCCTGGTATGATGGTCTCCAAACCCCTCCCCAGCCTCATTGCTCTGCTCTGGACACCCTTCAGCCCCTCAACGTCTTTCTTATGCTGTGGTGTACAGAATTGAACCCAGCACTCAAGCTGTGGCCTCATCAGGGCCAAGTATAGGGCCCAGGTCCTTCCTCCAGTGACAGTCCCCTGTTGGGATGTGCTGATGGATTGGGAAAAGCTCAGGATTTATTGTCCTGCCTTTCCCCATTTCACTACAGCCAGTTCTGTGGCCCATAAGTGACCAGGGCAAGGTACCCACATTTCACCAGGGAGCAAAGGACCCCTGCCCTGCCAGGAAAGGCTGAGAGCTGGGCTTGGTCAGCCTGGAGGAGAGAAGGCTTAGGGGAGACCTTATAGCCATGGAGCAGGACAGAAAGGGTGGCTGCCAGCAGGATGGAGACTCCCTCTTCACAAGCAGTCCCATGGAGAAGCCAAGGGGAGATGGGGACAAGCTCCTGCTGGGGAGAGTCCCAGTGGGCTCCAGAAGAAAATGTTTGCTCTTGAGCACAGCTGGAGACTGGAATCATCTCCCCAGGGCAGCAGTGGAGTCCTCTCCACTGGGCAGCTCAAGACTCATCTTGCCAGGGTGCTGAGCCAGCTCATTTCAGCTCTACTGTGACCTAGAAAGGTTGGAGCAGATGCTCCTTGGGGTCCCTTCCAGGCTGGCATTTTGTGAACCTATAAACCCCCTGCTCAGCCCCAGCTCCTCCACTCACACACTCCCCTTCAGCCATCACCTCCCACTCCACCAAACCACCCCCCCAGCCTTTCTCCAGAGATCCTGCCCACTGCCTTCTGCCCACCAGCAAAACACCAAATGACAGAGCTGTGGCTGCATGGAACCTTTCAGGCAGCAGGAGCATGGTGGAAAACAAACATGATTTGCTGGTTTTTGTTTGTAGCTGCCCTTAATGCTGACCTGGCATTCTGGATCTTGCAAGGACAAGCCTTTCCCAGGATCCACCTCCATAAAGCTCTGCCTGCTTCACTGGCAGGTACTTGAGCAGCAGAGCAGCAGAGCAGAGCAGTGCAGTTTGCTGTTAAATGAAGTGCCAGGAGGAGTTCTGAGGATCCCACTGCTAACACAATGTGCACCTGGTGCTCCACAAGCAGAAGATATCTTCATAGAATGGGAAGGGGACCTTCAAGATCATCCAGTTCCAGCCCCCTGCCATGGGCTTGGACACCTCCCCCCAGGCCAGCTTGCTCAAGGCCTCATCCAGCCTGGCTTGGAACACCCCCAGGGAGGAGGCAGCCACAGCCTCCCTGGGCAGCCTGTGCCAGAGTCTCCCCAGCCTCACTGCAAAGAATTTCTTCCTCATCACCAGTCTCAGTCTGCCCTCTCCCAGCAAAAAGCCATTGCCCCTTGTCCCATCTCCCCCTCAGATGAGCAGTCTCACAGTGGATGTCATTCAATGCAGAGCATTGGGTTGGGAGGGACCTTGAGTTTCCATCCTGCCATGGGCAGGGACACCTCCCCCCAGCCCAGCTTGCTTCAGGCCTCATCCAGCCTGGCCTGGAACACCTCCAGGCAGGAGGCAGCCACAGCCTCCCTGGGCAGCCTGTGCCAGAGTCTCCCCACCCTCACTCTCCACAATTTCTTCCTCATCTCCAGTCTCAATCTCCCCTCTTCCAGCCTCAATCCATTCCTGAGAGACAGTGTGCTGGAGGCTCAGCCCAAACCGTGCTGCACAGCAGGCACCAAGGGTTTGGTTTCACCAAACCAGCTCAACCATTGCCCTGCATCCAAGCAGCCCTCAGCCACTGAGGAGCTGCTGTGCCTCGTTCTGCTGGCACAGAACAACTTATTTGCATATATATTAGAAATCAGCATTAGCACAGCTCCTCCCACTCAGGTTAGCATGGAATTCATTTGGAGGGCTTAGTTTTCCTCTTTGCAGAGGCTCCAGCTGGTTCAGCACCTGGGGTGTGCAGCGCAGCAGGAGACAACTCCCCACCACAGGCAGCTCCCCTGACTCCTTCCTACAAAGGGCTCAGGCAGAGTCTGCCAAATAACCCAGACCCCAGCCAACAAATGACTAGAAACAGTGACAAAACCCTGGTGTGGGTTTTTTGGTCTCTTCCTCCTTTTGAGTCCTGCTCACCACAGGAGGGCTCCAGCCAGGATTTTCCCCTCTGGGGCTGCAGGTCCCCTGGAAGAAAACCTTTGAGGGTTACTTACAAAACTGAAGAGACACTGGCAAGAAAAAAAAGCCAATCAAAGACCATCACCACCTGGCAGAGGAGGAAAAGACCTTGTGGAGCATTTGCCTGAGAGTGAGGCTCACACACCTCAGCATCTTGGGGTGAATTTGATCCTGCTTCCCTATGGAAAATGGACATAAATTAACATTAATGACTTTCCACCCCCTGCCCCCCAGGATGCTCTGTTAGGGCTGAAGCAAACTGCAGTCCTAATGCTGCTGTTCCCAGGGCTTTTAGCAATTCCTCAGAGTCAGCTAAAGCATTCTGACTGCCAGGCTCATTTCACTTCTGACAGCCTGATGGCCCCCACGTCATCATCTGCTGCATGGGCTGCCCCAGGGGACAGCCCAGCCTGGGCTGGAAACAGAGCCAGGCTTCCCCAGGAGCTTTGCTTCCCTCTACACCCCCCTCCAGCTGCACCCCTGTGTGGTGAGACAGAGCTGGCAGGAGTGAGCACCACACAGAAACCATTTCAAGCATCAAGTCTGGAACACAGACACCTCTCCAGAGGTTAAACAGGTCAATGAGCTACAGCTGAGCTCAGGATCCAGTCCCAAGTCGTGTCCCCAGGGCTCAGCACTGGGGATGGTTCTCTCTGATATCTTTATCAGTGACCAGGGCAAGGGAATTGAGGGCACCCTCAGCCAGTGTGCAGTTGACACTAAATGGTGTGGCAGTGTTGATCTGCTGGAGGGAAGGAAGGCTCTGCAGAGGGACCTGGCCAAGATGGATCCATGGGCCAAGGTCACCTGCATCAGGTTTAACAAAGCCAAGGGCTGGGTCCTGTCCTTGGGTCACAACAACCCCATGAACACTCCAGGCTGGGGCAGAGTGGCTGGAAACTGCCCAGCAGAAAGGGACCTAAGGGTGCTGGGTGACAGAAGCTGAAGATGAGCCTGGGTGTGCCCAGGTGGCCAAGAAGAGCACCAGCAGCCTGGCCTGGATCAGCAATGATGTGACCAGCAGGAGCACCCACCTGGCACTGGTGAGGGCACAGCTCAAATACTGGGGTCAGTTTTGGGCTCCTCACTCCAAGGACATCGAGGGCTGGAGCAGGTCCAGAGGAGGGCAACAAAGGTGGGGAAGGGTCTGGAGGAGAGGGCTGGGGAGAAGCAGCTGAGGGAGCTGGGGGTGTTCAGCCTGGAGAAGGGGCTGTGGGGAGACCTCATTGCCCTCTGCAGCTCCCTGAAAGGAGGTTGCAATGAGCTGGGGGTTGGGCTCTTCTCCCTGGTCTCAGGTGATGGAGTGAGAGGAAATGGCCTGAAGTTGTGCCAGGGGAGGGTTAGGTTGGAGATGAGGAAAAAACTTCATTGCTGCAAGAGTGGTCAGGGATTGGAACAGGCTGCTCAGGGAGTCCCTGGAGGTGCTCAAGAAACCTGTGGCCATGGCACTTGGAGACATGGTTTGGTGGCCACGGTGGTGTTGGGTTGATGGTTGGACTCAAAGGTCTTTTCCAACCAAACCAACTCTGATTCCTTATATCCCCACTGGATGAGACCCCCAGGGTGATCTTTTCAAGACCCTCCCTAAGCTTTTCCAAGAAACCTCCAAGTAAGGCCAAACCTTTGGTCCTTCCTCACTGCACTTTTCAACAGCTGTACTTACATCCTACCCCCTGGCAGGGCCACCTCTTGCTGACAGGATCAAGTACCCTGCCTTCCCCTCAGGAAAGTGCTGGTGGTGAGGAAAGCTCCTTCTATCTCTGAGCAGCACTCCCCAGCAGCAGGTTAAGGTGGCACTGCTGCAGGGTGCAGCCACCAGCAGAAAGAGGCAGAAGAGCCACTGCCAAACATGAATCTCATGGCTCAGCCAGGCTTCAGGAGCCATTTCTGAAGCAGCAGCAGTACTGGATGGACAGAAAAGCTGTGCAGAGAGGAACAGACACCTCAAATGCTGCTTTCTCTCAGAGAATACACCAGGACCTGGAACCTTTGACACAGAGAGGGGCTGGAGGGCTTCCTTACCCAGCTCCCTCAGTAGCACCACTCAAGGAATCAGAAGGAAACCCAAAAGGGGATCTTGTACAACTCTCTGAAGCACAGGAGCACAGATCCCACCCACAAGCAACATGAGCACACCAGGGCACTAGGATGTGTGCACTTCTGGTCACCAGGAGCAGATCCAGGAACAGCTGAGCAGCAAAGGATCCCATCCCCTCTGCAGGAGAAACCCCACAATGCCAGCAAGGCCAGAGCTGCTCTCCCTGGGCTACAGACAAAGCCAAGCTGCACACTCTGGTCCCTGGGAATGCTGACAGAAGAGCCACACCTTGGATGCCACTTCAAACAGGGACTAGTAGCTGGAGCACTCCCATCCCACAAGCACAGGGCTGAGGCAGGCAGCCAGCAGTTATGCCCAAGCCTTGGTGTGCCCATGTCCTGCCTCCAGGGGAAGCTGCTGAAGGGCAACACCAGCTGCTGGAAGCTGCAGACCTGGCTCTGGCGAGAGCAGGGCTCACCTGAAGCCTTACCCAGCCCACAGATGTTTGCTCTGTACTGCAGTGCTAGCTTGAGGCAATTCCACTTCAAATCAGACCAGTTTGGGTTGGAAGGGACCTTGAAGATCAAGTCCAATCCCCTTGCAGCCAGCAGGGACAGCTGCAACTGAGCAGGTTGCTCAGAGCCCCAAACCTGACCTGGGATGGTTCCAGGGATGGCACATTACCACCTCTCTGGGGCTCTCACCACAATCTTCCTTTCCTCTCATCTCCATCTCCTTTTAGTTCAAACCATCATCCCTTGTCCTATCACAACTGGCCCTGCTCAAGTCTGTCCCCAGCTCTCTGACTGGTCCCTTTAAGCACTGCAAGGCCACCAGGAGGTCTCCCTGGAGCCTTCTCCAGGCTGCACAACCCCAACTCTCTCAGCCTGGCCTCACAGCAGAGGGCTTCCAGCCCTGCCAGTGCTGCTGTGGCCTCCTCTGGCCCTGCTCCAGCAGGTCCCTGGCTGTGCTGAGGGCTCCAGAGCTGCCCCAGCACTCCAGGGAGGTCTCAGCAGGGTGCAGAATCCCCACCCTGCCCCTGCTGTGGATCAGCCCAGGACACAGCTGGCTCTGGACCATCCACACCCAGGCTCTAAACTCAGTATTGCTGCAAGCAATGACTTCAGGGCAGCAAAGGTAAAAATGAGCTTCAAACTTCAAAACCCACCACCTTGGGTGATGCAGAGGGCAGGGTGGTCCCCAGCCAGAACTATGCATGCAGCAGGGGATGAGGACAAATGAAAGCAGCAACACTGTTTGCAGACAGCTGGGTCTTTTATTAAGTATTTAAGGTGCTACAGAATACTTAAGGAGCCTTCACTTAAAAGACAGCTTCATGTCTGCAGTCTTAGCTCTGTGGAAAGAAGCAAACAAAGCTCATTAGGGGGGAGATTTTTAGTACAACAGCCCAACACAGCAGGTTCAGAGGTGGACACTTACAGCTGGGCACTCGATTGCACCATTATTGATGTCATCAATGATGTCATGTGGGTGCCTGCCATCGATGCTGCAGCCCACAGACTGGGCTGTTCCCAGAATCTCCTTGATTGTCCCTGTGGAAGACAAGAGTTTGTCACTACCCCAGGAGAAGCTCTGAAGTGCATACCAAGAACTCTTCAAACCCCTCAGCTGTCTCTTCCCTCCCTCTGGGGTTTGCAGGCTGCAGCCACACAGCTCACCAGGAGAAAGGCAGCCATGTACAAAATCAGAGGTCTGGAAGGGACCTCTGGAGATCATCCAGACCAACCCCCTGCTCCAGCAGGGCACCCACAGCAACCTGCCCAGGAGCACAATGGCCAGGGGGGGTTGGAAGCTCTCCAGAGGAGACTCCACAGCCTCTCTGGGCAGCCTGTCCCAGAGCTCCAGCACCCTGATACCGAAAGTTTCTCCTCCTGTTCAGATGGAACCTCCTGGTTCCAGTTTGTGTCCCCTGCCCCTTGTCCTGTCCCTGGGCACCACTGGCCAGAGTCTGGCCCCAGCCCCTCACACCTTATCCCTTCACTGAGTGTTGATGAGACCCCCCCTGGGGCTGCTCTTCTCCAGGCTCAACACCCCCAGGGCTCTCAGCCTTTGCTCCTCACAGAGCTGCTCCAAGCCCCTCAGCATCTCTGTAGCCTCTGCTGGACTCTCTCTGGTAGCTCTGTCTCTTGAACTGCAGAGCTCAGAACTGAACCCTGTACTCCCAAGTGTGGCCTCACTGGGGCAGAGTAGAGGGAAAGGAGAATCTTCCTTGACCTGCTGGTCACTCATCTCAATGCCCTCCCAGGAGTCAGACCAGAGCCTGGCTCAGGCTCCCAGAGCCTGGCTCAGGCTGCCAGCAGCCCCAGCAGCAGCACTTACCGGAGAGCTCCCTGGCCAAGGACCTGTGGCGCATCTGCCGCGCGATGTTCACGATCTCGTCGAAGCTGACGCTGCCGCTGTGCTTAACTGCCGAGCAGAGGCACAGCCCCAGTCAGCCAGGCCCACACCAGCACCCCCTCAGAGCAGCACCCTTCCCAGCACCCACATCCCACGGAAAGCAGGCAGTGTGGAGCGGCAGCTGGGCTGCCATCAGCACATGCCTGTGCCCAGGCTTTGGCACAGCCACCCACGAGGAGCAGAAGAACCCTGGGCTGGCATCTGCTGTCAGCTCAGCTCTGGGCTGTGCCAGTCACTGCACTACACAACAGGCACACTGCTGGGGGGGCCTCAACCTCCTTCTAAGGAGCTGAACTGTGGTGGTCTGCCAGCTGTGGTTTGTGCAGATGCTTCACAGAATGGGCTGGGTTGGAAAGGACCTTGAAGATCATCCAGTCCCAAACCCCCTGCCATGGGCAAGGACACCTCCCACCAGCCCAGGCTGCTCCAGGCCTCATCCAGCAGGGCCTTGAACATCTCCAGGGAAGGGGCAGCCACAACCTCCCTGGGCAACCTGTGCCAGTGTCTCCCTACCCTCAGCCTAGTCTTCAATCTCAATCTCCCCTCTTCCAGCTTCAACCCATTCCCCCCCATCCCATCACTACCAGCCCCTGTAAGTCACTTACTGTTCTTCTGCTTCTTCCTGTCACGAGGAGGCTCCTTCAGAGCTTTGATAATCAGAGCAGAGGCAGAAGGAACAACCTCTATCTAAATGAGAAAAGATGTTAAGCGTTTCCTCCTTTCCCATCAGCATTTTGTAGCCAATGAAGATGCTCAGCCCAGCAGGTCTGTGGTTAGTTGAGTGCCACAGGAGGGGTTTGTGAGGCACATATTTGTTCCCAGCCTTTCGGCACAGGCCTCCCCACCAGCAGGAGAGGGCTGCTTCCTTGACTGGGGCTTCCTCTCAGCTCACCACTGGAATGTACCAGCCACAGGGGTCAGGACAGGTACAGTGGCAGGTGGCTATGGGGAGAGTCAAAAAGCTTTTATCTATTTTTTTTGGTGCTTGAAACAGTATTGTCTTGACTAACTGTTCTGTAGAAGGAGCAAATTATCTACAGCAGGATTAAACCCCCCCAACTTCTGCACATGAGCAGGTCCCCTCCCACCACACTCATGGGCTGGAAACCTTCAGCATGGCAAGATCCAGGCTCCATAAACACAAACACAGCTGCTGCCCTGGGCACAGACACAGCCAGACACTGCCCAGGGCTCTCACACACGCACAGCCACTCCTGGCACTCACACCGGGGTTTAAGGTCTGCCGCAGCAGACCCCCACACGCTGGCCGTGTGGAACTCATTTTATCCACCTCGGAAGGATGAAGGGCTGAGTGGACCCTGCCGGGGCCGAGGCTCGTGGCTGGAACAAGCGTCAGGCGCTTGCAGCACGGAGCCCTGCCCTGTGGCGTTCGGTACCTGCGCTTGCCTGTTCTGGATGGTGAGCTTCACCGTGATCCGCAGCCCCTTCCAGTCGCCGGTGGCCTTGGCAATGTCGTCACCCACCTTCTTGGGGGACTGAGGACAGACGCCGCATTGTCACACAACCGTAGTTTAAAGCGGGAACCCCCCCGTGGCCCCGTCGCGACGCCTCCTTTCCCTTCCCCGAGGCATTTCTACACTCCTTCCCTCCCCCCGCGCCCGCCCCGGGCACACTCCCCAGGCCATGCCTCCCCCCGCCCGACCCCGCCGTCACCCCTCCTCGTCCCGTCCCTCGCCGCGCCCCTACAGCGGGCAAAGCGCCGCCGCCCTCCGCCGCAGCACCACGAGGCCTCCCGCTCCCCGGTCCCGCGGTACGTACCAGGCCGAGGGGACCGATCTTGGGGGCCAGAGCGGAGGTGGCGCCGACCTCGCCGCCGGTGCAGCGCAGGTACACTGCAGACACAGCAAGGAGCGTGCGTCAGCCGCGATCCGCCGGGCCCGGACCGCCATCGCGGCCTGGGTCCGGTCGCTTCATCCCCACACCCCCTGCCCGCTCCCGCCGCGGCACGGCACGTACCGACTTTGATCTCGTTGGGGTCGAACTTGGGCGGCATGGCGGCAGCGGACGCGGATGGCGGCGGATCCTGTAGCGGCGCGGCCTGGCTGGGGAGCGGAAAGGCCGAAGGCCGTGCCCGGGCACCGAATATAGCCCCCGAGATCTCGCGAGAGGGCGGTGCCGCGCAGGCCCCGCCTCCTCCGCCGCGCGGCCGCTGTGGAGCGGCCTCCGCGCCTGGAGGCGCTGCGCAGAGCTCTATGGTTGCGCGGGACGCTCTAGCCGTCTGTCTCGCTGTCCCCGTGGGGGCGGCTGCGTGCCCCCTGGCGGAGGCGACCCGGGAGCTGTCGCGTCATGGCAGCGGGGAGCGGTGAGAGAGACCGGGGCGGAGCGGGGGGAAACGGCTCCCGGGGCCTCTGTGCGGGGGTCGTCTGCCCGCAGTGCGGGGATGCGGGGCCGGGATTCGCGGCAAATCGGTGGCGACCACCTCCCCTCCCGGATCTGGGGCTGGATCCGGGGGTGCCCTCCCGGTGCCTTCCACGGCTCTTGCTCCTCCGAGTATCCCGGGCACGGCGCAGGAGCTTCTGCTGCCCTCGGGAGTATCCCGGGCACGGCGCAGGAGCTTCTGCTGCCCTCGGGAGTAGCCCGGGCACGGCGCAGGAGCTTCTGCTGCCCTCGGGAGGAGCCCGGGCACGGCGCAGGAGCTTCTGCTGCCCTCGGGAGCAGCCCGGGCACGGCGCAGGAGCTTCTGCTGCCCTGAGGAGCCCGGGCACGGCGCAGGAGCTTCTGCTGCCCTCGGGAGTAGCCCGGGCACGGCGCAGGAGCTTCTGCTGCCCTCGGGAGGAGCCCGGGCACGGCGCAGGAGCTTCTGCTGCCCTCGGGAGTAGCCCGGGCACGGCGCAGGAGCTTCTGCTGCCCTCGGGAGTAGCCCGGGCACGGCGCAGGAGCTTCCCCTCTGCTTCCATAGAGGTGCTCAGGCGTTCGGGGCAGGCGGTGCCCGGAGCCCCGGGGGATTTGCCGCAGGAGTCGCCGCTGCCCTTGCTCATTGTCGCTGGTTCCCTCAGGTTCCGGGGCCGGTGCTGGCTGCGCGCAGGGCTCCGGGCACAGAACAGCTGCATGCTGGCTGATAAAAGAGTAAAGAGGAGGAGCGAGAGACACAGAGCTAGCCTGTGGAAGCTGTGTGACACCTGGGCGGGGGACACTGCAGGGAATCCCTCAGGAGAAGAAGAAGAGAATGGCGGCAATGAGGGAAAGAAGGGACTGAGAGGCAGAGTGAAGGAGATTCGTTTCGGACATTGCCGGGGCAGGTCCTTGGCAAGATCGAGAGGAGCCTGGTGGTTCCGGGGGGTGGTACAACTGTCACGGCAGCTCTCCAGCGCCGAGAGCAAAGAGCTGGGGGAGAGTAAGTTACAGAGCTGCAGTTCGCCGCCTGTGCCCTCCCCGCGTCTCGTTCCAGTGCATGCCGGGCTGCAGGGCTTGCTGCTACCGCTGCTGGTCGCTTGGTAACCTCCCTGTCGGCGAGCAGGACCTGCTGCTGCCCCCGAGCTGCCTGGTGGCAGCCCTGCCCTTCATGACTAGGCAGCATCCAGCAGGACCTGCTCAGATCCCGACGCTGGCTCACTGCTGCATGGCTGTGCTCCTGAGCATGTTTTAGTAGGTGCCTGCAAAGGTGAACTGCTGGCAGCTGTGGGGACATGGGATTTGCAGCTCATGGATGCTCACTGCAGGGTAGAATAGGATAGGATAGGACAGGATAGGATAGGATAGAATAGAATAGAATTGAATTGAATTGAATTGAATTGAATTGAATTAACCAGGTTGGAAAAGACCTTTGAGATCACCAAGTCCAACCTGTCACCCAGCACCATCTGATCAACAAAACCATGGCACCAAATTCCTCATCCAGGCTCTTCCTAAACACCTCCAGGGATGGGGACTCCACCACCTCCCTGGGCAGCACATCCCCATGGCCAATCTCTCTGGCTGGGAAGAATTTCTTCCTAACATCCAACCTAAACCTCCCCTGGCACAGCTTGAGGCTATGTCCTCTTCTTCTGGTGCTGCTTGCCTGGGAGAAGAGACCAACCCCCACCTGGCTACAACCTCCCTTCAGGGAGTTGGTGAGAGCAAGAAGGTCTCCCCTGAGCCTCCTCTTCCCCAGGCTAAGCAACCCCAGCTCCCTCAGCCTCTCCTCCCAGGGCTGTGCTCCAGACCCCTCCCCAGCTTCTCTGGACCCCTTCAAGTCTCTCAATGTCCTTCTTAACCTGAGGAGCCCAGAACTGGACACAGGACTCCAGGTGTGGCCTAAGCAGTGCTGAGCACAGGGCACAAGGACCTCCCTGCTCCTGCTGGCCACACTGCTCCTGATGCAGGCCAGGCTGCCCTTGGCCTTCTTGGCCTCCTGGGCACACTGCTGGCTCATGTTCAGCCTACTCTCAACTACTACCCCCAGGTCCCTCTCTGCCTGGCTGCTCTCAGCCACTCTGCCCCCAGCCTGTAGCACTGCCTGGGGTTGCTGTGGCCAATGTGCAGAACCTGGCACTTGGATGTGTTCAGTCTCCTGCCCTTGGACTCTGCCCATCTGCCCAGCCTGGCAAGGTCCCTCTGCAGGTAGGTGCTGTCCCAGGCAGGAACAGGTTGTTCTTTCATAGCATCATAGAATTGTTTTGGTTGGAAGAGCTCTCTAAGGTCATTGAATCCAACCCAACACCACCATGGCCCCAAGTGCCATGGGCCATAGGTTTCTGGAACACCTCCAGGCACAGTGACTCAATCACCTCCCTGGGCAGCCTGTTCCAATGCCTGACCACTCTTGCAGCAAAGAAATTGTTCCTCATATCCCACTGAAGCCTCCCCTGGCACAATTCCAGGCCATTTCCCCTTATCCTGTCACTTGTTACTAGGGAGAAGAGACCAACCCCCACCTGGCTCCAGCCTCCTTTCAGGGGCTTGTGGAGAGAATCACATCTCCCCTCAGCCTTCTTTTCTCCAGTGTGGACAACCCCAGGTCCCTCAGCTGCTCCTCACCAAGCCTGTTCTCCAGACCCTTCCCCAGCTTTGTTGTCCTTCTCTTTCAATAAAAATCACATCCTATGAAACATGGCCCCATGCCAAAGGCTCTTCCTGCTGTTGAGTGCTGAGTGCTGGCCTCAGAGCTGATGCTGTTCAGCAGAGCAGGCAGGGCTGATGTCACACAGAGAGGCTTTGCTGCTTTGAGGTGTGACACATCCTCACTACGGCAAGTTGTGACTTTTCCAGGCTGCTCAGCCCATGTCATAACTCTGATCCTTCATCTTTAGACCCCTGATGCAATTCTTTCCCTGTTTGACTCTCTCTCCTTCAGCCTCTGTGCCTTCATGTGTTGTCTGGAGTGAAACTGGGATGATTTCCCACTATCCACACAACTAATAAAAGGCACCTAGCTCGAGCAGGGGAAGGTAAGACCTGACAAGAGGATGCAGAAGTTCTCAGCAGAGAGCTGAAGACATTCAGCACAGCTGTGGATATCATGCTGCAGGCCTTCTTGTCCTGGTTGCTCATCTTTGGATGCCCCTCTCTTGTCTCTCTCTGTGATGGCTTGCTCATGGCTCTTTGGAACAGGATGGAATGGAATGGAAGGAATGGAATGGAATGGAAGGAATGGAATGGAATGGAATAGGATGGAATGGAATGGAATGGAATAGGATGGAATGGAATGGAATAGAATAGGATGGAATGGAATAGGATGGAATGGAATAGGATGGAATGGAATAGGATGGAATGGAATGGAATAGGATGGAATGGAATAGGATGGAATGGAGTAGACTAGAATAGAATAGCATAGAATAGAATAGAATAGAATAGAACAGAATTAGAATAGAATAGAATAAACCAGTTGGGAAAAGACCTCAGAGATCATCCAGTCCAAGCTATCACCCAGCACCATCTGATCAACTCGACCATGGCACCAAGTGCCTCAGCCAGGCTCTTCCTAAACACCTCCAGGGATGGGGACTCCACCACCTCCCTGGGCAGCACATTCCCATGGCCAATCTCTCGTGCTGGGAAGAATTGCTTCTTAACATCCAGCCTAAACCTCCCCTGGCACAGCTTGAGACTGTGTCCTCTTGTTCTGGGGCTGGGTGCCTGGGAGAAGAGACCAACCCCCACCTGGCTACAACCTCCCTTCAGGGAGTTGGAGAGAGCAAGAAGGTCTCCCCTGAGCCTCCTCTTCTGCAGGCTAAGCAACCCCAGCTCCCTCAGCCTCTCCTCCCAGGGCTGTGCTCCAGACCCCTCCCCAGCTTGATTGTTTCCTGCACTCTCAGGCTGTAGCTCCTGGCCTGCTTATTCTTCTGATTGTTTCTGAGGGCTGTCCCAGCAGTCTGGACTTGTTAAAAAAGCAGCAGAGTGGGCTGGCAGGGAAGGAGCAGTGAAACTCTTCTGTCTGATTCCGTCACTCACAAGCAGTTGGTTTTGTAGCCTCCTTCTGCTGCGTCTCAAGCCTGTTCCAGCGGGGTGGGGTGACAGCAGGACAGCCACACAGGACAGCTTTGCCTCCTGGCTTTGGGAGTGGAATGAAGCCTGCTTGCTTGGATGCTTTTAGACTGAACTTCTGTTTTGCTGTAGCACTTAAGGATTTGCCTACACAAAGCTGTGGAGTTTTTGGCAGTGGCCTCCACGCGCCAGGAGCATCTCTGGCTGGATCCTGTGGGTTCTGGTGCTCTTCAGGATGGTTTTGAGAGCAGTTTGCAGGCACAGAGCTGGCAGAGAGCTGGGCCAGTGGCATCCTGGCCTGCGTCAGGAACAGTGTGGCCAGCAGGAGCAGGGAAGTCCTTGTGCCCTGTGCTCAGCACTGCTGAGGCCACACCTTGAGTCCAGGGTCCAGTTCTGGGCTCCTCAGGTCAAGAAGGACATTGAGAGACTTGAAGGTGTCCAGAGAAGGGCAACAAAGCTGGGGAGGGGTCTGGAGCACAGCCCTGGGAGGAGAGGCTGAGGGAGCTGGGGTTGCTTAGCCTGCAGAAGAGGAGGCTCAGGGGAGACCTTCTTGCTCTCTGCAACTCCCTGAAGGGAGGTTGTAGCCAGCTGGGGGTTGGTCTCTTGTCCCAGGCACCCAGCACCAGAACAAGAGGACACAGTCTCAAGCTGTGCCAGGGGAGGTTTAGGCTGGATGTTAGGAAGAAATTCAACACAGAGAGAGAGATTGGCCTTGGGAATGTGCTGCCCAGGGAGGTGGTGGAGTCCCCATCCCTGGAGGTGTTCAGGAGGAGACTTGATAGGGTGCTTGGTGTTATGGTTTAGTTGATTAGGTGGTGATGGATGATAGGGTTGGATGCAATGATCCCAAAGGTCTCTTCCAACTGGTCTGGTCTGGTCTGGTCTATTCTATTCTATCTCTTTTTGTGAACTGCCTTGTATAGCTGTGCCATGTACTGCTCAGGTATTGACTCCTCTCTATTGCTCTTCAATTGCTTATTAAAACCAAGTGAAACTTCAGTGCAAGCTCCATCGCCTCTGTCTCTGTGTGGACTTGTGCCAGCTGCCTGGGCTCACCCTTTTGCCATGCAGTGCTGATCACAGCTCCTCAGGTTCCTCCTGTACCCCAAGGCTTCTTGCCCAGCCAGCTCAAGTTTCCTCCTTTGGGGCTCACTGTTACTCTTCTCTCATCTTACCTCAGTCTTGTCAGCAAGGCAGATTTGGTCCCTGCTGCCTCCCCTGCTGCCTCCCCTGCTGCCTCCCCTGCTGCCTCCCCTCCTGCCTCCCCTCCTGCCTCCCCTCCTGCCTCCCCTCCTGCCTCCCCTCCTGCCTCCCCTCCTGCAGCCCCCACTCAGACTCTGTGTTGCCTGTTCCTGCCCCCTGCTCTCATGCAGCCTCGAATGAACTCTTTTTTTCCCCCTCCTTTATTTTATTGCTCATTTGGTGCCCACCTCTCCTGTCCCAGCCTCCCAACTGGTACCCAGCTAATTAACCAGCTGGGCTCCTCATTTCCTATCCTCCAGCACACTCCCTTTTGCTCCCCTGCTGGTTCAGTCCTCTTCCAGAGCTGACTATTTTCTCTTACCCCTTCACCCACCTGCAGTCCTGATTTCACCAAGCACCATGCCCTGATCCAGTCCTGATTTCACCAAGCACCATGCCCTGATCCAGTCCTGATTTCACCAAGCACCATGCCCTGATCCAGTCCTGATTTCACCAAGCACCATGCCCTGATCCAGTCCTGATTTCACCAAGCACCATGCCCTGATCCAGTCCTGATTTCACCAAGCACCATGCCCTGATCCAGTCCTGATTTCACCAAGCACCATGCCCTGATCCAGTCCTGATTTCACCAAGCACCATGCCCTGGTCCAGTCCTGATTTCACCAAGCACCATGCTCTGATCCAGTCCTGATTTCACCAAGCACCATGCCCTGATCCAGTCCTGATTTCACCAAGCACCATGCTCTAATCCACTCTTCCCTCTCTCTTCTTCAGCTTCTCTCCCCTTTGCACTTGAGTCAGCTGCTGTCCAGCTGAATGAACAGGAACTGAATCTCCAGCTCTCAGTCCTGTGGTGACCATTCTGGGGAAGGTCTGGCTGCCCTCTAAGCCCAGGATGGAGTGGGAGAGTCTGACCTGGGGGGACACAGCCTGGGAGAAGCTCCTAGGTGCCCAGGAGGGCAGACAGCTCAGCTCACCACAGCACATGGCTGGGGCAGCAGTAATCACAGAATCAACCAGACTGGAAAGGACCTCAGAGATCATCAAGCCCAACCTAACACCTCCTGACAACTAAACCATGGCTCCAAGTGCCACATCCAAGCCTTATTTGAACACCTTCAGGGATGGGGACTCCACCACCTCCCTGGGCAGCACATTCCCATGGCCAATCTCTCTTGCTGGGAAGAACTTTCTCCTCACCTCCAGCCTAAACCTCCCCTGGCACAGCTTGAGACTGTGTCCTCTTGTTCTGGTGCTGCTTGCCTGGGAGAAGAGCCCAACCCCCACCTGGCTCCAACCTCCCTTCAGGGAGCTGCAGAGAGCAAGAAGGTCTCCCCTGAGCCTCCTCTTCTCCAGGCTAAGCAACCCCAGTTCCCTCAGCCTCTCCTCCCAGGGCTGTGCTCCAGACCCCTCCCCAGCCTCCTTGCCCTTCTCTGGTTTGCAGCCAGCCTTCCTGAAGCTGGCTTAGCTCTGCAGGAGGTTCTTGGCCTCTTGGGAACTGATTTGGCTTTATAAGCCTGTTCAAAATCTGATTTGGGGCTATGAGGTGTTTGAGCAGAATCTTTCCATCTCATTGTGTGAATAACATGAGGAGGATGCTCCTGGGAGTGACTGCTGCTGCCTAGCCAGCAAATGAATCAAGTGCTTGTTAGCTTGAAATGACTCCCAGAGCTGAGGAGCCAAGTTCAGCCTCCCAAAGCTGAGGAGCAGAGTTCAGCCTGAGCATCCTGACTCCAGTGTTTGCCTGGGATCCCCATGGCAGACTGGGGAGCCACTGGGATGGGCTGTGAGAGGCACCAGAGGAGGCTGTGCTGTGGCTCAGTGCCTTGCAGACAGTGGGCTGTGTTTTGAGCTGCACTGGGGTCTTGGTTCTCACCTGCCCTGGAAGGCAGCTGGGCTGCTCTCAGGATTAGGAGTTTGCCACATCTCCAGCCCAGCTTTATCCCAGAACATTTTGCAGTTCCTTATTATTGTGCCAGAGTTGATGCTGGGTTTCAGGAGTTTGGGTTTTGTCCCAGGTGCTTGATCTCCTGATATGGTTGCAGCTTTTTGAGTCCCCCACCTTAGAGTGGACTCTGTGTTTTCCTGATCACTCAACAGCCCTTCCATCTACAGAGCTGTTGGAGTGAGTCCAGGGGAGGCCACAAAGATGATCCAAGGGCTGGAGCAGCTCTGAGGCTGAGGGAGCTGGGGGTGTTCAGCCTGGAGAGAAGACTCTGGGGGGACCTTAGAGCAGCCTTCCAGTACCTGAAGGGATCCTACAGGTAGGCTGCAGAGGGACTATTCCTAAAGGGGTCTGGAGACAAGCCAAGGGGGAATGCTTTGTAGCTGAGGCAGAGCAGGGTTAGAGTGGAGCTGAGGAAGAAGTTCTTCAGTATGAGGTTGATGAGACTCTGGCACAGGTTGCCCTGGAAGGCTGTGGCTGCCTCCTCCCTGGAGGTGTAGAAGGCCAGGCTGGAGCAGCTGAGTCTAGGTGAGAGGTGTCCCTGGCCATGGTGGGCAGGTTGGAGCAGATGATCTCTGAGGTCCCTCCCAGCCTGAACCAGTCTTATGTTCCACCTTGACTTCATTTATCTTGCAGAGGGATGGCCAAGACCCCTGCCCCATCTCAGCAGTGCTTGGTGGCTCCTGGCAGCGCTTGCTGTGTGGAGCTGTGCTGGGATCTGCCTGTTTGATCCAGCCACAGAAGGGCTTAAACAAACACAACTGCTCAGAGTGTGACTTTCCCCCCCCCTTTTTTTCCTTCTTTTCCCCACTTCTTAGAGCACAGCCCTGCAGTCCAGGCTCCCCAGCAGACTCTCTGCCCAGACTCTGATCCCCTGTGCCACTGAGCTCTCGTCAGAGCTGGAGATGCCTCTCTTCGGCCGCAAGAAGAAGCCCAGCGAGGAGGCTCGGAAGCGCCTGGAGTACCAGATGTGCCTGGTGAGCAGTCCTGAGGCCTCCTCTGCTCCCTGTGGCTAGTCCTGCATGCCAGCAGGCTTGTGGTGAGGCCACTCCTGCAATCCTGGGGTCAGTCTTGGGCCCCTGACTCCAAGAAGGACATTGAGAGGCTGGAGCAGGTCCAGAGAAGGGCAACCAAGCTGGGGAAGGGTCTGGAGAGCAGAGCTGGGGAGGAGCAGCTGAGGGAGCTGGGGGTGCTCAGTCTGGAGGAGAGGCTGAGGGAGACCTCATTGCTCTCTGCAGCTCCCTGAAAGGAGGTTGGAGCCAGGTGGGGGTTGGGCTCTTCTCCCAAGCAGCAAGTCACAGTTCAAGTGGAAATAGCCTCAAGTTGCCCCAGGGGAGGGTTAGATTGGAGGGCAGGAAAAATTTCTTTGCTACCAGTGTGGTCAGGGATTGGCACAGGCTGCCCAGGGGGGTGGTGGAGTCCCCATCCCTGGAGGTGTTCAAGAAATGTGTGGCCATGGCACTTGGGGCCAGGGTTTAGTGGCCATGGTGGGGTTGGGCTGGTGGTTGGACTCAGTGATCTTAGAGACCTTTTCCAACCCAATCAATTCCAAGATTCTGTGGTTGGTACCTCCCTGTGTTACTGATCTCACAGACTGCAGCTCATCCTCCTAACATACACCAGACTGCTGCTTTCCCTCTCTCCCTTCACCCTCCTATCCACCAGTCCCCTTTGTGCCACTTCCATCCCTCTCTGCCATTGTGGTTCCATGTAACATCCTCCACCCCATCAGCCAGCCAGCTTCTGGGACTCTGTGACCGTTTGACGCTGTGCCTTTAAGGAAGGGGCACACTGGCTAAATGTTTGTAAAATATTTTGGTTTTCTAAACGAATTTCATTGGTAGGATTGTGGGAGGAGAGATTGGACCCAGGGGAGTTGGGAACTTTCTCTCAGTCTTCCTTCCTTCGCTGTCCCTCTCGGCTGGATCTGCTTCTGGGATTCTGGCCAACTAAGATAAGATACTAACTCCCTGTGCAAGGCCTTTATTCTTTTCCTGCCCTGTTAACCGTCCTCGTCTCTTCTTCTACCTCTTTGGGGGAGAAGGGAGGTAGGGGGTTGAAGGGGGCACAGGGGGAAGCCCCTCTGTGGGGGGTCTGGTTTCTGGTTGAGTTCATTTGCTGTATATTCCTGTATATATTGTAAAATCCCTGTATTTGTTGTGTTACATAGAATCTGTTTCCTTGTAAAATATACTCTCATTTCTCTGACTGGGTTTAGCCGTGGTCTCTTTCTCAGTGGAGGAGGGAAAGCAGAGCCTTTCCTTTCAAACCACCACACTCTCAACCAGAAACCAGACCCCCCACAGAGGGGCTTCCCCCTGTGCCCCCTTCACCCCCCTACCTCCCTTCTCCCCCAAAGAGGTAGAAGAAGAGACGAGGACGGTTAACAGGGCAGGAAAAGAATAAAGGCCTTGCACAGGGAGTTAGTATCTTATCTTAGTTGGCCAGAATCCCAGAAGCAGATCCAGCCGAAAGGGACAGTGAAGGAAGGAAGACTGAGAGAAAGTTCCCAACTCCCCTGGGTCCAATCTCTCCTCCCACAATCCTACCAATGAAATTCGTTTAGAAAACCAAAATATTTTACAAACATTTAGCCAGTGTGCCCCTTCCTTAAAGGCACAGCGTCAAACGGCCACAGACTCCATCTCTCCCTTTTCCTCTGTGCCCCATCACTCTTTACACATCTCCCAGCTTGCTTTTCATAGAATCACAGAGTGGTTTAGGTTGGAAAAGACCTTCAAGATCCCCAACAGGAGCAAGAGGCCATGTCTTCCTGCAGGGTCTAACTCTCTGGGTGCCTGTCTTCTCTCTCCAGGCTAAAGAAGCTGGTGCTGATGACATTCTGGACATCTCCAAATGTGAACTCTCAGAGGTATGTTCTCTACAGCTTCCAGCATTAGCTGACAGCCCTGAGTGCTCTGGCTGCTTTCTGTCACCACCTGGCAGACTCAGCATGGAGTCTGTGAGGCTTGAGAAAGAAATGGCCATGCTGTGCCCCTGCCTCTGCCTGCTGAGCTCTGCCTTCCAGTTGAGGGCTGCTTCTGCTTCTTTTTGGTGGGAGGTTGCCTCTCCTACCTGATGCTTCCACAACAGAGAATCATAGAATCACAGAACTGTCAGGGTTGGAAGGGACCTTAAGGATCATCCAGTCCCAACCCCTGCCATGGGCAGAGACACCTCACACTGCAGCAGGCTGCTCACAGCCACATCCAGCCTGGCTGCAAACACCTCCAGGCAGGAGGCTTCCACCACCTCCTGGAGCAACCTGTGCCAGGCTCTCACCACCCTCATGGGGAACAACTTCTTCCTAACATCCAATCTCAATCTCCCCACCTCTAGTTTTGTTCCATCCCCCCCAGTCCTATCATTCCCTGACACCCTCAAAAGTCCCTCCCCAGCTTTCCTGGAGCCCCCTTCAGATCCTGGAAGGCCACAATGAGGTCTCCTGGGAGCCTTCTCCTCTCCAGCCTGCACAACCCCAACTCTCTCAGGCTGTCCTCACAGCAGAGCAGCTCCAGCCCTCTGCTCCTCCTCGTGGCCCTGCTCTGGACACCTTCCAGCCCCTCCAGATCCTTCCTGGCACAGAGGCTCCAGAACATTTCTGTCCTGGGAATCCTTTTTCACTTGACAAGATGGGAAGGGCAAAGAGGTCTCATCCTCTCCATCAGCACCTTGGGAGGACTCCAGTTTGGGCCCTCATGGCCTGATTTTGCAGGTCAGGAAGGAATTTGTTTGCCTAAGGCTGATTGGTTCTAATCTCAGAGCTACAAAGTCTGCCACCTGTGCTTCATTTTCTAAGTGCAAATCTCTGCTTCCAGCCTGGCTTCTTCTGTGGCAGCCAACTCAATTGGGAAGGAGCTGTCTGCAGACTGGGGGGGTTGGTGACAGACTGCAGGAGGAGAGACAGCTTTCCATCCTGGCAGCCAGGCAGTCCTCTGCAGCAGAAGCTCGTTTCTCTTGCACTTCCAGCTCTGATTCAGTGCCCTGCCTTGCTAAAACATGTTGGTACCTCTGTAACCTGCTGTCAGAGGCAGCCTTGGCCAAGCAAGGTAACAGCTACTGCACTGCTCACTGGGGAGGGATCTGGGGCTGCAGGAGAAGGGTTGTCCTAGAGAGGACAGCAGTCTGCTGTGCAGTGTGAAATGGCTTTGCTGAGGCTTTGGGGTGTTCTGTTCCAAGAAGAGAAGCTGGCAGCATCTTGTGTGTAGGCTGGTGAGCTGTGTGGGATGGTCTGCAAGGCAGCCTGGGCAAAAGGGTGGCAGGCAGAAGGCACACAGTGAGCCAGCTCCATCCATAGCTGCAGCTGCTCTTGGAGCCCCAGTGGCCCTTTTGGATTGGTACCACAAGACTCACAGAATCCCTGCATGGATGGGGCTGGAAGGGACCTCTGGAGATCATCCAGTCCAAGCCCTTGCTCCAGCAGGGCACCCACAGCAGCTTGCCCAGGAGCACAGTGGCCAGGGGGGTTGGAAGCTCTCTAGAGGAGGAGTATCACAGTCTCACAGTATAACCAAGGTTGGAAGAGACCCCAAGGATCATCAAGTCCAACCTGTCCCAACAGACCTCACAACTAGACCATGGCACCAAGTGCCACATCCAATCTCCCCTTGAACACCTCCAGGGCTGGGGACTCCACCACCTCCCTGGGCAGCACATCCCAATGACGAACGACTCGCTCAGTCCTCGAGTCTGAACCTCCCCTGGCACAGCTTGAGACTGTGTCCCCTTGTTCTGGTGCTGGTTGCCTGGGAGAAGAGACCAACCCCCTCCTGTCTACAACCACCTTTCAGGTAGTTGTAGAGGGCAATGAGGTCACCCCTGAGCCTTCTCTTCTCCAGGCTAAGCAACCCCAGCTCCCTCAGCCTCTCCTCACAGGGCTGTGCTCAAGGCCTCTCCCCAGCCTTGTTGCCCTTCTCTGGACACCTTCAAGTGGCTCAATGTCCTTCTTAAACTGAGGGGCCCAGAACTGGACACAGGAGACTCCACAACCTCTCTGGGCAGCCTGCTCCAGGCCTCCAGCACCAACTCTTGTCTTGCTTGTTGTATTTTTAGGCTTTGTGGTTTCAGTAAGTAAAGCAGGACACCACTCTGGCCTTTAAATTAGCTCTGGACAGCAGTTTGGCTGAGAGCACTTCCATGCCTGCAGAGCAGGTTGTGGTGCTCAGAGTTGGGCTGGCATGGGCTGAATTTACTGGAATATCCCTTTTCAGATCATGGAACACTAGAATCATTGGATTCTAGGTCTGATAAGGCCTTTAAGATCATAGAGTCCAACCATTCTCTAGCTCTGCCAAGGCTGGTGCTAAACCATGGCACTCAGCACAGCTCCTCTGGAATTCAACCACCTCCCTGGGCAGCCTGTGCCAGGCTTTGAGAAGCCTTGCAGGGAAGAAGTTTCTTCTCATGTCCAACCTAAACCTGCCCTGGGGCAGCCTGAGGGCTTTTCCTCTTGTCCTGTCACTTGTTGCATGGGAGAAGAGATCAACCCCCACCTGGCTCCAGCCTCCCCTCAGGGAGCTGTAGGGAGCAATGAGGTCTCTCTCAGCCTCCTCTTCTCCACACTAAACACCCCCAGCTCCCTCAGCTGCTCCTCCCCAGCCCTGTTCTCCAGACCCTTCCCCAGCTTCATTGCTCTTCTCTGGACTTGCTCCAGTCCCTCAATGTCTTTCTTGGAGGGAGAGTACCCAAAACTGAGCCCAGCAGTGCCCAAGAGGGATGACCTGTGGCAGGCTGCACAGAAACACATCCAGGTGGGGTTTGAAAGTCTCCAGAGAAGAAGACTCCACAAGTTACTGAGTGAATCATCTCATTCAGCATTAAATCACACAAGGTTTGGACTTCTTCCCAGCCTCAGTCTGCTCTGTGCTGTGCACCACACTGCCATGTTGTGGAGTGCTGATTACATCATAGAATCACAGACTGCATCAGCTTGGAAGGGAGCCTCAAAGCTCATCTTGTCCAACCCCTCTGCAGGCAGCAGGGACACCTCCAACTGGATCAGGCTGCTCACACCCTCATCAAGTCTGACCTTGAATGTCTCCAGGGATGAAGCCTCAGCCACCTCCCTGGGCAGCCTGTGCCAGGCTCTCCCCAGCCTCACTGTGCAGTGTCACTGAAAGCAGCAGCCTGGCCTCCCCCCACACCTCCCTGTGCTTGCCCCAGCACAGACACAGCAGCCCTGAGCTGCTCAGGAACTGACATGCAAAGGGATCCCCTTCAGCCAGGTCACTCTGCCACCTCCAGCTTACTGACTGCACAGATTGCATTGGGCTGGAAGGGACATTCAAAGGGCATCTTGTCCAACCTCCTGCATCTCCAACTAGAGCAGGCTGCCCAAGGACACAGCAAGTCTGATCTTGTATGTATCCAGGGATGAGGCCTCAATCACATCCCTAATTGCAGTCTCTCACCACCCTCTGTCTTCAACATCACAGATTGCACTGGGTTAGGAGGGAGCCTCAAAGGGCATCTTGTCCACCTCCCCTGCAGTCAGCAGGGACACCTCCAGCTAGATAATGGTGCTCAGGGGCCCATTAAGTTTGACCCTGAATGTCTCCAGGGATGGAGCCTCCACCACCTGCCTGGGCAGCCTGTTCCAGGCTCTCCCCAGCCTCACTGTGCAGAACATCCTCCTGATGTCCAACCTAACTCTGCCCTGCTCCACTTTCAAACCATTGCCTCTTGTCCTATCCTCACAGCCCCTTCTGAACAGTCCCTCCCCAGCCTTCCTTATACTGAACTGCATCTCTAAGGTCTCCCTGGAGCCTTCTCCTCTCCAGGCTGAACAGCCCCAGCTCTCCCAGCCTGTGCCCATGGCAGAGGTGCTCTGATGGAAGCTACCTGGGAAGTGCCCTGGGCCAAAAGCAGACGGCAGCAGTCCCAGGTCTCGTTTGTGTTGTCCTGACAGTCTCTTGTTGTCACTTTGCAGGTGGGGGCTGTGGAAGTGCTGCCAGAGATAATATCAGGAGAAATCTGACAGATGTGTTTCTCAATTGCTTTTCAGGTTCCTTATGGGGCCTTTGCCACCTGCAAAGTCTTGCAGAAGAAGGTAAGGTGGCAACCAGCAGGGATGAGGTCACTCTGTCCCTCTGCTCCAGCTCCTTGCTGTGTTTGCAGTGGTTGGCTGTGGTTCTTTATGTGCTGCTTGGGAAGTTTGCTTGTAATGAATTTGACCACTTGGGTGGTTCCCCCCCCTAGGGAGCCACCTGGGGAGGACTAACCCCCTCTGAAGAGCTACCTTCTGCCATGGGAGGTGGGCTGATGGTTCCTACCTTGGCCTGCCAGAAGCCAGCCCCTGGTTTAGGTCTTGTGTTAAATGTTTGACCTTCTGTGAAGAATCTCTTCATTATTGGAATATTTTAGATGGGGCTCAGGGAGATCCTAAGCTCCTGTACAACCTCAACAGCTGTGCTTGTTCTGGGCAGCAGCTCTCCTGCTCAGGCTTCAAAGGGGTTTTATTTTTCATGTTTCAAGGAGACTTCTCCTCCTCAGGTGCTGATGATCCACACAAACAATCTGACATCCCTAGTTCCAAAGTCCTGCAGCCTCCTGAGCCTCCTAACTCTGAAGGTAATGGTGATCCCAACAGCCAGCCTGCAGCCTCTTCTCCTTGCTGCACTAAATCCCCTTGGCCCCAAGCAATGCCTCCTGGCTGAGTGGGAAGCAGTAAGGTGTGAAACCTGCCCCTCTGTGGTGGGTTGAAGTTTCCTCCCCCCCCAGCATTAACTTTTAAGCCAGACCAGCTCAGTTAGAAGGAACTGAAGCTGTATTTACAAGCAAAACCTACCCTCTACAATGGAATGCCAGGAACATGATACAAACCACACAGGATTTACAACATTATACAGATGTTTACAATTAGCAAGCAACATGGAACCCCCCTGGTCAGAAAGAGCAAGGAAGCTGCTCCACTGCCCTCCCTCAAACCTCCCAAACCCCCCAAGAGAGAGAGAGAGGAGCTGAGAGAAAGCAGTGTTAGGCTTATCCCAAGGCCAGCCAGAAGCAGCACATTATCTCCTCCCAGAAGCAACACATTGTCTCCTCCCCAGCAAAGCAAAACAGCTAAGAGGAGAAAAGAGGAGAAGAGGAGGAGAAGAGGAGGAGGGGAGGGGAGGGAAGGGGAGGGGAGGGGAGGGGAGGGGAGGGGAGGGGAGGGGAGGGGAGGGGAGGGGAGGGGAAAGAGAGGGGAGAGGAGAGGAAAGAGAGGGGAGAGGAGAGGAAAGAGAGGGGAGAGGAGAGGAAAGGAAAGGGAGAGGAGAGGAAAGGAAAGGAGAGGAAGGGAGAGGAGGGGAGAGGAAGGGAGAGGAAGGGAGAGGAAGGGAGAGGAAGGGAGAGGAGGGGAAGGGAGAGGAGAGGAGGGGAAGGGAGAGAAGGGGAGAGGAAGGGAGAGGAGAGGAAGGGAGAGAAGAGGAGAGGAAGGGAGAGGAGAGGAATGGGAGTGAAGTGTGAAGATTTGTTATGATACAGCTTCTCTTATCCCAGGCATTTTTCCAGTGAATTTGGTTAGAATGATCTTTTCTTTGCCTTTTTACACCCTAGAGTGATTTGTTTGTAGTTCTCTACTTTTGTGCTCAAAATCTGCAGCTAAGTTTTAAAGGCATAGCCTGAAACCCCCACACCCTCCTGGGTGGTTTACCTCCCAGCCAGCAGTCACTGAGCAGTTTGTATTAAACCATCATCAGTCCCAGGACTCTTTCATCCTCTTTATAATCCCACCCCCACCCCCCCAAACAGCCCCAGTCAGGGCTGAGTGTGTTATGGAGTCATAGGATCACAGAGCTGTCAGGGCTGGAAGGGAGCTCAAGGCTCAGCCAGTGCCAACCCCCCTGCCATGGGCAGGGACACCTCACACTACAGCAGGTTGCTCACAGCCACCTCCAGCCTGGCTGCAAACACCTCCAGGCAGGAGGCTTCCACCACCTCCCTGGGCAGCCTGTGCCAGGCTCTCACCACCCTCATCATCCATCTCCCTTCTGCTCTGGTGGGCTGTTTAGGATCAGAAAATGGTTTGGGTTGGAAGGGACCTTAATGATCATTGAGTTGCAACCCTCCTCCCATGGGCAGGGACACCTCCTACAAGCCCAGATTGCTCCAGGCCTCATCCAACCTGGCCTTGAGCATTTGCAGGCTTGGAGCCTCCACAGCTTCTCTAAACAACCTGTCCCAGGGCCTCACCACCCTCATGGGGAAGAATTTCCTCCTAATGGCAATGGAGCTTCTTCCAGCTTGAAGCCATTGTCCCTCATCCTGGCACTGCATGCCTCTCTAAACTGTCCCTCCCCAGCCCTCCTGGAGCCCCTGCAGGTACTGGGAGGCTGCTCTGAGGTCTCCCTGGAGCCTTCTCTTCTCCAGGCTGAACAGCCCCAACTCTCCCAGCCTGGCCCAATGAGGGAGGTTCTCCAGCCCTCTGATCAGACTCATGGCCTCCTCTGGACCTGTTTTAACAAGTCCAGGTCCTTCTTGTGCAGGGGTTTCCAGAGATGGACACAGGACTGCAGGAGGGGTGTCAGCAGAGCAGAGCAGAGGGGCAGAATCCCCTCCCCACCTAACTGGCATGGGAAGGCAGCAGGTGCTGGGTGCCTGTGTGTGAGCAGCTGTGTTGTAAGTGCCACAGAAATGCTGAGGGCTTCCAGCTCCACCAGCTTCATGCTGTGTGTGCTTCCACCAGAGGCAGACCCATAGAAGGGACCTCCAAAGCTCATCCAGTCCAACCCCCTGCAGTCAGCAGGGACATGCTCCACCAGGTCAGGCTGCCCAGGGCCTTGTTAAACCTCACCTTGGATATCTCCAGGGATGGAGCCTCAACCACCTCCATGGGCAGCCTGTTCCAGTGTTCCACCACCCTCATAGTGAAGAACTTCTTCCTGATATCCAGTCTAAATCTGCCCTTCTCTAGTCTGAAGCCATTGCCCCTGGTCCTGTCCCCACAGTCTCTCTCCATCTTTCCTGTATGCCCCCTTCAGGTGCTGGAAGGCTGCTGAAGCACTGCAGCAGCAACCCTCTCCCCAGGGAGGAAGGTCTCCAGGGGCAGTCCTGCCCTGTCCCTGTGCCAGCACTGGTGTAGGAGCAGTTCAGCTCTCTGAGCAGCAGCAAATGGCTTTTCCTGCCAGGCTGGCTCTGTGGAGGTGATTTATCCAGCTGGCTCATCCTGCCTTGGTGCCACTGTTCTCCCTGGGGTTTTGTTTGTTGGTTGATGCATAGAGGCTTGAGCTGTCAGAAGCCCTACCAGAGCTAGGTGCCTGTGTCTCCTTGACAGCCTAAGCTGCTTTTCAAAGCCCCATGGAAAGGGAAGCATTGTTCATTGACAACCTTCCATTCTTGCACCATGACCTCTTTTCCCAGCCTTGTCTGAGGAATCCATCTGCTCTTCCAGGTTCTGGACCTTCATGACAACCAGCTGGCATCACTTCCTGCTGACATTGGCCAGCTGACATCTCTTCAGGTAAAACATCTGCAGCTGCAGCCCAAGTGGCTGCTGCAGGACAGCAGGAGCATGGAGCTGCTTGCTTCCTAACTGATCACAGCTTCAGTGTGGTGCTCACCTTGTCAGAGCAGCTCACTCACCTGACTGGCACTGCTGAACTGGCTGGTGGCAGAGGGGGAGCAGAAGAGCAGGAGAAGGGCAGGCAGTGCTGAATGATGCAGCCCCAGCTTGGTGCAGGAGAAGAGAAGCAATGCTTAATAAGAAGGACATTGAGAGACTTGAAGGTGTCCAGAGAAGAGCAACAAAGCTGGGGAGGGGTCTGGGGCACAGCCCTGGGAGGAGAGGCTGAGGGAGCTGGGGTTGCTTAGCCTGCAGAAGAGGAGGCTCAGGGGAGACCTTCTTGCTCTCTGCAGCTCCCTGAAGGGAGGTTGGAGCCAGGTGGGGGTTGGGCTCTTCTCCCAGGCACCCAGCCCCAGAACAAGAGGACACAGTCTCAAGCTGTGCCAGGGGAGGTTTAGGCTGGAGGTGAGGAGAAAGTTCTTCCCAGCAAGAGAGATTGGCCATGGGGATGTGCTGCCCAGGGAGGTGGTGGAGTCCCCATCCCTGCAGGTGTTCAAGAAAGGCTTGGATGTGGCACTTGGAGCCATGGTTTAGTTGTCAGGAGGTGTTAGGTATTAGGTCATAGGTTGGGCTTGATGAGCTCTGGGGTCTTTTCCAACCTGGTTGGTTCTATGATTCTGTGAATGATGCAGTCATAGAATGGGTTGGGTTGGAAGGGACCTCCAAAGCTCATCCAGTCCAACCCCACTGCAGTCAGCAGGGACATCCTCCACTAGGTCAGGTTGCCCAGAGCCCTGTCCAGCCTCAACTCCAGGGATGGGGCCCAAACCACCTCCCTGGGCAAGCTGTTCCAGTGTTCCACCACCCTCATAGCAAAGACCCTGTTCCTAACATCCAGTCTGAATCTGCTCTGCTCTAGTTTGAAGCCACTGTCCCTTGTCCTGTCACTGCAGCCCCAGCTTGGTGCAGAAGAGCAGGAGAGGTGCAGGCATGGTGAATGATGCAGTCCAGCTTAGTGCAGGGGCTGCCAGTCCAGATGGCTCACTCTGCCAAGCAGGTGCCAGGAGCAAGCTGAGCTTCCAGTCCCACTGGTTTCCCCAAATCTTGAGGGTTTTCCCACTCTTCCTGCTGTGGTTATGTTGAGAACTCAGTGCAGCCTGCCCCAGTGCACGCTGAAGGTCCCCTCTGCTCAGGGTGCAGCTTTAGGTCCAGTCCCTGCTTCCCTGTGGGTGCTGGGTGGGGGAGCTCTGCCCTGGAGGCAAGGACATTCTGCTTCCCAGTTCCTGCAGCTGCTGGTTGTGAAGAGGGTTTGTCAGTGCATGGGGTGGCTAGGTCACAGAATCACAGAATGCTAAGGGTTGGAAGGGACCTCCAGAGCTCAGCCAGTCCAACCCCCTGCCAGGGCAGGAGCACCCAGGGCAGCTCACACAGGAACACATCCAGGCAGGTTTTGAATGTCTCCAGAACAGACTCCACAGCCTCTCTGGGCAGCCTGCTCCAGGCTCTGTCACACTCACAGGGACAAAGTTTTCTTCCTGTTCCCCTGTCACCTCCTCTGCTCCAGCTGCCCCCAGTGCCCCTTGTGCTGTGCTTGGCCATCCCTGAGCAGAGCCTGGCTCCAGCCCTGCACATCTTTATCCCCAGCACTGAGGGCAGCCCTCAGGCTCCTCAGCTCCAAGCCCTCAGCTCCCTCAGGCTGTGCTCACAGGGAGATGTTCTGCTGCCTGCAGCAGCTCTGTGGCTCTGTGCTGGACTCTCTCAAGCAGTTCCCTGAGGTCCTTCTTGAACTGAGGGGCCCAGAACTGGACACAGATGTACCCTGTATCCAGGGCTTCTGGAAAGGGACATTTTGAATCCCCCAAAATGCTGTCTGAAGCCAGCTTCAACTTACCCTTCTGGGCCTGAAAGCAGTCAGACAGCACAGATGAGTAGAAGACCTCAGGCTTGCTTCGAGGGTATCTTGAATATCCCTTTCTGTTCATACCTTAGGTCCTGAACCTTGAAAGGAATCTTTTGACATGTCTTCCACAGTCCATAGGAGACCTTGCCCAGCTCCAGCTGCTGAATGTGAAAGGTAAGGGATGTGTTCCTCTTGGTGCTCTGGGCTGTGTGGGAGCTGCTTTAGTCATTAGCCCTTTTGGCCAAAGCAAGCACTGCAGGCTCTGCGCTGGGAATGCTAAGGAAGAACACAAGAAAGGTTGGAATTCAAAGAGCTGGGCAAGGCAGGAGAAGCCACCTAAGCTGCAAATGGTTCCTACAGGTTCCCTGAGTTATTTGGGGCTGCTGGGCTGCTCCATAGCAAACGGACAAGCTGCCAAGTCTGACCCAAGAGCCAGGAGCTGAAGCACTCAGCAGAGCGCTGGGCAGAGCGGTTCAGCTCCTGGCTCTTGGGTCAGACTTGCTTCAGGTGATGTTTTCCAGTCTAGCTCATTGCTGGGGAGGGGGAGGAGAGGAGAGGGAGGGGGAGGAGGAGAGGGGAGGGGAGGGGAGAGGAGAGGGAGAGGGAGAGGAGGAGGAGGAGAGGGGAGGAGGGGAGGAGAGGAGAAGGAGAGGAGAGGAGAAGGAGAGGAGAGGAGAAGGAGAGGAGAGGAGAAGGAGAGGAGAGGAGAAGGAGAGGAGAGGAGAAGGAGAGGAGAGGAGAAGGAGAGGAGAGGAGAAGGAGAAGGAGAGGAGAGGAGAAGGAGAGGAGAAGGTAGAGGAGAGGAGAAGGAGAGGAGAGGAGAAGGAGAGGAGAGGAGAAGGAGAGGAGAGGAGAAGGAGAGGAGAGGAGAGGAGAGGAGAAGGAGAGAGAAGGAGAGAGGAGAAGGAGAGGATGAGAAGGAGAGGAGAAGGAGAGGAGAGGAGAAGGAGAGAAAGGAGGAGGAGAGGAGAAGGAGAGGAGAGTAGAAGGAGAGGAGACGGAGAGGAGAGGAGAAGGAGAGGAGAAGGATAGGAGAGGGATAGCAGAGGAGAAGGAGAGGAGAGGAGAAGGAGAGGAGAGGAGAAGGAGAGGAGAGGAGAAGGAGAGGAGAGGAGAAGGAGAGGAGAAGGAGAGGAGAGGAGAAGGAGAGGAGAGGAGAAGGAGAGGAGAGGAGAAGGAGAGGAGAGGAGAAGGAGAGGAGAGGAGAGGAGAGGAGAAGGAGAGGAGAGGAGAGGAGAGGAGAGGAGAGGAGGAGGAGAGAAGGAGAGGAGAGGAGGAGGAGGGGAGGGGAGGAGAGGGGAGAGGAGGAGGGGAGGGGAGATGAGAGGAGGGAAGGGGAGGATCGGAGAGGTTCGGCCCAGAATTGTCTCGGTAGAACCAGTCTTACAGTAGATATCTTTCCACTGCAATTGCTTAGAATTCTCTCGTTTCCTTTCCCGCACCCTGCAGCGATCTCTTTACATTCTTCCACTTTTCTGCTCAAGAGCTGTGAAAAAAATTTTTCCAGGCATAGCCTAAAACTTCCACCCTGCCGCACGCAGGAGCCCGGCCGGGCGCCGCCTCCTGGTGCTAACTGACCTTCCGTCCGCAGGGAACAGGCTGAAGGAGCTGCCCGGCAGCGTGAGCGGCTGGCGCCGGCTGCGCGCCCTGCACCTCAGCGGCAACGCGCTGCGGGCACTGCCGCGGCCGCTGGCGCACGTCCGCACGCTGCAGGTACGCGGCCAGCCCTGCTCCCTCCCGGGGCTCTGCTCTGCTCCCGGCGCCCTGCTCCCGGGGCTCCGCTCCCGGGGCTCCGCTCCGCTCCCGGCGCCCTGCTCCCGGCGCCCTGCTCCCGGGGCTCCGCTCCCTCCCGGCGCCCTGCTCCCGGCGCCCTGCTCCCGGGGCTCCGCTCCCTCCCGGCGCCCTGCTCCCGGCGCCCTGCTCCCGGCGCCCTGCTCCCGGGGCTCCGCTCCGCTCCCGGCGCCCTGCTCCCGGGGCTCTGCTCCCGGGGCTCCGCTCCCAGGGCTCCGCTCCGCTCCCGGCGCCCTGCTCCCGGGGCTCTGCTCCCGGGGCTCCGCTCCCAGGGCTCCGCTCCGCTCCCGGCGCCCTGCTCCCGGCGCCCTGCTCCCGGGGCTCCGCTCCCAGGGCTCCGCTCCGCTCCCGGCGCCCTGCTCCCGGGGCCGCGCTCCCAGGGCTCCGCTCCCTCCCGGCGCCCTGCTCCCAGGGCTCCGCTCCCTCCCGGCGCCCTGCTCCCAGGGCTCCGCTCTGCTCCCGGGGCTCGGATCCCGGGGCTCGGCCCTCGTGTGCTGGCTTCTTGAAATTCCACCCGCCCCCGACAGAAAAGTGCCAGAGCAGCTCAGCTGGAAGCGAATGGAGCTCTGTTTACAAGCACAGCTACAGTCTGAAACATGGAGTGCGATGAATATGTGCCCTGGGAGGAGAGGCTGAGAGCCCTGGGGGTGTTTAGCCTGGAGAAGAGGTGGCTGAGAGGGATCTGATCAATGCCTATCAATAGCTGAGGGCTGGGGTCAGGAGGGAGGGGACAGGGACAGGCTCTGCTCAGTTGTGCCCTGGGATAAGACAAGAGGCAGTGGATAGAAACTCCAGCACAGGAGGCTCCACCTCAGCATGAGGAGGAACTTCTGCACTGTGAGGGTGATAGAGCCCTGGAGCAGGCTGCCCAGAGAGGTTGTGGAGTCTCCTTCTCTGGAGCCTTTCCAGACCCATCTGGATGTGTTCCTGTGTGACCTGTGCTGGGTTCTATGCTCCTGCTCTGGCAGGGGGGGTTGGACTTGATCTTCAAAAGTCCCTTCCAACCCCTAACCTCCTCTGATCCTATCTACAAAATCTACAATATTGAAATGTGTTTACAATTTATAAACAACACAAGAACCCCCCCGGGCAAAACCAGGGGGTTACCAATAGCTTCCCCCTCTCCCCTTCCCAAGCAAGGGAAGAAGAAAGAGGAGAAAAGCAGAGAGTTGCTTGTTAGTACTTAGCCACAACAAAGAAATGCAGCCAAGGTCAGCAAGAGCCAAGCAAAAGCACCCAGATGTCTGTAAGTGAGGAGAGCTTTGCCCTCTTGTGCTTAAACACAAAGCAGACCTTAGGCACAAAGCAGACCTTAGGCACAAAGCAGACCTTAGGCACAAAGCAGACCTTAGGCACAAAGCAGACCTTAGGCACAAAGCAGACCTTAGGCACAAAGCAGACCTTAGGCAGCGAGCAGACCTTAGGCAGCGAGCAGACCTTAGGCACATAGCAGACCTTAGGCAGCGAGCAGACCTTAGGCACAAAGCAGACCTTAGGCACAAAGCAGACCTTAGGCAGCGAGCAGACCTTAGGCAGCGAGCAGACCTTAGGCACAAAGCAGACCTTAGGCAGCGAGCAGACCTTAGGCACAAAGCAGACCTTAGGCACCGAGCAGACCTTAGGCAGCGAGCAGACCTTAGGCACATAGCAGACCTTAGGCAGCGAGCAGACCTTAGGCACAAAGCAGACCTTAGGCACAAAGCAGACCTTAGGCACAGAGCAGACCTTAGGCAGCGAGCAGACCTTAGGCAATGAGCAGACCTTAGGCACAAAGCAGACCTTAGGCAGCGAGCAGACCTTAGGCAGCGAGCAGACCTTAGGCACATAGCAGACCTTAGGCAGCGAGCAGACCTTAGGCACAAAGCAGACCTTAGGCAGCGAGCAGACCTTAGGCAGCGAGCAGACCTTAGGCACATAGCAGACCTTAGGCACATAGCAGACCTTAGGCACAAAGCAGACCTTAGGCAGCGAGCAGACCTTAGGCACATAGCAGACCTTAGGCACAAAGCAGACCTTAGGCACAGAGCAGACCTTAGGCAGCGAGCAGACCTTAGGCAATGAGCAGACCTTAGGCACAAAGCAGACCTTAGGCAGCGAGCAGACCTTAGGCACAAAGCAGACCTTAGGCACCGAGCAGACCTTAGGCAGCGAGCAGACCTTAGGCACATAGCAGACCTTAGGCAGCGAGCAGACCTTAGGCACAAAGCAGACCTTAGGCAGCGAGCAGACCTTAGGCAGCGAGCAGACCTTAGGCACATAGCAGACCTTAGGCACATAGCAGACCTTAGGCACAAAGCAGACCTTAGGCAGCGAGCAGACCTTAGGCACATAGCAGACCTTAGGCACATAGCAGACCTTAGGCACAAAGCAGACCTTAGGCACAGAGCAGACCTTAGGCACATAGCAGACCTTAGGCACAAAGCAGACCTTAGGCACAGAGCAGACCTTAGGCACATAGCAGACCTTAGGCAGCGAGCAGACCTTAGGCAGCGAGCAGACCTTAGGCAGCGAGCAGACCTTAGGCACAAAGCAGACCTTAGGCAGCGAGCAGACCTTAGGCACAAAGCAGACCTTAGGCACAAAGCAGACCTTAGGCAGCGAGCAGACCTTAGGCACAAAGCAGACCTTAGGCACAGAGCAGACCTTAGGCACATAGCAGACCTTAGGCAGCGAGCAGACCTTAGGCACATAGCAGACCTTAGGCAGCGAGCAGACCTTAGGCACATAGCAGACCTTAGGCACATAGCAGACCTTAGGCACATAGCAGACGTTAGGCAGCGAGCAGACCTTAGGCACAGAGCAGACCTTAGGCACAGAGCAGACCTTAGGCACATAGCAGACCTTAGGCACAAAGCAGACCTTAGGCAGCGAGCAGACCTTAGGCAGCGAGCAGACCTTAGGCAGCGAGCAGACCTTAGGCAGCGAGCAGACCTTAGGCACAAAGCAGACCTTAGGCAGCGAGCAGACCTTAGGCAGCGAGCAGACCTTAGGCACCGAGCAGACCTTAGGCACAAAGCAGACCTTAGGCACAAAGCAGACCTTAGGCAGCGAGCAGACCTTAGGCAGCGAGCAGACCTTAGGCAGCGAGCAGACCTTAGGCACAAAGCAGACCTTAGGCACAGAGCAGACCTTAGGCACAAAGCAGACCTTAGGCAGAAAGCAGACCTTAGGCACCGAGCAGACCTTAGGCACCGAGCAGACCTTAGGCACCGAGCAGACCTTAGGCAGCGAGCAGACCTTAGGCACATAGCAGACCTTAGGCAGCGAGCAGACCTTAGGCAGCGAGCAGACCTTAGGCAGCGAGCAGACCTTAGGCAGCGAGCAGACCTTAGGCACAAAGCAGACCTTAGGCACAAAGCAGACCTTAGGCACAAAGCAGACCTTAGGCACAGAGCAGACCTTAGGCACAAAGCAGACCTTAGGCAGAAAGCAGACCTTAGGCACCGAGCAGACCTTAGGCACCGAGCAGACCTTAGGCACCGAGCAGACCTTAGGCAGCGAGCAGACCTTAGGCACAAAGCAGACCTTAGGCACAAAGCAGACCTTAGGCACAGAGCAGACCTTAGGCACAGAGCAGACCTTAGGCACCGAGCAGACCTATCTCCTCCAGGGAGATGTGCCACTGAAGGACCAGCTTAGAAGCTCCCAAGCAAGAGGCAGTGGAGTCACCCCTGCAAGGTGTCAGGCACCCAGCAGGAGTTAGAGCTGAGGGTAACAAGAAGTGGCCACTCCACAAGAGAGGGTCTGGGGAGCTGCAGGGCTCGCTGCAGCTGGGCTCTGGCTGGGCCACCAGAATAACCTGCAGCCCTCTGTGTTCTCTTTTGGAGACGCTGACCTTGGATGCTTCTTCCATGACCTACCCATCAGCTGAGATCTGCAGTGCAGGCACAGAGGCCATTCAGCAGTTCCTCTGCAAAGGTGAGCAGGCAGAGTCTGTGGATGGCAGTGGGAGCTGGGGGGCCGTGCTGGCCTTGCCCTGGGTGCTGTGGTGTGGTCAGAGATGGCATTCATGAGGGACAAATGTCAGGCTGGCTCTGCTCGGGGTGGCTTCTGATGCTCTGCTCAGGCGGCAGGCAGGGCAGTGGGTGATGTGTCTGCTGGCAGACAGCAAAGCAGGAGTCTGTCCTTGAGACTTGCTTCTTGCTGCCCCACTGAAATGTGTGAAGGTTCTGCTAAACCAGCAGAAGAGCTGAGCCAGGGCCTGACTGAGGTTAAGAAGTCACAGAATGGTTTGGGTTGGAAGGGACCTTAAAGCTCATCCACTTCCAATCCCCCTGCCATGGGCAGGGACACCTCCCACCAGCCCAGGCTGCTCAAGGCCTCACCCAGCCTGGCCTTGACCACCTCCAGGGAGATGCCACAGCCTCCCTGGGCAGCCTGTGCCAGAGTCTCCCCAGCCTCACTCTCAACAATTTCTTCCTCCTCTCCACTCTCAGTCTCCCCTCTCCCAGCCCAGAGCCATTGTTCCTCAGCCTGGCACTCCCAGCCCTTGGCCAGAGTCCCTCCCCAGCTCTCCTGGAGCCCTTCAGATACTGGAAGGCTGCTCTGAGGTCTGCCTGGAGCCTTCTCTTCTCCAGGCTGAACAGCCCCAACTCTCCCAGCCTGGCCCCACAGGGGAGGCTCTGCAGCCTCTGCTCATCTCTGTGGCCTCCTCTGGAGCCTCTCCAGCAGCTCCAGGTCCTTCTTGTGCTGGGGGCCCCAGAGCTGGAGGCAGTGCTGCAGGTGGGGGCTGAGCAGAGCAGAGCAGAGGGGCAGAATCCCCTCCCTGTGCTGCTGCTCTCCCTGCTCTGGCTGCAGCTCAGCACTCAGCTGGCTCTGGGCTGCCAGGGACCACTGCTGGCTCCTGGGCAGTTTGTCACCAGCTGGCACCCCCAAGGCCTTCTCCTCCAGGCTGCTCTCAACTCCTTGCACCTCCCTGGGGTTTTTTTCCCCCCCTTGTTTGTACTTTTTCAGTTGGGAGGATTAGGCATTGTCCAGGTACAGAGCTCCTTGCCTTGGGACAAGGAGGCAGAAGCCACTGGAGGTCCCTTCTACCCTCATTTTCTGTGTGGAAGGACATGGAGGCTCCAGCTGATGGTTTGCTAAGAGAAAGATTAAACCAGATGGAAAAGTCAGAGGACAAAGACAAGGTCCTGTGGGTTTGTCAAGGCTGAGTTTAATGCAGACAGAGAGGTTTGGAGGAGGGTTTGTGCAGAGGAAGTGCCTTGCTAGGCTTCAAGTTGACTCCTGGCATAAAAGGAGAGTCAGAAGTTAGTTTCCCATGGGCAGGACCATTTGCAGCCCAGCAGCCTGTGAAGGGAGCACTTCTGTCTGGGCAGGATAGCTTTGGGCAGCTCCCTGGTGGGCACGGGTGGCACTGTCTCCCCTGGCAGCTTCCTGTTGTGAAGCTTGGCTGAGCTGAAGGAGAGCTTTTGGGTGCTCCTCTGTGTGTGGGGAAGCCAGCCCTCAGCTGGAAAGGACCTGAGGGTCTTGGTCAACAGCCAGCTGAAGACAGGCCAGGGTGTGCCCAGGTGGGCAAGAAGGCCACCAGCATCCTGGCCTGGATCAGCAGTGGTGTGGCCAGCAGGAGCAGGGCAGGGACTGCCCTCCTGCCCTCAGCACTTGGTGAGGCCACAGCTCAAACCCTGGGCTCAGTTTTGGGGCCCTCACTCCAAGGAGGACATTGAGGGGCTGGAGCAAGTCCAGAGAAGGGCAACCAAGCTGGGGAAGGGTCTGGAGAAGAGGGCTGGGGAGGAGCAGCTGAGGGAGCTGGGGGTGTTCAGCCTGGAGAAGAGGAGGCTGAGGGGAGACCTCGTTGCTCTCTGCAGCTCCCTGGTTGGGGATGTGGTTGTTGGTCTCTTCTCCCATGGACTAAGGGACAGGATGAGAGGAAATGTCCTCAGGTTGCACCAGGGGAGCTTTAGGTTGGACATGAGAAGAAACTTCTTCACTGAGAGGGTTGCCAAGCCCTGTGACTGCCCTAAGGCAGTGTCCTCCTCCCTGGAGGGCTCCCAAAGCTGTGTAGCTGTGGTGCTGTGGGTGGTGGCCTGGCAGTGCTGGGGTAATGGTTGGCTTTGATGATCTTAAGGTTCTCTTCCAGCCTAAACAATTCCATGTTTCTGTGCTGCCAAGGAGGTTTTTAAGCCCCAGATGTTCTTCTCCTGTGTCTGATGCCTTCCAGAGTGTGGAATTGTGTACTACCCTCCCTCACAGTGCCTGCTCCCCACGCAGGAGGATGATGGAGGAGGCAGCTCGGTGGCTGGGGTGGACAAGACAGTGCACAAGTACCTGGAGGAGGAGAGTGAGTGGCAGGTGAGGCCCCACTGCCTGTGGAGCTGTAGGAGAGGCTGCTGGATTTGCCTCTCCACTCCATCAGTGCACCTCACAGCACTTAACACATCCCCCCCAGCACCTTCCATCCCAGCATGGTGGGAGCAGGAGAGCAGAGAGCATCCATGGCCAGAGGCAGGCACAGCAAGGAGGGGCTGGGTGGCTCAGCTGGGCATGGGGTGAGCACTGCTGCCTGCTGGGGCACCCAGCACAGAGCTGTCTCCATCCTTGGGAGCACTGATAGGATGGGAAGGGGAGGGAAAGGAAGGGGAGGGAAGGGAAGGGAAGGGAAGGGAAGGGAAGGGAAGGGAAGGGCTGTGACACAAACACAGTGTGCCAGTGTGTGCAGCATGGTGACAGGTGAGGTTTTTGGGGGGTGAGAGCACACTGCAGACCACCCTCAAGATTCCAGCCCTGCCTGGGACAGGTGAGGCTGGGCTTGTGACTCTGCTGAGCTCTGCTGACCCCTCTGCTGTTTGGCAAGCAGGGAGAAGATTTCTTTGACCCTGGAGAAACAGGACTGGGGGTGGGGACTTTGTGGCTGTGTTAATCTTGTGCCTTTGGTTGATGTCTTGGCTCAGGGGAAGATCCAATGTGGGCTAATAGCACCTGGAATCAAAACTTGCTCCTGGTGGCAAATGTCTTCTGATGTTACTTGTTTTTCAGGACAGATTCTTGGATTATGAGAAGAGGAAGGTAAGGATGAGTGTCTGCAAACCCTCTGTCTGCAGAAGAGCTCACTTCTCTTTCTTGTTTCCCCTCCCCTTTGCCAGGTTCTCAGCCAACCCTGAATGTTTTCAGAACCCAGTTCTTGCAGAGCTGCCCTCTCTGCCCTGAGCTGCTCACAGCCTTTCACTTGGGCTTTCCTAGAGGTGTTTCCATTGGCTGGCCCTGTGGGATGGGCTGATGCCCAGAGACTTTGGCTTCCTAACTTTGAGATGAGTTTGGAGACTGTACCCAGCCAGCAAATCATATCCTGGCCTGCAGCAAGAGAAGTGTGGCCAGCAGGGCCGGGGGGGGATTCTGCCCCTCTGCTCCACTCTGCTGAGACCACAGCTGGAGCTCTGGGGCCAGTTCTGGAGCCTCTGTGCCAGGAAGGATCTGGAGGGGCTGGAAGGTGTCCAGAGAAAGGCCACGAGGATGAGCAGAGGGCTGGAGCTGCTCTGCTGTGAGCACAGACTGAGAGAGTTGGGGTTGTGCAGGCTGGAGAGGAGAAGGCTTCCAGGAGACCTCATTGTGGCCTTCCAGGATCTGCAGGGGGCTACAGGAAAGCTGGGGAGGGACTTTTGAGGGTGTCAGGGAGGGATAGGACTGGGGGGGATGGAGCAAAACTAGAAGTGGGGAGATTCAGACTGGATGTGAGGAAGAAGTTGTTCCCCATGAGGGTGGTGAGAGCCTGGCACAGGTTGCTCCAGGAGGTGGTGGAAGCCTCCTGCCTGGAGGTGTTTGCAGCCAGGCTGGAGGTGGCTGTGAGCAGCCTGCTGCAGTGTGAGGTGTCCCTGGCCATGGCAGGGGGCTTGGAACTGGCTGAGCCTTGGGGTCCCTTCCAGCCCTGACCATTCTGTGAGTCTATAAAGGGAGCAGCAGCCTTTGCTCCACAGTTTCTGTGCTCCCACCCTTCGCCTCGCTCCTAGCTGAGGGGATTGCTGTCCCTTGCTTGAAGTTTTTGCCAGGGTTTGTCCTTGCTTGGGAAGCAGCAGAGGCAGCACTCTGCTGATTCCTGCTGTTCATTTTGGCTTCTTGCTCCTCTCAGGCCAAAAAGCTGCAGGAGAAGCTGGAGTTTGAGCGGCGCCTGGGCCTGGGGCAGAGAGAACACGCTCTGCTCGTGCAGCAGCTGAGCAGCCAGAAGGATGAGATCCTGCAGACTGTGAGAGAGGTAGGGCTCCTCTGGGCAGGCCCCAGGCAAGACACTGCCTTGCCTAGACTGATCACCTCCTGCTTTGGCTCTCCCTTGCTCTGGGCTAGGAGCAGCTGAGGCTGGAGGAGGGTCTGACCAAGCACCAGCGCTGCCTGGAAGAGGAGCGCCAGAAGCTGCTGCAGGAGCTGAAGCAGGAAGAGCAAAGCATCACCAGCAGGATCCAGAAGCTGCTAGAAGACAACCAGAGGTAGAAGCCCAGGGTGTCTTGCAGCATTCTCTGGCCCTCCTGTGTTATTTGTGCCCCACTCTGAGGGGGCTCATTTGGCCCTTCCCTGAGCTTGGCCAGGCTCTGTGTCTGGAGGAGGTGCTTCAGCTGTTGAGCTGCCAAAGCCCTGCTGGAGGAAGTGGAACTGAGCAGCTTAAACCCCTCTGTTTCACACAGTGTGCTGCTGGAGCTCTGCTCTTTTGAATTCCTCAGGGAAAGAGCATATTTGAAGGCACCACTGGCTGAATCTGCTGGGATGGAGCTGACAGAAGGTTACCAGCCTGCCTAAAGCTGCTGAAAGCAGCTTTAGGCAGGCTGGTAACCTTCTGTCAGCTCCATCCCAGCAGCAGCTGGCCTCAGGGAGTAGGATGATGAAAACTTCTTGGTTTATCTATTTATTTATTGGGGGTTTTATTTTTAGGCAAACCCAAAGTTCAGCCCTTCTGAAATCCTTGGAGAATGAGAGGTGAGTCTCCTGGAAAGAAGCTCTTCTAGGAAAGAGGCAAGATAAAACCACCAAGAGCAGGGCTGTCAGAGCCACCTGAAGTCAGGGCAGGTTCATCTCATGGCCACAGCTGCTTCTGGTCACTGCTAGGGGCAAGGCACTGGCCTGGAAGTGGTTTTACCCAGTCTGGCAAACCCAATGGGATGGAGGTTTAAGCTTTTTTTCATCTCTGAGTGGTCCTTGCTAAGGAGTTTGGGAACAATCCACTGCCAGGGACCAAGAGAAGTCCCACATCTGTTGGAAGGCAAGGAACTGGTGGAGGTGATCCAATAATGTGTGCAGGTTGGGGCACTGAAAGCAGTGGTAGGGGGGAGAGGAAGCTCCAGCTTCCAGCTCCATGTTTCAGGCCATCCACCTCAATTCAAGCAGAAGGGTTTGAAGAGGCTGCAAGAAAGAACTCATCCCATGCCTTGCAAGGAGAAGAGGGAGAAGTGCTGCTCAGCCAACACTCTGAGCTACCTGAGAACCATAGAATCACAGATTGGAAGGGACCTCAAGGCTCAGCCAGTCCCAACCCCCCTGCCATGGGCAGGGACACCTCACACCACAGCAGGTTGCTCACAGCCACCTCCAGCCTGGCTGCAAATACCTCCAGGGGTGAGGCTTCCACCACCTCCCTGGGCAAACTAGAAGTGGTTGTCCCTGCCACCACAAGTGGTTGGCCCCAGCTCTCCACTGTCTGTGTGCTGCCCTCCCTACTATGCTCTGCTGAAACCTCACCTGCAGTGCTGTGGGATCCCAAAACAAGAAGGACCTGGAGCAGGTCCAGAGGAGGCCACAAAGATGATCAGAGGGCTGGAGAACCTCCCCTGTTGGGACAGGCTGGGAGAGTTGGGGCTGTTCAGCCTGGAGAAGAGAAGGCTCCAGGGAGACCTTAGAGCTGCATCTCAGTATCTGAAGAGGACCTCCAGGCAGGCTGGGGAGGGACTGCTCAGAAGAGCCTGTGGGGATGGGATGAGAGGCAATGGTTTGAAAGTGGAGCAGGGCAGAGTTAGGTTGGACATCAGGAGGAAGTTCTGCACAGTGAGGCTGGGGAGAGCCTGGCACAGGCTGCCCAGGCAGGTGGTGGAGGCTCCATCCCTGGAGACATTCAGGGTCAAACTTAATGGGCCCCTGAGCACCATTATCTAGCTGGAGGTGTCCCTGCTGACTGCAGGGGAGGTGGACAAGATGCCCTTTGAGGCTCCCTCCTAAGCCAGTGCAATCTGTGATGTTGAAGACAGAGGGTGGTGAGAGACTGCAGTTAGGGATGTGATTGAGGCCTCATCCCTGGATACATACAAGATCAGACTTGCTGTGTCCTTGGGCAGCCTGCTCTAGTTGGAGATGCAGGAGGTTGGACAAGATGCCCTTTGAATGTCCCTTCCAGCCCAATGCAATCTGTGCAGTCAGTAAGCTGGAGGTGGCAAAGTGACCTGGCTGAAGGGGATCCCTTTGCATGTCAGTTCCTGAGCAGCTCAGGGCTGCTGTGTCTGTGCTGGGGCAAGCACAGGGAGGTGTGGGGGGAGGCCAGGCTGCTGCTTTCAGTGACACTGCTCACTTAGGTCAGCCTTGAAGTGCTCCTCAAGCCTCAAGAGGAAGGGAAGCAAAGGAAGGAACTGGCACTGGTGAGAGCAGGGTGCACAGAGGTTCAGGCTCTCAGCTTTCCAGGCTGAGGCCATGGTCCTCGTGGTCTGGAGCAGAATTTGTGCTGTCTGCCATCAGCCAAAGAACTGCAGAGACTTCCATGAGCCTCTGATGGGTTCAGTTTGGGGCCCTTCATTCCAGGAAGGGCATAGAAGTGCTGGAGGGACTCTGGAGAAGGGCAACAAAGATGGAAAGGGTCTGGAGAACAGGGCTGGTGAGGAGCAGCTGAGGGACTTGGGGTTGTTTAATCTGGGGAAGAGGAGGCTGAGGGCAAAGCTTCTCACTCTACCACTCCCTGAAAGGGGGCTGTAGCAAGGTGGGGATTGATCTCTTCTGCCAGGTTACAAGGGGTGGGATGAGAGGAAATGGCCCCAAGCTGTGCCAGGGGAGGTTCAGGTTGGACATCTGGAAAAATGGCTGCTCTGAAAGATTGGTTGAGCCACAGTCCAGGCTGCCCAGGGCAGTGGTGCAGTCCCCATCCCTGAAAGCATTCAGAAACCATGGAGATGTTATCATAGTATCAGTCAGGGTTGGAAGGGACCACAAGGATCATCTGGTTCCAACCCCTCTGCCATGGGCAGGGACACCTCACACCAGATCAGGCTGCCCAGAGCCTCATCCAGCCTGGGCAGGTGCTTCCCTCAGCCAGGTGGCTTTCCTCAGTGTGGGGCAGGGTGCATCTGCTCAGCCCTGAGGCTCTGAGCTGGGTGGGTGGGGGAGAAGTGATGTGTGTGAAGGAGTGGCTGACGTGGTGCTGTGTGTGTGGCAGGATGAGGATGGAGCAGCTGATGGCAATAACGCAGGAGGAGACGGAGCAGCTGCGCAGGAGGGAGGTGGCTGGTAAGCACAGGCAGCCCTGGGGACTGCTAGGGGGTAGGGAGTGCTGCTGGTTCCTCTGGAGATGTGCTGGAAGGTGACAGCCATGTGGGAGATGCTCTGTCTCACACACACAGCTCCTTGGCTGGCTTGGTGCAGTGGGGCAGAGCTGCAGGGGTGGCACTGCACGGTGCGCCACAGCTGAGCCTCTGCTTCCACCTTCAGCTCCCTGCTGGTGCTCTGTGAGGTGCAAGCTGTGCTCCCTGTGGAGCTGCAGCATGGCATGGAGATCCCAGTGTGCCTCTGGCCATCATCCAGGGCAGCCTGCCCAGGAGCACAATGCCCAGGGGGGGTTGGAAGCTCTCCACACAAGGAGACTCCACAACCTCTCTGGGCAGCCTGCTCCAGGCCTCCAGCAGCCTCACACCAGAGAAGTTTTTCCTCCTGTTCAGGTGGAACCTCCTGGCTTCCAGTTTGTGCCCAGTGCCCCTTGTGCTGTCCCTGGGCACCACTGAGCAGAGTCTGGCCCCAGCCTCTTGCCCCCCACAGCTCCTTTAGCTCTTGCTGAGCATTGCTCAGCTCCCCTCTGGGGCTGCTCTTCTGCAGGCTCTCAGCCCCAGGGCTCTCAGCCTTTGCTCCTCACAGAGCTGCTCCAGGCCCCTCAGCATCCCAGTACCTTCTGCTGTGCTCTCTCCAGCAGTTCCCTCTCTCTCTCTCCTGAGCTGGGGAGCCCAGAACTGGACTCAGAACTGTAGAAATGGCCTCCCCAGGGCACACCAGGAGTTTGTGAGGCTGGAAGTAAGCACACAGAGTGCTTCAGAGGCACCAAACAGCTGTTAACAGGTCCCTGAGGCAGGTGTGTGGAAAACAAGTGTGGTTCTGTGGAGCCTTTCGTGCTGCTGGTGACCAGGAACAGATCTGCTGGGGCTGCAGGGGCAGTGGGGTGTGTGCTGTCACCCCCAGGCTGGGCTGCTCCTGTGGTGGCATGGGCAGGCAGTGCCTGGACTCCTCTGAGAGCTGAGGAGATGGCAGCACAGGCAGGGCAGGCTTTGCTCAGCTGGTTCCCCAGTACACAGCTGCAGCTCCTGCTCTGGAATGAGTGCAGGGGGGAAAGCAAGGAGAGGTTGGAGGTGAGGGGAGGCACTTTGAGTGGGGGTGGTGGCTGCAGCAGTGGGAGATGGCAGCACTCCTGCCTCAGGCTGACAGCCCTGCTGTCCCCCAGCTGCCATGCAGCAGATGCTGGCTGAGAGCTACAAGAACAGCCTGCTCCAGACGTCCTCCGAGGCGCGGCGGCAGGACCTCGTCAGCCAGGCCTGCTCCAGGTATGGGGGCAGGTGCCTGGGGCTGGGGGTGCTGTTGGAGCCCTCTCCCCATCCCCCTCTCTCTTCCCAGCAGTCCAGAACCAGAGAACCAGAGAACTCTTTAGGTTGGAAAAGACCTTTAAGATCCCAGAATCCCAGGGTGATAGGGCTGGAAGGGAGCTCTGGAGCTCACCCAGTCCAAGCCCCTGCTCCAGCAGGGTGCCCACAGCAGCTTGCCCAGGAGCACAGTGCCCAGGGGGGGTTGGAAGCTCTCCACACAAGGAGACTCCACAACCTCTCTGGGCAGCCTGCTCCAGGCCTCCAGCAGCCTCACACCAAAGAAGTTTCTCCTCCTGTTCAGATGGAACCTCCTGGGCTCCAGCTTGTGCCCAGTGCCCCTTGTCCTGTCCCTGGGCACCACTGAGCAGAGCCTGGCCCCAGCCTCTTGCCCCCCACAGCTCCTTTATCTCTTGCTGAGCACTGCTCAGGTGCCCTCTGGGGCTGCTCTTCTGCAGGCTCTCAGCCCCAGGGCTCTCAGCTTTTCAGTATTCCTGAGCATTGTGAGGGATCATCAAGACCAAGCAGCTGTGGTTGTCTGGAGCCAGACCTAGGTGAAAACAGCAAAACCAAAGCAGATAATGTTGAATATTCTTCAAACACTAAGTGGCCTAAGAGTAAAGGCCCTCAGCTCAGAACAGGGGAGCTGTCAGAGCCCAGCTCCTCAAGAAGCTTTTGGATGTGCATGAGGAGCAGGTAGGGCTTGGTGCTGTGCTGCAGGCAGTGCTGCTGCTGCTCTGTGGTGCGGGTTTGGGTTGCTTGTGGGGAAGGAGATCTTCAGTCTCTCCACCTCTCCCTTCCTGGACTCCCTGCTGTCTGCTTTTCCTCATGCTTGTGTTGAGATCCTCAGCCTCAGCAGTGGCTCCATGGCAAATCCATCTTCCTGCAGCCTGGCTGAGACAGACCAGAAGTTCCAGCAAATCCTGGCCTGGCAGCAGCTGGATCAGAACAAAGCTGTTGGTGAGATCCTGCAGCAGGTAGGCAGGGGAGCAGTGGGAGGGAAGGCAGGATCAGGGGTGGGGGGCAGTGGGGGCAGGGCTGGGCTGGTGTGAGGGTTATTGTGTTGACCACCAGATGCTTACCTGGGAGCCTCTGGAGCTCCAGCAAACTGAGCTGGGTGGGTGAGAGACAAGTGGAGCTGGACAGGAAGCTGTCAGAAAGCACAGAGAGGCACAGAGCATGGGGACCAAACCTGGTCTGGTGATTAACAGAAGCATTTGGGCCAGAAGCCCTCTCTTCCTGGCAGGGTGACCTGCAGGGAGCATTCCCAAAGCCTCTGCTCCTTTGGAATGCCTCAGGTTGAGCCTGAGCCCAGCAGAGCTTGGGTGCTGCACACAGAGCATTGCAAGGCAGTGTCTGTGTGACTCCCATGCCTGCCTGTAAAGTGGGGGTCACCTTTTGGGAGGGTGGGGTCTGAGTGCTGGTGCTGCCCAGGGCAGCTGCAGAGGCCAGCCTCAGCCAGCAGGATGCTCTCTGTGCTGCAGATCGAGATGCAGAAAGCTGCCTTTGAAGCGCTCCAGGTGAAGAAGGATCTCATGCACAGGCAGATCAGGAACCAGGTGAGATGGCAGCAGAGGGAAGAGCAACCAGCTGCTCAGCTCATGCTGCCATGCCAGGAGACCCTTCTGGAGGAGATCCAAGCTCTGGGAGCATAGAGCAGGGCCAGAGAGGCTCCTGCACTGCTCAGGGCTCTGTAAGGAAGCGCTGGGCAGTGCTGGGCGCTCAGACCACAGCCTCCAGCTCCACAGGGGGAGCCAGTGCAGGGCTCAGACCTGGGGCTCTGGTGGAGTTGCCATTGCCTCAGGCAGCTCAGCACCAACGTGGATGAAGTGCTGGAGAGTGGTCACTAGAGGACAGCCCTGCAGTGGCTGTGCAGGGCTGATCTGCACTTGCAGCTGGGATTTCCTTCAGGCTGTGTGCTTGGCAGGGCTGCTGTTGCCACATGAGTCCACTGCATCTCCATCCAGCACGTTGGAGCTGCACCTGGAGCCATCAGTTCACCTTTTCTTTCCCATTCTTAGCCTGCCTTCATCCTGCAGAAGGTGCAGTGCAGTGGCTGGAGGGAGAGCTGGTGGAGAAAGCAAGTGGTGGTTGGTGCACCAGGAGGGGTGGCAGGTTTCTGACAGCGCTCCAGAATCTTCCCTCTCCTGATCTGACAGAAGCAGAAAGGTCTTGGGGCAGGAGCTGCTGGAGAAGCTCAAGGGCTTGGATGTGTGGAGTCCCTCAGTGAGCAGTCTCTGCTAGCAGCCTATGGGTTGTGCATGGACCATCTGGGAGAGGAGTTTACCAGCTCTCCATTGCTCATCAGGGAGAGCTCTGCAGTTTGCTTCCACTCACTCTGAAACCATGGGAGTTGCTTCCCTGGTACCATGGCTGGACCCTTCACTGTGGAGATCCAGCCCACCCTAGCAGCACCCTGCCCAGGCAGGGGGAGGCCAGGAGCCCTGCTGCAGAGCCTGCTGTCAGCAGGGACTTTGTGGTTGGTGGCAGACATTAAGTTGCATGGCCTGGGGATGGCAGATGGTCTGGCAGATAGGTGAGCTGGGCTCTCATCTTGGCTTTGCTGTGGGATCTTGGGCAGCTCACTTCACCTCTCTGTGTCTCAGTTGCCCCACCTGAAAGAGCACAAAGTCCCTCTGGGGTTTGGAGCAGCAGCTGGGAAGCAGGACCCTGCCCCGGCTAAACCACGGCGGTGCTTCGGAGGGCTTTGGCAGTCAGCTGCTGCCTTCCAGAGGGGCTGCAGAAGGTTTGGCTGAACAAACTGATGGCAGACTCCTTCTGGACTTCACCAGAAGGTGTTTGGAGCAGAGAGACAACCTGAGAGCTGGGGACAGAGCCCCTCAGGCAGAGACGAGAGAGCAGTGCGTCCTGGAGGGGCACGGGCAGCTTGCCCAGGCTGCAGGGTGGCTCTGCAGTGCCAGCCCTCCCAGGGCAGCAGTCAGACCTCACTTTAGAAAGGGCATACATGGAAGTCATTTCAAATGTCAGTAAAGAAAATGTTTCATCTTCTGTTTAGATTAAATTAATAGAAAGAGAGTTATTGCAGCTGACACAGCTGGAGTTAAAGAGGCAAGAACTGGACACAGAGACGCTGCAGGTAGGTAGGGCTCTGGGGCTGCCCCACCAGCCCCTCTCTGCTCTGGCTCCTCTTGCTGCTTCTGCTCCTCTCAGTCTCCAGATTCCTGCTTAGTTCAGGAGGGCACAGAGCCCCAGGGCACCTCCAAGCCCTCTTTGTCGTGGCAGTGTGGGAGCGTGCTGCTGCTCCTGTGTGCTCTGAGGAGAGGGAGAGGTGAGCCAGGCCTGGGGGTGCTGGGCAGCGCCAGGTCTGCTGCGTGGGGAAGGACTTTGTGATCCAGCTGTTGGCTGGCCCATAGCAGCTGCCTGCCTCACTGCCTGCCTTCTGACTTGCTTGTGTTGTGTTTTGCTCTCAAACACCCAAGCAGTGCTGGCTGCCAGCTCTCCACTGCCTCACCTCCCAGGCAGCCCTGCCCCACCACCCCGGGGCTGCCTTCATCAGCAGTCACACCCTGGGGGAGATCAGGCTTGGCTTAAGCAGCTTGGCTTTGCCTTTGGCTGTTACACCTTTGCAGCAGCTGTGCCTGCTGTTTGCCAGGCCAGCTCACCAGTGCAAAAGCTGTGGCAAAACCCCTTCAGCTGCCAGGAGCAGAGCCCCAGCAGCCTGCTGAGTGCTGACCTAAAGCAGGATTGGCTCTGAGCCCTGTGCTGGACACCTCAGAGTGCAAGGTTTGGGTCGTGCTGCCCTAACTCCTGCAGCTCTTCCCTAGAACAGTGCTGGTGGTGGGACCCACCCAAAGCTCTTGCAGGGAGGACAAGGAGCCCCAGGCAGATGTAGTTCAGCTGTCTCTGGAGTTGGGTGATCCCTGCTTGGTGACCACAGGAGCTCCAGGGGAGAGCAGAAAATGAGGCTCTGCCCTGGAGCCTGCAGCCCAGCAGGCAGCACAGCACAGCATGGAACATCAGCCCTGGACACCACAAGGGGTAAGGCAGTGACAGCTGTCTGGAGAGCCCCAGGCCTTGGCAGATGCTCTTCTGCAGTTGTCCTTGGTACCTCCCATGCAGCAGGCAGCTGCTTCCTCCCCCAGCTCATAGATGCTTTAGTGAGGAACTTGGTAACCATTATCAACCCTGGCACAGGCTGCCCAGGGAGGCTGTGGACATCTCATCCCTGGAGGTGTTGAAGGCCAGGCTGGAGGAGGCCTTGAGCAGCCTGGGCTGGTGGGAGGTGTCCCTGCCCATGGCAGGGGGTAGGACCTGGGTGATCTTGAGGGTCCCTTCCAACCCAAACCCATTCAGTGATTCTTTGAGTGGGAAGCAGGAAGAGCCAAAAGCACCTGGAGAAAGGGAGATGTTGGCACAGGTCCCTTGCAAGGTCAGGCTGGGAGGGAGTGATCCCAGGCAGGTGTCTGCAGTGCTGCTGGGCAGCAGAGCTCTCCTCCAGCTGGAGCTGCCTGGGTGTCTCCTCTGGGGCTCCTCCAGGTCACTGGTGATCCCTCTCAGCCCTCTCTCAGCTCCCTCAGGGCAAAGCAGCTCTGAGCAGCTCCCTGGGGGTTGCCCAGACCTCAGGGCAGGTATTGCTGTCTGCTGCTGCAACAGGACCTGGGCCCTCTGCAGGGTCCAGATGCTGCTCAGTGAAGGGTTCCCCACACTTCTCCTGTGGGAGGTCAGCCCTCCAGCAGAATGCCCCTGAGGTCCTGGTGGGCTCTGCTCAGTCAGGGACCCTGCCAGCAGGTATGAGCTGCCTCATGGCCTGGGCTGCCTGGGACAATGAACTTCTGGCTGCCCAGTGGGGTGGCTGCAGGGAGGACACCTTGCCTGGTACCTGGTGGTGCCTGGGGTGAGAGCCCCATGCAAAGAAGCATCCCAAAGGCATGGGGGAGGTTTCTTTGAGGAGCAATGGCTTTCTATGAGGCTGCTGGAACACTGCAGCAGGCTGCCCAGGGAGGTGGTTGAGGCCCCAGCCCTGGAGATGTTGAAGGTGAGGCTGGACAGGGCTGTGGGCAGCCTGCTCTGGTGGAGGATTGTCCCTGCTGAGTGCAGGGGGTTGGACTGGGTGAGCTTTGGAGCTCCCTTCCAGGCCATTCTATGGTTTTATGATTCTGCCTTACCCTGCCCTGCTTCCAGCCCCACCTGCAGGCCTCCAGACCTAGTTTCAGTTGGCCTTTCCTTGCTAAGGAAGGGACCAGGGACAGCTACAGTGCCTGAACTGATGAAGAGCTGCTGCAGGCCAGCCTGGTGTGGGGCTGCCTGGGGTGTGCTGTGGCTTGGCACCACCAGGTCGTGGGCAGTGGAGGGCCAAGAGAAATGCTTCAGCTTGGGGCTGGCATGCTGCAGGCTAGGGGAGGCTGCAGGCTCTGCTCAGCCAGGCTGAGGCTCCCCCAGGGCCCTTTGCTGGGGCAGGGGCAGGGGGGCTGCTGGCAGCTGGGGGCTGCAGAGCTGTGGCTGCCAGAGTCCTTCCTTTGCAGGAGGAGATCACGGAGCAGCGCCAGGCGCTGGGCTGCCTCCTGCAGCAGCTGCTCAAAGACAAGAAGCAGAGGGAAGAGGAACTGCAACAGCTCCTGGTAAGGAGGGCCCCTGACCAGGTGCTGCAGGTGGGGGGCTGGCTCCAGGGAGAAGGGCTGTGAGCCAGCATGGGGGTCAAAGGGAGCAGAGCAGGGCTCTGAGGGATGGTGCCTCAGAAGGTGCTGATCTAAGCTCTTGGGGCACAGTCAGTGCTGCTCCCTGGTGCCCCATGAGGCACCATCAGCATCATCATCAACCTTCCCCACCAGGGAAGGGGCAGGGAGAGATGAGCACAACCCCACAGGGTGGCCTTGTAATCCTGCAGGCTGCCAGCATCTCCTGAGCTTCAGGAGGCCAGGCCCGGGGCAAAGGGACTGGAGGGAGGCACAGCCCTGGGCTGGCTCCGGGGGTCCAAGTGGGCTCAGCCTGCAGGAAGCCAGGAGTGCCCATCCCACTGCAGCTGTGCCCATCAGCTGTGCCCATCCCACTGCAGCTGTGCCCATCAGCTGTGCCCATCAGCTGTGCCCATCAGCTGTGCCCATCCCACTGCAGCTGTGCCCATCCCACTGCAGCTGTGCCCATCAGCTGTGCCCATCCCACTGCAGCTGTGCCCTCAGCTGTGCCCATCGCACTGCAGCTGTGCCCATCGCACTGCAGCTGTGCCCTCAGCTGTGCCCTCAGCTGTGCCCATCCCACTGCAGCTGTGCCCATCCCACTGCAGCTGTGCCCTCAGCTGTGCCCATCCCACTGCAGCTGTGCCCATCGCACTGCAGCTGTGCCCTCAGCTGTGCACTCAGCTGTGCCCATCCCACTGCAGCTGTGCCCTCAGCTGTGCCCATCCCACTGCAGCTGTGCCCATCGCACTGCAGCTGTGCCCTCAGCTGTGCACTCAGCTGTGCCCATCCCACTGCAGCTGTGCCCTCAGCTGTGCCCATCCACTGCAGCTGTGCCCATCAGCTGTGCCCACCTGCTATGCCCATCCACTGCAGCTGTGCCCATCAGCTGTGCCCATCAGCTGTGCCCATCCCACTGCAGCTGTGCCCATCAGCTGTGCCCATCAGCTGTGCCCATCCCACTGCAGCTGTGCCCTCAGCTGTGCCCATCCACTGCAGCTGTGCCCATCAGCTGTGCCCATCAGCTGTGCCCATCAGCTGTGCCCATCCCACTGCAGCTGTGCCCATCAGCTGTGCCCATCAGCTGTGCCCATCCCACTGCAGCTGTGCCCATCAGCTGTGCCCATCAGCTGTGCCCATCCCACTGCAGCTGTGCCCATCAGCTGTGCCCATCCACTGCAGCTGTGCCCATCAGCTGTGCCCATCAGCTGTGCCCATCCCACTGCAGCTGTGCCCATCCCACTGCAGCTGTGCCCATCAGCTGTGCCCATCTGCTATGCCCATCCCACTGCAGCTGTGCCCATCAGCTGTGCCCATCCACTGCAGCTGTGCCCATCAGCTGTGCCCATCCACTGCAGCTGTGCCCATCCACTGCAGCTGTGCCCATCAGCTGTGCCCATCCCACTGCAGCTGTGCACTCAGCTGTGCCCATCCCACTGCAGCTGTGCCCATCCCACTGCAGCTGTGCCCATCAGCTGTGCCCATCAGCTGTGCCCATCCCACTGCAGCTGTGCCCATCAGCTGTGCCCATCAGCTGTGCCCATCCACTGCAGCTGTGCCCATCAGCTGTGCCCATCCCACCATAGCTGTGCCCATCAGCTGTGCCCATCCCACTGCAGCTGTGCTCATCAGCTGTGCCCATCAGCTGTGCCCATCCCACCATAGCTGTGCCCATCAGCTGTGCCCATCCCACTGCAGCTGTGCTCATCAGCTGTGCCCATCCCACCATAGCTGTGCCCATCCCACCACACTGTGCCCACCACAGTGCTCTGAGCTGGCCCCATGCTGCCCAGGCTGCACCCCCCGCCCAGTCTGCACCCCCCGCCCAGTCTGCACCCCCAGCCCAGGCTGCACCCCCCGCCCAGGCTGCACCCCCAGCCCAGGCTGCACCCCCCGCCCAGTCTGCACCCCCCGCCCAGTCTGCACCCCCAGCCCAGGCTGCACCCCCCGCCCAGGCTGCACCCCAGCCCAGGCTGCACCCCCGCCCAGGCTGCACCCCCCGCCCAGGCTGCACCCCAGCCCAGGCTGCACCCCAGCCCAGGCTGCACCCCCAGCTCAGGCTGCACCCCCAGCCCAGGCTGCACCCCCCACCCAGGCTGCACCCCCCGCCCAGGCTGCACCCCAGCCCAGGCTGCACCCCCAGCCCAGGCTGCACCCCAGCCCAGGCTGCACCCCCAGCCCAGGCTGCACCCCCTGCCCAGGCTGCACCCCCAGCCCAGTCTGCACCCCCTGCCCAGGCTGCACCCCCTGCCCAGGCTGCACCCCCAGCCAGGCTGCACCCCCTGCCCAGTCTGCACCCCCAGCCCAGTCTGCACCCCCTGCCCAGGCTGCACCCCCAGCCAGGCTGCACCCCCCGCCCAGGCTGGGCAGTGCTGCTGGCAGGAGGCTGTGCAGGGGCTGCTGAGTGCCTGAGTTTTGTTTTGCAGCTGGAGATGGAGGCCGAGGGCCAGGCCAGGCAGGAGCACTATTGGCTGATCCAGTACCAGCGCCTGCTCGACCAGAAGCCTCTCTCCCTGAAGCTGCAGGTGGCTGCTTTCACTCTGCTGGGGCATGGGGGGGACCAGGGCGGCCCTGCTGCACCCAGAGCTTCAGCTGAGCCTGCCCTTGTGTGTTGCAGGAGGAGGGCCTGGAGCAGCAGCTGGTGAGCCTCCTGCTGGAGCTGGCTGCTGAGCAGTACCTGCCAGTCTTTGCCCACCACAGGCTCTCCCTGCAGGCACTCAGCACCATGACTGCCAGCGACCTGCAAAAGGTACAGCACAGCAGGACACCCCCAGGGCTGCACAGCACAGACACAGAGACACAGAGCAGGACACCCCCAGAGCTGCACAGCACAGAGACAGAGGGCAGGACACCCCCAGGGCTGCACAGCACAGACACAGAGACACAGAGCAGGACACCCCCAGAGCTGCACAGCACAGAGACACAGAGCAGGACACCCCCAGGGCTGCACAGCACAGACACAGAGCAGGACACCCCCAGAGCTGCACAGCACAGACACAGAGACACACAGCAGGACATCCCCAGAGCTGCACAGCACAGAGACAGAGGGCAGGACACCCCCAGGGCTGCACAGCACAGCAGGCACAGGGCAGGACACCCCCAGGGCTGCACAGCACAGACACAGAGACACAGAGCAGGACACCCCCAGAGCTGCACAGCACAGCAGGCACAGGGCAGGACACCCCCAGGGCTGCACAGCACAGACACAGAGACACAGAGCAGGACACCCCCAGAGCTGCACAGCACAGACACAGAGACACAGAGCAGGACACCCCCAGAGCTGCACAGCACAGACACAGAGACACAGAGCAGGACACCCCCAGAGCTGCACAGCACAGACACAGAGACACAGAGCAGGACACCCCCAGAGCTGCACAGCACAGACACAGAGCAGGACACCCCCAGAGCTGCACAGCACAGAGACACAGAGCAGGACACCCCCAGAGCTGCACAGCACAGAGACACAGAGCAGGACAGCCCAGAGCTGCACAGCACAGACACAGAGGGCAGGACACCCCCAGAGCTGCACAGCACAGAGACAGAGCAGGACACCCCCAGAGCTGCACAGCACAGAGACAGAGCAGGACACCCCCAGGGCTGCACAGCACAGAGACACAGAGCAGGACACCCCCAGGGCTGCACAGCACAGAGACACAGAGCAGGACACCCCCAGAGCTGCACAGCACAGAGACACAGAGCAGGACACCCCCAGGGCTGCACAGCACAGCAGGCACAGGGCAGGACACCCCCAGAGCTGCACAGCACAGAGACACAGAGCAGGACACCCCCAGAGCTGCACAGCACAGAGACACAGAGCAGGACACCCCCAGGGCTGCACAGCACAGCAGGCACAGGGCAGGACACCCCCAGAGCTGCACAGCACAGAGACACAGAGCAGGACACCCCCAGAGCTGCACAGCACAGACACAGAGGGCAGGACACCCCCAGGGCTGCACAGCACAGCAGGCACAGGGCAGGACACCCCCAGAGCTGCACAGCACAGAGACACAGAGCAGGACACCCCCAGAGCTGCACAGCACAGAGACACAGAGCAGGACACCCCCAGAGCTGCACAGCACAGACACAGAGCAGGACACCCCCAGGGCTGCACAGCACAGAGACACAGAGCAGGACACCCCCAGAGCTGCACAGCACAGACACAGAGCAGGACACCCCCAGAGCTGCACAGCACAGCAGGCACAGGGCAGGACACCCCCAGAGCTGCACAGCACAGAGACACAGAGCAGGACACCCCCAGAGCTGCACAGCACAGACACAGGGCAGGACACCCCCAGAGCTGCACAGCACAGAGACAGAGGGCAGGACACCCCCAGGGCTGCACAGCACAGAGACACAGAGCAGGACACCCCCAGAGCTGCACAGCACAGACACAGGGCAGGACACCCCCAGGGCTGCACAGCACAGAGACACAGGGCAGGACACCCCCAGGGCTGCACAGCACAGAGACACAGAGCAGGACACCCCCAGGGCTGCACAGCACAGAGACACAGAGCAGGACACCCCCAGGGCTGCACAGCACAGAGACAGAGGGCAGGACACCCCCAGAGCTGCACAGCACAGAGACACAGAGCAGGACACCCCCAGGGCTGCACAGCACAGCAGGCACAGGGCAGGACACCCCCAGGGCTGCACAGCACAGACACAGAGCAGGACACCCCCAGAGCTGCACAGCACAGAGACAGAGGGCAGGACACCCCCAGGGCTGCACAGCACAGCAGGCACAGGGCAGGACACCCCCAGGGCTGCACAGCACAGACACAGAGCACGACACCCCCAGAGCTGCACAGCACAGAGACAGAGGGCAGGACACCCCCAGGGCTGCACAGCACAGACACAGGGCAGGACACCCCCAGGGCTGCACAGCACAGAGACACAGAGCAGGACACCCCCAGAGCTGCACAGCACAGAGACACAGAGCAGGACACCCCCAGGGCTGCACAGCACAGACACAGAGGGCAGGACACCCCCAGAGCTGCACAGCACAGACACAGAGCAGGACACCCCCAGGGCTGCACAGCACAGCAGGCACAGGGCAGGACACCCCCAGGGCTGCACAGCACAGACACAGGGCAGGACACCCCCAGAGCTGCACAGCACAGAGACAGAGGGCAGGACACCCCCAGGGCTGCACAGCACAGCAGGCACAGGGCAGGACACCCCCAGGGCTGCACAGCACAGAGACACAGAGCAGGACACCCCCAGAGCTGCACAGCACAGACACAGGGCAGGACACCCCCAGGGCTGCACAGCACAGCAGGCACAGGGCAGGACACCCCCAGGGCTGCACAGCACAGAGACACAGAGCAGGACACCCCCAGAGCTGCACAGCACAGAGACACAGAGCAGGACACCCCCAGGGCTGCACAGCACAGCAGGCACAGGGCAGGACACCCCCAGAGCTGCACAGCACAGCAGGCACAGGGCAGGACACCCCCAGGGCTGCACAGCACAGACACAGGGCAGGACACCCCCAGGGCTGCACAGCACAGAGACACAGAGCAGGACACCCCCAGGGCTGCACAGCACAGAGACACAGGGCAGGACACCCCCAGGGCTGCACAGCACAGACACAGGGCAGGACACCCCCAGGGCTGCACAGCACAGACACAGGGCAGGACACCCCCAGGGCTGCACAGCACAGAGACAGAGGGCAGGACACCCCCAGAGCTGCACAGCACAGAGACACAGAGCAGGACACCCCCAGAGCTGCACAGCACAGAGACACAGAGCAGGACACCCCCAGGGCTGCACAGCACAGACACAGGGCAGGACACCCCCAGGGCTGCACAGCACAGACACAGGGCAGGACACCCCCAGGGCTGCACAGCACAGCAGGCACAGGGCAGGACACCCCCAGGGCTGCACAGCACAGCAGGCACAGAGCTGTTGGCAGTTCCATCCAGCCATGAGGAGGAACTTCTGTACTCCCCAGCTGGCCTCTTCCTGGTGTTCCTGTTAGTCTGGGGACCTGCTGCTGCTGCTCCATCAGAGGAGCATTAACACAGAGCTGCTGTGGTGCACCAGCAGCCTGAGGGGCTGTGCCTGAGGTGTGCTCCTGGGCAGCAGGGCCAATTGCTTTGCTCATGCAGAAGCTGTTTAGAGGACAGAAAGCAGAGGCTGGTCCCATCATGACCTTCCTGACCCTTGAGGCCTTTCTTGGCCCCTTCACAGCCATGCTGGTGGCAGCTCTGGCAGGAGGCACTGCTGGTGCTCCTCTCTGTCCCTCCCAGCAGGGACAGCTGCCAGTGCTGCTCTGTGCCCTGGCCCAGGCCGGGAGGGCTCTCCCCTGGGCCTCACAGGGTGAGCTGCAGCTTCACTCTGCCTTTCAGCAGCCCTCAGGTGCTCTTTGGGGCAGAGCTGGCAGCAGGGCAATTCCCTCTGGCTTTCACCCCTGATGGAGGAGCTGGCCCTGGCTTGCCCAAGAGTGCCCCTGGGGACTCAGTCTCCTGTCCCCACGGGAGCTGAGCGCTCTCTGTGTCCCTGCAGGTCGGGGTGCGGGAGGCTGGCCTGCAGCTTGCCATCCCCCAGCGGGCTCAGAGGATCCTGGCTGCAGCCAGCACCATCCCAGGTACCTCCAGGCCTTTGCTGCCTCACCTCTGGCTCATCCTGCCCTCACAGCAAGTACCTGAGCCTCGAGTGGGGCAGCCTGTGGGGCCAGGTGCCTCCCTGGGGGCTGGTGTGTGAGGAGCAGGGGCAGGCCAGGCAGCGCTGGCAGGGCTCTGTCCAGCTCATCCCCTCCTTGATCAGAGCCCCCAGCAGGCTGCAGCCAGCCCCGTGCCTGCGGGGTGGGCGGGGGGTGAGTGCTGCTCACACCTCCTGCTTGTGCTTGCAGAGCTCCCGGGAAGGGCGGACAGCGAGGCCCCGGCGGGCCCCCAGCCCAGCGCCCCCCTCGAGGAGCCTCCCGGCCCCGCCGGCCCCACGGCTCCCCCGCTGGGCTGGGAGCAGAAGGCAGAGTGTGTGGTGTGCATGGAGCAGGAGGTGAGGCCCTGCCGCAGGCCGGGTGCCGCAGGGAGGGCAGCGTCCGGCGCAGCCCCTCCTGCCTGCGCGGCCAGCCTGGCCCTGCGCGGTGCCTGCATGCTCCTCCCGTCGGCTCGGGGGCGCTGCGGGGGCGGGGCAGGGCGGGGCAGGGCGGGGCGGGGCGGGGCGGGGCAGGGCTCGGCTCCCTGTGGGCTTGGGAAGGAGCTTGCTGGCCTCCTGTGCCAGTCTGTCCCAGAGCAGCTGTGGGAAGCTGGTGGCTTCAGCCCTGCCCCACGGATCAGGCCCACTGCACTCTGCACAGCCCAGACCCTCCTGCCCACGCAGCCCTGGGCTGTGCCTGGGGATGGAACTTGGGGCTCTGCCACCCAGGCTGTGGCACCACCTGGAGAGCCCCATCTCCTCCTCCCTCCCCATCTCCTCCTCCCTCCCCATCTCCTCCTCCCTCCCCATCTCCTCCTCCCTCCCCATCTCCTCCTCCCTCCCCATCTCCTCCTCCCTCCCCATCTCCTCCTCCAGCCCCACCATCTCCTCCATCCTCATCTCCTCCATCCTCATCTCCTCCATCCTCATCTCCTCCAGCCCCACCATCTCCTCCAGCCCCACCATCTCCTGCTGTGCTGGAGTCCAGCAGTGCTGGGATGAGTGTTACAGGACAGCAGCACTCCCTGTGTCCTCTCCTCTCTCTCTTCCCCCAGAGCCAGATGGTTTTCCTGCCCTGTGGCCACGTCTGCTGCTGCCAGCGCTGCTGCCAGCGGCTGCAGGCCTGCCCCCTGTGCCGCCGGGAGGTGACGCAGCGCATCCGCCTCTTCCACAGCAGCTAGGCAGGAGCCCAGGCCGCCAGCAGCACCTCCACCGCCCCTTCTGGGGCCACCTCCCTCTTCTGCTCCCTGGCAGCATTAAAGACACCTGCAGAGCATGCCCAGCACTGCCCTCCCCGTGCACAGCTGCACCCGGGAGTCTCGGCAGCCTCCCTGGCCTCTGATGGCTTCTCGGCCTCTGCCTCGGGCTCCTTCTTCACCTCTGTCCCCTCCTCCTGCCTGCCTGCCCAGCATCCCCTTGCCTGGGGGCCCTGGGGGGTGGGACTGGGTACCCCTGTGCCCCCTCCTCTCTGGGTGATGTGTTTGCCTTCAGAAATGGCCTTACTCAGCAGGGACTGGGTTGGTGCCACCTCTGCAGCCTTGCAGCTCCCTGTCTGTGGGCAGGGCACTGCCATGCTCCTGCATAGCCCCAGCTGGGCCAATCTCCTGGGGGGGCACCCAGCCAGGGCTGAGCAGTGCTCTGGGGTGCTGCCAGTGCTGGCACCCCTGGCAGGCCAAAGGTCCTGGCCACCCATGGGAGCGTGGCTGGGGCTGCAGCCATGGGCAGTAGGTGCCAGGGTGGAGCAAGGAGCTCCCTGACTCCTGATGACAATATCACAGCCTCACAGTACAGTAGAGGCTGGAAGGGAGCCCCAGAGCTCATTGAGTGCAACCCCCCTGCCAGAGCAGGGTCACCCAGGGCAGACTGCACAGGAATGCATCCAGGTGGGGCTTGAAAGTCTCCAGAGGAGACTCCCCAACCTCTCTGGGCAGCCTGCTCCAGGCCTCCAGCAGCCTCACACCAAAGAAGCTTCTCCTGTTGAGCTGAAACCTTCTCTGTTGATGTTTGTCTCCATTGGTCCTTGGCTAATTCCTGTGCACCACCCAACAGAGCCTGGCCCCCTCCCCTTGCCCCCCAGCCCTCAGCTATTGATAGCCATTGATCAGATCCCTCTTAGCCTTCTCCAGACTCAACAGCCCCAGGGCTCTCAGCCTCTCTTCACAGGGGAGATGCTCAAGGCCCCTAAGCATCCTCCTGGCTCTCCCTTGGACTCTCTCCAGCAGGTCTCTGTCTCCCTGGAACTGGGGAGCCCAGAGCTGGACACAGGATTGCAGCTGTGGTCTCAGCAGGGCCGAGCAGAGGGGCAGCAGAACCTCCCCAGCCCTGCTGGCCACACTTCCCTTGCTGCTGCTGCTGTAGGGGAGAGGCTGCAAGGGCTCCAGCTCCAGGGACCGGCTTGGGCCAGAAGAGCCCCAGAGGGCTCCAAACACACTTTGGGAGCAGGAAGCAAGTCCAGCAGCAAGAGGCTGGGCTGGGGCTGGCTCCATGCATGGGCAGGTCTCCATCCTCAGGAGCTAATAAGTCACCAGCCCAGCCCAGCTTCCATCTCTTGACCTTGAGCTCTAAGCTGCAGAGGTGAGCCCTGCCCCCAGGAGAAGCTATTAAAGAGCAGCTGGTTTCTGGGGGGGTTGTTGGCTGCCTTCTTCCTTGTGGAGGGGGAGGATGCTTGGAAGGCAGGGGCTGTGGAGCAGGGGCAGAGCCACCATGTGCCCAGCTGTCACTGTGTCACCTGCTCCTCTCCCACGGCAAGCTGGGAACAAAACAATCTGAGTCCTTTGGACGTGGCTGTGGGCATTGCTCTGTTCCAGCCCAGGCTGACCTCAGACTGTCCCTGGGGTCACCTCCTGTGCTGAGCCCCTGTGGAATGCCCTGCAGGGCACGTGTGTGGCCTCCTGGAGGTGGCTGGTGCCCAGCGTGGGGTGGCACCAGCAGGACTGGGGGAGGTGCCCCAGCACAGCAGCAGGGCCAAGCCTGTCTGCCCCAGCACAGCAGCAGGGCCAAGCCTGTCTGCCCCAGCACAGCAGCTGGGCCAAGCCTCTCTGCCCCAGCACGGCAGCTGGGCCAAGCCTCTCTGCCCCAGCACAGCAGCTGGGCCAAGCCTCTCTGCCCCAGCACAGCAGCTGGGCCAAGCCTCTCTGCCCCAACAGGGCAGCTGGGCCAAGCCTCTCTGCCCCAGCACAGCAGCTGGGCCAAGCCTCTCTGCCCCAGCAGAGCAGCTGGGCCAAGCCTCTCTGCCCCAGCAGAGCAGCTGGGGCAAGCCTGTCTGCCCCAGCACAGCAGCTGGGCCAAGCCTCTCTGCCCCAGCACAGCAGCTGGGCCAAGCCTGTCTGCCCCAGCACAGCAGCTGGGCCAAGCCTCTCTGCCCCAGCACAGCAGCTGGGCCAAGCCTCTCTGCCCCAGCAGAGCAGCTGGGCCAAGCCTGTCTGCCCCAGCACAGCAGCTGGGCCAAGCCTGTCTGCCCCAGCAGAGCAGCTGGGCCAAGCCTCTCTGCCCCAGCACAGCAGCTGGGCCAAGCCTCTCTGCCCCAGCACAGCAGCTGGGCCAAGCCTGTCTGCCCCAGCAGAGCAGCTGGGCCAAGCCTCTCTGCCCCAGCACAGCAGCTGGGCCAAGCCTGTCTGCCCCAGCACAGCAGCTGGGCCAAGCCTGTCTGTCCCAACAGGGCAGCTGGGCCAAGCCTCTCTGCCCCAGCACAGCAGCTGGGCCAAGCCTGTCTGCCCCAGCACAGCAGCTGGGCCAAGCCTCTCTGCCCCAGCACAGCAGTTGGGCCAAGCCTGTCTGCCCCAGCACAGCAGCTGGGCCAAGCCTCTCTGCCCCAGCAGAGCAGCTGGGCCAAGCCTCTCTGCCCCAGCACAGCAGCTGGGCCAAGCCTCTCTGCCCCAGCACAGCAGCTGGGCCAAGCCTGTCTGCCCCAGCAGAGCAGCTGGGCCAAGCCTCTCTGCCCCAGCACAGCAGCTGGGCCAAGCCTCTGCCCCAGCACAGCAGGTGGGCCAAGCCTCTGCCCCAGCACAGCAGCTGGGCCAAGCCTGTCTGCCCCAACAGGGCAGCTGGGCCAAGCCTCTGTGCCCCAGCAGAGCAGCTGGGCCAAGCCTGTCTGCCCCAGCAGAGCAGCTGGGCCAAGCCTCTCTGCCCCAGCACAGCAGCTGGGCCAAGCCTGTCTGCCCCAGCACAGCAGCTGGGCCAAGCCTCTCTGCCCCAGCACAGCAGCTGGGCCAAGCCTGTCTGCCCCAGCACAGCAGCTGGGCCAAGCCTCTCTGCCCCAGCACAGCAGCTGGGCCAAGCCTCTCTGCCCCAGCACAGCAGCAGGGCCAAGCCTCTCTGCCCCAGCACAGCAGCTGGGCCAAGCCTGTCTGCCCCAGCAGAGCAGCTGGGCCAAGCCTCTCTGCCCCAGCACAGCAGCTGGGCCAAGCCTCTGCCCCAGCACAGCAGCTTGGCCAAGCCTCTGCCCCAGCACAGCAGCTGGGCCAAGCCTGTCTGCCCCAACAGGGCAGCTGGGCCAAGCCTGTCTGCCCCAGCAGAGCAGCTGGGCCAAGCCTCTCTGCCCCAGCACAGCAGCTGGGCCAAGCCTCTCTGCCCCAGCACAGCAGCTGGGCCAAGCCTCTCTGCCCCAGCACAGCAGCTGGGCCAAGCCTCTCTGCCCCAGCACAGCAGCTGGGCCAAGCCTCTGCCCCAGCACAGCAGCTGGGCCAAGCCTCTCTGCCCCAGCACAGCAGCTGGGCCAAGCCTCTCTGCCCCAGCACAGCAGCTGGGCCAAGCCTCTCTGCCCCAGCACAGCAGCTGGGCCAAGCCTCTCTGCCCCAGCACAGCAGCTGGGCCAAGCCTCTCTGCCCCAGCACAGCAGCTGGGCCAAGCCTGTCTGCCCCAGCACAGCAGCTGGGCCAAGCCTCTCTGCCCCAGCACAGCAGCTGGGCCAAGCCTCTGCCCCAGCACAGCAGCTGGGCCAAGCCTCTCTGCCCCAGCACAGCAGCTGGGCCAAGCCTGTCTGCCCCAGCAGAGCAGCTGGGCCAAGCCTCTCTGCCCCAGCACAGCAGCTGGGCCAAGCCTCTCTGCCCCAGCACAGCAGCTGGGCCAAGCCTCTCTGCCCCAGCACAGCAGCTGGGCCAAGCCTCTCTGCCCCAGCACAGCAGCTGGGCCAAGCCTGTCTGCCCCAGCAGAGCAGCTGGGCCAAGCCTCTCTGCCCCAGCACAGCAGCTGGGCCAAGCCTGTCTGCCCCAGCAGAGCAGCTGGGCCAAGCCTCTCTGCCCCAGCACAGCAGCTGGGCCAAGCCTGTCTGCCCCAGCAGAGCAGCTGGGCCAAGCCTCTCTGCCCCAGCACAGCAGCTGGGCCAAGCCTCTCTGCCCCAGCACAGCAGCTGGGCCAAGCCTCTGCCCCAGCACAGCAGCTGGGCCAAGCCTGTCTGCCCCAGCAGAGCAGCTGGGCCAAGCCTCTCTGCCCCAGCAGAGCAGCTGGGCCAAGCCTGTCTGCCCCAGCACAGCAGCTGGGCCAAGCCTCTCTGCCCCAACAGGGCAGCTGGGCCAAGCCTCTCTGCCCCAGCACAGCAGCTGGGCCAAGCCTGTCTGCCCCAGCACAGCAGCTGGGCCAAGCCTGTCTGCCCCAGCACAGCAGCTGGGCCAAGCCTCTCTGCCCCAACAGGGCAGCTGGGCCAAGCCTCTCTGCCCCAGCACAGCAGCTGGGCCAAGCCTCTCTGCCCCAGCACAGCAGCTGGGCCAAGCCTCTCTGGGCCTGACTGAGCCCTTTGGGGACAGCCCTGGGGATGTGTGAACCTGCTGCTGGCACTTGCTGGGTGCTTGGGTGGGGGTCTGGCCAGTGGGGGACACCTGGGAACAGGTGATAGTGGGGGGTGCAGCAAGGGGATCCCTGGTGAGGGAGGAGGGGTCTCAGAGGGGCTCACCCAGCCAGGTGCCAGCAGTGGAGGTGCTTGGCACTGCCCAGGGTTGAGGGGAGGAAGGAGGCTGCTGCTGACCTGCCAGGGGATGACGCACGGTGAGGCAGCAGGGAGGAGGGTGGGTCCCAGCCATCCTCTGCTGAGTCCCAGCCCTGCAGGGAGCCCCCCCACACCCCCTGCTCCCCCAGGACCATGCTGGGAGCCCCACGTGTGTGGCTGGAGCAGGAGGAGAGAGCCCAGTTCTGCTAGCTGCCCCAAGGCCTCAGCAGCAGCAGCGCTGCCAGCTGTCCCCTCCGTGTCCCACCAGCGTCTGGGCATCGCCCTCACGGCCCTCAGGGCCTGCCAGGGGTGGTAATGAGTGACAGGAGCTGAGGGCAAGGTCCCTGCCTGCCCGTAAATAAGTGCCAGGCTGCCCAAGCACTGCAGTGCCAGGCTGCCCTTCGTCCCCAGGGCCACCACAGCCCCACTCCTGCTCGGACGTGGCCAGGGACACCACAACAGGGATCACATGGCCAGGGGGTCACAACATCCCAGGAGCATCACCTGGGAGCCTGGGGACTGGCAGCCTGTCCCAGCCAGACAGGGATGGGGCAGCTCCACCTCTCTGGGCAACCCAAGCCAGGCTCTCACCAGCCTCAGTGTCAAATACTTCATCCTTCTCTCCAGGTCTCAAGCTCCCTCCTTCACTTTCAAACCATCACCCCCTGTCCTGTCCCCACAGGCCCTGCTCAGAAGTCTGGCCCCAGCTTTCTGCTCAGCCCTTGAAGCACTGCAAGGCCACCAGAAGGTCTCCCTGGAGCCTTCTCCTCTCCAGGCTGCACAACCCCAACCCTCTCAGCCTGGCCTCCCAGCAGAGGGCTTCCAGCCCTGCCAGCACTGCTGTGGCCTCCTCTGGCCCTGCTCCAGCAGGTCCCTGGCTGTGCTGTGCTGAGGGCTCCAGAGCTGCCCCAGCACTGCAGGGAGGTCTCAGCAGAGCACAGCAGAGGGGCAGAATCCCCTCCCTGCCCCTGCTGCCCACCCTGCTGGGGCTCAGCCCAGGCCAGGCTGGGGCTGGGCTGGCAGTGCTGGCTGCTGGCTCCTGTGCAGCTTTGCACCCCCAAGTCCTTCTCCCCAGGGCTGCTCCCCAGCCCTTCACCCCCAGCCTGTGCCGATCCCGGGGCTTGCCCTGCAGCTGGCCCTTGGCCTCATGAGGGTCACCCGGGCTGGCTCCTCCAGCTGCTGCAGGCCAGGAGCTCCCCGCCGGCACACCGTGTGCTTGGGAAGCACTAGGGGCAGGGTGGGTGCGCGGGGGGCAGCGGAGAGCGGCGGAGGAGGAGCGAGATGCTCCAGCGCACACCGGCGCCCTGCGGCCAGACTGAAGTTCAGGGCGGGGGTGGCCTCCCCTCACGGCTGCCTGGGCACGGCCGTCGCCCACCCCCGGCCTTCAAAAGCAGCCCCGGGCGGGCCGTGGCCGTGTGCGGCAGCATGGGGCCGGAGGCGGGCGGGGAGTGCGGGATCTGCTACGAGCCCTTTCGGGGCGGCCGAGCCCCGCAGCAGCTGCCCTGCGGCCACGTCCTGTGCCGGAGCTGCCTGCGCAAGCTGCTGTGCTTCGCCGCCGCCGTCGCCTTCCTCAGCTGCCCCTTCTGCAGGATGGTGACGCTGCTGCCCGAGGCGGCCCGGCCGGGGCAGGAGGAGCGGGAGGAAGGCGGCGGTGCCCCCGCCGACAGCCGTGCCCCCGCCGACAGCCGTGCCCCCGCCGACAGCCGTGCCCCCGCCGACAGCCGTGCCCCCGCCGACAGCCGCCAGGCCCCGGGGCGCTCGGTGGCCGTGGAGCTGTCGTGCGCCGCTCCGGCGCCGGTGTTCGCCGTGAGCGGGACGGTGTCTCCCTACGGCGGGACGGTGTCTCCCTACGGCGGGACGGTGTCCCCCTACGGCGGGACGGTGTCTCCCTACGGCGGGACCGTGTCCCCCTACGGCGGGACGGTGTCTCCCTACGGCGGGACGGTGTCCCCCTACGGCCTCCGCCGCGGCTCCGAAGCTCCGGGGAACTTCCTGCTGGGGCTGCTGGGCCGGGGGCTGCTGCTGGACACGCAGCCCCCCCTGGCCTCCATGGAGAACCTGCGCCTCGGCTTCGCCGCCGGCATCCTCGTCCTCATCGTCTCCACCTTCTTCCTGCTCGTCTTCCTCAAGTAAGTCCATCCGGAGGGGCAGAGGGGCTCCCGCCCCGCCGCCCCCAACCCTTCCCGGGACAGCCTGGATGGAGCCAGCGGCGGGGCAAGGACTCGCCCGGCCACGGACACCGAGGCGCTGGAGAGGCCGGCAGGGAGAGTGCCCGGTCCCGGGCTCAGGACTCAGCCCAGGCTGAGCGATGCTTGGCCGCCGCAGGCCAGCGCCAGGCTCTCGGACTCTAAAGATTAACTTATTGCAGCCCCCCGGGGCTGGCCCTGCTCTCCTGGCGGCCGTGAGGCACCGCCGGACCCCGCGGTGGCAGCTCGGCAGGAGGCCCCCGGCAGGAGTCCCGGCCCGGGGCCGTTCAGCTTCCTGGTGACACAGCCCCCGGGGCTGGCACATTCCCCCGGCTAGGTGGAAGGGGACAGGAAGGGTCCCACGCAGCTCTTGTGTGGGTGCAGCTGGTCAGAAGCACCTGGCCAAGGCCGTGGTGTGGAGAAGAGCCCAGCTGGCCCCAGCGTGGAGCCCCCGAGGGGCTGCAGCAGCTGGGGAGGGGCAGAGACTGTGGACATTAAATGCAGCTGTGGCACAGTGCTGGCTCCTGTGGTGTTTCTGTGCACAGGAGCAGAGAATTAGCTCACTTAAGCCCTCCAAGATCATCCACTCCAGCCCTCAACCCAACCCCACCCTGGCCACTTAGCCATGGCCACACATCTCTGGCACACCTCCATGGGCAGGGACTCCACCACCTCCCCGGGCAGCCTGTGCCAGCACAAACAAGGCAGGAGCTCTGCCCCAGGACCAGCGTCTCAGCTGTGCTGGCAGCAGGCAGGGCAGGGGCTAGGGGGACAGCCAGAGCCCAGGGAGGGAGGAGGGCCTGAGGAGCTGCAGGCACAGCACAGCTGGACCTTTCTCCTTGCCCAGGAGGTATTAACCAGCAAGAACACTGCACCAAGGGGATCTAGAGCAACATGTTCCTGGACTGACTCAGAATTAAGTCAAGGTTTCAAGTGCCTGGAGAATCACAGAAGGGTTTGTGGTGGAAGGAACCTTCAGGGCCATCCAGTTCCAAGCCCCTGATAGAAGCAGGGACACCTCCCACCAGCACAGCTTGCTCAGGGCCTCATCCAGCCTGGCCCTCAACACCTCCAGGCAGGAGGCAGCCACAGCCTCCCTGGGCAGCCTGTGCCCCACTCTCACTCTCAAGGATTTCTTCCTCCTCTCCACTCTCAGTCTCCCCTCTCCCAGCTCAGAGCCATTGTTCCTCATCCTGGCACTCCCAGCCCTTGGCCAGAGTCCCTCCCCAGCTCTCCTGGAGCCCTTCAGGTACTGGAAGGCTGCTCTGAGGTCTGCCTGGAGCCTTCTCCTCTCCAGGCTGCACAGCCCCAGCTCTCCCAGCCTGTGCCCACAGGGGAGGCTCTGCAAGCCCACACCAGCAAACTCCAGAGGTTTAATTGCACTTTAATTATCCAGAAGTTTGTCTAGAGTGGGAAACAAGAAGTGGAAGTTTGTTAGTACTGGCAACAACCTCCACTGGGGCACTGCCATAGACGGAGGGGCCCTGAGGGCACACCAGGGAAGCTACACTGAGACCAGCACAAGAAGGGGGACCCCCAGAACAGACAGGTGTCACAGATCCTGGCTCCCCAGGCACCCCCAGTGAGTTGCAGCCTGCAAGAGGTGGTGGCATGGCAGCAGCTGGGCTCTCACACAGGCTCTGGGCTCTCACCCCCAGCTTCAGCTGCATGTGGCAATTACCTGCTGCACTGAGGGCCCTGCCCCACTCCCCAGCATGAGCACCCAGCACTGCTTTGGTTTTCCTCCCAGGAAACCCCACTGGGGAGGACCCAAACCAAATTCAGGCCAGAGAGAGGAGGATGCTAAAAGGCTGCTGCAGAAACTCAGCTGCAGTGCAGTTCCTTGAAGCACTTCCCTTCTGGTAAGTGAAGGAGGTGTATCTGTGCTGAAGACACCAAGCCCTGCTCCTGGCCTCCAGCTGTGTTAGTGGCACTGAGTGCAGCAGTCAAGGTGTGCCCCAGGGTCTGTCCTCACTGCCTTCCCCTCTGGCTCCACTTCAGCTCCACAGCTGCCACCCCCAGGCTGCCAGCAGAGCCTGGGTGTGGCTGGCTTGCAGCTCATGTGCCCCCATCCCCCAGTGTAAACTGGTGCTAGGATCATCCCACCTCAAAGAGTAGCAAGGAAAAAAAGGCACAGGAGAGGGCCCTGGCTGCCTCCAGTGGCTGTGGAGAGCAGCAGGTTACACATCTGCACTGCTGCTGCCAGCCAAACACCTCCCCTCTGGCTGCAGCCAGGGAGGAGAGGAGCTGGCTGCACCCTGAAGCATTCCACACAGCCCAGCTGGGGCTCTGGCCTCCTCCAGCAGCCATTCCCCAGTGGCAGAGCTGTGCTGGCAGTGCTGGTGTGACAGAGCCTGGCCCCAGCAGCTGAGGGTCAGTGGCACCCTGTGTGCTGCAGCTCTCCACCTGCAACACCCAACCTCAGCTCCCCCAGCCCCTGGCTTTCCCCAGGCTGCCTGTGCTGAGCTGCTGGCTCCCAGGAGACACCAACCTGGGGCCCCTCAGCCCAGCCTCCCACTGCAGGGCTCCCACAGGCTGCAGAGGTGGTGTGGAGTCTCCAGGAGCCACCGTGGGGACTAAGGAATCCTCCAGGGGTGCTCAGTGGGGAAGGCAGCAAGATTCGAGTCTGCTGTGTTGCAGGAGTAGTTACCCACTGCAGGGCCCTGCCAGGGCTGTTCTGAAGCACCTCCCAAAGCTCCTGTTGGCAGTTGCAGGGGAGTGAGGCAGCAGCAGCAGGGCAGCAGGGCAGCAGGCCTGGCTCCCTCAGCCCAGCCCCCAGCCACGAGTGCCCACGAGTGCAAGAGAGCTGCCTGCAGAGCCCGGAGCGTCCCTGCCTGTCCACAAGTGTCCCATGCAGGCAGCCCAGTGCCAAGTGCAGAGAGGAGTGCCCAGAGGAGAGGGCTCCCAGGCTCCCCAGCCAGTCCTTCATCCCAGCCAGTCCAGATCATCATCATCATCATCCCCAAAGAGTGGGGCCGGAGGGGGACGACCCTTCATGCTCTGCAAGCCAGACAGAGGGAAGCCTGTCAGGGCACAGCCTCCAACCTGCTCTGCTCTGCTCTGTTCTATTCTCTTCTCAGCAGCTGCTGCCTGCCTCTGAGAGCTCCATCAGCTGGCACCCAGGAGCCTCAGCACTGAGGCTTTGCTGTCTCTCACACAGTGAGAGGGCCCTGTCCTGTTCCAGGACATGCTAAGGGTGGCAGGGGAGGGCCAAGCCACTAAACCCCCTCCATTAACCTGGCAGGTCTCACTAGCTTGATGCCAGCAGTTTGCCATCACCACCTGAGCCCAGACATCCCCTCCACAACCCCCAGCCCCTCGTGACTGCCACAGAGGGGAGCTCTGAGCTGAGCCAGCAGGAGGCAGTGGGGCAGCCACTGCCACGGGTCAGGCCTCAGGCAAGCGAAGCAGCTCCCAAACACAGCCAACATCTGGCTGGAGGACACCTCAACCAGTCCAACCCTCACCACTTACCACTTCCTCTTCATCCTCCTCCTCAGAGGCAGCTGGAGGCTTGGGTGGCCTGGGAGATGCTGCTGCAAAGAAGTTGTCATCCTGGAAGAGGCTGGGAGGAGACAGAGAGTTCACCTCGCTGGCACAGGAGGGCAGCCTGGCTCTGCAGCTGCCCCCCAAGGCTGAGGGAAGCTTTGTCCCTGAGGCATTCACTGTGCACCAGCAGAGAACAGTGCTGGGACCTGGCAGCCAGCAGGGTCAGCCCCTAGAGAGGCTGCACAGCCCCCCCTGGGCTGTGCCCTGGGCAGCCTGGCCTCAGCCAGCAGCTGGCCCCTGCCCTCCAGAGCTGGCACCACGGTGGTGCTTCGGCCGTGCCACCTGGGGGGCTCTGCACAGCTGTGCCAGCCTCTGGGGGGGCTGCTGCCAGCAGGCTGAGCTCAGCAGGGAGGGGGCTGGGGAGGAGCTGCTGAGGGAACTGGGGTTGATTAGTGGGGAGGAGAGAAGGCTGAGGGAGACCTCCTTGCTCTCCACAGCCCCCTGGAAGGAGGCTGGAGCCAGGTGGGGGTTGGGCTCTCCTGCCAAGGAAGAAGTGACAGGACAAGAGCAAACGGCCTCAGGTTGCCCCAGGGGAGGTTTAGGTTGGCCATGAGGAGCAACTTCTTCCCCCAAAAGGTTGCCAAGGCCTGGCCCAGGTTGCCCAGGGCAGTGGTGCAGTCCCCAACCCTGGAGGCTTCAAAGCCCTGGGGATGTGGTGCTGAGGGCCCTGGCTCAGGGGTGAGCTGGCAGTGCCAGTTCCCAGTGGGGCTGTGCCCACCCCAGCAGTCACACCTTACCTGGACTCTCTGTGCCTGGGGCTGGAGCCCAGGCCCTGCTCTCCTGGGGTTTCTCTGGTGACAGCTGAGCTCAGCTGTGCTGTGCTGGACACTGCAGCAGGCTTCTCCTCAGAGCTGGCTCCATCCAAGGGATCTGTGCAGTTCTCTCCCTCACCATTTAGGGGAGGGGGCTCCAAACCTTCCAGAGGCTCCCTGGCTGGCTTTGCTGGAAGCCCTGCCTCATCTGCTGCTCCTGGCTTGGCTTCCAGGACAGAATGCTCTGCAGCTTCTGCCTGCAAAGATGCTCCAGAGGGCCTGTGTTCAGCCTCAGTGGGCCAGCCCTGGCTGTGCTCAGCTGGGCCAGAGCTGCCCTCCCCCTCAGCAAGAGGCTCTCCTGCAAGCACAGGCTCCTCAGCAGGGCCCAGGCAGGATGTGGCTGTGGAAGAGAGAGGCTTCCCCTGGCCCTGCTCCTCTTCTGCCACCCCACTGCTCCGTGCTGCCTGCTCCTGCTCAGGGGTTCTGGGCCTGGCAGAGGGAGGAGCAGAGCTGCTGTCCTGCTCAGACACCGTGGGGCCTGCAGCTGGCTCCTCAGCACCAGCTGGGAGCGCTGCACTCCGTGCTGGGCTGTGCTGCACAGGCTCCTCCTGGTCCCCCTGTGCTCCAGCTGGTCCCTCCTCTCTTGCTGCTTCTGATTCCTCCTGGTCACTGTCACCACCTGGTTTCTGCTGCTGCCTGCTGAGCAGCTGCAGGGTCACAGTCTGGGGAGTGGAGCAGAGAGCAGGCAGGTTACAGCCCAGACACAGACCACCCCAGCCCTGGCTCTGCTGCTGCTCTGCCACCCACAGCAGACCTCTGCTTCCCAGTCACTTCAGACTGGGGGTAAATGTGTGCTGGCAGCCCAGGGCTGCCAGAGCTGCCCCCAGCTGCAGTGCTGTACCTTGATGGTGCTCATGACAAGCCCCAGCACCGCCCTGCCGCTGTAGGCCTCCTCCAGCTCGAACTCGCCCCGCAGGGCCTGGAAGACAGCATTCATGATCCTCTTCACCTGCAGCAGGGGAGAGGGCAGGCACTGCAGCAGCCTGGGGCTCCCTGGAGCTGTGCACAGCCAGGCTGCATCAGGCCTTGAAGCCCCTGGGCTGCTGGGAGGTGTCCCTGCCTGGGAGGGTGGAGCAGGATGGCCTGGAACCAACCCCTCCTGTGAGCTAATGACCAACCCCAGGCACAGCCACGGGGCTGGGGAACACCTCCGGGGCTGGTGACTCCACCATCCCCCTGGGCAGCCTGGGCCAGGGCCTGAGAACCCTTTCTGTTCCTCCTAATGGCCAACCTAAAGCTCCCTTTGGGGGAGGCTGTGCCCTCTTGCTGCATGTGAGAGGAGCCTCCTGCCAGGGAGCTGTGGAGAGCAAGGAGGTCTCCCTCAGCCTCCTCTGCTCCCCACTAATCAACCCTCAGCAGCTCCTCCCCAACCCCCTCCCTGCTGGGCTCAGCCTGCTGGCAGCAGCCCCCCAGGGGCTGGCACAGCTGTGCAGAGCCCCCCAGGTGGCACAGCCAAAGCACCACCGTGGTGCCAGCTCTGGAGGGCAGGGGCCAGCTGCTGGCTGAGGCCAGACAGCCTCCCCCTGGCCCCATTCTCCTTTCAGGGAGCTGTGAGGTCTCTCCTCAGCCTCAACACCCCCAAGCTCCCTCAGCCTTTCCTCAGGGCCCTTCCCTGGACACACTTCAGCTCCTCAATGTCCCTTGTGGAGCAAGGGCCCCAAAACCAAAGCCAGTGCTCAAGGAGTGGCCTCAGCAGTGCCAGAGAGAGGGGAAGCTGCTGGCCACACTCTCCCTGCTGCAGGCCAGGATGCTGTTTGCCTTCCTGGCCACCTGGGCACACTCTGGCTCATGTTCAGTCACCCATCAGTCAACACCCCCAGGTCCTTCTGCAGCCACTGATGCCCAGCCTGCAGCATTGCAGAGGGTGGTTGTGGCCCTTGAGCAGCTCTTTGACACTTGGCCTTGTTGAACCTCAGAGAGGTGGCCTCCAGCCTGGCCAGATCCCTGCCCTGCAGCAGGTGGACACAGCCACCCAGCCTGCTGCTGGGTGCAGCCTGAGACAGAGTGCACTCCCCAGGAACAGAAACCACTCAAGGCCAAGATGTGCTCAGTCAGGAGAGGCATTGGGGAGCCAAACTCACTTCTTCTGTGAGGCCTGCAGCTGAAGATCCACCCTGCTGCCTCCCCAGCTCTTGGATGCGTTCCTCATAGCCAGCCCTCAGCAGCACCAGCTCAGCCTGCAGGGCTGTGCACTGCCAACAAACCCAGAGTCACCACAGCTCCCCAGCACCCCCAGGCTCCCCAGGCACCCCCCAGGCACCCCCATGTCCCCCCAGGCACTTCCCAGGCACCCCCATGGCTCCCCAGGCACCCCCCAGGGCTCCCCAGGCACTGCAGGGCTGTGCACTGCCAACAAACCCAGAGTCACCACAGCTCCCCAGCACCCCCAGGCACCCCCATGGCTCCCCAGGCACCCCCCAGGCACCCCCCAGGGCTGTGCACTGCCAACAAACCCAGAGTCACCACAGCTCCCCAGCACCCCCAGGCACCCCAGGCACCCCCACAGCTCCCCAGGCACCCCCATGGCTCCCCAGGCACCCCCCAGGGCTGTGCACTGCCAACAAACCCAGAGTCACCACAGCTCCCCAGCACCCCCAGGCTCCCCAGGCACCCCCATGGCTCCCCAGGCACCCCCCAGGGCTGTGCACTGCCAACAAACCCAGAGTCACCACAGCTCCCCAGGCACCCCCACAGCTCCCCAGGCACCCCCCAGGCTCCCCAGGCACCCCCCAGGGCTCCCCAGGCACCCCCCCCAGGTTCCCCCATGGCTCCCCAGGTACCCCCCAAGGCTCCCCAGGCACCCCCCCCCAGGCACCCCCATGGCTCCCCAGGCACCCCCCAGGGCTGTGCACTGCCAACAAACCCAGAGTCACCACAGCTCCCCAGGCACCCCCCAGGCTCCCCAGGCACCCCCACAGCTCCCCAGGCACTGCAGGGCTGTGCACTGCCAACAAACCCAGAGTCACCACAGCTCCCCAGCACCCCCAGGCTCCCCAGGCACCCCCCAGGCTCCCCAGGCACCCCCACAGGCTCCCCAGGCACCCCCACAGGCTCCCCAGGCACTGCAGGGCTGTGCACTGCCAACAAACCCAGAGTCACCACAGCTCCCCAGCACCCCCAGGGCTCCCCAGGCACCCCCATGGCTCCCCAGGCACCCCCCAGGCACCCCCCAGGGCTGTGCACTGCCAACAAACCCAGAGTCACCACAGCTCCCCAGCACCCCCCAGGCTCCCCAGGCACCCCCACAGCTCCCCAGGCACCCCCACAGGCTCCCCAGGCACTGCAGGGCTGTGCACTGCCAACAAACCCAGAGTCACCATAGCTCCCCAGACACTCCCCAGGCTCCCCCATGGCTCCCCAGGCACCCCCCAGGCTCCCCAGGCACCCCCACAGCTCCCCAGGCACCCCCCCCCAGGCACCCCCATGGCTCCCCAGGCACCCCCCAGGCTCCCCAGGCACCCCCCCCCAGGCTCCCCCATGGCTCCCCAGGCACCCCCCAGGCTCCCTGCCAGGGGACAGCTCAGCTGCAGACAGCTTGAGCTGAGCTGGGCTTTGATGGAGCTGCAGAAGCCTTGGCTGATACCAACAGCACCAAAATGAAGGCACCCACAGCAGGTCAGCAGCTGGAGGGCCACAGCCATGTCACCAGCTCCTCAAGCCCCAGTCTGAGCTCCCAGTGCCACAGAGCTGGGTCTCACAGGGGAGCTGCTCTGCTCTGGAAGCAGCATGCAGCTCTCCCTCCCCCCTGCCACTCTGGCACTCATGGACTTGCTGCTCTGCCCATGGGGAGGCTGAGGGCAGTGATCAGCATCCTGGAATCATCCAGGCTGGAGAGGAGCTCTGAGAGCCAGGCCAGCTGCTCACCCAGGCCTGCCAAGGCCCTGCTAAAGCACAGCCCCCAGCACCCCCTGGCCTGTAAATCCCCCCAGGGATGGGGACTCCCTGCCTGACAGCCCCCCAAGTGAGGGATGGTTTGCTGCTGCCCACTGCCCTCCAGCTCCCCCCCAGCTGCTGTGTGACTCCCTTCACCTTCTGCTGGAGTGGCTCCAGCTGCTCCACACGTTGCTGCAGCTCTGCCAGCTGCTGCTCCTCTGCTCCTTTGGACTGTCTCAGAGCTGCAAGCTGCAAGCCAAGGACCAGAGCCCATCAGCTCACAGCCCCCCCTCCCTGGCACCCACTTCAGAACAGCTCCAAAGCAGTCACCCACAGCAGGGCACCAAGCAGGAGAGACTGGAGCTGTTGCTGCAACCACAGCTCAGCATTACCTTGGCTGCCTCTCCTTCAGAGCTGCAGCAGCCAATTCCCCAGCCCAGGGCAACAGGAGCAGGGACAGACACAAGCCATGGGCAGGAACTGATGCCACAAGTCAGGACAGCAAAGAGCCAAGCCACAAGCAGGGGTGGGAGAAGTGACTGCTGGTTACAGTCAGTGGTTAGCTGGCAATGAGGACCAGCCCCATACCTTCTCTTCCAGCTGGGCCTTCTGCTGCTGCAGGGAATCCCTCTGCTCACACACCTCCTGGTACTGCCTGAGGTGCTGCTCCTTGGCTGAGGCCAGGGCCCGCTCACATCTGGCCTCCCACTGGGATTCCAGCTCTGCCTGGATGAGAGTCAGCTGCCCACAGTGCAAGAGAGGCCATGAGGGACACACACAGGGCCTGGGTTTGCTCAGCAAGTGGCTGAGGGTCATCTCCCAGCCCAGGCTGCAACACTGAGGTGCAGTGGCAGCCCTGCAGCTGCCCCCAGCTCCTGCCCACACTTCTCAAAGTTCAGTGCTGGCCACAATCCCTCAGCCTGGCCTGAAGGTCAGGTTTCAGCTCTTGGCACTCTTCCTAAGCAGCCTCTCACTCACCAGCAGCCTGTCTTCTGCTGTGACCTCAGTGTGGTTCCTCTCATTTCCTCTTTGGATCCCAGGATCCCAGCATGCTGGGGCCAGAAGGAACCTCTGGGGATCATCCAGTCCAGCCCCCCCTGCCCCAGGGCTCCTGCCTGTGACTGCTTCACTGCACTGCAGTGTGGGGCATTACTCATCCTTATCCCAGCATGGTGGGGTTGGAAGGGACCTCTGGAGCTCCCCCAGCCCAAGGCCCTGCTCCAGCAGGGCACCCACAGCAGCCTGCCCAGGAGCACAATGCCCAGGGGGGGTTGGAAGCTCTCCACACACAGAGACTCCACAACCTCTCTGGGCAGCCTGCTCCAGGCCTCCAGCAGCCTCACACCAAAGAAGTTTCTCCTGTTCAGATGGAACCTCCTGGGTTGCAGTTTGTGCCCAGTGCCCCTGGTCCTGTCCCTGGGCACCACTGAGCAGAGCCTGGCCCCATCCTCTTGCCCCCTGCAGTGCTGCACACTGCTCAGATCCCCCCAGTGCTGCTGCACACCAGGGCTGCACCAACGCTGCAGCAGCCACAGCAGGGGCTGTGATTGCAGTCACCACAGCTGGGCCCTGGCAGCCTTCCTGCCTGCTCAACACACCTCCTGAGGGGGAGATCAGTGCAAATTCCCAGGCCAGAGGCAGGGCCAACAAACAGCAGCTAAGACCTTTCAGAGAGCCACCCCAGTGAGCCCTGAAAGCAAGCAGGGAATGTTTGCACTATTCCACTCCCTGAGCTTTTTTGTGACTCCTTCCCAGCTGCAGCTTCCTACCAAGCCCTTTGCACAATGCCTGCTGGGGAAGCTCCTGCAGCTCCTCACCTGCTCTGCTGCTGCCTGGTCTGTTGAGGTCCTTGCCTTCTTCAGCAGCTGCCTGAGCTTGTCCAGCTCCTGCTGATAGGATCTGCGCAGCTCCTCCATCTCCTCCTCTGCCTGAGCCCTCTCTGACAGGGATTTCTTCTTCCTCTCTGCCAGGTTCTGCAGTAGACAACAGGACACTGAACAGGCCAGACTGCATCAGAGCAGCTTCCCCTCCTCATGTGCAAAGAGCTGATTTGAGCAGGGAACCTTACCACTTCAAACACAGCCTGCAGGAGAAGGCCTTGGGGGGGGTCAGCTGGTGACAAACTGCCCAGGAGCCAGCAGTGGTCCCTGGCAGCCCAGAGCCAGCTGAGTGCTGAGCTGCAGCCAGAGCAGGGAGAGCAGCAGCACAGGGAGGGGATTCTGCCCCTCTGCTCTGCTCTGCTCAGCCCCCACCTGCAGCACTGCCTCCAGCTCTGGGGCCCCCAGCACAAGAAGGACCTGGAGCTGATGGAGAGGCTCCAGAGGAGACCATGAAGATGATCAGAGGGCTGAGAACCTCCCCTGTGGGAGCCTGGGAAGGTTTGGGCTGGGAGAGTTGGGGTTTTTCAGCCTGGAGAAGGCTCCAGGCAGACCTCAGAGCAGCCTTCCAGTACCTGAAGGGCTCCAGGAGAGCTGGGGAGGGACTCTGGCCAAGGGCTGGGAGTGATAAGATGAGGAACAATGGCTTTGAGCTGGGAGAGGGGAGACTGAGAGTGGAGAGGAGGAAGGAATTGTTGAGAGTGAGGCTGGGGAGAGCCTGGCACAGGCTGCCCAGGGAGGCTGTGGCTGCCTCCTGCCTGGAGGTGTTGAAGGCCAGGCTGGATGAGGCCCTGAGCAAGCTGGGCTGGGGGGAGGTGTCCCTGCCCATGGCAGGGGGCTGGCACTGGGTGATTTTTAAGGTCCCTTCCAAGCCAAGCCACTGTGTGACTATGAGTTTATGCCAATCCAGCTGAGATGACTTCAGAGGGAGGAAGGTTAACATAATGGAGCAGAGCAAATCAACCAAGGCCACATCAGCAGGAAGGCTTCACCAGCACAGGGCTGCCTGCCCCCGGCTGGGCCCAGGCTTACCTCACCTGCAGGTCTGCAAGGAAGAAGGCTGGGACAAAGCTCAGCCAGCAGCTGAGGGCTGCAGCTCTGCAGTGCTGCCCATACCTTTTCTAGAGTCTCCTTCTCCAGCCTGAGGTCTGTGAGCTCCTCTTCCAGGGCTGTGACCTTCACCTCCAGCTGCTTGCGGCTCTGCTTCTCCGCTTTGAGTCTGCCCTGGGTGTCCTCAGAGGCCTCCTGCAGCTCTGCCAAAACACACTGCACCATGGCCTCAGCACTACATGGCTTTCAGCTCAGCACATCTGGGGGGCTGGGGGGGTGGGGAATGGTGCCTCTTGCACAGTGAAATCCACCACAGGGCCTGCAGCTGCTGTGGGAACTTGGCTTCGTAAAGGGGGAAGTGGCCTTGCTTCTGGCTCAGCTTTCAGCTGAGCTTTTCAAGCCCTGGAACACCTCTGGCTCCTCTACAGAGACAGCAGCAGTGCCAGAGACTGCTTCTACAGAAGGCACCCCTGGGACAGCACAGATGAGTTTGGTCACTGATGCAGCCCAGGTCCCTGGCAGGATGCACACAGCCTTCAGGCACTGCGGTGCTCTGATACCCCTTCAGGCCCTGGGGCCTGACCCTAGGGGAAGCAGGAATGGATATTCCAGAAGAAAGGAAAAACCTGGGCTCTATGAAGGAGTCACAGAAGTGTTTGGGTTGGAAAAGGCCTCTGAGGTCCAACCATCAACCCAACCATAGCCCCAGCTGCCATGGCCACAGGTATCTTGAACCCCTCCAGGGTTGGGGGCTCCACCACCCCTGCCCTGGGCAGCCTGTGCCAGTCCCTGACCACTCCTGCAGCAAAGGAATTTTCCCTCATCTCCAACCTGAGCCTCCCCTGGCACAATTTCAGGCCATTTCTCTCCTTCTATCAGCTGACTCTAGGGAGAAGAGACCAAGCCCCAGCTCACTGCAGCCTCCTTTCAGGGAGCTGTAGAGACATCTCCCCTCAGCCTCCTCTTCTCCACTCTAAACACCCCTAGCCCCCTCAGCTGCTCCTCCCCAGCCCTGTTCTCCAGACCCTTCCCCAGCTTGGTTGCCCTCCTCTGGACCTGCTCCAGGCCCTCAATTTCTTTCTTGGAGCAAGGGGCCCAGAACTGCCCCCAGGATATGAGGTGTGGCCTCAGCAGTGCTGAGTTGTGCTCACAAGAGGCTGGGGGCCAGGGCTCCTCTGGCTCCTGGGGCTTTTGTACAATCACAGAATCACTCTGGCTGGAAAAGCCCTTTCAGATCAATCCCCCCAACCATGGCCAAGCCATGGCCTCAGCACCACAGCTCTGCCTCTTTGAAACACCTCCAGGGATGGGGATTCAGCCTCCTCCCTGGGCAGCCTGGGCCAGGCTTTGGGAACCCTTGCAGTGGAGAAGTTTCTTTTAATGTCCAACCTAACCCTGCCTTGGTGCAACCTGAGGCAGCTTCCCCTTGTCCTGGCACTTGGCAGAAGAGCCCAACCCCCACCTGGCTCCAAACCTCCCTTCAGGGAGCTGCAGAGAGCAATGAGGTCTCCCTCAACTGAGCACCCCCAGCTCCCTCAGCTGCTCCTCCCCAGCCCTGTTCCCCAGCCCCCTCCCCACCTTCATTGCCCTTCTCTGGCCCTGCTCCAACCCTTCAATGTCCTTCAGAGGAGCGAGGGGCCCAAAACTGAGCCCAGTACTGGAGGTGTGGCCCCAGCAGTGCTGAGGGGCAGGATCCCTGCCCTGGGAACAGCAGAGAGGAGATGTCAGAGGGCAGGCAGGAGGAGCCTCACCTGCTAGCTGGGCCTGCAGCTTGTTGAGCTGTGCCTCCTGTCGCTCTGCCTCCTGCAGAGCAGCAGAGAGCTGCTTCCGCAGCTCCATCTCCTTCTTCTGGTGGGCAGTCAGCTCCAGCTGCAGCTGGGAAACCTGGGCTGTGGCACCTGCCAGCTCCTCTGCAACTTTGGCCTGCAGCACAGAGTGGAGGAGGGAAATGGCAATTGAAAAGAGACAGGGGAAGTGTGTGTCAGGAGGCAGCAGAGCTCCTGGCGCAGGAGGAACTGGCAAGGCAACGGAGACCTTAGCTGGGGAAGTGTTGGGGTCCTGCCCTCCCCAGGCACCTCCAGACTGCAGAGGGAACCATTTTTTGGCATGCTACTGCGAGTCATTTGGCTGCAGCCTGTCCAGACTGACTACCAAGCTGCACAAGGCCACCACAAACTTCATCCCCACGCTGGTTTTCCTGAACAGCTTAGGCTGGTTTCTAGGACTGGAGCTCTGCCTGGGAGCTCCCAGGCTCTGACCACATCCACTCAAGGGAAAGCCTGGGCTCTACCCCTGAGTGATCTTCAGCAAGCTCACAAACCACTGCAAAGCCACAGACAACACAGGCTGAAGAGCAGCCTCCCTCCAGAGCAGGCAGCACAGTCACCTGGAGGTGCATGCCAGGGCCAGGCTGGCACTTTGGAGGGCAGCTCTCAGCAATTTGTTGCCCTGCTCAGGTGAAGCCTTGCTGAGGGTCAGTGACTCAGGTCAAACACAGCTTGTTAGTCAACTTGTCCAGCAACAACATGCTAGGAGAGCCTCAGGGCATCAAGACACAAAGTCATGCTCCCAACCTTGCTGCGTGACACAAGGCTCAGAGGATGCTCTGCAGAGGCAGAGCTACACCAGCACAGACTTCCTTTCTGAGCAGCTTCTCCACCTGTGCCTACACTCAGCTGCTCAACAGCCTCTCCTGTTCAGCAGAACTGCAGCTTCCCTCTGCTTCACCCCCATGAAGGAACTCAAAGTGTTTCTCCTCTGCCAGGAGGTGGTGGTCCTAGCCTGAGAAGAGTTGTGAGCAAAAGCATCCCCACTCTGGTGAGGAGGGATCTGTGCTGGGCTGAGGCCTGGGCTCCACACTGAGCACTCTGAAGAGGAGGCAGCAATGCCACAGAGGCAGGGTACAGAGGGATCTGCTTTCTCCTCTTTCCAGAAGTGTCTCACTGCAGTCACAGAATTGTCAGGGCTGGAAGGGACCTCAAGGCTCAGCCAGTTCCAACCCCCCTGCCATGGCCAGGGACACCTCACACTGCAGCAGGTTGCTCACAGCCACCTCCAGCCTGGCTGCAAACACCTCCAGGCAGGAGGCTTCCACCACCTCCCTGGGCAACCTGTGCCAGGCTCTCACCACCCCCATGGGGAACAACTTCTTCCTCACATCCAATCTCAATCTCCCCATTTCTAGTTCTGCTCCATCCCCCCTAGTCCTATCCCTCCCTGACACCCTCAGAAGTCCCTCCCCAGCTTTCTTGGGGCCCCCTGCAGATCCTGGAAGGCTACAAGAAGGTCTCCTCAAAGCCTTCTCCTCTCCAGACTGAAGTGTCCAAGACACTTGGCTCCTAGCATGCTGAAACCAACCCCAAACCCCATGGCACCTCTAAAGGCTGTTCCAGCACTTGGGTTTGTCTTTCATGGCCAGTCAAGGGAAATCAAAAGGGAATCCTTGCCAGCAAGTGCTACTAGACTCACATCTCTGCAGTGAAGGCTTCATCTCTACACTAGCTCAGCCCCAGCCTCCAGCTTTCAGCTACAGAGAACCTCAGGTGAGCTGCATCTGCTCTGCCAATCATCTGAGTGTGTCCTCTTCCTCCCGTGGGGGAGGTGGAACAAGCAGCAATGTAGCAAAGCCCTTTGGAAGGGCTGCCCAGGCAAGAGGGGCCCAGCACTCTTCCAAGCTGGAGAGCTGTGCTAATCCAAGAGCTGATCTGAGTCAGCTTCTCACTGGTAGAAGAGGAAGCTGGACACAAGTACCTGTCACCTACACAGTCAGCAGACACTGCCTCACCTGGTCCCAGCCCTGATCCACTGGCAGCATGTGCTAGGAAGAGAAAGCAGTGACAGGAAACAGGAAGAGTTAACAACTTGAAAGGCAAAGGCATTCAGCAGCAGCAGAAACAGCAAAATGCTTCATCCCAGGAGCCTGAGGCATGCCAGGGAAGCCTGTAAACCACTCCAAGAACTGTAAAAGCTTAGACTGGCTGAAGCCTGGCTTAGAAAGCAAGAAGCTGAAGGTGTGCTTAGGGATGTGTGGAGGGCTCCTACCTGTGACTGCTTCACTGCACTGCAGTGTGGGGCATTACTCATCCTTATCCCAGCATGGTGGGGTTGGAAGGGACCTCTGGAGATCACCCAGTCCCAACCCCCCTGCTCCAGCAGGGCACCCACAGCAGCTTGCCCAGGAGCACAGTGGCCAGGGGGGGTTGGAAGCTCTCCAGAGAAGGAGACTCCACAACCTCTCTGGGCAGCCTGCTCCAGGCCTCCAGCAGCCTCAAAGTTCTGGCACCTGAAGCCTTCATCTAAAGCTGTGATGTGCTCTGCAAGGGTCCAAGATCCTTTTGCACCCAAAAGGAGGAAGCTACTGACCCCTCTTCTCAGTGCTGCTGGGTGCAGCTGCCTGGCCTGGAGCACAGCACAAACAGTGAGCCTCTATTTTTAATGTAAAGAATAAATATATAGAGAATAAAACTAACTTAAGTTTCTCTTCCCTGAACCTGCCTGGCCAGAGTGATCTGAGCTGCCACAGCAAGCCAGCTTGGAACAGCATTCATCTGTACAGCCAGTGCTCTCATGGAACCAGCAGAACTCTCCTCCCAGTGCAAGGCAGGGCTCCTCTGTTCCATCCTGCAGCCTGTTCCTGTAACTTTCACCACTGCTGAAGATGAGGCCCAAAAGACTCCTGCAGATCACATTCTGTACTTCCCAAAGACACTTCCACCCCCAGCTGTCTGTTGCACAAGGTAGATGTTGTGCTCCCTGACAAAGGGATTGCATTTATCACTTCAGTCTGGTTTAGTCCCTGCTTGGAGCCTCTCACACTCCCAGGCATGAGATCTGGGCTCTCACTGGCAGCAAAACAAATCAGAGCCCTGCTTCACTCTCTGCTCACACCAGCACACAATTCTCAGCTCTGCCCTTCAGTATTCTCTGGACAGCTGCAGTTTGCTGTCACCTTTCCATGCACCAAGTCATGGTTCTCATGCAGAGCCAGCAGCTCTCATCTCACATTTGAGCTGGAGTGATACCCAGCTCAGCTGAGGAGCACAGTGCAAGACTGCAGTTGGTGTGATTTCAGAGGCCAGTGCTTCACAGAGCCCCAGGCAGTCACAGAGCTCAGAGCCAGCCTGCCTGGGCTGCCTGCAAGGGGCATTAAAGGTCCCACAGCCACGCAGCAGGGCACTGAACTGCTTTGAAAGCCATTTCCCAACCAGAAAAACACAGAAGATCACAAAACACAACTGGGAGGAGCACTCAGCTTTGGATTAGTCTTAAAAAGGAAGTGCAGAAGTGCCATGAGGAAGCTCTAGTAGGAAGTAATAAGCTCTGGCAGCTGCATTCACCCTGTGTCAGCTACACAGCAGCTGAATCCCCTGGCTGTCAGTGCAGTCAAATCAAGCATAGCTTCAACCCCACAGAGCCCTGGAATGGACACTTTTAACCTAGGGAGTTAACAATACATCAGACACTCTCCTGTCAGGCACAGACATGCAGCCACAGCAGCCTGAGGACCTCCATTTCTGTCTGTGCTGCTTTGCTCATGAGAGCCATGAAAACATTCACTTCCCTCCCCAGAACAGCTTTCAAAACCTAAGCTCAGAACTGCAGTTGGCTCCTAAGAGACTTAAGCCTTGACTAAGAAGGCTTCAGCATGTTTCAGTGCAGGAGCAAGGCCCTCCCCTGGCTGCAGCCAGAGGTCTAGGGCTCTGCCTGCTGTCAGCATTACCTTCTCCTGCTCTGCATGCAGCACTCTTGCCTGGGTGCTCTCTGTGGTGGTTTGCAGGGAGTGGTTCCTCTGCTCCATGAGCAGGTTGCTTTGCTCCACGTACCTGTGAGGAGCAGAAAGGCTGCATCAGCTTTAACAGGGATGCAAAAGGCTCAGCTAGCAAAGGTGGGACTGCAAAGCAGCTCTCCTCAGACAGCTCTGCAGGATGTGCTGCACTAAGAGCCTGGTCTCACACTGGTGGGATTGGTGTGCCTGGCACAGCAGAGATTGCCTCAGTCTGGGTAAGAGCTTTACCTCTCTGCACCAAGTCTGATGTTTATCTCACAGCTAACCTGCTACCCACTCAAGCTTTGCCACTTCCTTAAACAAGATCTTTTCTTAACCTCCTGGAACAGAGCAGGCAGTGGAATGAGGGACAGCAGCCCCCCTGCACAGCCTCTCCACAGCCCAGAAAGCTAGCAGAGGTAAGCTAAATCCCAGAAGCAAAGCCAAGTGTGCTCAAAGAAGAAAGCTGGAGGGGCTCCTGCCCCCCTCCCCTTTTACACATCCATAGCTGCTTTAAACCAGTTTTGGAGATTACCCTGCAGAGAGAGGCAGGAGAAAGGACTTCACACTTTCAGTGACTTAAACCCCCCCTAACTAGAACATCAGAAGCTGGCTCTAGCCTAAAGAACACTCCTCCTCTAGAGGAGTGTCTCTCCTACTAGAGAGAAAGACTAGGAACAGCTTCTGCACCAGGAGGCTGCTGGAACACTGCAGCAGGTTGCCCAGGGAGGTGGTTGAGGTCCCAGCCCTGGAGATAGAATAGAATAGAATAGACCAGACCAGGTTGGAAAAGACCTTTGAGCTCATCCAGTCCAACCTATCACCCAGCACCATCTGATCAACTCAACCATGGCACCAAGTGCCTCAGCCAGGCTCTTCCTAAACACCTCCAGGGATGGGGACTCCACCACCTCCCTGGGCAGCACATCCCAATGGCCAATCTCTCTTGCTGGGAAGAATTTCTTCCTCACCTCCAGCCTAAACCTCCCCTGGCACAGCTTGAGACTGTGTCCTCTTGTTCTGGTGCTGCTTGCTAGAGAGAAGTGACCAACCCCCACCTGGCTCCAACCTCCCTGCAGGGAGTTGCAGAGAGCAAGAAGGTCTCCCCTGAGCCTCCTCTTCTCCAGGCTAAGCAACCCCAGCTCCCTCAGCCTCTCCTCACAGGGCTGTGCTCCAGACCCCTCCCCAGCTTTGTTGCCCTTCTCTGGACACCTTGCAGCATCTCAACATCTTTCCTGACCTGAGGAGCCCAGAACTGGACACAGGACTCCAGGTGTGGCCTAAGCAGTGCTGATATTCGAGGTGAGGCTGAACATGATCTAATGGAGGATGTCCCTGCTGACTGCAGAGGGGGTTGGACTGGATGAGCTTTGGAGGTTCCTCCCAACCCAGGCCACACTCCATGAAATGCAGAGAGGCTGAACCCCCCTCCCCTGCCCCTCCCCTCACCTCTGGTTGCGCTCTAGCAGTTCGCTGATCTTCTCGTTCTGCTCCTCGATCCGGCTGCTCTTCTCAAAGATCTCTTGCTTCAGCCTCTCATTCTCCTAAAGCACAGCCCAGCATCAGCACTCACCTGCCTCAGGCCTCCCTCTGGCACCACCTGCACCTTTGTTTTGTACAGATGCAGTACCTGTGGGGGGCAGGCTTAGCACCTTCTGTGGTAACAGCACAGGAAGGCAGGGCGGGCACGGAGGGTGGCTGCCAACCCCCAGCCCAGGGCATCTGGGCTCTGGTTGACTTTGGCACCCACAAAGCCCAAGGCTGTAAGGATGCTGCCCAGACAAAGATGAAGGAGGGGAAGCCAGAAGCAGGTGGTTCTGGCAGCACAGCACTTCAGCTGTGGAACTCCCCCTGCAGGGGGCTGTGGGTTTGAGAGAAGAGGCTGAATGTCTCTCACACCACCCTGCTGAATGCCAAGGTACCAGCTCTGATTCACAAGGTGCCCAAACCACAGGCTGCTGAGAGGAGCTGCTGGAGAGAGGGATGGGCATCTCCTGCTCTCACCTAGGCTCTCACCCAAACCACAGGCTGCTGAGAGGAGCTGCTGGAGAGAGGGGTGGGCATCTCCTGCTCTCACCTAGGCTCTCACCCAAACACAGGCTGCTGAGAGGAGCTGCTGGACAGAGGGGTGGGCATCTCCTGCTCTCACCTAGGCTCTCACCCAAACACAGGCTGCTGAGAGGAGCTGCTGGACAGAGGGGTGGGCATCTCCTGCTCTCACCTAGGCTCTCACCCAAACACAGGCTGCTGAGAGGAGCTGCTGGAGAGAGGGATGGGCATCTCCTGCTCTCAGCCAAACCACAGGCTGCTGAGAGGAGCTGCTGGAGAGAGGGATGGGCATCTCCTGCTCTCACCTAGGCTCTCACCCAAACACAGACTGCTGAGAGGAGCTGCTGGAGAGAGGGATGGGCATCTCCTGCTCTCACCCAAACCACAGGCTGCTGAGAGGAGCTGCTGGAGAGAGGGGTGGGCATCTCCTGCTCTCACCTAGGTTCTCACCCAAACACAGACTGCTGAGGAGGGCTGCTGGAGAGAGGGATGGGCATCTCCTGCTCTCAGCCAAACCACAGACTGCTGAGAGGAGCTGCTGGAGAGAGGGATGGGCATCTCCTGCTCTCACCTAGGCTCTCACCCAAACCACAGGCTGCTGAGAGGAGCTGCTGGAGAGAGGGGTGGGCATCTCCTGCTCTCACCTAGGCTCTCACCCAAACACAGACTGCTGAGAGGAGCTGCTGGAGAGAGTGATGGGCATCTCCTGCTCTCACCCAAACCACAGGCTGCTGAGAGGAGCTGCTGGAGAGAGGGGTGGGCATCTCCTGCTCTCACCTAGGCTCTCACCCAAACACAGGCTGCTGAGAGGAGCAGCTGGAGAGAGGGGTGGGCATCTCCTGCTCTCACCTAGGCTCTCACCCAAACACAGGCTGCTGAGAGGAGCTGCTGGAGAGAGGGGTGGGCATCTCCTGCTCTCACCTAGGCACACATGGGTGGATGGACAACCTGAGATGGCAGCTGAGCTGTCCTCACTAGGAATAACACACTGGGCTCCAGCTCCTTATGGACATTTCCTGATCCAGTTGGAGATGCCTCTGCTGGCCAAGCTGGCCTCCAAGGGTACCTTCCAAGGCAGTGCACTGTGTGACTGTGCGAAGCAGCCACGCGAGGCTGGCAGCGCTCACCTGGATGATGCGCTGGATGTTGCCCATGAGCATGGAGGCTTCCATGGTCACTGAGGAGATCCCAGGCAGCAGGGAGCTGTTAACAGTGGTTTGTTTCTTCAGCTCCTCCACCTGCAGGGAGAAGCCCTTCTTAAGCCAGAGGAAGTGAGTGCAGGTGTGAGTCAGGCATCTGCCAAGAGCCATTCCTCTGCTCCATCTGATCAGCTGTAGGCTACATTCTGGAGGAGGTGCTGGGCAGAAGGTTGGACCTGGTGGCCTTGGAGGTCTTTTCCAACCTTCAGGATTCTGTGAGACCTCCTGAAGGGCAGTGAATTTTCCCCAGCACAAGACACCATATGATGATCAAGATGATCAGAGGGCTGGAGCACCCCTCCTATGAAGGCAGGCTGAGAGCTGAGGCTGTTCAGCCTGGAGAAGAGAAGGCTCCAGGGAGACCTCAGAGCTGCATTGAAATGAAGGGGACCTAGAGGCAGGATGAGGCAGGCTGTTCAGAAGGGCCTGTGGGGATAGGCCAAGGGGCAATGGTTTGAAAGTGGAGCAGGGCAGAGTCAGGTTGGACATCAGGATGAAGCTCTGCACAGGGAGGCTGGGGAGAGACTGGGACAGGCTGCTCAGGGTGGTGGTGGAGGCTCCATCCCTGGGACATTCAGGGTCAAACTTAATGGGCCCCTGAGCACCATTATCTAGCTGGAGGTGTCCCTGCTGACTGCAGGGGAGGTGGACAAGATGCCCTTTGAGGCTCCCTCCTAACCCAATGCAATCTGTGATGTTTAAGACAGAGCCAGCCCCTTCCCCCAGGCCTAGGCTGAGATCCCTCCCAGCAGCTGGGCTGCAGCACTCCAAGAGCTGCTAACATTGGAATTTTCACTGCCAGTGCCCAAGCTACAAACTTAATGCAGGTATCTAACCAGAGCCAACTCCTCAGACTCCAAGTGGAACAGCAAGAGCCTGTGGCACAGCTACCTTGGCAGCCAGGTGATCCATCTTGTCCACCACTTTGCTCACAGCCATTCGGATCTCAGTGTTGTGCTGCCGAGCTTCTGTCATCAAAAAGGAGGTGACATCCCCAGGGGCTGGAAAGGAAACAGAGAGACCTACAGTCACAAGGGGACATGCTCTGGCTTGGACAGCAGCACTGAGCTGGGTTTGGAACTGGCTGGAGGGCTGAGCCCAGAGAGTGGTGCTGAATGGTGCCACAGCCAGCTGGCAGCCAGGCACCAGTGGTGTGCCCCAGGGAGCAGTGCTGGGCCCTGTGCTCTTTAACATCTTCATTGATGATCTGGAGGAGGGCATTGAGTCCATCAGCAGTAAATGTGCAGATGACAGCAAGCTGGGGGCAGGAGTTGATCTGTGAGAGGGTAGAAGAGCTCTGCAGAGGGACCTGGACAGGCTGGGCAGATGGGCAGAGGCCAAGGGCAGGAGATTGAACAGATCCAAGTGCCAGGGGCTGCACTTTGGCCACAGCAACCCCAGGCAGAGCTACAGGCTGGGGGCAGAGTGGCTGAGAGCAGCCAGGCAGAGAGGGACCTGGGGGTAGTGGGTGATGGTAGGCTGAACATCAGCCTGCAGTGTGCCCAGGCAGCTGAGAGGGCCAATGGCATCCTGGCCTGCATCAGGAACAGTGTGGCCAGCAGGAGCAGGGAAGTCCTTGTGCCCTGTGCTCAGCATTGCTTAGGCCACACCTTGAGTCCTAGGTCCAGTTCTGGGCTCCTCAGGTTAGGAAGGAGGTTGAGCTGCTGGAAGGTGTCCAGAGAAGGGCAACAAAGCTGGGGAGGGGTCTGGAGCACAGCCCTGGGAGGAGAGGCTGAGGGAGCTGGGGTTGCTTAGCCTGCAGAAGAGGAGGCTCAGGGGAGACCTTCTTGCTCTCTGCAACTCCCTGAAGGGAGGTTGTAGCCCGGTGGGGGTTGGTCTCTTCTCCCAGGCAAGCAGCACCAGAACAAGAGGACACAGTCTCAAGCTGTGCCAGGGGAGGTTTAGGCTGGATGTTAGGAAGAAATTCTTCCCAGCAAGAGAGATTGGCCATGGGAATGTGCTGCCCAGGGAGGTGGTGGAGTCCCCATGCCTGGAGGTATTTAGGAAGAGCCTGGCTGAGGCCCTTGGTGCCATGGTTTAGTTGATCAGATGGTGCTGGGTGATAGGTTGGACTGGATGATCTCAAAGGTCTCTTTCCAACCTGGTTAATTCTATTCTATTCCTGCACACAAACACATCAAAACCAGTGCTTAGCCTGAGTTTGAAGCCTGGCAGACAGGACAGTGACTTTGCTCACAAACACCATATCCCTCCAGCTGGAAAACAAATACCCTTAGGGCTTTCCCAAATAAGACCAGCAGGCAGGTTTATGGCTGCAGGGAATTCCTGAGCCCCATGATAGCACTTGGGTCAACAAGAGAGAGCAGCCCCCAGACACACACTGCAACAGCAGGATGCACACAGAGGTACAAACCCAACAGGGACAAAGGTTGGCTCCTGAGACTTTGAACTGAAGGAAGGTTCAGCTCTGCTCAGGTCTTCACCAACAGGGATTACCTGAAGAGCTCTCCTGAGATGCCCTTAGGCCTTCCTAGCTTGTGCCTTTTCTTGGGGTTATGCTTTCTCCCTTAGTGAGGTCCCCAAGATGTGCACTTCAGTTCTTCCCCTGGCTGGCAGGAGAGTTGTTTACTGTTACAGTGACAACTGGAGGCACCAGCTACAAAATACCTTTAGTGCCACACAGCCTGGGGAGCAGAGCTGCAAACTCCATCAGCCCCTTTCACACTCTGTGAAGTTCCTTAAGGTAAGGAAAAGGGATTGTGGTGAGAGGGTGAGGGGTAATGGCTTTGAGCTGGAAGAGGTGGAAGAGGAAAGACAGAGACTACAGATCAGGAAGAAATTCTTTGCAGTGAGGCTGGGGAGACTCTGGCACAGGCTGCCCAGGGAGGCTGTGGCTGCCTCCTGCCTGGAGGTGTTGAAGGCCAGGCTGGATGAGGCCTTGAGCAAGCTGTGCTGGGGGGAGGTGTCCCTGCCCATGGCAGGGGCTTGGAGCTGGATGAGCTTTGAGGTCCCTCCCAACCCAAAGCATTCTGTGAATCCATGGCAGCTGGATTTTCATTGGGAACTGTTTGCCCCATTTGGTATTAGAGGGTAGGAAGGTGTGGAAGAGCAGAGCACTGCAGAGAGGATAAATGTGTGTGTGTGTGCCACCACTGCCTCCTCAAGCACCATAAAGTCCACTGCAGCTACTGCAGCCTTCCCCAAAGCCCCAGAGGGACCTGGACAGGCTGGAGAGGAGGGCACAAGCCAACCTCAGGAGGTTCAACAAGACCAAGGGCAGGGTCCTGCAGCTGGGTCGAGGCAATCCCAGGCACAAATCCAGGCTGGGCAGGGACTGGCTGGAAAGCAGCCCTGAGGAGAGAGACTTGGGGGTGCTGGGGGAGGAGAAGCTCACCAGGAGCTCTCAGTGTGCACTTGCAGCCTGGAAAGCCAAGCAGAGCCTGGGCTGCAGCAAGAGAAGTGTGGCCAGCAGGGCAAGGGAGGGGATTCTCCCCCTCTGCTCAGCTCTGCTGAGACCCCACCTGGAGTACTGCCTCCAGTACTGGAGCCTCTATTGCAAGAGGGATCTGGAGGTGCTGGAAGGTGTCCAGAGCAGGGCCAGGAGGATGAGCAGAGGGCTGGAGCACCTCTCCTGTGAGGACAGACTGAAGGAGTTGGGGCTGTTCAGTCTGGAGAAGAGAAGGCTCCAAGGTGACCTCATTGTGGCCTTCCAGTATCTGAAGGGGGCTCCAAGAAGGCTGGGGAGGGACTGCTCAGGCTCTCAGGTAGTGATAGGACTGGGGGGAATGGAATGAAGCTGGAGGTGGGGAGATTCAGGCTGGAGGTGAGGAGGAAGTTCTTCCCCATGAGAGTGGTGAAGCCCTGGAATGGGTTGTCCAGGGAGGTGGTTGAGGCCCCAGCCCTGGAAGTGTTTAAGCCCAGGCTGGATGAGGCTCTGGCCAGGCTGATCTAGTGTGGGGTGTCCCTGCCCATGGCAGGGGAGTTGGAACTGGATGATCCTTGTGGTCCCTTCCAACCCTGACTGATACTATGGTATCCGGCTTGATGCCCCATCCCTGGAACCACTTCAGGTCAGGCTGGTTGAAGCTCTGAGCAACCTGCTCTAGATACAGATGTCCCTGCTACTGCAGGGGGGGTTGGACTGGATGAGCTTTAAAGGTCCCTTCCCACCCAAACCATTCTCTGACCCTCTGTTGGTTTTGAAGCTTACCTTGGTAAGGTGCAGGATACATCTGTCCTACAGGCTGGAGCTGGGAAGCAGATGCAGCAGTCTGGGGGTAAGCAAATGCCACTCCTGGATATGCCTTGCAGAACAAGTTACAGAGATCAGAGCATGATTTGCTACCTCCCACCCTCCTCACTTCAGGGCTTTTAAGCACTCAGAGCAATGCTAAAACTTGGGAAGGAGATAAAAACCAGAATCAGTGAGCTGGAAATCAAATGACACAAGTTACAGTAAAGGGAAAGGATCAGCCACTCTTCTGCCCAGGCTTAGCCAGGGGTTCAGGTTACCACAGCTTAGGACTTGCCTTTTTGACTGAGGCTTGAGGAAGAGCAGGTTCCCTTCTGCTTGAGAGAGACAAGGAGCAGCATGTGACCAGCTCACTCTCAGCTGTGCTAACCTGAACACAGGGCTGCCCCTAGGAAGGGCTCAAACACTGCAACACAACTGGACTGCAACATTGCAGAGCACAGGATGATACAGAATTAACCAGGGTGGAAAAGGCCTCAGAGCTCATCCAGTCCAACCTCTCACCCAGCACCATCTGATCAACTCAACCATGGCACCAAGGGCCTCAGCCAGGCTCTTCCTGAACACCTCCAGGGATGGGGACTCCACCACCTCCCTGGGCAGCACATCCCAATGGCCAATCTCTCTTGCTGGGAAGAATTTCTTCCTCACCTCCAGCCTACACCTCCCCTGGCACAGCTTGAGACTGTGTCCTCTTGTTCTGGTGCTGGCTGCCTGGGAGAAGAGACCAACCCCCACCTGGCTACAACTGCTCAGGGCTCACCAGGAGGAGCTAAACAAACTGAGGAACAAAGGAAATGCTACAAGGACCTCACCTCTCAGGCAGAAGTCCAATACAGCTTGGGCCAATTTCCTGCAAGAACTCAGGACAACAATTTGAGTGGGACTGGACTGAGCCTTGAAGAGGGCAGACTGAGACTGGAGATGAGGAAGAGATTCTTGAGGGTGAGGGTGGGGAGATTCTGGCACAGGCTGCCCAGGGAGGCTGTGGCTGCCTCCTCCCTGGAGGTGTTGAAGGCCAGGCTGGATGAGGCCTCAAGCAAGCTGTGCTGGTGGGAAGTGTCCCTGCCCATGGCAGGGGGTTGGAACTGGATGAGCTTCCAGATCCTCTCCAAGCCAACCCATTCTGTGATTCTGTTGATCTACTGACTTAGGGTCAAGAATTAAAGGTCAAGCTTTCAAAACCCCACAGCCAAAGTCCTGCCAGACTGAAAGCTGACTCTAAAGCCCAGCTTCTGGGCCAAGAGAAACCTCCCCCTTGTGTCTCTTGGACCTGCTACACCTTCCTCCAATGCAGCACAAGGAAAAGGCAGAGCCAAAGGCAATGCAGTGGCAGAACAGTTTGGGGTTGGGCTTGTTTGTCCTTTTTGCAGTGCTGGCATTCATTACCAAGGGTTTTCCTCCTCTGCATGCCCCTCTTTGAAGCAAACAGTGGGTGTGCAACACCAGCCACTGCCTGCCAAAAGCTCCACAGGGCAGCCTGAGTGAACAGCCACTACAGGGATTAAACAGCTTGGGTTGGGACTTTGTAGCTTGTACAACAGCTTTGCTCCAAGTGGAAAATGGCAGTGGGTGTTAAGCCCCCAAGGCTTCCTTGTAAGCAGATTCACAGAAACATTCAGCTTGGCAAAGAGCCTCAGGATCCCCAAGTCCAACCCAGAGCCCTGCTCTGCAAGGTTCAGCCCCAAGCTCCACATCCAAACCACCTTGAAACACAGCCAGGCTTGGGGACTCCACCACCTCCCTGGGCAGTCTGTGCCAGTGCCTGACCACTCTTGATGAGAAAAATGTTTCCTCTCTCCAGTCTAACCCTCCCCAGTCACAGCTTGAGGCCATTCCCTCTTGTTCTACCACTAAGTACCTGGGAGAAGAGACCAGCAGCAGCCTCTCCACAGCCTCCTTCCAGGTAGAGAGCCAGGAGCTCTCCCCCCAGCCTCCTCTGTTTCACACTAACCATCCCCAGCTCCTACAGTTGCTCATCAGATTTATTCTCCAGGCCCTTCCCAGCTTCCTTGCCCTGCTCTGCCCTGGCTCCAGCACCTCCACATCTCTCTTGCACTGAGGTGCCCAAACCTGGACCCAGCACTTGAGCTGTGGCCTCCCCAGGGCTGAGTCCCAGGGGACAATCCCCTCCCTGCTGCTGCTGGACACAGCATTGCTGATCCCAGCCAGGAGGCCTTTGGCTGTCTTGGCCACCTGGGCACACTGCTGGCTCCTATTGCAGCAGCACAAGGCTCACAAGGATTCTCCTCCTGTCTGAAAAGCTATGACCCACAAACAAGAGAAGTCTGCAAGTGAGCTCCAGAGGAAAACAACCCAGGGCCAAGAAAAACTTCAACTCAAATGCTTTTGTTTTCAGCTCCCCTGCAAGAACAAGAGGACACAGTCTCAAGCTGTGCCAGGGGAGGTTTAGGTTGGATGTTAGGGAGAAATTCTTCACAGAGAGAGAGATTGGCCACTGGAATGTGCTGCCCAGGGAGGTGGTGGAGTCACCATCCCTGGAGGTGTTCAAGAGGAGGGTTGATGGGGTGCTTGGTGCCATGGTTTAGTTGATGAGATGGTGTTGGGTGATAGGTTGGACTGGCCTCTTCCAACCTGGTTTCCTCTGTTCCATTCTACTTGGATGCTTTCATTTTATCCACTACAAAAGCAGATATTGAGCCAAGTCTGCTCAGCTCTCACTTCAAGAAGCCATCAGCAAGCAGAAAAATCAGCCCTTTGGGGGTCAAATTGTAAGAGGCATGTGATGGAAACCTGAGAATGCCAGAGAAGAGTCACAGGAAGCAGCCTGCTATGGGCTGCTATGGGCTTCCCAGCAATGGGGAAGGAGGCAAAGCTCATGAGAAAGGCCAGAAGCAGCAATGCTCTCCTTGATGCCATCTAAGTACCTGAAAGCCCTGTGCTCCTCCAGGCACAGCTGCATGGGGCTGGATGGTTGCAGGTATCAGAGCAGCAGAAGACACTGGGGCTGTGGAACCAGACACTGGAGGTACTGAAAAGGAAAGAAGAGAGCAATTCAGCACACCACAAAGGAGCCAGAAATAAATCCACTCACACAGTGTGAAAGGGGGAGGGAAAAAAACCCCCAATCACTAAACAGACACCAGTTTAAGGCAAGCTGCCTGCAGCCCTCTGAAAACTCAACCCAGCCAAGGAAGTGACAAAGGTCAGGAACAACCTCCCACAGGAATTCCACCTCTGGCTGTTTAGGCAACCTCTTCTCAGCGAAACAAAGGCAGCTCTGGAGTGCCCTGACACAAGATGCTATTCACACTGACTCTTAAAGGCTGCTCAGCTGACCAGCAGCTGACACTTCAATTCCATCCTGGGAAAACAAGTCAAGCCCCCTCCAGAGCTGACCTGAGCTACATTGGATGGTCCTGCTCTGGCAGGGGGTTGGACTCAATGGTCTCTTTGGGTCCCTTCCAACCCCTGACATCTTGTGATCCAGAGCTGCCAGCACTCCAGTGCCTTTCAACTCTGTATTTCCAAGCAAACAAATCAATTCTGTTAATAGGGAAGGGGAATGGAATAGAATAGAAAAGAGATGATCAAGTTTCAGTTACTCTGCTACCATTCTGAGTTGTGCAGTTAGAACAGAATAGAATTAATCAGGTTGGAAGAGACCTTAGAGCTCATCCAGTCCAACCTATCACCCAGCACCATCTGATCAACTAAACCATGGCACCAAGGGCCTCAGCCAGGCTCTTCCTAAACACCTCCAGGCATGGGGACTCCACCACCTCCCTGGGCAGCACATTCCCATGGTCAATCTCTCTTGCTGGGAAGAATTTCTTCCTAACATCCAACCTAAACCTCCCCTGGCACAGCTTGAGACTGTGTCCTCTTGTTCTGGGGCTGGGTGCCTGGGAGAAGCGACCAACCCCCACCTGGCTACAACCTCCCTGCAGGGAGTTGCAGAGAGCAAGAAGGTCTCCCCTGAGCCTCCTCTTCTGCAGGCTAAGCAACCCCAGCTCCCTCAGCCTCTCCTCCCAGGGCTGTGCTCCAGACCCCTCCCCAGCTTTGTTGCCCTTCTCTGGACACCTTCCAGCATCTCAACATCTTTCCTAACCTGAGGAGCCCAGAACTGGACACAGGACTCCAGGTGTGGCCTCAGCAGTGCTGAGCACAGGGCACAAGGACTTCCCTGCTCCTGCTGGCCACACTGTTCCTGATGCAGGCCAGGATGCCCTTGGCCTTCTTAGCCCCCTGGGCACACTGCTGGCTCATGTTCAGCCTACTATAGACCAGGGCAAACCCAAAAGCATTACCACAGTTTTAACACTGTTTCTAGCAGTTCCATTTTCAAATCACAAGTCCCAGAAGTCTGAGGGCCACCCCAGCACACAGGATGACAGAGCAGCTCTTGCACTGTGGCTGCTCCTCCTCAAGCATCAGTGTGTGCCCAAGACCACAACAAGGAAATGCTCCAAGGACTCCAGCCTTGTGCTGTGTGGATCAGTCCACCTCTGGAGCTTTCTGTCAGCAAAACCTATCAGAAGCTATCAGGTCATACACTCATAGAAAGGTTTGGGCTGGAAAGAACCTTAAAGATCATCCAGTTCCAACCCCCTGCCATGTGCAGGGACACCTCCCCCCAGCCCAGCTTGCTCAAGGCCTCATCCAGCCTGGCCTTCAACACCTCCAGGCAGGAGGCAGCCACAGCCTCCCTGGGCAGCCTGTGCCAGAGTCTCCCCAGCCTCACTCTCAAGAATCTCTTCCTCATCTCCAGTCTCAGTCTCCCCTCTCCCAGCTCAAAGCCATTCCCCCTTACCCTATTACTACAAGCCCTTGTCCAAAGTCCTTCCCCAGCTTTCCTGCAGGTCCCCTGTTCCTGAAGCCTTTCCACTGGAAGCCTGCAAATCAGAGAAGTTTCTCTACCCCAGTCCCAGGCTCAGCAGCACTTTACCTTGTGTGGACACTGTGGGCAGTACTGCATGAGCAGGCTGTGATGGTCTCACTGCAGATGAAGCCACTGGCTGTGCTGCCACCCTCAGTGTGTTTGGATCCTAAAAACATTTCTGCATGTTACAAGGAAGGCCAAAGAATCACAAAATGTTAAGGACTGGAAAGGACCTCTGGAGATCCTCAAGTCCAAGGCCCCTGCCAAAAGCAGGGTCACCCAGGGCAGGCCACACAGGAACACATCCAGATGGGTATTGAAAGTCTCCAGAGAAGGAGACTCCACAACCCCCCTGGGCAGCCTGCTCCAGGCCTCCAGCACCCTCACACCAAAGAAGTTTCTCCTCACGTTGAGGTGGAACTTCCTGGGCTCCAGTTTGTGTCCATTGCCACTATCACAGGACACCACTGAAGAGAGCCTGGCCCCTTCCTGACACCCACCCCTCAGATCACTACAGACATTGATCAGATGCCCTCTCAGCAGCCACATGTGCAGGCTAACAGCCCCAGGTCTCTAAGCCTTTCCTCCTCACACAGATGTTCCAGTCCCTTCACCATCCTCTTAGCCTCTGTTGGACTCTCTGTAGTATCTATCCCTGTCCCTCCTGAACTGGGGAGCCCAGAACTGGACACAACACTCCAGCTGTGGCCTCACCCAGGTAGAGCAGAAGGGGAGAAGCCAGCAGTTTGCCCCTAGGATCACTTAGTTGTGGTCCAGTTAACCCCACCCAAGTGGACAGACAGAGGGGAACAACAAAACCCCTGTGGCACAGGAGCAGAGTGTGCTTCCCCTGGGGGAAGGCAGAGCTCCTGCTACAGGCTCCCCTTTAACAAAGCATGCAAGGCAGTCCCACTCCTGTGACTGGAGCCATACCTCTATTTCTGAGTCACTGGAGTCCAGCTGGCTGCCTGCTGTCCCAGCCAGGAAAGGCAGCATGGGCTGCCCCATCTTGGCCATCCGAGAGATCAGCTTGGCCTTCGCCACGTCTGGATTCTGCAAGCAAGGGCTGCAGTTACTCTTCCTGTGTCCCCCAGCCCAGGCTCTTCAGACAGAGACACCTCCCAGCAGCAGATCCTTCTCCTAACTCTGCTCCTTGCCATTTCTCAGTGGCTGTGTGACAAAGTGATTCTCCAGCATGCATGACAGCAGAGTGGAGCTGCTGAGCTGTCTTGCTTCATAGCCTGTCCTCCTGTCATGAGACAGGAAATCTACCCCTGCACACAGCACAGCAACAGGAGCATGTGTGCAAGAAGCTGCTCAGCAGCTGTGTCTGTCCTGAGGAGCATGCAAAAAGTCTCCCTCTGTAGCTCCACAGACCTCTCCTCAGTGTCCCAAAGACTCCTTGTCACATTTGCCTACTTACCCAAGAGGACAAACACAGATCTGCAGATTGCAGCAGGTTGGAAGGGAGCCTCCAAGGGCATCTTGTCCAACCCCCTGCAGGCAGCAGGGACAGCTCCAACTAGAAGAGGCTGCCCAGGGCCACAGCAAGTCTGAGCTTGAATGTCTCTAGGGATGGGGCCTCAACCACTTCTCTGGGCAACCTGTGCCAGGCTCTCCCCAGCCTCCCTGTGCAGAACTTCCTCTTGGTGTCCAACCTAACTCTGCCCTGCTGCAGTTTCAAACCATTGCCACTTGTCCCATCCCCACAGTCCCTCCCCAGCCTTCATGTGGGCTCCCTTCAGCCACTGAAATGCAGCTCTAAGGTCAAACCAGCTTTGTGAGTGCCCAGGTCAGGCAACTTTGCATTAGAATAGAATAAACCAGGTTGGAAGAGACCTTCAAGATCATCAAGTCCAACCTATCACCCAACACCACCCAACCATGCAACCTAGCACCCTATCAAGTCTCCTCCTGAACACCTCCAGTGAAGTGTAGGGAATGGGACTGAAGCTCAGAGAGTGGTTTAGGCTGGAAGGGATCTCAAGCTCCTCACCCTCTCTAATCCCATCCCCAAGGAGACCCTTTACAGCTGTCAGGAAGGTGAACATTCCAGAGGATCTTTCTTTCATGCTGTTCACTCCACCTTCAGCAATGCAGAGGTGAAACCAACCGAGCTTCCCCACCAAAGGGTTCAAATCAGTGAAGAGGGGGTAAAAAAGACAGCACCACTTACTGCCAGCTGCTCACTGATGGAGTTGGACTTGGCCCGGACAGCTGGCTCCCTGGAAAGCCAAGCAGGGCTGGGTTGGGATCAGAGGTTAAGCAGCAAAGTAGAATTCATCTCATGTGCAATACTCTCAAATACACCTCCCCCTAGGACCACCACTGCCTTGTCTCAGGAGCCTCTCCTTTAGCTCACTTCTGCACCAGATTTGGAGAACAGCCTTAGCAGCAAGTTCCATGGCTGGGGAGCAGCTGGGGACAGGAAGATGACTTCATTTGGTGAGTGCTTGCAGCCACCACATGCTGCTACAGCTTGAACCAAGTCCAGCAACAAGCTACTCATGACAACAGAAAAATTGGAAGAGTTTAACCCCTTCAAAAGGATGCCTGAGCCATTTGGTCAATTGAACCACAGAGCAGTGGGGGTTGGAAGGGACCTCTGGAGATCACCCAGTCCAAGCCCCTGCATTCTTTCTAAGCAGTCTCTCACCCAGCAGCAGCCTGGATTCTTCTCTGCTGTGACCTCACTTTGGTGCCTCTCATTTCCTCTTTGACACTCTTAGCCTAAATCTGATCCCAGCATCCCAGCATGGGGGGGTTGGAAGGGACCTCTGGAGATCATCCAGTTCAACTCCAGCAGGGCACCCACAGCAGCTTGCCCAGGAGCACAATGCCCAGAGGGTGTTTGGAAGCTCTCCACACAAGGAGACTCCACAACCTCTCTGGGCAGCCTGCTCCAGGCCTCCTGCACCCTCACAACAAAAATATTTCTCCTCCTGTTCAGATGGAACCTCCTGGGTTCCAGTTTGTGCCCCCTGCCCTTGTCCTGTCCCTGGGCACCACTGAGCAGAGTCTGCCCCCAGCCTTTAGCTCCTGCTGAGCATTGCTCAGCTCCCCTCTGGGGCTGCTCTTCTCCAGGCTCAACAGCCCCAGGGGCTCTCAGCCTTTGTTCCTCACAGAGCTGCTCCAGGCCCCTCAGCAGCTCTGTAACCTCTCTGGACTCTCTCCAGCAGTTCCCTGTCTTAAGAAACAAATGAAAATGTAATATTTGCAACTGAAGGGAGCAGCCATGACACAGCCCTGCCACCTGAGATGAGCAAACTGCTGCAGCAGCACTCCCACAGCTTGACCACACTGGCTCCCAGCAATGCTGCAGGGGAATGAGTTCTTTCCCCTCTGCTCATTTCACCTTCTTTGCCTCTGGAAGTCTTGTGTTCAAGCAGAAACCTTCCTGCAAGTCTCAACAGCAAGTGCTGCTCTGCCACAGATGGCACTTAGCTGGCACAAAGAGGACCCCCCAGTTGCCCAAGGCTGTTAAAGCAGCCCTGTGCCACCAACCATTGCCAGTTTTTAATACAAGAGCTGTCTGAGCCCTGCTGCTTCTTACCCAGGCTTTGGAGGTATGCTAGATGGAGGCAGCAAGCCAGTGTCTGCAGAGAAGCCATCTGCACTGGGTACTGGAGAGGGTGCTGCAGAATCCCTTGAGCTAACACTCTGTCCATCCACAGCAGGGCATTCCTTCACCAGCTTCACCTGGAAAAGCATGGAACAACAAATCCTGGGTCTCTGGGTTCATACACTCACAGAATGATTTAGGTTGGAAGGGATCATCCAGTCCCAACCCCCTGCCATGGGCAGGGACACCTCCCACCAGCCCAGCTTGCTCAAGGCCTCATCCAGCCTGGCCTGGAACACTTCCAGGGAGGAAGCAGCCACAGCCTCCCTGGGCAACTTGTTCCAGTGTCTCCCCACCCTCACTCTCAACAATTTCTTCCTCATCTCCAGTCTCAATCTGCCCTCCTCAACCTTCAGAGTTCCCAAGAAGTCTCCAGCAACTTGTCTCTTTGATGACCACTCCTTTGCCAGCACTTCAAGTAAAAGCAGGCAGCAGGTTGAGAACTGGAGAAGTTGAGTCCTTACATCCTCTCATTCCTCACCATGAGCATTTTGTTTTCCCAGGTGACTCATGAAAAAGGCAATGAAAAGATCCCAAGACAGTTCAGACAGCTCTGTCTTGCTGAACAGCCCAGAGGGCTTTTTGGGGTTTAGGGTTTGGCTTGGGGTATTTTTTTAGTGAAAGGTACATACTCAACATCTTTCCTAAACTGTGCCCAGTTCTGGGCTCCTCAGGTCAGGAAAGATGTTGAGATGCTGCAAGGTGTCCAGAGAAGGGCAACAAAGCTGGGGAGGGGTCTGGAGCACAGCCCTGGGAGGAGAGGCTGAGGGAGCTGGGGTTGCTTAGCCTGCAGAAGAGGAGGCTCAGGGGAGACCTTCTTGCTCTCTCCAACTCCCTGAAGGGAGGTTGTAGCCAGGTGGGGGTTGGTCTCTTCTCCCAGGCAAGCAGCACCAGAACAAGAGGACACAGTCTCAAGCTGTGCCAGGGGAGGTTTAGGCTGGAGGTGAGGAGAAAGTTCTTCCCAGCAAGAGAGATTGGCCATGGGAATGTGCTGCCCAGGGAGGAGGTGGAGTCCCCATCCCTGGAGGTGTTCAGGAAGAGCCTGGCTGAGGCCCTTGGTGCCATGGCTTTGTTGATCAGATGGTGCTGGGTCAGAGGTTGGACTCGATGACCTCTGAGGTCTTCTCCAACCTGGTTAATTCTATTCTATTCTACCTTCCCGAGGCAGCTGGTGTTTCTGAGCTGAAGCTCTCATGCCAAGAGCTGGTTTTTGCCTGGCAGGCAGAGGCTGCCACCCCACGAGCACAGAAGCAGCCTGGCAGCAGACACTCACCCTGCGCACCTCCACCTCAAAGGCCAGCGTGGAGTCCGGCGGCACACGGCCCGGCACGCCCTGCGCGCCGTAGGCCCAGGCTGGAGGGATGATCAGATACCTTCTGCCTCCTTTCTTCATCCCCACCATTCCTTCTTCCCAGCCCTTTGGTTTGCAGAGAGACAACAGGAGAGAGCAGTTGGATCAGTGGCATCCTGGCTTCTCTCCTGACACTGATGGAGACAGCCTCAGAGCAGGTTCCAAAACAGTAAGGGAGATTTTTTTGGGGGGGGTCAAATCCTTCTTCTTTTCAGTCTGCTGCACCAAATCTTTCCTTGCAATGACTCATAATCACCACTAATTGCAAAATTAACTGCAGAATAAAGCTGGAGCTCCCACAGAAGCTCCCCTGTGAAGAGAGACAGAGAGCCCTGGGGCTGTTGAGTCTAGAGAGAAGGCTGAGAGGGATCTGATCAATGGCTATCAATAGCTGAGGGGTGGGGGGCAAGTAGAGGGGGCCAAGCTCTGTTGGGTGGTGCACAGGAATAAGCCAAGGACCAATGGAGACAAACTTAAACAGAGAAGATTTCATCTCAACATGAGGAGAAACTTGTTCCAGTGAGGGTGGCAGGGCCCTGGAGCAGGCTGCCCAGGGGGGTTGTGGAGTCTCCTCCTCCGGGCACATGCAAAATCCACCTGGATGGATTCCTGTGTGCACTACCCTGGGTGATTCTGCTTTGCTAAAGGGGTTGGACTCAATCTCTAGAGGTCCCTTCCAACCTCTAATGTACTGTGATAGAAGCAGACAAGTTGGAAAAGACCTCCAAGATCATCAGGTCCAACCTTCCACCCAGCAGCTCCATGATCAGCAAGTCCCCAAGAGCCAACACTGCCAAGGGGAGAGGGCTGCTTGTGCAAATGAAGCTGAGGTTTGAGTGAGTCTCTGTGGTGTGCCCCAAGGATCAGTGCTGGGCCCCATGCTCATTAACATCTTTATTGATGATCTGGAGGAGGGCAGTGAGTCCATCAGCAGTAAATGTGCAGATGACAGCAAGCTGGGGGCAGGAGTTGATCTGTTAGAGGGCAGGAGAGCTCTGCAGAGGGACCTCGACAGGCTGGGCAGATGGGCAGAGGCCAAGGGCAGGAGACTGAACACATCCAAGTGCCAGGGGCTGCACATTGGCCACAGCAACCCCAGGCAGAGCTACAGGCTGGGGGCAGAGTGGCTGAGAGCAGCCAGGCAGAGAGGGACCTGGGGGTTCTGGGTGACAGCAGCTGAACAGGAGCCAGCAGTGTGCCCAGGGGGCCAAGAAGGCCAAGGGCATCCTGGCCTGCATCAGGAACAGTGTGGCCAGCAGGAGCAGGGAGGTCATTGTGCCCTGTGCTCAGCACTGCTTAGGCCACACCTGGAGTCCTGTGTCCAGTTCTGGGCTCCTCAGTTTAAGAAGGACATTGAGAGACTTGAAGGTGTCCAGAGAAGGGCAACAAAGCTGGGGAGGGGTCTGGAGCACAGCCCTGGGAGGAGAGGCTGAGGGAGCTGGGGTTGCTTAGCCTGCAGAAGAGGAGGCTCAGGGGAGACCTTCTTGCTCTCTGCAACTCCCTGAAGGGAGGTTGGAGCCAGGTGGGGGTTGGTCTCTTCTCCCAGGCACCCAGCCCCAGAACAAGAGGACACAGTCTCAAGCTGTGCCAGGGGAGGTTTAGGCTGGATGTCAGGAAGAAGTTCTATACAGAGAGACAGAGATTGCCCATTGGAATGGGCTGCCTGGGGAGGTGGTGGAGTCCCCATCCCTGGAGGTGTTTAGGAGGAGACTGGATGGCGTGCTTGGTTGCATGGTTTAGTTGATCAGATGGTGTTGGGTGATAGGTTGGACTGGATGATCTCAAAGGTCTCTTCCAACCTGCTTAATTCTATTCTATTCTGTTCTGTTCCTCTGCTTCCTAGCAAATGAAGCAACCAGCATACATGAACCCTGAACAAGGCCACCTGTAACTCAAAGCTGAGGCTTCAATGACCATAATGCAAGTGCCAGAAGCTCTACCTTGATGACCTTGCCAGATCCCAGCTTCAGCCTCAGCAGCTTGTCTTTGCTGACGTTGGAGTCAAACACCTGGAGAGTCAAAGAACAAAGGAGCACAAATTACCTGCAATACCCAACTCTTCCACCACTCTGAACACCACCTCACACATTCCAGAGGCTCCTACCATCCCTTACAGGCTAGCTCCCATTCTGCTACTTCCAAAATCAATTCTCAAGGGAAGGCAGAGCATGGCTACAGCTTCCAAAGCAGTGCACAGTGTAGTGTCATAACATTACAGATGGAGGCTCTAGAGCTGTTCTGAGCTTCAGGATCAGGACAGGGCCTACATGAAGGCTGGAGAGGGACTGCTCCCAAAGGCCTGCAGTGACAGGGTGAGGGGCAATGGTTTGGAAGTAGAGGAGATTTAGACTGGAAGTTTGGAACAAGCTCTGCACCACCAGGGGGGTGGAACACTGCAACAGGTTGCCCAGGGATGGGGTTGAGGCCCCATCCCTAAAGACATTCAAGGTGAGGCTTGACAGGGCTCTGGGCAACCTGATCTAGAGGAGGATGTCCCTGCTGACTGCAGTGGGGGTGGATTGGGTGAGCTTTGGAGGTCCCTTCCAACCCAGACCACACTATGCCAGGTTCAGGAAGAAGTAAACCACGACACACTGGGCTGTCAGCAAGCAGCAAACCACTGCCTGGGAGTTTGGGACTTCAAAACACAGAGCTGAACAAATCTTTCAGGAGCTTAGAAGTGAGCTCTGCTATGCACCTTTGGTACCTAGAGAGAAGCATGCCAGGCAGAGCAGGAAAACCAAAAACCTCTCCTAGAGGTGAAAAAACAAACAAAGTCCTTCCTTGCATCGAAGAGATTCACCTGCAGATGGATGCAAGTGCAAAACCCTCTGGCAGGGATCTCACCACCAGCAGAATGAGGAACAGTGGTTAAAGGGAAGGCTTTGGAACATCCAAGAGCTCCTTCTGCTTATTAGCCAAGGGGGCTGCACACAGCTGTGGAGGACATCAAAGCAATCTCATCCTTCTAGCCCTTGGAGATGTGCTGGCTGTCAGGCAAGGCCCTTCTTATCACTTCCTCCAGGAGCAGGGCAGCTTTCAATGTCCCTTCTCACCTTTTTCATTAACATTCCTGGGAGAGAGGCTCTCTGAAAACTCAAACCATTTCCACCACCTCCCCCAGCCTCAGGTGAAACCTCACTCATGGTGCTGTGACTGCAAAACCACCTTCAACACCAGCACCAACACTGCCATCCTGAAGGTCCTCTCCAGCCTAAAGGGGGCTCTGTGATGCTATGCAGGATGTGGCAGGTTCCTGCCAGAGCCTGCCACACTCACTTGGGATTAGGAGGAAGCAGAAAGATCTTTACCTGTCCAAGGCCATTGTTCTGGAACAGCCAACCTGTATAGGCCACCTCCAGAGAGTCTCCTCCTTCTGCTGCCTGCCCTTCCCCAAGCAGGAGATCCTGGCAGAGCACAGAGTCAAGAGCTGGGCAGCTGTTGAACTTGGCAATGCAGACCTGCAGGAGGGAAGCCCAGGGGGTGTCTGGTCAGCAAAGCAGAGCAGCAGGATCCACTATGATGGTACAGATGTGATGCTTTTCTTCCTGTGCTGATCAAGCCCAGGTTATTGCTGTGCTTAGGAGGTGAGCTCCATGTCCCTTGTGCTGAATCCTGCTGAGTAATTACTCCCTGCCCCACAGAACCCCTGGGCTCACAGCACTTGAGGGTCTTGATCAAAAATCCCAGCAGAGGCACCTGGGTTTGTTCATGGGAAGTGATTCTGCCCCTCTGCTCTGACCACACCTGCAGCACTGCCACCAGCTCTGGGGCCCCCAGCACAAGAAGGACCTGGAGCTGATGGAGAGGCTCCAGAGGAGGTCACAAGGATGATCAGAGGCTGCAGAACCTCCCCTGTGGGGACAGGCTGGGAGAGCTGGGGCTGTGCAGCCTGGAGAAGAGAAGGCTCCAGGGAGACCTTAGAGCAGCTTTCCAGTACCTGAAGGGCTCCAGGAGAGCTGGGAAAGGACTTTGGCCAAGGGCTGGGAGTGCCAGGCTGAGGAACAATGGCTTTGAGCTGGGAGAGGGGAGACTGAGAGTGGAGAGGAGGAAGAAATTGTTGAGAGTGAGGGTGGGGAAGACTCTGGCACAGGCTGCCCAGGGAGGCTGTGGCTGCCCCATCCCTGGAGGTGTTGAAGGCCAGGCTGGATGAGGCCCTGAGCAAGCTGGGCTGGTGGGAGGTGTCCCTGCCCATGGCAGGGGGTTGGCACTGGATGATCTTTCAGGTCCCTTCCAACCCAACCCATTCTATAATCTAATGACCAAACTCAGCCAGGTCCATCACAGATCTGCCTCAGTCACAGCTGTGCACATTCTCAAAGCTGAACTTCAGTGAAGTCCAATTGACTTAGAACCTTTCAGCCAGGAGCTCTCAGACATGATGTGTCTGTTGTTCTAAACATGCCAGTAAGCTGTCCCTCAAACCACAGTAGTTACCTGCTTGCTGAAATCCATTGCTGCCTTCTCTGACTCAAACATGATGGACCAGTTTTGTCTCTGATCATCATAGAAGGTGCTGTAATTGTTGGGCTGAACCTGTGGGCAAAGAAATCAGTCCTGGGTTAGGTATCAAGAGATGCATTCCACTGAAATCCAAACCCATGTTCAAAAGAAGCTTCAAGGAAGAGCTGCTGCAAATAGCCAGAGGAAGAATCCTGCTGGGTAGGAGAGCTCTGCAGATGGACCTTGCCAGGCTGGGCAGATGGGCAGAGGCCAAGGGCAGGAGATTGAACACATCCAAGTGCCAGGCTCTGCACATTGGCCACAACAACCTCAGGCAGTGCTACAGGCTGGGGGCAGAGTGGCTGAGAGCAGCCAGGCAGAGAGGGACCTGGGGGTGCTGGTCAGTGGTAGGCTGAACATGAGCCTGGGCTGGGCTTAACCCATGGCCCTCAGCACCACCCCTCTGCCTCTTTCAAACACAACCAGGGATGGGGATTCAGCTCCCTGGGGTGACTGGAAAGTCTTTAAGTGAAGAAATCTCTTCTAATCTCCAACCTAAACCTCCCCTGGGGCAACTTGAGGCTGTTTCCTCTCATCCTACCATTTGTTCCCTGGGAGAAGAGCCCAACCCCCAGCTCACTGCAGCCTCCTTTCAGGGAGCTGTAGAGAGCAGTGAGGTCTCCCCCCAGCCTCCTCCACTCCACACTGAACACCCCCAGCTCCCTCAGGCTGCTCCTCCCCAGCCCTGTTCTCCAGACCCTTCCCCTGCTTTGCTGCCCTTCTCTGGACACACTCCAGCCCCCAATGTCCTTCTGGCAGTGAGTGCCTGCTGAAAGGCTCTGCAGCAGGCAGGCAGATGTGAGCCTCTTGTGCAATATGCATCAGAAGGAGCAGCAGAAGCCAGCTCCCAGCCCCTGTGACTCCTCTCGCTGTGGCAGTCAGATGTTTGGCCTCCCAGCCTACAAACCAGGAGTTCAGAAGGCGCTTGAGAGTCAAGTGCTGCTTGCTGCCATCAGCACAGCTCACTGAGCACCTTCCTCATCCAGAGTCTCACCGTCAGAACGAAGCCGGGGTGGATCCTCGCAGCTGTGATCTGTTGCTGCTGACTGATGTAAAGGAGGATCCTGTACTGGATTCCACAAGGAGGTGGCCCAGGGAGAGAGATAGGGGGAGAAAATAAAGCAGAAACTGAAAACATCCTCAATTCTAATGAGCTTTGCCAAAGTCTGAGCCTAAGGCTATGGTGTTTCCCTGTCAAACACACTTCCCAGCAGCACTTTCCCCAGCAAAAGTACTGAACACAGCTTTGTACCACCTACTAAAGCCCCTGGAAAGCAGGCAAAGCTTTATTCAGCTACAGGAATCAAGCAATTCAAATGAATCCTTTTGCCACAAGCAAGATGATTTAGCCAATCCCACTTCTATTCTGCAGCTGCTGTGTGAAGAGATGATGCACTTAACCCTTCGGTGCATGAAACACGCAGGACACAGCTGTCACAGACCGAGTTACAGCAAGTTGTAGGGTGCTTTCCAAGCACCAAATGTACACATAAAACACTGTATTGCCTTGTTGGGCTCCACCAGACATCATCTGCCAAGGAAAAGTTGACCCCTGTGGGCAGCTGCCCCCCACACTGCTGGGGGTGGAACTGGGAGTAACCCCCGGAGTGTTCCCAGCGGCGCAGGGTGCAAAGAGGCAAAGGCAGCTGAGGGAGGCTGTGAGTTTCCTTCTGCATGCTCCCTCCTACCAGTTCCCCACCCAGGGACACTTCTCAGATCAGCAACTCAGGAATCAGCTCACTAAACTACTGTTTCTTAGTTGTTGCTGTTGCCAAAGCAGAAGCAGCCCAGTGAGCCAAGATGAATTAGCAGCTGGGGGATATGAAATGCCAGAAACACCAAACCTGAGGACAGATCAGAGCATCCAAAGCAACTTTCAGCACCCCAAGCCACCTGGCACCTCAGTCATGTGGAGCACTTGGGAAGGACAGGTATTTTTGACACCCAAATAACAGAATTGAGGCAAGCCCTCTCTGCCCTGTTGGCCAAAATCCTGCTTTGTATGGATTTCTGGTCTGGCTGTCCAAGGCATCCTGAATAAATACCAAAACAGCTTCCAGAAACATTAGAAGGGCTGCAGTGCCTGCACCACTGCACACTAGCTCAGGCACAGGTTGGGAGAAGCCTCACAGAAAGAAAGATGTCAGCAAGGGAAATGGCTGAGGCACAGGAAAACCCAGGAGGGCAGAAGGTTGCTGAGACCTCCAGCAGCAAAAGCAAAGGCACTCTGGTGAGGCCAGGGAAGTGCTGCCTCACACCAGCAGCCTCTCAGCACCAGTACATTCCAGAAGGGAAGGGTTTCTCACCTCTTTAGTAGCATGGTTCCCCACCACAGCTGCTCCAAACTTGCCTTGCTTCAAGTACTGCCCATTTGTACTGGAAGACAAGGGAGAGATTCAGCTGCAGAACTGGCCCTGCCTCTTGTTTCCCTCTACTGCTGCTGAGCTCTTCTTCTGCTGTAGAGTTCAGGCCCCTCTGCCCCTGGCCAAAATTTTAGGTAGCCTTTCTTAGCTTAAAGATTATCACAATTTCCTTGCTTGCTCCACAGATCACAGAGGCAAACATGTTGGAGTTTGAGCTGAAGACTGCTCTTGCCACAGACCCAGAGCAAATGAGCTTTTACACCATGGCAGTGGCAAACAGAGAGGATTGACTGCTGCTCCTCCATGCTCATGCCTCAGATCTCCATGAGGCAACCTATGAAATACAAGCTTCTGACAGAGCTGTCTGGACACAATGCAAATATCCAGCCAGGACCTCAGGATGTAGTTCTCTGTAACAGCCAGAGCCAAAACTTGCTCTTTCTGTGACAACTGGAGAAGAGGAGGCTCAGGGGAGACCTTCTTGCTCTCTCCAACTCCCTGAAGGGAGGTTGGAGCCAGGTGGGGGTTGGTCTCTTCTCCCAGGCAGCCAGCACCAGAACAAGAGGACACAGTCTCAAGCTGTGCCAGGGAAGGTTTAGGTTGGATGTTAGGAAGCAATTCTTCCCAGCAAGAGAGATTGGCCATTGGGATGTGTTGCCCAGGGAGGTGGTGGAGTCCCCATCCCTGGAGGTGTTTAGGAAGAGCCTGGCTGAGGCCCTTGGTGCCATGGTTTAGTTGATCAGATGGTGCTGGGTGATAGGTTGGACTTGATGATCTCAAAGGTCTCTTCCAACCTGGTCAATTCTATTCTATTCCAACTGCACAACTCAGAATGGGAGCAGAGCAACTGAAACTTATTTTGAGCACCTTGGAGCACCTCCAGCACACAGACACACGTCTGCAGACCACAGGTTGGGCCAGAAGATCCTTGGGGTGCTTTCCAATTTGTGACTGTCTATAAGCAATGACCTCTTCTTACTCATCCAGAGAGCTTCCCTTTGTGATTATCACCCAAGCTCTCAGACCCAGGCTGGGAGGAAGCCACAGTGTCACTTACTAGCGGTAAGCGTGCACGGCGGTGGCCACAAACACTGATGGTGCTGCCGAGGCTGCTGGGGCCACAGGAGCCTTCTGGGCTGCAGGACCTGCTGAGCAATGAGAAGTCAGTGACACACAACTGCCACATGTGCTGGCCAAGCACAGTGCAATGACACATCCCTTTCCCCAAGGGAAAAAAAATACAGTGCCTGAAAGGGACCTCCAAGGAAGCTGGGGAGGGACTTTGGCCAAGGGCTGGGAGTGCCAGGATGAGGAACAATGGCTTTGAGCTGGGAGAGGGGAGACTGAGACTGGAGATGAGGAAGAAATTCTTGCCAGTGAGGGTGGGGAGACTCTGGCACAGGTTGCCCAGGGAGGCTGTGGCTGCCCTCTCCCTGGAGGTGTTGAAGGCCAGGCTGGATGAGGCCCTGAGCAAGCTGGGCTGGTGGGAGGTGTCCCTGCCCATGGCAGGGGCTTGGAACTGGCTGATCTTTGAGGTCCCTTCCAACCCAACCCATGCTGTGATTCCATGAATTAGGTTAAAGCACAAAGAGTGATGTTCCAAAGCCACCAAGGGCCACTGGAATAACCAGATGTAGGGAGGGTAGCAGAGGAAGAGAACATCTAGGTGAGTTATTTCATGGAATCACAGAATGGTCAGGGTTGGAAGGGACCTCCAAAGGTCATCCAGCCCAGCCTCCTGCAGTGAGCAGGGACATCCTCCACTGGTGCTCTTCACAAAGGCCTCATTCTCCCAGCAAGACTCTCACTAAGTTTCTCCCCCAGTTACTGGGCACAAGCTCAGCTACTTACCAGCTGCAGTCTGAGCCTTCTTAGGCTGCTTTGGTGCAGTGTACTGGAAGAATTCATTTCCCTGGCCTGAGACTGTTTGGTCCAGACCAAAGAGAGAGGCCAGCCTGGCACTAGAAACAGGAAATCAATTGCTTTAGCTTATTTAACACAAGCTTTAGAGATATCAAACCCCACTAATGATACAGAAGTGGTTACCATCACTTCAGAAATAAACAGAGGGAGGCATACTCTGGGGGTGTTCAGTCTGGAGGAGAGAAGGCTGAGGGGAGACCTCATTGCTCCCTGCAGCTCCCCGAAAAGAGGTTGCAGTGAGCTGGGAGTTGGTCTCTTCTCCCTAGGATCAGGTGATAGGAGGAGAGGAAATGGCCTGGAATTGTGCCAGGGGAGGGTTAGGTTGGAGATGAAGAATTTCTTTGCTGCAAGAGTGGTCAGGGGTTGAAGAGGCTGCCCAGGGAGGTGGTGGAGGGGTTCAAGAAACCTGTGGCCATAGAATCAATAAGGTTGGCAAAGACCTCAAGGATCATCAAGTCCAAGCTGTCACCCACCACCTCATGACTCCTAAGCCATGGCTCCAAGTGCCACATCCAATCCCCTCTGGAACACCTCCAGAGATGGGGACTCCACCACCTCCCTGGGCAGCACATTCCAAGGGCTAACAACTCTCTCTGGGAAGAACTTTCTCCTCACCTCCAGCCTAAACCTCCCCTGGCACAGCTTGGGGAAGTTCAGGTGGTGCTGGCCAAACCAATTCTCAGCTCCCACATTAAGCAGCTCTAATTACCCAATGACATTTGAATAAGCAGAACTTTAAGACAAAAGGGGCTGGGGTAAGTAGCACAATGATGTTTCATTTCCCCAAAAGCTCAGGAAACCGAAACTACCTCAAGGAAAAGAAGAAGTTACTTTAAAGCAATGGCTGTGAAGTAGTTGTTACAATAATGGAATCACTCCATGGCAACACAGAAGCCACCATTTAGCACCAGAAATTTTTCTTCCACCATTTTCTCAGACTGAAGCTTGAGGGGAAAAAGATTGAGACTGGAGATGAGGAAGAAATTGTTGAGAGTGAGGCTGGGGAGACTCTGGCACAGGCTGCCCAGGGAGGCTGTGGCTGCCCCCTCCCTGGAGGTGTTCAGGGCCAGGCTGGATGAGGCCTTGAGCAAGCTGGGCTGGGGGGAGGTGTCCCTGCCCATGGCAGGGGGTTGGAGCTGGATGATCTTGAAGGTCCCTTCCAAGGCAACCCCAACATCCAACTCTGCTGGGGGCAGAGTGGCTGAGAGCAGCCAGGCAGGGACCTGGGGGTGGTGGTTGATGGTAGGCTGAACATGAGCCAGCAGTGTGCCCAGGCAGCCAGGAGGGCCAATGGCATCCTGGCCTGCCAGCAGGAGCAGGGAGGTCATTCTGCCCCTGTACACTGCACTGGTTAGGCCACACCTTGAGTCCTGTGTCCAGCTCTGGGCTACTCAGGTTAGGAAGGAGGTTGACTTGCTGGAGCGTGTCCAGAGAAGGGCAACAAAGCTGGGGAGGGGTCTGGAGCACAGCCCTGTGAGGAGAGGCTGAGGGAGCTGGGGTTGCTTAGCCTGGAGAAGAGGAGGCTCAGGGGAGACCTTCTTGCTCTCTGCAACTCCCTGCAGGGAGGTTGTAGCCAGGAGGGGCTTGGGCTCTTCTCTCAGGCACCCAGCACCAGAACAAGAGGACACAGTCTCAGGCTGCACCAGGGGAGGTTTAGGCTGGAGGTTAGGAAGAAGTTCTACACAGGGAGAGAGATTGCCCATTGGAATGTGTTGCCCAGGGAGGTGGTGGAGTCCCCATCCCTGGAGGTGTTCAGGAGGAGGCTTGAACAGGGTGCTTGGTGCCATGGGTTAGTTGATTAGGTGGTGTTGGATGACAGGTTGGACTTGATGATCTCTGAGGTCTTTTCCAACCTGGTTTATTCTATTCTGTGATTCTTAAAATGTCCTCAAAATGCATTCTCCCCTGAAGTTTTACAACAGAATAGGAGCTGTTTCTCCTGTGTGAGGGCAGAAGGTTTAAAGCTGTGGCCAAGCAGGCTACTCCCAGCTGCTGAGCTGTTTGCAGTTTCAGGGCTTGAAGGCCACTTCAGCTCAGCTGCTCCTCCTATCACGGGACAAGGGAAGGCTTCAAGCTACAAGGCAGAGTCCCCAGAGGCCAGCACCACTGTCATTGCCTCAGCGGCTCTGCAGTGTTTCACACAAGATGCTTGTAAAAACCACCTTTTGATAAGCAGGGAGAGGGTTAGCTCACAAAAGCAGTGAGCAGAGGCTCCTTGAGGAGCGTGAGGAAGGAGTGCCACTGAAAATCCAACCGCTGAGGAGGCTTCAAGCGGCCAAAGCTACACAGGGCACGGAGACATTAAAATGGTTATCAGCAAGAGCTGAACGCTCCTGAACGTGCTGGAAGTCGCCATCCCGGCTTGAAAATCCCTCAGTCGGCCATTTCCAGGTGTTGTTGACACCTTTAAATGAAACCATCCGTCCCCTTTCTGCCCCCTCCATCACCAGCGCTTGCTCCTGCCCTGGCTGTGCTTCCAGACAGGCGGAGCCAGGCGCTGGACCCCCGTGTGCCCGGGCTGCCTGTCCCCTGCCTGCCACACCGAGGGACCACCAGCCCCTGCCCGGGGGGCCCGGGCTCGCCCCCCGCCCCCACTGAATGGGGATAGGAGAAGGAGGGCACAGCCCCGGGGCTAAAACTAGTCACGGGAGCTCAGCTCGGCTCCGACCCTGCCGGGCGCTGTCCGCCTAGCAGAAACGACCCCGCGGAACGGCCCGGACGGGGAGGGCTCTGAGGGGTCCCGCAGGCCGTAGGCTCTCCCGCCTCTCATCAGGCCGGACAGCAGCGAAGCCCAGCCCCAGGCTGCGCAGGGCCCGACCCTCCCCGCAAAAGGCCTTCACCGGGGCCGCGGCCCCGCGGCCTTTCCGAGCTCAGCCACCCCTCCGGAAAGAGAAGGGTGGCTCGGCTGCGCCCCGCCGGCCGCTCACCCGCTGGCAGGGGACAGGAAATCCGCGTCGTCCTCCTCTGCCGCCACCCCGAACATGATCAGGGACCCGCCGCCGCCCCGCGATGTCGTAAACGCTCTGTCCGGCACCGGCGCACTTTGCGGCCGCGGCGGGACGGCGGCGGCGCGGGGAGGGGGAAGGCGGAAGGGGAACCGCGAGCGGGCGGGGCTTGGGGGGGCACGCGGGGAGGGGGGCGGGACCGGCAGAGGGGGCGGGACCGGCAGAGGGGGCGGGACCGGCAGAGGGGGTGGGACCGGCAGAGGGGGTGGGACCGGCAGAGGGGGCGGGACCGGCAGAGGGGGCGGGACCGGCGGAGCAGAGGAGCCGCGGTCTCGTGGCGGTCGCGCGGTGAGTGACGTGCCGGGCTCCGGGCGGCCTCGCGCCCCCCGCGCCCCCCCGCGCCCCGAGAGCGCTCGCGGCCGTCGCCCCGAGCGGGGCGCCCGTGGCGGGGCGCGGGGGCCGGGGCCGGGGCGGGAGGAGGTGGCTGGCGTCGCCTCTCGGCGGGGGGGGGAACCGCGGAGGGTCCCCAGGGGTCGGCAGGGCCTAGGCACGCAGCGAGCCTCGGTCTCGGCGGGGCCTGCTCAGGGGAGCGGGCTGCCGGCGAGCCCGCGTCGCTGAGGGCCGGAGGGAGCCCGGAGGGCTGGCGGGCGGGAGGCGCCCCCGCGGCGGGGCCTCCGGGCACGGGGAGAGGCTGCCGGCGGGGCTGCCAGCCTGGCTGTGCGAGGGGGAGCGGGATGTCCCCAAGGTGACAGCCGGCCGGCCGGCCCCGCCGTGCGCTGCCCTTGCGCGGAGGGCGGCCCCGGCCCGCGGCGTGCGCTCGGGTTGTGCCTCACAGCCCGGAGCAGCCCCTCCGGGGCCCGGCGCCCGGCCCGGCGGCTGGGCTGTGCCTCGGGGGCGGTGTGCGGCTTGGCAGCGGCCCGGCAGAGCTGGGGCTCGGCAGTGTGCAGGGCACACGGCCGCTGTTGTGCGCCGGGTTCGGCTCTCGCACCCCCGAGTTACCGAGGGGCGACGGCCGCCGTGTGATGCGTTTCGGTTGTGCCATCGGAGCCGTGTCTTGACTTTCAGGGCGCCTGAGCTGGCCCTCCTTAAGCAGTCTCCCTCCTTAGCCTTCTCTCTGGGTTTTTGCCCTCCCGGCGCCGCGGGGTGCTGGGTGAGCCCCCCCTGCTTCGCCGTTAGATGCAGCGCTTCGGAGCCGGTCGGTGTTGAGACGGAGCCGGTCGGTGTTGAGACGGAGCCGGTCGGTGTTGAGACGGAGCCGGTCGGTGTTGAGACGGAGCCAGGCTGGGCGCAGGGGAGAGCAAACTGCGTGGAAAAAGTGTGGAATAGTTTCCTGGCTGTTTCCTGCTGCTGACTGGTAACTCACACTGGGAGTTACTTAGAGGAGGTTGGAGTCTGAGCATGAAGCCGCCAGGTCAGCTGGAATGCTGAGTTCGCAGTACTTAGGGGCTTTTATTGCCATGAGAGTGCAACGTGGTTGAGAGGTGACTTAAAAGGGGAAGAGACCAGGGAGGGGAGCACGAAGTGGCTTTTCTTACCACTGGATTACTTTTGTTACTGCAGTGATTGTTTTGGAGTGAAACCTCAGCAAGGGCTCAGAAGCTTTCTGTTACAGCCCCCCCCCAGAGCCCTGCACACACAGCAGTAGCTCTGGAGCAATCTGATGTAAATCCCTCGTGGAGGCAGCTTGTTCCTGCCTCGACGTGGCAGGTGGGCATGAGCTTGAGTTGGGAGATGTGGTTGCTGCTTGCTTTCCTTACGTGAAGAGAGAACTTGCTGCTGCTTTGTCTCCTTCCTTGTTTCTAGACTCAAAGTGAGGAGAAAGTTCTTCACTGAGCGAGTCGTTCATCATTGGGATGTGCTGCCCAGGGAGGTGGTGGAGTCCCTGTCCCTGGAGGTGTTCAAGGGGAGACTGGATGTGGCACTTGGTGCCATGGTCTAGTTGTGAGGTCTGTTGGGACAGGTTGGACTCGATGATCCTTGGGGTCTCTTCCAACCTTAGTTATACTGTGTGATACTGTGTGTTCTACTAAGTCAGCAGTCAGGAGTCTTACTTTAGACAGTGAGGAGCTCTGTGGTTGAGTTTTCTTCACGTGGTGTGTACCAAACTTTGTCTGTACTCAATTCCCTCCCTTTTTGTTTTAGTGTAAAGCAGCTCAATTTAGAAGCAAAACCTGAGTGGTTCTTTGCCAGTCCAGGGATTCTTGCCCTGTGAATGTGTTAGCTGAGATCCCCATGTGCTGTCCCACACAGGCAGACCTCAAAGATCATTGAGTCCAACCTGGCACCACAGACCTCATGACTAAACCATGGCACCAAGTGCCACATCCAATCCCCTCTTGAACACCTCCAGGGATGGGGACTCCACCACCTCCCTGGGTAGCACATCCCAATGGCCAACAACTCTCTCAGTGAGGAACTTTCTCCTCACCTCCAGCCTAAACCTCCCCTGGTGCAGCTTGAGACTGTGTCCTCTTGTTCTGGGGCTGGCTGCCTGGGAGAAGAGACCAACCCCCACCTGGCCACAACCTCCCTTCAGGGAGTTGTAGCCAGCAGGTCCTGATGCCAGGGAAGTGGGTAGGCAGCTGGCAGGAGTGCACTCTGCAGCCAGCACCACAGCTAAGACTCTGCTCTGTGCTGATGAGGCCTCACCTGGAGTACTGGGTCCAGTTCTGGGCTCACCAGCTCAAGAAGGACAAAGAACTGCATGAGAGATTGCAGTGCAGGGCCTTGAAGCTGCTGAGGGGTCTGGAATATCTCTCACACGAGGAGAGGCTGAGAGAAGGCTCTGGCTAGCCTGGAGGAGTCTGAGGGGTGACCTTATCAATGCTGACAAATAGGTCAGAGTGGGTGTCAGGGAGATGGGGCCAGGCTCAGTGGCAGGACAAGAGCATAGGCATAGGAAGTTCCACCCAGATGTGAGGGTGGCAGAGCCCTGGAGCAGGCTGCACAGAGAGGCTGTGGAGTCTCCATCTCTGCAGACTTTCAAGCCCTGCCCTGGATGTGTTCCTGTGTGACCTGCCCTAGGTGGTCCTGCAGGGCAGGGGGGGGTGGACTTAATGATCTCTGGGGGTCCCTTCCAGCCCCTCCCATGCTGTGACTCTCAGCCAGGTGTCTTGTCTTTTCAGCTCTGTTCACAGCCCTCTCCTGTGTTTGAGCTTGCAGCAGGCTTGGGGCTCCACAGCTGTGCCCAGCCAAAGGCCAGTTTCTCCTGGTTGTGCTCAAGTTCCCAGCTTCATGCAGGGGTAGATTATTCTCTCCTCACAAGTATTTATTACATTGGTTTTAAATGTGTTTGATCTGAGCTTGCCTCTGAGTCATACTATAGCATTTCCCTGAGTAATAATATTTGATCTTGTAGCAGTGGAGTTCAGGTTGGTGCTCCCACTTCCTGCAGTTTGTGATCTCAGCTCTCCTCAGGCTCTCCTCAAGCTTTGCAGTCTGCTTCACTTTCTTCCCACTCCTCATTACAGAGAGGGCTCTGGAAATCTCTGCAAGTGTTGCTGCTCAGGGGAGGCTGAGGCTGGAGATGAGGAAGGGATTCTTTGCAGTGAGGCTGGGGAGACTCTGGCACAGGCTGCCCAGGGAGGCTGTGGCTGCCTCCTGCCTGGAGGTGTTGCAGGCCAGGCTGGATGAGGCCCTGAGCAAGCTGGGCTGGGGGGAGGTGTCAGCTACTGGATTCTTGCATTGGAGCACTCAACATGAAAGGATGTGGACCTGTAAGAGAAGTTCCAGAGGAGGCCATGAAGATGATCAGAGGGCTGCAGAACCTCCCCTGTGGGGCCAGGCTGGGAGAGTTGGGGCTGTGCAGCCTGGAGAAGAGAAGGCTCCAGGCAGACCTCAGAGCAACTTTCCAGTACCTGAAGGGCTCCAGGAGAGCTGGGGAGGGACTCTGGACAAGGGCTGGGAGTGCCAGGATGAGGAACAATGGCTCACACTGGACAAAGCTGGATTTAGATTAGAGATTAGGAGGAAATTCTTCCCCATGAGGGTGGTGAGGCCCTGGGACAGGTTGCCCAGAGAAGCTGTGGAAGGTCTAAGGTGTTGCAGGCCAGGTTGGATGGGGCTTTAAGCAGCCTGGGCTAGTGGGAGGTGTCCCTGCCCATGGCAGGGGGTTGGAACTGGGTGATCTTGAAGGTCCCTTCCCACCCAGACCATTCTGTGAGTTTAAATGCACGTTGGGTTTGCAGCTGGGGCTGTGGTGGGAAGCTGGGGCTGCCCTGCTGCAGGATGCCAAGTTGAACTGATGCTTTTTGCTTGCACACCACCACCTGTGCGGTGGGCAGGAGCCTCCTTGGGGTTTGCCTCCTTTCCCACCCCCAAAAAAGCCAAGAGAACCAACAAAAGGATTGAAAATAAACCTAGCAGGAGTCACTCCCACACAGCTGCTGCTTGAGAGCTGGGCAGTTGTGTGGGGCTGTTTCCTGCTGGGGTTCTGCTGCCTGCTGGAAGCTACAGGGAGTTGGTTTGATACCCTCTCAGGTCTCTCATGGAGGGCAGCTTGTTAAGTAGGCTGAGAACTGGAGTCACTTCTGCCAGCAGGGAGTAGGAATCCCATCAGCTTCCCAAGGCATGTGTGCAGGGCTGCTGTGGGGCTTTAAAGGTGTAGTCCCTGATGCTTACTCTGCCCTGCAGCAAGGTTTGTGTCTTCTTGTTCTCTTCCTCTCTAGAAGAGAGTTCTGGAAGGATTCTGCTCAAGCCCCTGCAGCAGTACAGGTGAGGGCTGACCTGCTGAAAGCAGCTGTGTGGAGCAGGACCTGGCAGTGCTGGTGAACAAATCCACCATGAGCCAGCAGTGTGCCCTTTGGGCAAGAAGGCCAATGGTCTCCTGGGCTTGGTTGAGAAGAGTGTGGCCAGCAGGTCAAGGGAGGTTCTGCTCCCCCTCTGCCCTAGTGAACCACATCTGGAGTACTGGGTCCACTTCTGGGCTCCCCAGCTCAGGAGAGACAGGGAACTGCTGGGGGGAGTCCAGTGGAGGCTGGGAAGATGCTGAGGGGCCTGGAGCAGCTCTGTGAGGAGCAGAGGCTGAGAGCCCTGGGGCTGAGAGCCTGCAGAAGAGCAGCCCCAGAGGGGATCTGAGCAATGCTCAGCAAGAGCTAAAGGACCTGTGGGGGGCAAGAGGCTGGGGCCAGACTCTGCTCAGTGGTGCCCAAGGACAGGACAAGGTCAGAGGGCACAAACTGGAACCCAGGAGGAGAAACGTCTTTGGTGTGAGGCTGCAGGAGGCCTGGAGCAGGCTGCCCAGAGAGGTTGTGGAGTCTCCTCTGGAGAGCTTCCAACCCCCCCTGGGCATTGTGCTGCTGGGCAAGCTGCTGTGGGTGCCCTGCTGGAGCAGGGGGTTGGTCCTGAGGCTCTGGAGAGGTCTCTTCCAACCCCTACCAGGCTGGGATTCTCTCTTGTTTTCCATTTGGACAACTCTTTGTTCCCTGAGCCGAAATGGAGCATTTTATGCTTTGTTTTTCTCTTTCTGCATTAGCTGCACAGCTTCTTCCACCCCACTCCATGCCCCTGCAGCCCTGCCTCCTCCAGCCTGGGCTGAAGGTGACCCTGAAAGTTAGCAGTGATCAGCATCAGGGCTTAGTGAAGTTGAGCTGAAGCTGTCAGGCTTCTTGGA